>NC_057355.1:144269690-144886586 GCF_016509475.1 Prionailurus bengalensis | reverse complement strand
TACAATTCAGGGATGCCTAGGTGGCGCAGTTGGTTAAGTGTCCAACTCTAACTCAAGTCACGATTTCACAGATCACGAGTTCAAGCCCTGCATCGGGCTCTCTGCTGTCAGCACAGAGCCTGCTTCGGATCTTCTGTCCCTCCTGTGTGCACGCATGTGCTTATGTGCTCTCACTCTCTCGAAAATAAATAAATGTTAAAAAAAATAATAAAGGGGCGCCTGGGTAGCGCAGTCGGTTAAGCGTCCGACTTCAGCCAGGTCACGATCTCGCGGTCCGTGAGTTCGAGCCCCGCGTCAGGCTCTGGGCTGATGGGTCAGAGCCCGGAGCCTGTTTCCGATTCTGTGTCTCCCTCTCTCTCTGCCCCTCCCCCATTCATGCTCTGTCTCTCTCTGTCCCAAAAATAAATAAACGTTGAAAAAAAAATAAAAAAAATAATAAAGCGTACAGTTCGGTGATTTTAGGTTTTTTGTTTTTTACTGAGTTGTGCAACACCCAACATAATAATCTGTTAAAACGTTTTCATCCCCCACCCAAATCTGTACCCTGTGTCTGTGGATTTGTGTATTCTGGCCATTTCATGTAAACGGCCTTTTGTGTCTGGCTTCTCTTATCATATCGTTTTCTAGGTTCGTCCATGATGTAGCTTGTGGCAGGATGTCGTGCCTTTCTGTGGCTGGATCATATTCCGCTGTGTGCGTAGACCATATTTTGTGTATCCGTTCTTTAGCCGACGGACATACGAGTCGCTTGCATCTTTGGCTATCACGAACAAGGCTTCCGTGGACATTTGCGTACAGGTTATTATTTGGACCGAATTGTCCATTTCTCTTGAGTGTGAGAATTGCTGGGTCGTGGGGTAACTGTGTAACACCTTGAAGAATTGCCAGCCTGTTTTCCACAGTGCTGAACTGTCCTCCACGGCGGCCGCACCCTTTGACGTTTCCACCAGCAGCGTACCAGAGCTCTGCCTTCTCCACATCCTGACCAACGCTCGTCATTTTCTTACTTTTTGATTCTAGCCATTCTGATGGGTGTGGAATGGCATCTTATGTTCTGTTATTTTGAATTTCCTTGTAAATTTTATTTCATAGATTGCCATTTGCTTTAAGACTGTATTAAATAAATGCTTGGTTTTTAATTTATCTATTTATCTATCTATCTATCTATCTATCTATCTATCTATTTATTTTTAATCTATCGTCCTTAAAGGAACCATGAGGAAAATACAGCATTATCCCTTGAATTATTTTTACAAGCAGAATACAAATAAAGTATAATGTAAAAAGCGTAGGTGGTTCTACGGTGAAAGGTGAGTCTCCTTTCTCCTCCTATCCTCCAGCCTTCTAGACTTCCTCCCCTGTGAGGTCACCACTTGGCACTTTCTTATGTTCCTTCTAGTTCCTTCTATGTATAGATGAGCATCAATATGTCTGCGTGTTTTAGTTTTTCATTGCTGCTGTAACAAACTATCACAAACTCAGTGGCTTAAAACAACACAAATTTATGAGGGTCTGGAGGCCGGAAGTCTGAAGTGAGTCTCACTGAACTAAAATCAAGCTTCTGGAGGCTCTGAAGGAGCACCCGTTTCCTGGCCTTTTCTGGCTTCTAGAGACCACCTGTGTTCCTCAACTCGTCGCCTCTTCCACTTCTTCAAAGTCAGCACTGTCACACCTTCTAGTCTCTGACTCTGTCCCTGTGCCTCCTTCAGCTCACCGCGCTTGTGACTACATTGGGCCCACCTGAGAAGTTTAGGAACCTTTCCTTAAGGTCGGCTCACTGGCAACCTTAACAGTTCCTTCTGCAATCTTTAAAATTTTTGTTAAAGTTTATTTATTTTGAGAGAGAGAGCGTGCACACACAGGTGAGAGAGGGGCAGAGAGAGGGAGAGAGGGGCTCTGTCAGCACAGAGCCCAATGTGGGATCGATCCCGAGAACCGTGAGATCGTGACCTGGGCCGAAACCGAGAGCCAGACGCTCAGCGGATGAGCCCCCTCCCCCGCCCGGCGCCCCTCCTCCCGCAACCTGAGCTCCCTCCTGCCACGCAGACTGACGTTCACAGGTCCCAGGGCCACGGACACTGTTGGGGAGCCATTCTGCTGGCACCGTGCGAATACTTCCCTTTCTTTCATTTTGGTTTTTTTGCAAACGTTAACACAGTTGACGTGTTGTTCCATAATCTGTCTTTTCGTTGACACTCCATCTCCAAAGGTTCTTCCCCGTCACAAGCTACAGAGCTACCTCACTCCTGTTGTCTGCTGTATAACATTCCTGCATGTGGCTTTTTCGTAATTCATTTAACCATTAAAAAGAGCATTTCCTCAGGTTTTACGTTTTTATGTAGTCAAACATATGCGTCTCTTCAGAGTGACCGCTTACATTATTATGCTTAGAAAACGTCTTTCCTTTAATGGAAAAAAAACGTTTTCCTTAGATTGAAAAAATATCAGTGTCACCTCACCTGTGTACTCTGGGGCTGCCGCAACAAATTACTGCCAGTTGGGTGGCGTCAATCCAGCAGGAATGTCTTCTCTCCCAGTTCTGGAGCCGGAAGTCTGAAATCAAGGTGTCGGCAGGACCGTGCTTCCTCGGGAGGCTGCAGGGGCGGGTCCTCCCTGGCCCCTTCTGGCAGCTTCCAGCAGCTTCCAGAGCTCTGGCTCCGTCTTCACATGGCCTCCCCTTTTGTGTCTATGTGTGTGTGTCTCTCTCTCTCTCTCTTTTTTTTTATTGTGGTGAAAACAATGACATGAGCTCTACTTTCTTAACACGCTTTTATGTTTATGGTGCTGCAAACTGTGCACCCATTGTTACACAACAATCTCCAGAACCTTTTTATCTTGCATGACTCTGACTCTGTACCCATTGAGTCACAATTCCCCGTTTCTGCCTCCCTCCCGCGCCTGGCCACCACCATTCCGCTCTCTCTGTGTGTCTCTTACAAGTACACTTGCCATTGGATTCAGGGTCCATGTGGATATCCAGGATGTTCCCACGTCAAGACCCTTAACTTAATTACACCTGCAGAGACTTTCCTGTTACTGAGCTAACAGTCGGGGATGGCAGGGGTTGGGATGAGGGCGTGTCTTTCGGGGTCCACCATTCAACTCTGTACTCTTCGTGCTTTGTATCTCCTTCCCTAGAAATCATCTTTGGAAAAGAAATCTTTGTGAGAAGCTTTCGCAGCTGTCTCTTCGGTCATTCCCTTCAGGAGTTGTTGACTGTCTAACATGCGCACAGGAGTTCTAGGTTCTTATTTCTTCCCGTGGCTGTCAACTACCGTGCAGTATGTGGTAGTTTGAATGGGAATAACATGGTTAGGTGCTGTTCTTGGGGAAAGGCATTTTTTTCCAATTTCTGCAACTATGTAATTACAAATAGGATTTTCTCATTTTGCATGACCTGAAGCTAAGATACTTGAAAACGTACACTGAAATTAATATTTGGAGTAAGATTGAAAAGTAGCATTAAAATCAATATTGCATATATATGAATAATTATACGTAGGAATAATACCACACCAGATACTGCGTATCAGTAAAACCAGTTGTTTGTAACAACACTCTAATGAACTGTGAGGCAAAACAGTTTGCCAGCTCCCTGAGCTTCCCAAAAGTTCTTGCAAGACTTATCCATCCTGTGTCTGCTTGTTCAAAAAGTGCTGGGCCAGGGGCGCCTGGGGGGCTCAGTCGGTTGAGTGTCCGACTCTTGATTTCACTCAGGTCATGGTCTCACAGTTTGTGAGTTCGAGCCCTGCATCGGGCTCTGTGCTGCCAGCATGGGGGCTGCTTGGGATTCTCTCCCTCCCTCTTTCTCTCCTTCTCTCTGTCCCTTCCCTGCTTGTTCTCTCTCTCTCTCTTTCTCTCTCTCCCTCCCTCCCTCTCTCAAAATAAATAAATTAAAAAAGAAAAAAGTGCTTGGCCATTGGCCTGGTTCCTCTCCTGTAAAGCAGCCCATTGCTGTGCAGGTGTCCTCTGGGCCCATCAGGTCACCGCCATGAGACTTCGGGGCAGGGAAACCAACGTAAATATGCTGATGCTCCCCCGCCTCGTTGCACCATGAGTCATAAGGTCCTTTGTCTCTGATCCCAAAAGCTGTGTCTTTTGCCAGCACTCGTGACAGTCACAGGCTAACTTTGTAACTTGTGAGTAGGTAAAATCTCAGACAGATACGAACTTGTTCTGAAAATTTGGTGTAGGTTGAATTTTTGTAACTAAAGTCATTGAATATTTATTTAAAAGGTGATTTTTTAAACAAGTAGTCTCTACACCCAACGTGGGGCTTGAACTCACTACCCCGAGATCAGGAGTTGCAGGCTCTACTGACTAGGCCGGCCAGATGCTCCAAAGAGATGATTTTTTAAGGTGAAATTTCACAAATACAAACTCTCAAGAGTCTATTGTTCTGTTTGTTTTATAAATTGTGATATTTATATATCAAGTATGTTAGGGCAATACTAGGTGCTGTCATGGATAAATAAAAACCCCCAGATCTCAGGGGCTTTACATAAGAAAGTTGTGTTTCCTGTTCATGCGAAGTCCTGTGTGGGTGTTCCCCGTTGGGAGTCTTTCCTGGGGGCTTTTCCATCATCTTTATCTGCTGAGGTTTCCGGGGATCATTTCTGTCCTGGCTAGTCAGGGGCATGAACCTGCCAGGTCACATGGGGGAGGTCTTCTTTTTCCTTTCTTCCCCCTCCTGACTCTCTTTGTGGCATCCCTGCAGCGACCACCACTGCCTCTTTCATACTTTTTTTTTTTTTTTAGATTTTATTTTTTTTTAAATAATCTCTACATTCAATGCGGTGCTCGAACCCACAGCCCAGAGATCAAGAGTCGCTTGCTCCACTGACTGAGCCAGCCAGGCACTCCTGTTTTCACTTTTTTATTTTTTAATTTTATCTCACTTGTTTATTTCGAGAGAGCCCATGAGCGGGGCAGAGGGGCACAGGGGAGAAAGAGAGAATCTCAAGCAGGCTTCACGCTCGGTGCAGAGCCCCACTTGGGGCTCGATCTCACGACCCTGGGATCATGACCTGAGCCGAAATCAGGAGTCGGACACTCAACCACCTGGGCGCCCCTTTGTTTTTTTATTCTCACTTTTTATTATGGAAAATTTCAAGCATGCCAGGAGTAGAGGAAATAATATAGTGAACCCTCATGTGTATCTGTCACCTAGTTTCAACAGTGGTAACATTTTGCTGTTGTTACCCCCACCACTTTTTTTTTTTTTTCTGGAGCTTTTAGTTTTTATTATTGCTTTTTAATAAAATGGTGCTCTCATTATGGAAAATATCTAACTTAGTGGGACACTTGTAACCTTTCCCCTGAGAGAGAGAGAGCCATTAAGTGTATTGTCTTTAAGGAAATCATCTGTGTCATTCTTTTAAATATATTCCGTTGTATGGATAAACTACACGTAAGTTATCTAGTTCTATATTGGGGGGCATCAGTTTTTCCCTGTGAAATAATGTTGAACTAACATCCTCGGATACATACATACTTGAACAAGTATTTCTTCCAGGGTAGGTTCTACAGTAGCAGTTGCTGTGTCAAAGGGTATGAATGTCATATGGATTTAATACATGTTGTCAAATTGCACTCTGAATGACCGTCCCAGTGTACATTTGCAGCAGTGGCAAATGGGAATGTGTAGGAGCATTTTCCTTTTAAAAAATTTTTTAACGTTTATTTTTCAGAGGGGAGAGAGTGCGCGCATGAGCCGGGGAAGGGCAGAGAGAGGGAGACAGAGGATCCGAAGCCAACAGCACAGAGCCCAATGGGGGGCTCAAACGCGTGAACCGTGAGATCATGACCTGAGCCAAAGTTGAATGCTTAACTGGCTGAGCCACCCAGGCGCCCCCCATGTTTCTTTTTTTTTTTTTAAAGTAGATTCCGTGCCCATCGTGAGCCCAATGTGGGGCTTGAACTCATGACCCCGAGATCACAAGTGGGACGCTTAACCGACTGAACCCTGAGCCACCCCAGCACCCCCCACTTTTTTTTCCAGGAGCATTTTTTGTTTTTAATTTTTTTTTCAACGTTTATTTATTTTTGGGACAGAGAGACACAGAGCATGAACAGGGGAGGGGCAGAGAGAGGGGGAGACACAGAATCGGAAACAGGCTCCAGGCTCTGAGCCATCAGCCCAGAGCCCGACGCGGGGCTCGAACTCCCGGACCGCGAGATCGTGACCTGGCTGAAGTCGGACGCTTAACCGACTGCGCCACCCAGGCGCCCCGTCCAGGAGCATTTTAAAGTAATCCCAGGCCTCTTACCATTTCACCTGGCAACACTACAGTATTTCTTGTTAACAAGTAAGGACTTTTTTCCTTTGTAAACGCATAATTTCTGAAAAACACCACTTCTAAAAAAAAGAGTGTCTTTTGTTGTTGCTTTTGAACAAACCAGAATTCACACAGGCATTACGAAGAGAGGCATTGAGGATGGCCTTCTTTGGAGTTGTGCTGTTTTAAAAGCCTGCTCTGTGCTTAGGTAGGTTTGGGACCCAGAGGGGACAGACAGGCTTCTTTTGGCCCAGGTCTGTTGAATAGGTTTCTGATCTGTTTGCTTCCGGGCAGCTCCACACTGAAGGTTGTTTTCGAGACGTAGTTCCAAAGCTTGCCCTATTTCTTCTTGGCCCCACTTTCTGCATCTCTGCCTCCGTCTCCGGGACCTCCCTCGAGGCTGTCTGCAACCAGGGCCCGGCTGAGATGTCAGCGCAAGGAAGAACCATTTGTGTGACCGGGCAGTCTCAACATGACTGTACGACGTTATTCTCCTATTATTTGGGCTGCAGAAGCTTTTCATCGCAGTTAGACTTTGCCTTTCTGGGTTTTTCTCATTCCTTCCGTTGCTTCTTGAAAAGGAGCGTTTCTCTCCTGAGCTCATTGTCGTCTGGAAGGAATGTGCTCAGGCAGTCAGTGGTATCCAACACAGCCCACAGCCCTGCCCCTTCCACCTTCCAGAGGCCTGCGGGCCCGGGGGACCCTGCTCTGGCGCCAGGCTTTCCAGCGCCCCAGCCTGCTGCCTGCCGCCGGACTGCATTTCGGTTTTAGATTTTTGTTCCCAGCAGCACCTCATCTCAAGATCCCCATTTCTGCGTCTGTCAGAGTTCAGCCAGGAAAACAGAAACTGTTCTGGGTCTTTCAGATACTGTGGGATTTTACATAGTGAATCAGAGGCTGTGCCGAGGTGATGGTGGGTGGCAGGGGGCAGCCGGGCCGGGAAGCTGCTGTCAGATTTCAGGAAATCGGGCCGTGCCGCAGATCAGCTGGGCCTCCTGTGGGCTGGGAGGCTGATTTTCAGGAGGATGCTCGGAGGCTGCCCAGGTGCACCTGCTAGAGAGCCCGCCTCCGCTGCTCCGGCTGTCTGTCTGTCCAGTTCTTGCAGGGTGGCCCGGCGTCTCGCCACGGGCTCCAGAGTACAGGGGCAGCGGTACTCAGGGCCCACACGTAGCCTAGCTTCTTTTTTGTTTCTCAGCATGAGAAAATCCTGTTTATTCTTGTCCCCCGTTTTATTGAGAAAGAATTGGCACACAGCTTAAGGCGCACAGCACAGTGGTTTGATTTACGGATGTTGTGAAATGATTACCGTGATGAGTTCAGCTAACATCCATCTTCTCGTATTAGATACGATAAAAAGAGAAAGGGAAACAGCTTTCTCCTTGTGACCGGGACTCTCCGGACCTAATCTCTTAACGACTCTCCTGTGTGGCGGACGGCAGTGTTGGCTGTAGTCAGTGATCGTGTCACATGTTCCGTCCCTGGCACCTATTTATCTCATAACTGGACGTTTGCACCTCTTGGTCGTCATCTCCAGTCCCCGCCCCTGCCGGCTTCCCTGGAACCGAGGGGAGCACTGAACGCTGGACACCATGAAAGAACCGTGCTCAGCCTGTCGGTGTTGGGTTATCGTGTGGGTTAAAAAAAAAAAAAAAGACCGCCATCTGGAAGTTGAGTACACAATACATGCATAAATACGTTTTCTTTGTGTGATTCTTTTTATTTGTAGACTATAAAGCAATTGGCAAAATAGGAGAGGGAACGTTTTCCGAAGTTACGAAGCTGCAGAGCCTGAGAGACGGAAGCTACTACGCGTGTAAGCAAATGAAACAGCGCTTTGAAAGGTAGGCGGTCAGAGACCTGTTTAAGACTAAATACAGCTCTGGGTTCCGCAGTGGGGGGCTGGTACTCACGCAGTGACAGGTAAGAGACGATCAGCTTTCTTTGGGCAGAGGATTACGGGCTAACTTGAGGTTTATGACACTAGGTTTTATTCGTGTCCGGCCTTGCTGTAACACCAGTGACCAGGGGTCACAGAACATTTAAATTGTAAAAGCGTGCCTCACTTTCAACAGCCTCTGTGTTCCTGAAAGTCGTATGTTGGACTTTTATAAATGAAACCTGTCACGACATCGTAGAGGCACTTGTGGTTTCATTAGTCCTGAGTTCGTTAACCTATTGAGAAACAATTTCCAGATCAGGTTGGGGAACTCTGTTCCCTGACACTGATCCATTGCTGCTCGTGGAGAGGGGAGCTGGCTTGTTCTGGGTTCATCACTTGGGGGACCGCTGTGGCTTTGCCCTCAGAGCGGTCTCTCGAATCCCTCAAGTTTGCAGCTTCTAACGGGTCAGACGCCAGGTGTGATTAGGAAGCTCTGTTGGGACAGTGAAGCCGATGCCACCTCACTGCAGCTGTGGAACTTTCAGTGAAGAGGTTCGAAGCTCAGCCTTTTTTTTTTTTTTTTTTTTTTTTAATATATCAAAGGAATCGAAGTCTCTAAATATTAAAAGCAAGTTGAAAAGGGGCGCCTGGGTGGCTCAGTCGGTTGCACGTCCGACTTCGGCTCAGGTCATGATCTCACGGTCCGTGAGTTCGAGCCCCATGTCAGGCTCTGTGCTGACGGCTCCGAGCCTGGAGCCTGTTTCGGATTCTGTGTCTGCCCCTCCCCTGCTCATGCTCTCTCTCTGCCCTAAAAATAAATATAAAAACATTAAAATTTTTTTTAAATAAATAAATAAAAGCAAGATGTAAAAAAAGAGTCCTTCCCCCACATTGACACAGAGCCTTCTGAAGTGTTTCAGGGTATCAACCTTGATTTCGAACTCTTGGCATAAAAAATTACTTCTCAGATCAGAACGGAGTACAGGGCAGTTCGCCATGTCAGAAGGTCTGAGAACAGTATTGTGATCTTCACGACATCCGCACGGGGCGTGTGGGACCGTCCCTGGTTTGCGAGCACACGAGGAGAGGTGCTTAGAGATCGGAAGTAGCTTGACAGCTGTCACTCTAGGTCACTAGGTGGGCAGAGGCATATTTGAATCCAGATCTTACGAAGCCAAACTCCTCCTTCTCCCCTGCCCTGTGCGGTCATTTACCTGCTGCTGTTGAGACTCTGAAGTCACTGGGTCTCCAGCCCTTCCTCTGTGTGTTCTGCATCCTCTGGGTCTCTTGATCTTTTCCCTCCTCCGTCTTTACCTGTGAACGACTCGTGATGGGAATTTGACGTGCAGCGTGCTGATTATCCCACATGTAAAGAGCAGACTTCCTTAAACAGCCAGCTTTCAGAGATGCCACAAACACAGAGTAGCAGAGAAAGGACTTTGAGCAGCGGGACGTGACACGTGCACCTTAGGAGAGGCCTGGAGTCCCCATCGGGTTCCGCTGTCAGGCTCGGGGTGGATGTGTACTTGCAACAGGGCTCGCTCACCCCTGTCTTGTGAGGAGGTAGATATGAAACGTGGACCAGACAGACAGCCTGCTGACCTGAGGCCTTCCTGCGACCGTTGCTGCGTCGGGGTGACGTGCTGGCCGTCAGGAGGAATCACAGCCAGTCACGGGTGTGCCTTCACGAGAGTCGAGAGATCTCTGTAACGCATCGTAGAAAGGTTGCATCAAAGAACAGGGACGTGGTTTCCTGGCGGTGAAGCGCAGTCTGGATCCACCACCTACCAGGTCCCTGGCACACCGAGTGCCTCATCCACTGAACCTTGGCCTCCTTGTCGTGAGGTGCTTGACGACTAAATGAGGGAATGAAGGGAAAGTTGGGAGCAAAGCGGGGGCACGCGGCAAATGTTCGATAGATGGTAGCCTTCCTTACTGTATGTGCGGTCATTTGTTGGATTTCAGAAACAATTAATGCTCTTTGTCTTAACTTTAAAAGTGGTTGATGGGGCACCTGGGTGGCTCAGTCGGTTGAGCGCCCGACTTTGGCTCGGGTCACGATCTCACGGTTGGTGAGTTCGAGCTCCACGTCGGGCTCGCTGCTGTCAGCACGGAGCCCGCTTTGGATCCTCTGTCTCCCTCTCTCTCTGCCCCTCCCCCACTTGCGCTCTCTCAAAAGTAAATAAAACATTTAAAAAAATTAAGAAAGTAAAAGTGGTTGATTGGAACATATATTGTTCTTTTAAAAACTCATAAAAGTAAAGGTTTTTAATACAATGCCACTGAGTCAGTGTTACTTTTTAAATTTTGTTTTGTTTTACTTGTTTGTTTGTTTAGTAATCTTTACACTTAATGTGGGGCTTGAACTCACAAACCCAAGATCAAGAGTCCTATGCTCCACTGACAGAGCCAACCAGGCACCCCGGAGTTACTTTCTGTAAAGTTTGTGTACGTATCGGGAATTACGAACAGGCTTTAGTGTATTATTTTTTTAAATATTTATTTATTTTGAAAGGGAGGGTGGGGAAGCATGAGTGGGGAAGGGGCAGAGAGAGAGGGAGACAGCGAATCCCAAGCAGGCTCCGCGCTGTCAGCACAGACCCTGGCGGGGCTCAATCTCACAAACCATGAGGTCATGACCTGGGGAACAGGCTTTAGTTTCTGTTGTATAAATAACAATTTCACATATTGGCTTTATTTAAAAGGAAGTACATTTACTCCGGCTAGTGGTATTTTGTCGCTGTTTGAGGTACGGAATCCGTGATAGAGTCTCAGGCTAGTTTTGATAGGTATCTGCCAGCCTGTGTAATTCAAACCTAAGAGGAAGTGGACTCTGGGTTTATTCACGTGAGTTCTGATTTGCTCTTGATACATAGGTTCAAACCTATAGAAGATTATAATCCAATACTGCCATTATTTATCTAATAATTGTTCCTGCTTAGATTCTTCCAGCTGCGGCTCTGGGGAGCTCCTTCAGGTTGGCGCCTATGTTCTTTTGACATGCCCCATCCTTTTTATCTTTTTTCCTTTTTTAACACTTTCATTTCTTCAGATCCTGAAGGCTCATCTTGTATTTTTCCTCCCCTAGAATCATCCATTTCTCCAAGGAGCCCTGGTTCCTTTCATTGGAGAAAGGTATTTATTTTTAAAAAAAAATTTTTTTTTTCAACGTTTATTTATTTTGGGGACAGAGAGAGACAGAGCATGAATGGGGGAGGGGCAGAGAGAGAGGGAGACACAGAATTGGAAGCAGGCTCCAGGCTCCGAGCCATCAGCCCAGAGCCCGACGCGGGGCTCGAACTCATGGACCGCGAGATCATGACCTGGCTGAAGTCGGACGCTCAACCGACTGCGCCACCCAGGCGCCCCCTGAGAAAGGTATTTAGAAAACGAGATCTTGGCACCAGGCCAAGTAGGCTCATTCCTACTGGGAAGTCAGTCCCCCTAGACTCAGCAGACAGACCTAGTATGTGCGTGTATGATCCATATGTACACACATCTCTCTTTTTCTCTCTCCACCCTCTCATCTATCTCGTCGGGTAAGCATGAGTCCATACCGATAAATAAATGAGTGAATAAATAAATTGGGATGAGGGGACAATTCTTTACAGAAGGATTCCAGTTAATAAATATAGAAGGAATGAGGGAAATAGAAAATCCTCATTAGAATAACAGTGGTAATTTCTACAGGCAAGATAAACTGAGGAACCCTGAAATTAGTAGGTGAAGCTTGGAAGAGAACAGGGTTTCTGCAGAGCCTCCAGTGGTTCCCCCTAACTATTAATTAACGTGGTGGTTCTAGCATATGTCCATACATTATTTGATATCCCTTCCTTCAGGAGGTGGGGCTTACTTTCCTTGCCTTTGAGTGTGGGCTGCACTTGTTCCTAAAGGACAGAAAATAGGAAGGGAAAGTTAGTAACTTTACAATGAAAAACCCGGAAGGTACCACCTTAACTAAATGATTAACACCATCAGTAATAAGCCAGATAGGTGTCATGTACTTCCTGATACAATGGGATTGAAAAAGCACACATATCACCTCCATCGTGTTCTTTCCTGAAGATCCATAATCTCCGCTTACTTATGAGAATACATCAGCCCAGCCCAAATTAAGGGGCATTCTGCAGAATACCTGCTTGCTACTCCTTAAAACTGTGAAGGTAATGAAAAACAAAGACATGAACCGTCACAGACTAGAGGGTGAGTAAGGGAACATGACATCTTAATTGCAATGAGGTATCCTTCACCCTGGGAGAGAAAAAGACATTCCCGGGGAAACGGGAAATCCAAATAAAGTGTCTAATTAATAGAACTGTACCAATGTTAATTTTTTAGTTTTGATAAATGTTGTGTAAGGTGTTAACATGAAAAGAAGCTGGGTTACAATAGAGAGCTGTACTATCTTGATAACCCTTGTTAGTCTAAAATGATTTGAGGATGCCCAGGTGGCTCTGTCAGTTAAGCATCCGACTTGATATTGGCTCAGGTCATGATCTCACGCTTCATGGGACTGAGTCCTACATTGGGCTCCTCGCTGAACACAAAGCCTGCTTGGGATTCTCTCCCTCTCTGCCCTTCCCCCACTTGCACGTGCATTCTCTCTTTCTCTCTCTCTCAAAACAAATAAATAAACTTAATAAAATGGTTATGGGGCACCTGGGTGGCTCGGTGGGTTGAGCTTCCAACTTTGGCTCAGGTCGTGATCTCACAGTTCGTGGGTTCGAGCCCCACATCAGGATCTATGCTGACAGCTCAGAGCCTGGAACCTGCTTCGGGTTCTGTGTCTCCCTCTCCCTCTGCCCCTCCCTCGCTCACACTCTGTTTCCCTCTCAAAAGTAAAATAAAACACTTAAAAAATGAAGCAAAAAATCAAACAAAAATAACCATAAGTGACCTGGAATGACTCATATTGTTCCTAAGCTCCCTCCATTCTTATTTCTGACTTATAGGAAGAAATGACTCTATAGTTTCTAGAAGAAAGACAGCTGCTTTTGGGGTCGTTTCTAGGAAGGAGATTGCTAATAATTTGTTGGATGTTCCAGGGTCGCTGATACTTGGTCCACAAGTTTAATGTTGTTCTTCTGTTTTTTAACCATGAAAATCATATTTCTAGCTTTTGGAGTTCTGGAATATCTATCACCATTATTAAACAGCTTAATCTTATTCAGTTGAAGAAGAATTTTAGGTTCTTTAAAATCCATTTCTTTTTTTTTTTTTATTTTTTAAATTTTTTTTTTTTTTCAACGTTTATTTATTTTGGGGACAGAGAGAGACAGAGCATGAACGGGGGAGGGTCAGAGAGAGAGGGAGACACAGAATCGGAAACAGGCTCCAGGCTCTGAGCCATCAGCCCAGAGCCCGACGCGGGGCTCGAACTCCCGGACCGCGAGATCGTGACCTGGCCGAAGTCGGACGCTTAACCGACTGCGCCACCCAGGCGCCCCTAAAATCCATTTCTGCTCATGTATCACTGTCTAAGTAAATCCTCAAAGTCACCTCGCACAGTCGTGTGGGTGGCATGAGAAACGAGAAGCGGTAACAGGAAAATCAGGCTGAGTCACACGGGCAGAGTGAGGCTGGTATTTGGAGCTGCTGACTCCCACCTCTTCCAAGTTTTACTTCCTTTCCCTCCCTTTCCCTCTTACTGAAATAGCAACGGACAGCGTTTGCAGTAATAGTGGCTAGCGTGAAGTGCAGGTAGGGTCACACAAGCCGGGTCTTTAGTGCCGTGGCAGGAAGGGTCCTTTCGGCTCATGAGGACGGTTTTCCTCCAGAGTCACTCAAAGCCTCGGTTCGGGGATAGCGAGTTACTGGCCAGAGGCCTGCGGTGCGGCCCAGGCCTCCCGATCCCTGTTTTGGTCTGTCTTCCCAGTGGTCCCCACCTGCACTCACAAGCACAACAGTTCATTAGAGCCCTCCCCCACCCCCACCCCACCCCCACCCCCACTTTCTTTTTCTTTTTGCTACGATTGTACTCTGTATTCTGCGCATAGAAACACTGTAAAGAAATGGAATGAGTCTCTTTTAAAAAGAAATTCCATCTTGAGCTGTGTAGGCTCTTGCTTTGTATCCCGAAGGAGTAAGACTGACACATACGTGCTACTCGTGGTCAGCACAGGGTCAGGGCCCAGGCTCTGAAGGTAGAACAGCTCTCCCACGGTTAGTTCTGTGACCTGGGATGGTTCCCCACTCCCTCGGTGCCTCAGTTGCTTTGTACCAGGTAGATGTCTCCCCGGGCTCGACCTCACGGGAGCCTCGCGAGGGTTGACCTGAGGCAGGTGGGCACCCCGCACAGTGCTGGTGCCGCGATCCAGCCATCGACCGACCTGCCATACGACAGTGCGGGTGAGCGGGGCTTGAAACCTTCTGAAAACCGAAGTGGGGTGCTAACGGCAATCCTGATGAAGAGGACAGCGGCCGGTCACCACGTGTCTGGCGCCATGCCCAGCCCTGGGTGAGCTGCGGACGTGCGGCATTTAGTCCTCGCGGCAGCCCTGCGAGAAAGATGCTGTCGTTGTCTTCTTTCAGACGAGGGAAGCGCGGCTGGAGAGCCGAGTTCTCTCACCTGCCCGGTGTCACCCAGCTGGCCAGCAGTAGGGCCCAGCGTGGGACCCGGGTCTGTGTGGGGCCAAGGCCTGCGTTCTCTCCAGTGCTCTTAATGCCGTGCGGCCGTCCGGTCTTGACTTGGTACGTGGTTTTTCTCAAGTCCCATCACTGCCTGGTCTTCAAATTACTTTTACCAAAATAAAGTCTGCTTTGTGAGGTTATAAATAAAGGCAAAGGCAGCAATCCATGAGTCACTTTAAGAGCTTTTAGTTAATAATATGATCATAGAAAATCTTAACAAAGTAAACGGAACAGTGTGATGAACCCCAGGTACCCAGCAGCCGGAATCAACAGGCCTGTGATTTTGATTCGTGTGCACGTTTACCCGGTCCTTCCCCACTTGCTTGTTAGCATACGGGGCTTTTTCTTGAAAGGCAAAATTTGCATCCGTTACAACGCACATTTCTTTACTGTCTAATATTCTGGAAAACAGATGTTCTCGTGTAATTAAGAGATGGAACACTTCTGTCACCTAGGAAGCTCCTTTGTGACAGTTCTCCACCCCCATCCCAGGCTGCCACTATTGCGGGTTTTTTCCTTTGTCCTCTTGTAGAAATTCGTATTAAATGGAATCTTGAATGTGGTCCCGAGACCAGCTCTGTCGGGTCAGCGTGGACTCTCGGAGGTTCATCTGCACTGTTGCACCCACAGTCGATACCTTTTTACGGCTGAGCCGCACGCACTGTGACCTCAGCACCCTTTGCGTGTCCATTCTCCCGGTGACGGGCTTTGCTGTCGTTTTGGTTTGGGGCTGCTGGCGGTAAAGCTGCCGTGAGAACTCATGCACAAGCCTGCCTGGGATGTGTGTCTTCGTTCTTCCTTAGGCAATCGCCTAGAACAGCATCTCTGGATCAGAGGGTGGGTGTATGTTTAAAAGAAACTGCCAAGCCTTTTCTCGAAGCGATTACACCTGTTTGCATCCCCACCAGCAGGGAAGGAGAGTTCCAGGTGCTCTGTACCCCCACCAGCGTGCGGTGGCGTCCGTGTTAAGTTGTAGCCGTCCTGGTGAACGCCGTGGCCTCTTCCTGTGGTTAGTTTGCTCTTTGCTGACAGCCGGTGGCGAAGAATGCTGACTCGTGTGCTTATCGGCCATTCGTGTACCTTCTTTCTTGAAACGTGTCAGAGTATTTCTTTCCTAAACATTTGAAATCATTCACCTGTGAAATCTCTGGGCCTAGAAGGTTTCTTCGTGGGGGGGCCCCCCTCCACCCCCCCCCCGGCCCCATAACGTTGGTCACAGCGTCACTTGTAGTGGCGACGAGCTGGAAACGGAACGAAGGAGTGGGGCAGGTGGGGCGTCATGGTACGTCTGCACCATGGGATGTTGAAGAATCAGAACCATGCCAAATGATACAGGGTCCTCGTAGGTTTTTTTTATTTTTTTTTATTTAAAAAAAAAAAAAATTTTTTTTATTTAAAAAAAAAAATTTTTTTTTTTTTAACGTTTATTTTCGAGACAGGGAGAGACAGAACATGAACAGGGGAGGGTCAGAGAGAGGGAGACACAGAATATGAAGCAGGCTTCAGGCTCTGAGCTGTCAGCACAGAGCCCGACGCGGGGCTAGAACTCACGGACCGCGAGATCATGATCTGAGCCCAAGTCGGCCGCCTAACCGACTGAGCCACCCAGGCGCCCCTTCGTAGGTTTTTTTTAAAGCTCCATTGAGATGTAATTTACATGTCATCAAATCCACCCATGGTAGGAGCAGTTTAGGAAATTTATGCAGGTGTCCAGCTGCCGCCACGATCCCATCTAAGAGCACTTCCGTCAGCCATGAGGAGGCCCTTGGTAACAAATTCCATTTCTTTGGGAAACATGCGGCTATTTTGGTTTTCAGGTTTGTGTCACATTTGGTAATTGTGTTTCTCAAGGACTTTGTCTATTTAAGTTGTCATATTTCTTGGCATACAGTTGTTCGTGTTACCCCCTTTTGGCTTTTTAACATCTAACTGTAGTTATATCGTCTCTTTCACTCCTGATATCGGTTGGCAGTGTTGGTGTTTTATGTCATTTTTTCCTCCATTGGTCTTGCCAGGGGTTTATCAGTTTTATGAATCTTTTCAAAGAATCGTTGTTAATTTCCTCTGTTGTTTGTTTGTTTTCTGTGCCATTGATTTCTGTTCTTCCATTATTGCTTTTCTTCTACTTTGGTTTAATTTAGTGTTCTTATTCTGCTGTCTAAAGGTGAAAACTTAGATAATTGGTTTGTAACTATTTCTTCCTTTCCAACATAAGCATTTAAAGCCATAAATACACTTCTAAGCCCTGTTTTCCTGCATCCTATACATTTTGATATGTTGTGCTTTCTTGTTGTTTGGCTTAAATGTTTTCTAACTTCCCTTGTGATTTCTTCTTTACCTGTGGTTTATTTACAAGTGTGTTGCTTAATTTGCAGGTGTTTGGGATTTTTCTAGCTAACTTACTATCATTGATTTCTAGTTTACGCCCATTGTAGTCAGAGAACAACATGTTCTGGAAGTCTTTGTATTTGGAAATTTATCGAGATTTATCTTTGGGTCCAGATATTCATCTGAGTGGAGAGCATATTCTAGCTCTAGGTGTTAAGTAATAGGTGTTATGTAAAAGCTCGTTAGGTCAAGGTGGTTAACAGTGCTGTTAGGATCTTGGATCTCTTTACTGGTTTTCTGAATGACTGTTGTGTCATTCAGTTGTGTCTCAGTTGTGTCTCAGTTGTGTAGAGAGTATTGAAACTTCCAACCCTTTCTTCTTTCTTCTGTCAGTTTTCACTTGTGTATTGAAGCTTTCTTACTTAGCACACACACGTTTGTAACTGTCATGCCTTTTTGATGTATTGTCCCATCACTATGAAAGCATTATAGATAGTAATCATCTTTATTTAGGGGCACCTGGGTGACTCATTCGGTGAAGCGTCCGACTTCAGCCCAGGTCATGATCTCGCGGTCCGTGAGTTCGAGCCCCGTGTCGGGCTCTGGGCTGACGGCTCAGAGCCTGGAGCCTGCTTCCGATTCCGTGTTTCCCTCTCTCTCTGCCCCTCCCCCATTCATGCTCTGTCTCTCTCTGTCTCAAAAATAAACGCTAAAAAAAATTAAAGAAGTAATAATCTTTGTTTTGAAGTCTAGTTTGTCTAATATTAATATACCCACTTCTTCCCCTTCAGCTTAGGGACTTTCTTCCTGCAGACTGGATTGGTTAGATAAACTTTTCTGTAAAACCCTTCCAATAAAATGAAGTGTTGACATTGGAAAATTAATATTTTTTATTCTTTAAAGACTTGGACCCGGTAATATCATTTTTCCAGTTGTGGAAAAACGCACGTATGGGGGATCTTGTCTCTTCCTTTTGGAGCAGAGGCTGCCTGCACTCCTCTGTGTCCAGGTCCTCGATCGCTTCGGTCTCCAGCAGGACAGTGAAAACGAACAAAACCCTGAATGTCACCTGACCACAAAATTCGAAGCAACTTCAAGGCGCAGAAAAGTGGTTAATTCCAATTGTTAGATATTTTTCATGATTTTTAAAAGAACAGGGTTTATTTGTATTTTAGTAAAACGAAATATTGTTGGGGCACCTGGGTGGCTCAGTCAGTTGAGCGTCTGACTCTTGATTTCAGCTCAGGCCATGGTCCCAGGATCGTGGGATCAAGCCCTGTGTTGCGCTCTGCTCTGAGTGTGGAGCCTGCTTGAGATATTCTCTCTCTCTCTCTCTCTCTCTCCCTCCCTCCCTCTCTTTTCCCCCCTCCCCCCAATAAAATTTAATAAAATATTGTTATTTGAACAAAGCTAGTGATACTTAGATGAAAATGTCTTTTTAAATGTATTAGTTCATTATTTCTGAGAGAAATGTCTGTGGAGACACGAAAGAATTATGTCTGCAATAAGCAATCATGTGTTTCAGGGTATGAGAACAGGTTTTCATATTAAAGCTGAGCAGAGTGGATACTTGTTCGTCTCAATGCCCAGGCTGTTTGACCCTCCAGTTCGGAAAACTTATTTTATCCTATAGGGTGTTCGGAAATCAGAGCTGTTGCCGGCTCCACTGGGTTTCCCAGCCTTGGTACTGCTGACATTCGGGCCCAGGTTATTACTTATTGTGGGGCCTGTCCTGGGCCCCGTGGGATACTGAGCATCAACCCCGGCTGCTGCCACTGAATGCCAAATGGAACAGTATGTTACAGAACCTGTGACAGCTAACGGCGTCCCAGACATTGTCAAACATCCCCTGGGGGGCAAGGTCCCTCCCCCATGAGAGCCACTGACCTACGGCATGCCAGGGGTAGAGGCATGACAGGCACAGGCATCGGGTGGAGGTGGGGTCTCCAGCAACCTAGCCCTGAGTCAGGAGACCCCCCCACAAGGTGCGGGACCTCGAAGAGGGGCTCAGTGGTCTCCTCCAGTGCAGACCCCAGGGAGAGGGATTAAACGAGGCTCTTCCATCGGTTGCCCATGTGCCCCCACAAGAGTGTTTCACTTGATCTTTCTTTCTTCCTATTGCCTGATTGGTATCTTTGTTCACCTCCCCTGTCCGAAGGAAAAAAGGTATTCCTATCACGCCACTCAAAGGATGGTCTGGAGCGGTGTGTTCTCTGGAACCCTCGTTCTAAGGGTTGGTGACTAGATAGTTTGTAAGAAGTGATCCTAGGGCAAAAAAGTTTGGGAAATGTTGGTTTCAATAAAGGTAAACTTCTATGGGATTTTTTAACGTATATTTATTTTTGAGAGAGAGAGAGAGAGAGAGAGAGAGAGCAAGCATGAGTGGGGGAGGGGCAGAGAGAGAGGGAGACACAGAAACCGAAGCAGGCGCCAGGCTCCGAGCTGTCAGCGCAGAGCCCGACGCGGGGCTCGACCTTACAAACCGCGAGATCGTGACCTGAGCCGAAGTTGAACACAAACCGACTGAGCCTCCCAGGCGCCCCAATTTGTAGGATTTTTGAAAACTTTTCAACAGTAAAATCAACAGTAGTTTATGGCTTTCCAAAAGGGGCTGGAGTGGGCCTATCTCAAACTTTCTGAGCGTGAAGTTTCTTGATAAAGCATTTTCTAGAGGAAGAATGTTCTATGGGACATATTTGGGAAGCATTGTTCTAAAGGCATCTAGGGGAGGCCGTGATGCTGGCGAGGAGCAGGTGGTGGGGTAGGCACTAAGCTGACAGAGTGGAGAGCGTCATGATCTGGTCTCTGCACACGCCAGGCCGAACATGGCCTGGAACAGCGGAAGACTCCTACTCTGGGTAGTAACCGGCTATCCTGAGCCTCTTGAGTGCTGACCCTTCCCACCTTCACCCTACACCTGGCCCTTGGCCGGCACTCCCCAGACCTCTCCTCTCTCCAGAGCTAAAAGGTTAGTGCCTGGTTCAACAGGGGCCCCCTCTGTAGGACCTTGTGCCAGCACGGTGGGCTCTGTCTTTTCTGGTTGGTTGTTGACTGTGATGCACAAGTTGCTAACATTTTGCATATGTCGTCCTGGGTGTGAGGGAAGCAACAGGGGAAAGTAAATGAAAAAGAGTCTAAAACTTGTAGTCAGAAATATCCTTACACTCAGACTATTCAGGCTTTTCTCATATACCAGGCTCCCATTTGTTGGCTGGCACGAGACTTAACATATTCACACTGATTTAAGACAGTAATAATACACTATTGGGTATAACTGCTCTTTGAAGAACCAGACAAAATGCTGAGCTTTACACTGTATATTAAAAGTTGGCAGAACAGAGTTTTGGCAGTTCAAAGGAAGAAGACTATTCCCACAGTTAGCTCCTTTCAGAGCCGAGGCCATGGAAGTCTCTGGTGGATCTAGTCATTTGATTGGACGTGACCACGACCACGACCGTGACCGTGGACCCGTCCGGGGGGACGGTTATCTCTTGGAAGCGGTCTCTGGAGTGTGGTGACAGCCAGCCCATCCCCATCTGCTTCCGTCCCACTCACATTGGCGAGGTTTGGGATGTAAACGGCGTCTGGCAGACCCGTCTTCGTAAAGAAGAGCTGGCGGTAGGTAAGTCACACCTGCCGAGGGAACGCCAGCCGCCAGCAACGAAAGTGAGAAAATATACGGCTTTCATGAAAGATAACGAAGATTAGCGTGTTCGTGGAAATTTGAGATGGGTATTTTCAGGGGGTATTTCTGTTGCTCAATTGGTTAGTTCCCATAAACTGATTAATAGGAAATTCTAATGTTTGTTTCCATGTTTACTAATTATAAAAGAAACCACTAAGGTATTCTTTCAGGAGCTTCGATGGGAAAATTCGCATAAATGTCCAAAGCCATAAGAACCTTGTTTTTTATCAGATGGTGCAGAACGAGACATGTTGAACGTCACCTGCTGGCGGGAGAAATAATGAGTCGATGAACTTGCTTGAAATATGTGTGAGGTTCTCAGTTGTGATCATGGGTAATAAATAATGATTGAATAACCCCAATCTGAGGCTGACTTGAATTATGAATTAGTTATTTATTTTTACCCACGCAATAGTATCGAGCAAGTGAACAGTCTACGGGAGATACAAGCACTGAGGCGCCTGAACCCACACCCGAACATCCTCACGTTGCACGAAGTGGTTTTGTAAGTATTCCTGGGGCTTTACAGTGACCTGCATTTGATGACAATGATCAAATCTCTTTTTAAGGAAGAAAACTGTGGGAGACATTTGAAATATTTGCTTTGTAGCTCAGGGAGTAATGATTCTCATTTTATCTTAAGTCACGTATTTATGTGGACAAACGTGTGTCTGATTCCTAATGTGGAAATACCTTCGTTTAGGTGATTCCCTATCATAAAAGTGGACAGAATTCAAACGATTCCTCTCCCGTAGCTCAGTGAGGCTTCCTTGTAGGCAGTGGCCTGTGCATCCGAGGCCTCGAGTGTGAGTTATGGGCAAATGGGAAAGCACTGTGGTCCTACATCAGGGATTGTCATGTGTCAGGGATTGTCCCTGCCGGCTGTCATGTCTGCACCGTGTCAGGTAGCGTGACCCCCCCCCGCACCTTACTATGGTTGCTGTAATTTGGGGGACTTGTCACTTGTGTTCTAATTATAGATTAGTCTCCTTACGTGAGGCTCACCTACCCATCAGGAAGGCAGGGCACACCTCACCTGCGGGTGCCGGCAGTTCCGCACTGCCCTTCTGGACTCTGAGCCGGGAACTCGGACCCAGGGTTCTGGAACTTGCCTTTCTGTGCGCCCTGAGAAGGTGCACGCTCCGTGAAGCTCTCCGCGGCGCTCCAGGCCGCTTTAAAACCAGCCGGGACACTACGGTCTCTGACGAAGTGCAGTGGGTTTTCATCAGGGAAGAGAGCAGTTTGAAACTCAAAGTGGAATGTCTTGTCATAGCCGCGTGGCCTCCTGGCCTGGAGCCCGCAGTGCGCACTGGTCACAACACCGCCCACTGCACGCCGCGTCCTGGGCACTCTCCGGGCCTGCGTGTGCGCCCCCCTCCAGGCAGCCCCTCTGGAGGCGACCTGACTAGTAGGGTCTGGAGTGACACGTGCTCCTCTACCGAGGGCTCAGGGGCCTTCAAACAGGGCAGTGTCAGCTCCAGAGAAGCTGGCAGCCCGGCCAGAGGCCTCGGTCCCCACCCCGTGCAAGGCCTGGACCCCACCTGGGCTTGGGGTGACCCGTCTTCCTCCCTTTTCCCCTGACTGGTTTGTGGATTTTTGTGTCCCCATCATAATTTATCCCAGGTACATGGAAGAATCTAGGTAAGTTAGAACTAAATAAATTTGCAGTCACGGAGCATGAATTAAATTCTTTCTCCTCTGTTTTGCTTAGCCGACTCTCGACCTCCTTTCTCCTTTCTGCCAGTAGTTAGTTCTATATTTTTAAGACACATCTCATTAAAAAGGGGGGAAGCATTTGGAATTTTTGCTTAAAGTGGGATTTTACTGTTATTTTATTATATTTTATTTTATTTTTACTGTTATTTTAAATTAATTTTAAATTAATTGACTGAAATAATTGACTGAAAATCGCAACTTCTGTTTCAGTCACTATGCCCCAGGCTTTGAGGCGGGAGGGCTTTATGTTTACCAGAAATGTGCACAAATGAATTAAATATTTGATGATAGTTTCTGATTAAGACAAGAAAAACATTTTTAAAAACCTGATTTCTTCTTCAGCGACAGAAAATCTGGTTCTCTTGCACTAATATGTGAACTTATGGACATGAATATTTATGAGCTAATACGAGGTACGTAGAATAATTTGAAGCTAATCTAAGATCTTCTTCTAAAGCCTGTCGTCCACATATGCTTTGTTTTAGTTCTGAAAACCCTCAGTCACCTCTTGGGAGGTATTTTTCTGGCAGTCTCGTCTCCTCAACACAGGGCGGTCAGGGAGAAGTAAAGCCATCTAGGTCCAGGCTGGCAGGTGACACGGGTGCTCAGGCCTTCCTCACCTCAGGTCCCTGCAGGGGGCGCTGTGCCGCTCCAGAGGTCACTCTGGTGGCTCTGCTCAAAATAAGGCAAGGCTTGTCCCCCAAGAGCCTCCCTCGGCCGAGAGGCGACCCTCTTCCATTCAGATCCTTATAACGTCTTTCTGCTCATTACTTTCCTCTGAACGGCAGAGCTCCATTCGGGAAAGCACGGCGCCCGAGCCGGCCTCAGTCAGGGCCAGTTTGGGCGGCTGATAGAGGGCACCTGAAGGAACACGGAGGCGATGGTTGGTCCGCGTTCAGCAAATATCCCTGGGGGTCCGACTGCACAGTCGCGTTAGATGTCAGGACAAATGAGCCTCGTGGCTGTCCCTGAGAGAGCACAGAAAGCGTGGCATCTTACCGACCGATCACGCGGTGCCGATCGGACGAATGAGAGCAGATTTGCCTTGCGTTATGTGAGTGACTGTTTGTGGCTTGAAAGAACCATTTAAAAAGCGCCGTATCATCCTAAACGAGTCAGGCCAGCCCAAAGGTGGTATGGAAAGCGGCAGGTAGCATTTTTGAGATCAGGAAGCTATTTTTGCGATGAGGGCGACCCTGGTGTGGAAGAAACACACGAAGAGTCGGAATAAAACGGTGATGAAGTCAGAATGTGGGGAAAAGCGTCGTCATCAAATTAGTAGGTCCTCTATGCGATTTGACATGTGTGCTTTAGTAGCTCACTAACAAAATAAATAGTAGCAATAGGCAAGCTTTCCTACACCCACAGAAGTTGATGAAGAGCTTTTGGACCTTTTCGAGAAAGTGGGAGATCGCCTTTTGTCCGGGCATGTGTGGTATTTCCTGTGTTACAAACCTGGTGTATTTTATTCATAGGTAAGCCCATCCCCTCGGGGACCTGTTTCATTGCGTTTTGAGTACAATGCTAACAAGGTTGCCAGGTTTCTCAGTATAGAACCCATTCGGAATAGAGCCATTGGCTGGAAGGAGCTTCTAGAATTCGGCCCACCAGCAGTAACGGGAAGCGACAGGCGACAGTCCCACAACGGGGGATGAAACTGAAAATATAAAACGGGAGGTCAACGACAGCAGCGCCCCCGCGGCTGAGCGCAGTCTGGGCAGCCGGAAGACCCCAGACGCCCCAAGACGGGTTAGAGAATGCGCAGCCGCGGGCTGGACTGCGGTAAGCCTACCGCGCCGGTAAACGTGATGGATACAGCAGGGAAAGTGAAGAAAAGATTTAAAAGAGCTTCCCAGGTAAAGGATCACAATAGAGCAGAGTTTCACTTTCAAAGAGTAAACCTTATTGATCTGGAAACTCCGCTTGTTAAGCATCGATTCCAAATAGTCTGGATCCACGAGGTGGTGCTCAGGATTACATTTTCTCCTGCGTCCTGTGGGACGTGGATTGTTCACTCTGCTCCTCCCCGTACATCTGTCTGCCAGAGTGTCAGGACGGGGTCCCCAGTACAGTCAAGACAAACAACCACCAAACTTCATTATTTCGTTATGTGAACCAACATTTTGCTTTTTTTTCTCATTAAAAAAATTTTTTTTAATGTTTATTTTTGAGAGAGTGAGAGAGAGACACAGTGCGAGCGGGGGAGGGGCAGAGAGAGAGGGAGACACAGAATCCGAAGCAGACTCCAGGCTCTGAGCTGTCTGCACAGAGGCCAACACAGGGCTTGAACTCATGGACTGCAAGATCATGACCTGAGCGGAAGTCGGAGGCTTAACCGACTGAGCCTCCCAGGTGCCCCTGATTATCCCCATTTTAAAGATGGAGAAATGGAGGCACGGGGAGATAAGTACCTTGTCCGAGGTTATGGACACGTAGTAGACACGGAGTTTGGACTCAGCCTGTTCCAGAGTGCGTGTTCTCAGCCACCACACATCCAGCCTCTTGACAACCCTCTTTGGTTGGCACTGTTATCATCTACACTTTACGGACAAGGAGACCGAGGTTTCAAGGATTAAGTGGTAACCACCACACCCCACTGCTCCTCTGGGTCTCTACTGCTGGCCCCGGCTCAGTGCCTCAAATGAATGGGCGCCTGCTAACAATTTGTTGTTATTGATGGTCACAGCGGTTTATTGAAACCTGAGTCGGTCACGAAAGCTTTTTCTACTAGAGTGACAATTCATTTTACTGAAATGACTGCTCTCCTGGATGATGAGAATGTTGAGTAGCACCGTCAGACGAGGAAGAACCAGCTAATGGCACAAGAGAAGGATCGCCAGTCTTGGCTGGATTGTCTGCTTATATGCACGGCAGCGTGCAAGGTCGGGCAGAGGCAGAGGAGAAGAACAGAAGACGCTTTTTTGATAAACAGTGTAGAGTCTGTTGAAGAGAGAAGAGAAACTATATGAAGGTCAAAATCATTAGAGGCGAATTGCTGGGGAAATTTTCTCTTTACCCAGTGGGTGTCAGATGAGGCGGAGATGACTGGGCTTTACCCGGAAGATTGGGGGGAGTAGGCAAATGCAGGCGAGGGTGTCTCATTCACTGCTACATGCTATGCACTGCTCTGGAGGTGGACCCAGTGGGGAACACGACAGACACGGTCCCATCCACGTGGGCTCACGCTCAGGAAGACGGAGACACTGAACAAGTAAAGAAATGATCAAGAAGGAGATCAAGACAGGATAAGTGTTACGAGTGAATAAAACAGGTCCCGTGTGAGATTGATGGGGACAGAGTGTTCCAGACAGAGACGAGTAGTGCAAAGGTCCTGAGGCCACTGTGAGGTTAGGAGGCCAGTGTGGCTGGAGCACTAGGAAGGAAGTTAGAAATGAGGTAGGTAGGGGCCAGGAGGCAGGGAGGGCCGGGGTAAGAATTCACGTCATTCTAAGTTCAGTGGGAAGCTTTAGTGGGTTTTAAGTGTTTATTTAATTTTGAGAGAGAGCAAGCAAGCACGAGAGGGGCAGAGAGAGGGGGAGAGAGAATCCCAAGCAGTGTCCATGCTATCAGCGCAGAGCCGACAATGGGCTCAATCCCACGAACTGCGAGATCATGACTTGAGCCAAAATCAATAGCCGGACACTCAATCGACCGAGCCACCTCGGCGTCCCACATTGACGGGTTTTAAAGCAGGGAAGAAGCATCTTTTTTTTTTTTAATTTTTTTTTTAACGTTTTATTTATTTTTGAGACAGAGAGAGACAGAGCATGAATGGGGGAGGGGCAGAGAGAGAGGGAGACACAGAATCGGAAACAGGCTCCAGGCTCTGAGCCATCAGCCCAGAGCCTGACGCGGGGCTCGAACTCACGGACCACGAGATCGTGACCTGAGCCGAAGTCGGACGTTTAACCGACTGAGCCACCCAGGCGCCCCAAATAGGGAAGAAGCATCTTTTGATTGGGGTTTAGACCAGTGTTTCTAAAACTATAGTCGAAGACCGGTTGTTTGTTCGTTTGCTTTTTCCCAGTGTGTTGTGGACCGGACTTTTGTAAAATACATAAAAATTAATTACCGGAAAAACAGTCATGTGCTTGGATGTCACAGCGGCGTTGAATTGCTGTACAAGTTTCCGGTCACTCTTAGTTTTTGCCGTCTCCTCCTAAACCAGAGACAAACAGCCCCGGACTGGTATCAGTTCACAGACTGTGCTTTTTAGAAGCACTTTTCTGGATTCTGTTTAAAGAATGAACAGGCCACCGGAGGATGTACCTTCCCATTGCAGACAGCAGCCTCTGTTCTGGCCAGTGTAACCCCAGGGGACCCAAGTGACACGGATGGCTTGCCGGGAGGACTGAAGAAACGCTTGGGGCGTGGCCTCCAGGGAGGAGCTCCCAAAAAATGACTCTGCAGGATTGGGCTGCCCCGGGTGCTGCTGCCTCTGCCACAGACAGGATGCCCCAAACGAAGGAGCCACTGCTGCTGCTCCGGGCTCTAGAACCAGGCCACCTTTGCCCGGGCAGGAGGCGCCCTCCGCCAAGATCCGCACTCAGAGCGGATGCTCTCCCTCCTCTCGTCTGTCCCTGGAACTCGGGCCTGAGTCCTGTTTCTCGAGCGGTCTGGTCCGACGGACGCAGAAGCCAGTCACATCTGGAAGTCCCAGCCACGAGCGTGCTTGGCCCGCGAGGTGGCGGTTGGGATGGGTCTGTGTTGTGGTGGGGAGACAGGCAAAGAGATGGCAAAGGTATTGTGCCCGCTGCTCCCTTGGGAAGAACTGTCACGGAGCTGTCCACTCGGGGAGGGCGTGGCTGGCGCCCCGGGGCACCAGCCACACCGCCGGCGATCCTGCCGTCCTGGCTGGTTTATTCGGGCGCACTGTGCTTACGGCGCCGGACATCTGCCACCTGCAGCAGGGGAGGGCTGTCTTGGAGTTTATAAGGAAAGACTGGATAAGACTGTAACCTGGTTATGGAGGCATCTATTATTTTGTTAGTTTTTTAAGTTTTTATTTATTTAGCTCATCTCTGCACCCACGTGGGGCTCGAACTCACAGCCCCAAGATCAAGAGCGGCTTGCTTTTCTGCCCGAGCCAGCCAGGCGCCCGTAGGGGCATCTAGTATTTTAATGCATTGTATCTGATTCTGTTCTTGTTCTTGTTCTTCTCCTTCTTTTTTAAACTGTTTGAAGTTAAACGACCGTGCTTTTGTGAGTGGCTACCGCCTCCGGTGCCGGCCTGGAGCCGTGGGTGGCTGCTCCTTCACCTCGCCTTGCCCCCTCTGTCACAGCTCCCTCCTGTCTCCTTGATCTCCCACGTGACGCCTGACATGCGTCCGCTCCCCTGGTGCTTGTCCGACTGTCCGCCGGGGCATTTGCTCTCTGGCGGTGGGGCCCTTGCCGGCTCCGTCACGGGTGTCCTCTCAGTGCCCGGCCCTGCTCCCGGTGTGGCTCGGTGTGTCGTCCACCTGGGTGACGTTCACAGGCACTGAGTGTCGTAGGTTGTTGTTATTGCCAGGAGCACGTGCCGTGCAGCTCGTGTGCGGCTCGTTCACACACAGAAGAGATGGTTTATTGTAAAACCTCGGATTTCCTGCAGGAAGCTCAGTCAGGCCTCTTGGGAGGTGGGGCCAGGAAAGGTCCGGCTGCCGAGGCCACCACTGACCGTCTCGGAGCCACGTGGTCCTCTGCCCCTCCTCCTCTGCGTGTCCCTCTCCTCTTGGCAGACTTGGCCACTCAGACCCTGAGACCCTCCACTGGCGGCAGACGGGCCAGGCCCAGAAAGCCGAGTCATTGGCCACCTCCTGGAGTGCCGGCTGTTCCAGGTCCAGTGAGCTGGCCTTGTCCCCTTAGGGTTATGCCTTTTATTTTTTAATTTTTTTTCTTAACATTTATTTATTTTTGAGAGAGAGAGAGAGAGAGACAGCACGAGCAGGGGAAGGGAAAAGAGAGAGGGAGGCACAGAATCCGAAGCAGGCTCCATCCGAGCTGTCAGCACAGAGCCCGACGCGGGGCTCAAGCTCACGAGCTGTGAGATCATGACCTGGGCCGAAGTTGGACGCTCAACCGACTGAGCCACCCACGCGCCCCAGGGTTATACCTTGTAGAGGCTGTGGGTGGGGCAGGGACCTTGAAATAAATCCGTGACGTTGGGGAATGAACCAAGTGGGAAAGAGCAAGGCAGGTTCGATTTGACTGCAAACATAGCATCACAGTTCCACGAACAGCTTGGGCGGTGTGCCTTATTACGATTCTTATTAAGAACTACTTTGCCTGACATTACAGTGTCAGATCAATTCACTTGTATTTTTATACTTCATCGATCTGACCCACTGATTGTAAGATGCAGAATTTGTAGAGGAAACGTTGCCTACCAACTGTGACACGTAGCTTTCTTATCTACTCAGAGCAGTTTTAGTTCTGTGCTTACTAAAAGAGCTCTTGGGATCTATTTAGACTTTCCCGCGTATATAAAAAGGAAAGTTGAAGTGAAGTAGATCTGTTTTGGCATTCCTAACACTTCTTGAAACATTCTGACACCGTGATCGACGCCTTTGTTTTCCTTAAGCTCTCGGTCTCTATGCCATTCAGACAGGGTGTGAGTGATACCGCATTTTTGTCTCCTGAATTTTCTTCCAAGCCCATGTCACCATCCTGTTAGTTGTGATGCTGTTGCTTCTGGGGAGCGTGGCTCGAGTTGTGGCTGTGCGGACACAGCACAGGTGTCCCCTGTCCTGTGTATTTAACGATGGTGGGTCCAGGTCAGGCCCGTGAGCCTCGGTCCTTGTCTGTGAAATGGGAATAAACCTAGTGTCTCTTGGGATTGTTGTGAGGAGCAGATAAGATAATGTGCCGCGTTTAGGGCAGGGGCCACTGCACAGTCTTCAGTAAACACGGATCGCCGTCATCCGCGTCGTCCACGATCACGTTAGCAGCGCGAAGTGTGCGTGCATCTGACCCTCCCACCCCAGGCGCTTGCCTCCCTTGTAGAGGCGAGGAGGTGGGATTCCACAGAAGTTCCAGCACTTGCTTAAGATGAGCCGGGCAGAACTAGGGGGCTCATCCTTGCGTTTTGCCAGGGACGGTTCGGGCTCCGCCGAGTCCGACATCCCACCCGCTACCTGCTGCATTTGCCCGTGCCCTGCTGGGCCCCGCTACGTGCCTCCAAGCCTGGCCGGGATAGCCAGGCACAGGCCGGCGGATGGGGTCTCTTGTGGGACGGGGCGCGTGCGGCATGTTCTGTTACGATGCGGACCACCCTGGTGGCCGTGTCCCTTCCACTCGTACCGGCAGCGAATGCCAGAGTTCGTTATTGTGCTCACAGAAACATTTTCTACAGTATTGATATGGTATATGACACTCTTTAGAATCTTTTGTTAGAGTTTGTTTTGAGAGAGAGAGAATCTGAAATGGGCTCTGTGCTATTAGTGGGGCTCGAATTCACGAACTGCGAGATCATGACCTGAGCCAAAATCAGCTGCTTAACCGACTGAGCCATCCCGGCGCCCCATTTAGAATCTTCTTAATGAGGCTATTTGGATAAAAAAAAAAAAAAAAAAACAAACAGCTGGCAAAAATGAACTCGGTCGGGACGGCGCGGTGTGTTTGTTGGTGGTCAGTAAGGCTCCCACGGGAACTTCCGAGTGGTTTATTAATTGTACCATCTCCGTTTGTTTCAAGATGTTTGAGAACAAGAATCTGTTAGGAACCCAATACAGTCTCGGGCCGGGAAGGTTTAGGATCTTGTTTTTGAAAAACCGTTGTAGAGAACGGATAGTCAGCCTGCTCCTGGTCAAGGGGGTGGATTCCGATGGTTCCGAGCACCATCCCACTCCCACGGTTCACGCTGCGCCTCCCTCCCTCAGGAGGCCCCTTAGGTAGGCGGGGATTCTCATAGCGGGGTGGGGGGCAGGGCTATGAACAGTGGTGGCCGGGGGACAACGAGGAAAGGGAGGGTGAGCCCCTAAAGAGGGCTCTTCTGCTGGGGGCTGAGGGCAGCCGAGAAATGCAGATTCCTGGCCCATGTCTCTGGTTTTGAGATTCATCAGGTCTGGGTTTGGAGCTGTGAGTCGCCATTTTAAAGCATCCCTAGGTGGTTATGAAGATGCGGTGGGTTAGACTTTCCCCAAAAGATTCCACTTTGCTGAGGGCGAGTTCGGATAACTGTCCTGACAAGTTTATGCCGGAAGATCTGGGCGTGTGGGCGAGGCTGGAAGGGAGCTCCCGGGGATAGAACCGCATGAGCGCAGGCGTGTAGCAGGAGAGTGAGGCAGGGACACAAGCATCTGCAGGTGAACTTGGCTGGCTGGGGCGTTCGGCAAGCGAGAGGGGTGTGGTGGAGTGTGGCTCCCGAAGTGAGGACCCAGGCCTGGCAGCTGCACCTGGGAGCATGTTCAGAAGGCAGTTTTGGGGGGCCCCATCACCCACCTGCTGAGCCTAGGGGTGGGGTGGGGGCATTCTGTGTCTTCACAGGCCCCCGGGGTATTCAGATCCTCCTGAAGCCTGGGGGCCCCTGGTTGGGAGGGTAGGGGGTCCTGAGTGCCGAGCTAATTCAGCGGGCTGTGAGAGCCCCCCCCCCCCCAGGACGAGAACTAAATTTCAGGAAGCTTCGTCCAGTAGCACATGTGATGAAGAATGGAAATGTTGCTTTCTTTTCATCTTCATACAGCTGAGAATTTAATATAAAGTTACAGAATTACTCAAGCTAGGGGAAGACGACCAAGTCTTAGTTTAATTCTTTTAAACTCTAGAAAGTGGGTGATAAATTATGTGAAACAGAATAAAAAGGTTACAATATTATATGAGAGAATTAATTGTACTTAGACATTTTGTAATTTAAATTACTTTCTATTAGCATAAACATTTTTGTCTAGTTATGAGAGAAACAGAATAAATTTATTTGACATTAGAAATGGCAAACTTAAGACCAAAAATGTCAAATGGGATGTGTGCTCACAGAGGGAAAGTGGTTTTCTGGATTGTTAGGCCGGAACAGTCGTGTTTCCGATTTAAAACTTAACGAGGGGCGCCTGGATGGCTTGGTCTTAAGAGTCTGACTCCTCATTTTGGCTCAGGTCATGATCTCAGGGTTCTTGAGTTCGAGCCCTGCATCAGGCTCTGTGCCTGCTTGGGATATTCTCTCTCTCTCTCCCCCAAAATAAATAAATATTAAAAAAAAAAAAAACTTAAAACATACACTTTTGAAATTGAAATCAAGTAAAATGTGACATCGTCTGGACCAAGGATAACTGATGCTGGCGTGCGTGTGGTATTAAGAGTTGTAGAACATAAAACCTGCCGGCAGGCCTGGTGAGCAGGTGCGTGGATGGCCGAGCGGGCTGGGGCAGCGGAGCTGTGCCAGGAGACGCCAGATGGCGGCTGCTCTTTGTCAGAGAAGAGTGCGCTATGAAATTCAAAGCAGTCGTGGGTCTTGGATTAAAAACGCGCTTCTGTTGAACTGAGGTCTTTCCCCCTATAAAATGGAAATCTCCGTTCAGACCGGAAGCCGAGGAAAACACTGGAGTTTCAAGCGACCCCTGACACCTCACAGTTGGCATGAAGGAGAGCGTGTCCTGGAAGGCCCACCCGGGAGGCTCGGCCCCAGGGGTATCAGACCAAACTACTCTGCTGCTTATGGCTTGGTTCTGTTCTTGCGGTAACCAGAATGCGCGCATGCGGGGTTTCCCATGAAATCATGCCCGCGAGTAGAATTTTGAGCGGTGCGTTTCATATGTATGCTCCGTACTTCTGGAAATTACTTCAGGTTATTTGTTGGATTCTCATACATCATTGAATAAAATGGTGGGATTCTATTTTTGTCTTCAAGAAGTGAGGTATGTACCGTTGGTAACTGTCTTTGGCTACTTCCTTGGCCGCACAGGGAGAAGACACCCATTACCGGAGAAGAGAATTACGTGCTATATGTACCAGTTATGTAAATCCCTTGATCACATGCACAGGTACGCTCTTAGGGACTTGGCAGCTCTCAGATTAAGAAAATGTATCAACATTCATTTAAAAGCACCATGTAAAAGAATTTGAATGAGGTGCAACTAATTCTGTCCTTCCTTTTATATTGCATGCAGAAATGGAATATTTCACAGAGATGTGAAACCAGAAAATATATTAATAAAGGTAAGAACTTCTATATGAAAAACTGATCTCAGAATAAACGTAGAATGTGAAACCTTTTTACTAGATAGGCTTTCAGCCCCAGATACCTGGGCACCATGTTATGTTTTGTTTTGTTTTGTTTTGCTCCCAGTTTGGAAAAAATGGTTTGTTTAATAAGTGCCATCAATGTAACCATACATCTGGAAGGAAGAAATCTTAGGCACTCTTACTATATGCAAAAATAAACCTCCAGGGGCCCCCGGCTGGCTCAGTCGGTAGAACATGGGACTCTCGATCTCAGAGTCGTGAATTCGAGCCCCACGTTGGGCGTAGAGATTACTTAAAAAAATAGGACCACCAACCAGGCATGTCATAGTCAAATTCACAAAATACTCAGGCAAGGAAAGAATCATGAAAGCAGCAAGGGAAAAACGTCCTTAACCTACACGGAAAGACAGAGCAGGTTCACAGCAGACCTATCCACAGAAACTTGGCAGGCCAGAGAGGAGTGGCAGGATATATTCAGTGTACTGAATTGGAAAAATATGCAGCCAAGAATTCTTTATCCAGCAAGGCTGTCATTCAAAATAGGAGAGGGGCACCTGGGTGGCTCAGTCGGTTAAGCGTCCGACTTCGGCTCAGGTCATGATCTTGCGGTCTGTGAGTTCGAGCCCCGCGTCGGGCTCTGTGCAGACAGCTCAGAGCCTGGAGCCTGTTTCAGATTCTGTGTCTCCCTCTTTCTCTGCCCTTCCCCTGCTCATGCTCTATGTCTCTCTGTCTCAGAAATAAATAAACATTAAAAAAAAAAGAGATTAAAAGTTTCCCAGACAAAAATTAAAGGAGTTCATGACCACTAAACCAGCCCTGCAAAAATTTTAAAGGGGACTCTCTGAGGGGAGAAAAGACACATACATACATACATACATACATACATACATACCAAAAGCAACAAAGACTAGAAAGGACCAGAGAACACCACCAGAAACTCCCAACTATACAAGCAACATAATGGCAATAAATTCATATCTTTCAGTACTCACTCCAAACGTTAGTGGACTCAATGCCCCAATCAAAAGACATAGGGTAACAATGGATAAGAAAACAAGATCCATCTATATGCTGTTTACAAGAGACCCACTTTAGACCTAAAGACACCTTCAGATTGAAAATAAGGGGATGGAGAACCATCTGTCATGCTAATGGTTGACAAAAGAAAGCCAGAGTAGCCATACTTATATCAGACAATCTAGACTTTAAAATAAAGACTGTATCAAGAGATGCAGAAGGGCATTATATCATAATCAAGGGGTCTATCCACCAAGAAGACCTAACAGTTGTAAACATTTATGCACCAAATGTGAGAGCACCCAAATATATAAATCAATTAATCACAAACATAAAGAAACTCATCGATAGTAATACCATAATAGTGGGAGACTTCAACACCCCACTCAAGGCAATGGACAGATCATCTAATCAAAAAATCAACAAGGAAACAATGGCTTTGAATGACACACTGGACCAGATGGACTTAACAGATATATTCAGAACATTTCATCCTAAAGCAGCGGACTATACATTCTTCTCCAGTGCACATGGAACGTTCTCCAGAATAGACCACATACTGGGACACAGGTCAGCCCTCAACAAGTACAAAAAGATCGAGATCATACTGTGCATATTTTCAGACCACGATGCTATGAAACTCAAAATCAACCACAAGAAAAAATTTGGAAAGGTAACAAATACTTGGAGACTAAAGAACATCCTACTAAAGAATGAATGGGCTAACCAAGAAGTTAAAGAGGAAGTTAAAAAGTATATGGAAGTCAATGAAAATGATAACACCACAGCCCCAAACCTCTGGGATGCAGCAAAGGTGGTCATAAGAGGAAAGTATATAGCAATCCAGGCCTTCCTAAAGAAGGAAGAAAGATCTCAGATACACAACCTAACCTTACACCTTAAGGAGATGGAAAAAAAAAAAACCAACCCAGCAAATAAAAGCCAAAACCAGCAGAAGACAGGAAATAATAAAGATTGGAGCAGAAATCAATGCTATTGAAACAAACAAACAAACAAAAAAACCAGTAGAACAGATCAATGAAACCAGAAGCTGGTTCTTTGAAAGAATTAACAAAATGGATAAATCCCTACCCAGTTTGATCAAAAAGAAAAAGGATAGGACCCAAATAAATAAAATCAAGAATGAAAGAGGAGAGATCACAACCAGCACAGCAGAAATAAAAACAATAATAAAAGAATATTATGAGCAATCATATGCTAATAAAATGGGCAATCCGGAAGAAATGGACAAATTCCTAGAAACATACACTGCCAAAACTGAAACAGGAAGAAATAGAAAATTTGAACAGACCCATAACCAGTAAGGAAATTGAATTAGTAATCAAAAATCTCCCAAAAAACCAGAGTCCAGGGCCAGATGGCTTTCCAGGGGAATTCTACCAAACATTTAAGGAAGAGTTACCACCTATTCTCTTGAAGCCATTCCAAAAAATAGAAATGGAAGGAAAACTTCCAAACTCTTTCTATGAAGCCAGCATTACCTTGATTCCAAAACCAGACAAAGATCCCACTAAAAAGAAGAACTGTAGACCAATTTCCATGATGTACATGGATGCAAAAATCCTCAACAAGGTATTAGCCAACCGGATCCAACAATACATTAAAAAAATTATTCACCGCGACCAAGTGGGATTTATACCTTGGATGCAGGGCTGGTTCAGTATCCACAAAACAATCAATGTAATTCATCACATCAATAAAAGAAAGGACAAGAACCACATGATCCTCTCAATAGATGCAGAGAAAGCATTTGACAAAATACAGTATCCTTTCTTGATGAAAACCCTCAAGAAAGTAAGGATAGAAAGATCATACCTCGACATCGTAAAAGCCACAAATGAGAGACACAATGCTAATATCATCCTCAATGGGGAGAAACTGAGAACTTCCCCCCTAAGGTCAGGAGTAAGACCGGGATGTCCACTCTCGCTGCTGTTATTCAACATAGTATTGGAAAGCTTAGCCTCAGCAGTCAGGCAACACAAAGAAATAAAAGGCATCCAGATAGGCCAGGAAGAGGTCAAACTTTCACTCTTTGCAGATGACATGATACTCTATATGGAAAACCCAAAGGATTCCACCAAAAAACTGCTAGAATTGATTGATGAATTCAGCAAAGTTGCAGGATATAAAATCAACGCACAGAAATTGGTTGCATTCCTGTACACCAACAATGAAGCAACAGAAAGAGAAATCAAGGAATCAATCCCATTTACAACTGCACCAAAAACCATAAAGTACCTAGGAATAAACCTAACCAAAGCGGTGAAAAATCTATACACTGAAAACTATAGAAAGCTTATAAAAGAAATTGAAGAAGACACAACAAAATCGAAAAATATTCCATGCTCCTGGATACGAAGAACAAATATTGTTAAAATGTCAATACTACCCAAAGCAGTCTGTGCAGTCTACATATTCAGTGCAATACCTATCAAAATAACACCAGCATTCTTCACAGAACTAGAACAAACAATCCTAAAATGTGTATGGAACCAGAAAAGACCCCGAATAGCCAAAGCAATCTTGAAAAAGGAAACCAAAGCAGGAGGCATCACGATCCCGGACTTCAAGCTGTATTATAAAGCTGTAATCATCAAGACAGTATGGTACTGGCACAAAAACAGACACTCAGATCAATGGAACAGAGTAGAGAACCCAGAAATGGACCCACAAATGTATGGCCAACTAATCTTTGACAAAGCAGGAAAGAATATCCAGTGGAATAAAGACAGTCTCCTTAGCAAATGGTGTTGGGAAAACTGGATAGTGACATGCAGAAGAATGAACCTGGACCACTTTCTTACACCAGACGCAAAAATAAACTCAAAATGGATGAATGACCTAAATGTAAGACAGGAAGACATCAAAATCCTCAAGGAGAAAGCAGGCAAAAACCTCTTTGACCTCCGCCGCAGCAACTTCTTACTCAACACGTCTCCAGGGGAAAGGGAGACAAAAGCAAAAATGAACTATTGGGACCTCATCAAAATAAAAAGCTTCTGCACTGCGAAGGAAACAATCAGCAAAACTAAAAGGCAACTGACGGAATGGGAGAAGATATTTGCAAATGACGCATCAGATAAAGGGTTAGTATCCAAAATCTATAAAAAACTTATCAAACTCAACACCCAAAAAATAATCCAGTGAAGAAATGGGCAGAAGACATGAATAGACACTTCTCCAAAGAAGACATCCAGATGGCCAACCGGCACGAGAAACACTGCTCAACATCACTCATCATCAGGCAAATACCAATCCAAATCACAAGGAGATACCACCTCACACCTGTCAGGATGGCTAACATGAACAGCTCAGGCAACAACAGATGTTGGCGAGGATGCAGAGAAAGAGGATCTCTTTTGCACCGCTGGTGGGAATGCCAGCTGGTGTAGCCACTCTGGAAAACAGTGTGGAGGTTCCTCAAAAAGTTAAGAATAGAACTCTGTGACCCAGCAACTGCACTACTAGGTATTTATCCACGGGATACAGGTGTGCTGTTTCAAAGGGGCACATGCACCCCCATGTTTATAGCAGCCCTATCGACAATAGGCAAAGTCTGGAAAGAGCCCAAATGTCCACCTATGGATAAATGGATAAAGAAGATGTGGTATATATATATACACGATGGAGTATTACTTGGCAATCAAAAAGAATGAAATCTGGCCATTTCCAACTACGTGGATGGAACCGGAGGGTATTATGCTAAGCGAAATTAGCCAGTCGGAGAAAGACAAGTATCATATGACCTCACTCGTATGAGGACTTTAAGACACAGAACAGATGAACGTAAGGGAAGGGAAGCAAAAATAATATAAAAACAGGGAGGGGGACAAAGCATAAGAGACTCCTAAATATGGAGAACAGAGGGGTTGTGGGAGGGGGGATGGGCTGAATGGGGGAGGGGCAGGAAGGAATCTACTCCTGAAATCCTTGTTGCACTGTATGCTAACGAATTTGGATGTAAATTAAAAAGAAAAAAATAAACCGCATTGAGATGATCACTCCAAACACCGTGCGTGTAAAAGAAGAGGCAGGATTCACGCTCGGGTCTGTCTCAGTCCATAGCCACTTCGACCACACGTATTTAAAGTGTACGGCCTGGGAAGTCTGGGCAGACGTGTGCACCCGTGAAGCCATCATCACAGTCAAGCTAGCAAACAGATCTCTTGCCCCTAAAAGTTTCCTCACGCCCCTTGGTCCTCCCTCCTGTCCTTTGTCCCCAGGCAAAGACTTTTTGTCATAATAAATTAGTTTGCACTTTCTAGAATGTTCTCTAAGTGGAATTGTATAGTATGTGCTCTTTTCTGACCTGGATTTTCCCCTCAGCATCGCCATTTTGGAGTCCGTCCGTGCTGTGGTACCAGTGCCACGGTTCCAGGCACTTTTGAAACGGTCCCGTGGTTCTTGGCTGATCTTTTCTGGTTTTGCCATTGTTTTCTCTCTTTGCATTTCAGTTTGGGAAGTTTCTGTTGGCATATCTTCTGGCTCCCTGCTTCTTTCCTTGGCTGTCTAGTCTATTGAGCTTGTAAGTCACTTTTTATTTGTTAACGGTGTTTTTTATTTCTAGTACTTCCTTTTGATTCTTTCTTAGAGTTTCCATCTCTCTGCTTGCATTTCCCATCTGAGCTTGCATGTTGTCTGCTTTTTCCACTAGAGCCCTTAACAGATTACTCATAGTGATTTTAAATTCCCTGACTGGTAATTCTAAAATCCTTAAATCTGTGCTCTCTCTGAAACTGGTTCTGACGCTTGCTTTCTCTCTTCAGACTGTTTTCTCTTGCCTCTTAACATGCCTTACGATTTTTGTTGGAAGTCCAACATGATCCACTGGGGAATGGGATCAGTTGAAAGGCCGCCGGAATGAGGTTTCGTGGTAACCTGGGTAGGAAACGTGCCCGCGTTTAATGTTTGCCGGAGGTTTGTAGGTACCAGAGGCTCCAAGTGCATTACCAGCCTCTAGTTTATCAGCTGAACGTGTGAGGGGTAAGCAGAATGGAAGAGGTGTCCCGAAGAGGGTCTACCCAGTCTGTCTGACCTGCTCCCAAGAGCTCTTCGCTCCAGAGAACTGGCCCCAACCCTGCTCCCCTCCCCCTCCCCCAACAGGGAAAACAAAGCTGCCAGCAGGGCTAACTTCGCAGCTAGAGTCACGATCGGGTGACACGATACGGTGTTTAATTCATTTGTAGACTCGCGCGGTGACTTAACGTTTCCCCAAACCTGTAGACGTCCGGAAATAGTCGTCAGACACAGGTAGGATGTCTGGAAACGCGTCCCACTGAGCAGAGACCCCACTCTCTTATCTGTCACAGGCACTCTCAGGTGCTTATAAAGTAATTTCTTTTCACGAGCTAGTTGCAATGCTGGTAATTTTCCTGTTGGTGCATAAACACTTGAAATGGTCTGTGGTACAGCAGCGGCTTGAGACGTCACTTGTCCCCGCCTTTCTCCCCTTGCAGCAGGACGTCCTGAAATTAGGGGACTTTGGGTCCTGCCGGAGCGTCTACTCCAAGCAGCCGTATACCGAGTACATCTCCACGCGCTGGTACCGCGCCCCGGAGTGCCTCCTCACCGACGGCTTCTACACCTACAAGATGGATCTGTGGAGCGCAGGCTGTGTGCTCTACGAGATCGCCAGGTAGGCCCGAGGCCCGCCTCGCGTCTGAGGACTCCCGCCCGGTGCCCCCCTCCCCGCCCCCCCCCCCAGTGAACCTTCCCGAACAGGTTGCCTGGCGAGGCCCGGCCAGCCCAATGGCGTCATGCCGGTGCCTTCCTTCACCAAACAGATTTTGCAGTCATCCTGCTCACGTGACTGGTGTTAACCTGACGGAAAACGTCGCAGGCTTTCCTTTCACTTTGCGGCAAATACTCTCCTCGTCTGCTTCTCACAAAGTACAAACTACCGTCAGTCAGCTCTTCCCTGAGGTCGGTGGGCCTCCTGACTCGGCCTCATCGTGGAGTGACTGACGCTCAGAAGCAGAGTGGAGGGCGCTTCCTGCCAGCTGGCGGGGCCTGCCGTGTGGGCAGCAGCCCTGCTCCCGGGGCCTTCCCTGAGAGAGACAGTCCACCGAGTAGGATGCTCTGGCCGCAAGCGTGAGGGTGGGCCGCTTTGCGGCACGGCTGGATTCCAGAAAGCCCCGTCCTCACCATCCTCCCGGCCTCCCCGGCCCCCTCTCCCCCAGCCTCGGGGCCTCACCGCTGGATGGAGCAGCGGCCCGGGAGAAGGGAAGGGGCTGGTCTCCCCCAGAGGTGAGGAGGGCGTGGGGTTGAAGAGGCCCAGGGAGGGGCAGGGTGGTGCCCACGTGCTCCGAGCGGATCGCGAAGCACGAGCAGGTGCGTTTAAGGTCGGGTGACGTGCATCATAGGCGGGGACCCGAGTCATCGGTTGCCGCCTGCCCAGCTGACCACTTGGTGAATACAGACACACACGTCCTTCAGGATGTACCTGTTGATAATCGGCTTGGTGATTTTGGAAAGCCGAGTGGCGATTTCACTGATGCTAAAAGTACTGACGGTCCTTTCCGCTGTGCTGAGATCCCTTGAATTAATCCGAAAGGATGTTGAGGGACTTCGGTGTCGAGAACGTGACGGCTGCTCATCCGCCGAGCGAGGGGCGGCCCGTGGGGAGACCGCCGTTCTGCCTCCCGCCCCATCTCAGAGCCACCTGCCCGCGCAGAAGTGGCCCCGGTGCCCAAGCCGCGCTAGTAAACCCTCCGCCGCGGCCCGTCCTGCGAACTGAACTCACTTACAGAAGCCTAAATTCTTTCATCCGCGATTCCCAAATCCATAAAATCGCTGAAAACCAAAACGTTTCTTGGACTTCATCTGTCAACAAAACCGGACCTGACCCACCATGAATTTTTGTCGAGAAAGCCCCTGGGACGCGAGACTTGAGGTTAGGTGTCCCGGTGTGAACATTCCTGTTTCGCTGCAGAGATCCCAGGGGTACGGAGGGGAACGTGGCCGTGTCTTAAGAGTGTCACCCGCTCACTGTAAAGGAGAAACAGGCCGGAGCAGTCCCATGCACAGGGTGCCATGCGGCTTTCGAGTCCTCGGGTTTCTGTGGGAGCTGGCTGCCCCACAAAGGGGGTCGCTGGGATGAGGTGGCCCCGGCCCGTCCTGACCGCAGCTCCGCCCTGCCTCCCCCTCCCCCAGCCTTCAGCCCCTCTTCCCCGGAGCCAACGAGCTGGACCAGATCTCAAAAATCCACGACATCATCGGCACACCTGCGGAGAAGACTCTCACCAAGTTCAAACAGTAAGTGCGTGGGCGCCCCGGGGCCCCAAGTGGACCTGCCCCCTGCGGGGGCTGCCGGGGGGGAGCCAGTGGGGTGGGGGGGCGGACCGGGCCCCACCTCTGCTGCCCTCGTGGCTCCTCCGTCCGCCTGGGTCCCCGCAGCCGCTGAAGGGGCCCCAGGTCGGGCTGGTGTGAGCACCGAGCCGCTCGGAGCCGTCTCCCCCCACCCCGGGGGTCCCGCCAGGGTGCCCCTCCCTAGGTGCCGCGGGAGATGCTCCTGGCCTCGCTGAGGGCCTGGCCATCGGGTCCCGTCCTCTGAATGTTGACCCAGGACCCAGGGACCTCTGGGTGGAGAGGGATGCCACGTGCAGGCGGTGCGCAGTGAGCACTCTGTGACCGTCACCCAGAGCTGCCAGCCACACTGACGCCCACGCCGGCACTGGTTGCTGAATCCGGGGAGCCGGGGGCCTCCGAGGGGGAGCCCTGTGGGCTGAGGGGGTGGGCAGCTCCTGGGCCCTTGGAAGGCGAGGAGGTGACAACTAGTTTGAATTCTTCCTTTTTCTGCTTATAAACTTTACGTCATTTTTCTCAGGTGGGCACGTGCTCTGAGTCTTTTGGGGGGAAAGTCGTTTTCTCACACTGATAGCATAACAGATTTCACAACCCCTGCCCTGTTTTTAAAAAGGTAGACTTTACTTTTGTAGAGCGGTTTTTGGTTCGCCGCAGAACTTAGCGGAAGGTACAGAGAGTTCCCTTGCACCCCGCTGGGGCACACGCGGCTTCCCCCTGCGCAAACCTCAGCCAGAGTCCATAAGCCTCCGGTGACACATCATTGTCGCCTCCGCAGCTCGTGTGAGGGGCCCCTGGGCTGTTGCACTTTCTCTGGGTTTGGACCATGGTTCGGTCCCGCCCCCTTCTCCGTGCGGGTCCCTGTAGGATCATGACGACGGCTGGCCAGGTGCTCTACATAATGGCATGATCGTTTGTTGTCATTGGGCTTTCAATACAGGTCGAGAGCTATGAGTTTTGATTTTCCTTTTAAAAAGGGATCAGGAATACCTCTACTGACAGCCAATCTGTCCCCGAAATGCCTCTCCCTCCTGCACGCGATGGTGGCCTACGACCCCGACGAGAGAATCGCTGCCCATCAGGCCCTGCAGCACCCCTACTTCCAGGACCAGAGGTGGGCCTCCGTGGGCCTCCGTGTGGTAGGCGGAGCTGGCTGTGGAGACCCGGGGGGCGCGTGGTGGGGCAGCTGGGTCCGGGAACAGCTCCGTCCTGAACTCGGGGGCCCCGGGAACATACCCCTCGACCTTTTCTGGAGCGGCCTCAGCGACTCCACAGCAGGGTCTAAGGGGGGCGGTTCTGTGGCTGCGCTGTGGCTGGTGCCCGGGCTCCGGGAGGGGCCCGGTGCACGGCCGTGTCGCCCGGGGGATCTCGCCGTAAGGCTTGGGGGTGCCGGCACTGGAGTACCTGCCCGAGGGCGTCCAACTCTGCTCCTCCCTGTGCTCCCTGACCCAGACCTCCCGGGGGGCAGGGCCCACGCGCACGGGGCCCTCTCCTCTCCCAGCCCAGAGACCGGCAGGCCGACACAGAGGACGGAAAAGGCTCCCGGAACGGTTGACGTGGAGGAGGCGGTGACGAGGCGGAATGGTCGTGCTGCGCACGTGCTCAGGGGCCACTCCCCTCTCTTCCTTCCCCACAGGGCAGCGGAGAAGCAGGCTCTGGCCAGCCACAGGAAGTCCGTCTTCTCAGAGCGCCCCGTGGCTCCGGAACTACTCCTTAACGGCTGGCAGATTTCAAAGGAGGGCAGGAAACAGGTACTAAGTGAAGTCGGGGAGCTGGAAATGGTCTCGGTAGCTGGGACCCGATGCCCTCAGGTGGCCTGCGTCCCCGCGGAAGACACCGCCCTCGGCAGGTGCAGGGAGCCGGGCTCCGGTCGTGCCTGGCCTTTCCGTCCCGCTGGCCGAGGGGAGACGGCGGGTGCGGCACCCCGTGTGCACAGGCCTGGCGAGGTGGGACTGTCCCACGCGTGGGTGCCAGGTTCTCTGCCCATGCACTCTGCCGCTGTCATCTGCCTGTGCCCCCTGACCAGCACAGGGCACAGGCCACACTGACCCAGGTGACCCAGCTGGCGAGTGACCGGCCCCAGCCACCACGCGGCCTCAGACGTCCACGCGGGTGCAGCGGGTCCGGGTGAGCACCGGTCTGGGCCCGGATCGGTCGCTTTAGAAACGGCACCTTCCTCTTGCAGTCTTGTCGTCCTCAGGTGCCCCACGTGGCCCCAGCTCTCGGCTCCCTGGTCCCACGTTCTGGGCTGGCCCCGCGCTTCGTGAGGACCGTGCCCTCCGTCGCTCACCCCAGCATTTACTGAGCGTCGGTACGTGCGAGGAGCCGAGGCCACGGGTGTGGCTGCCGCCAGGAGGCTTTCTGGAATTCTAGGCTGCTGCCTGATGCTCCCCCGTGGTGCACGGGCCGAGTTGTTCAGACCCGGTCTCCCGGTCTTTCCCCCCAGACCTGCTTTTCTCCCCAGGCCTTCCCTTTACGTGGGGGAGGCATCCCCCTCTCGGCAGCTCCCCCCTCCACCTGAGCCTCCCTCATTTCACCTGCCAGCTGCTGTCCCTGCTCTGCCCTTCCCTCCTGGCCAGACACCTGTCGGCACTCCCGAGGGCTGCGCGTGTCTACAGGGGCCGTGCGGTAATAAGCCTTCCCAGCTTTGTGGGCCGTAAGGCCCTGTCACAACCGCCCTCTTTTCTCTGGTGCCGTGGATGATCCGTAAATGAACGGTGGGGCTGTGTTCCAATAGGACAATCTCCACTGAGACGGGAATTTCCTATAGTTGTGACATGCCGTGAAGTTGTTTTCAGCTTTTGAAAAATGTAAAAAAAATTCTTAGCACGTGAGCCACACGAAAGCAAGGCCGCGGGCAGATGTGGTCATCGTCAGGGAGTTGGAGTGGGGACCCTGGAGCTGCGTCACCGGCTCAGCCCAGGCTAGCGCAGGGCCGGCCGGCCTTGACGACTCGGCGCGGAGGCCCTGCCGCCCCCTGCTGGGCACGGTGACCAGCCCTGTCACTTGGGGGGCTGGGGGTCTAGTCACCCCGTGGTCAAACCTCTGGGTCAAGTTAGATTAGGCCAAAGTCGTGCAAAAGAGCCCCTGTTGTATTTCCCGATTTCCATAAGGGGGACACCATTGCACGTTCAACGGGCCTGTGTTTTGTTTCAAGAAACCGTCCCTAAAGTCAGAGGAGGACCCTCCCACGAGACAGGGACCCGCCTGCCTGATGCAACTGCCCAAACTGAAGCTTTCGGGAGTGACCGAACTGGCCTCGTACCCCAGCCCCGCGCTGCACTCCGTGTTTGGACCCGGAGCGAACAGCAGAGTCCCGGTGCCGAGGCCCCTGAAGTTTGTCGGCACAAACCAGAAGGTAGCCCGTCTCGCTAGCGTCCCGCCGCTCGCCGCCCCGGGCCCGTCCCGGCCTCCGCTCAGCGTCTGCCCTTTCCTCTGACAGGCAGACCCGCAGAAGGACGTGAAGCCTAACCTGAAACAGTGTCGTCTGCCCTCGATAGGGAGGAGAGGCGGCCGCTACTGAGCAGCGCGCGCCGGTGGCCTGCCGGGGGCGCGGAACCAGGTGCGGCTGGGCCGCGGCGATCGCCTCTGAGCCTTGGGTGGAGGGCTCCGGGGAGAGCCCCGTCCCCCTCGCGGAGCCTGGCGCCCCGAGAGCGATGCCCCGCTGGCCAGCCGGAGCCCGGGATCTGCACCCCGAGAGCGGCTGTGCTGTGTTCCTGCCGAATGCGTTCGTCAGACCACCTCATTCGGGGCTTTGGTTTCATTCTCGTAACGTAAGAACTGGGGGTGGAGAATATTTTGTAATTTTTTATCTGAATCCGAAGAGAAATCCGAATTTGTATTATGTATTTAGGCTCGGTGTCGCCGTGGCTGTGTGCACGGCGCCTTCAGGACATCGCCGACGGCGCTGGGCGCGTGACGGCGTTAGACTGTGCTGTCGGAGCTTTATTAAAGAATAAGTGTTACGACATTTGAACACTTCCTGACTTTAACACGTGTCCTGACCAGCTGTCTCTCTGCTTTAGGTTTTGTGAGCATATTTGGGGAATTTATTTTGTTGGGAAGACCGGTACGGCTTAATTTTGTTGCGCTTGAAAAGCCCGTAAGGAGTAAACGCAGGCCTGGCCTGGGTGCCGAGGCAGGGAGGCCGCCCAGCAGGAGGCTCGTCGGCGCAGGCTTCACGGCTTCCTCCCGTGAGTAGAGCGCGCTGCTCCCCTGTGGGAACGATGCCTTCTTTCTTCGTCCCCACAGACTTGCGACGTTAAAAAAAGAAAAAGAGCAAATTTCCCAGGTTAGTTTCAGTCTTCTTGTTCCCTCTTTTGAGACAAGTCTGTGACAGGCTGGTCATCGTCAGGGAGGTAGAGTGGGGAGTGGGGACCCTGGAGCTGCGTCACCGGCTCAGCCCAGGCTAGCGCAGGGCCAGCCGGCCTTGACGACGGAGGCCCTGCCGCCCCCTGCTGGGCACGGTGACCAGCCCTGTCACTTGGGGGGCTGGGAGTCTAGTCACCACGCGGTCAAACCTCTTGGTCACGTCCTCTCTGGTGGCCACCGCCTCTGGACCCGAGTCACAGGTGGTGGAGCAGGGCCCGGCCTCACAGGACAGTCGGCAGGTGGACGCGGCAGCCGCGGGAGGGGCGGGTGTGCGAGGCAGGGGGGGTGCGGGCCGAAGGGGGGCAGAGGCGCCCAGGAAGGGCAGAGTCAAGACCAGAAACAAGACTTGGGGGATGTTGAGAGCTGGGTGCACATGGCGAGGGGTCGAAAAGAGCTTCCTTTGACCCCATTTAACACCCTGGCGGGCTGTCCGATGCCCTGCTGTGCGGGCGGGCAGGGCACCGTTCTGCCTCTGCGGGAGGATCCGGGAGTTCCGAGGCCCGAGGGAGCTGAGGCAGGGAGGCCGGGGAGACGGGAGCGGGAGCCGGGATCGCAGAGGGCCCCGCTGTGGGTGAGCCCAGGCGGGAGGCGCCGGGGAAGCAGGCCCCCAAGGGCCAGCGGCTCAGCAGGGACGGGCTCCTGTCCTCGAGGACTGGCTCCACGGCAGTCCTCCAGAGTAAGGAAAACTCTTACCCCCTTTAAGGGTGTAAAATTTGAGGGGAAAATCTTTAACGTTCTCCCGCATGACTTTCTGAGAAAGCAAACTTGCCCCTCCCCACGGAGGGCCTCTCGGGCCAGGCCCCTGTGGGGTGTGACCTGTCCACCAAATGAAGCTCTTTTGGCTCAACGTTGGTCTCTGGAATAAAAGTGCCGTGAAGCAGCCACACCAGGCCCCAGGGTGGCCACGGCTGGCCCAGCCCCGCGCCAGAGCGACTCCCCCGTCCCGCAGATTCGGAGCGCGGGAAGGTGCTGCCGGCCGCGCTGGGGCGTCCCGCACCCCCTGGGTGCCCGCACGCAGCGGCCCGCTCTCGGCCCAGTGGTGGGCATGGGAGGCCGCGTCCGCCTCCGCTCACTCGCGACTGGGCAGGCGCTGAGGGAGGCCGCCTGAGCCTTTGCAGGCAACGCTATTAAAGGGCTCCCGGGCACAGGAGTTGTCGCCGCGGGGCCCCAGGAGGGAAGTGGGGTGGAAGTCCTGCCCCAGCACCCCGTCCACCTGGCTCACCCGCTCCCAGCCCGAGAGGGGACCCCTGGGGCGCGGGCACACACAGCCGAGGTGCGGCCAGCCGTGCCGGTCCAAGGGTTCTGATTCTGACAGCCCTGAGCGGCACAGTCCTGCTTGTGGAGGAGCAAAAGCAGAGGCGATGCCACCGAAGCGACCTGGGCTCTGCTGCCCCCGCTGCTGGGGACACCCCTGGGCGTGCGCCGTTTCCTCCGGCCGGGCCACGTGGCCGGCCCGCAAGCTCGCTGCAGGGCCGAGGGCTGAGCTAGAGTCTCCCTGGAACGCCTTCCTCCCCTCAGCTTCCCTGAGACCGGTCCCCACACTCGGAGAGTGTGCTCACCAGCTCCAGAAGCATCGGAAAGCTCGAGGCAAGAAGGGAAAGCAAGTACAAAGCGGATCAGGCCGGCCAGGCCTACGCCCAGCCCGCCTCCTTCCCTGGCGTGTGAGAGCGTGACGGGCCGGAGTCTGGCCCGAGTGCCACGTGTCCAGGGCCCGCTGCACGTCCCTGGTGGCGGTGCCAGCGTGTGGCAGTCACGAGGCAGTCCGGTTTTGGAAGCCAGCTTGGACCACGGGGCCAGGAGCCGACGTTGGGACACGGCTGGCTGTTGACTCCAGAGCCCGACCGAAGGGTGACCACAGACGGTGGACCGAGCAAGGCCTGCCCACTTGGAGGGCCGTGACCCGTGGGGCCGGTGAAAGCCGGGCAGCACGGCCAGGCCCTCTGACCGTGCCCGAATTTTAACAGTTGTCCTGGGCCCAGCCAGCCTCCACCTGTCCCTTCACAGGAAGAGGAGACGACCCCGGGGGGGGGGGGGGGGGTCACAAGAGGAACTCTGGACTTCATTTTCCAAGACGGCCCTTGGTGACCCTGCGGCAGTCCGTGGGCCTCGTGCGTCTCTGGACCTGCGGGGCTGGGGTTCTGTGCGTCACCGACAGCGCCTGGAAACCAGCGCTTTGACCAAGAGGACAGACGCCAACTCTCTGGGACGTGCTGTTTTAATGCGCAGGTCGTACCGGATGTACAGGATACATAAATCGATTGTCTCACTTAAAACAACAGGGTGTCCGTGCTTCCTGGTGTTCACCTTCCCCAAAGTGCACGTCCCTGGGACCCAGAGGCTCCGTGAGCAGCTGTACCGGGCCTCTCCTCTGAGAAGCAGCCACGGCCTGGGGTGAAGCATCGGTCCTGTCGCTGCGCTCGCAGAAACGATGAAAACAGAGTGCACGTCTCGAAGGGCGTACGCTTTTCTCCCTAAGTCGTGTGGGCAGTGGCCCAGACTAATGTGCTCGCTTAGAGAGAGGCGAGTCACACGCTCCTGGTTTACGGCCACACCAAATAAAAATGCCTTCAGGGGGTGCAGCTGCGTAGGGCTTTTTAAAGCTGAGAATGTTCTGCCTGGCCGCTGCACTTCACCGCAGTTCTCTCGCCTGTGGAGTCGACGAGTGCTTGTGGCGCGACCTCCGCGCGGAGCCGTTCCTGAGCCGGTTTCCACCAAACACAAATCCCGCACGGTCCCGGGGCCCTCAGTCCCCGCGGAGAACGGAGCCCTCCACGCTCCCCAGAGGCCGACGGACGGACGAGCGCTCACGGGCTTCCAATGACAACAGCCGGGCCTTAGAGCAGGAAGGAAAGAACGATTCGCCGGAGCCCGTCCACACATGCGCAGGCACCCACGACGGCCGTGACAGTGAGCCTGAAGCCGGGGCCGCGGAACTCTCCAGCTGAGCCGCGCTCGCTCGAGCGGCCCGTCCTGGCCGGGGCACCGCCAGCAGAGAGGGAGGGCTTCCGGGAACGTGGTGGAAAAAGGGGTAATTTTATACCAAACTTTAATTGAACAAAAGGTTACATTAAAAATGGAGCCGACTTGACAAAAGATAAACAAATGGTGTATTCAAGGTAGTTTTAATATTAATATTTTTTTCATGAATTAGAAATATCGCTCTTAAATTGATGAAAATTACTGGTGAAGTAACCACGTCCCCCAGAAGCAGAATTCCATTATTTGTACATATAATACAGAGCCAGACTACACTGGAAACAACAGTATTAAAATAAATGTTAAGATTAAAAAGCATCTATACACCCTGGAGGGCCGTGAGTCCGTGAGACCCATATTTAAAGTCATTTCCTAACAGCAGTGAACTATTTTAAGTGCAAACGACTCGTGAAGATCTCAGATCGCAGCATCCACCGTCCTGAATGGCAGATTCCCATCAGAAGGTGACAACTTTCACGAGTGCCCTCCGGGTTGCCTTCTGACCACCTAAGTATAAAGACATCAGTGCAAAACCAGAGTGAAGTGCTATTTGTAAGAGTTGAGTTTAAGGGGATTTCTTGTCCAAGAAACATTTTACACTATGTATGTATATACTATATATATATATATATGTATGGATACACACACACACACACATATATATATATGAGATTTTAATTACATTGAACTTTTGAGTAAAAAGCAAGAAAATCCCATTTCTTATTTTTTACTGCAGCCCCACAAGAACGATTTAAAAATGGCAACGGCTTCTTTGGGTGAGTGGCAGAGAAGGCGGTTTCGAGCGGGCCCCGAGGGTCTTCCCACGACTCCGGGTGACAGCTGCCTCCGCGAGTGTCCGCGCCCGGGGCTCCCGCCTCCGTCCGTCGCTCCCTCAGGACCGCGTGGGTCACTATACTACAGTTCCACCTGGAGAGCTGGCCTGGTTTTGGGATGACAATAAGCCCTGCAAACAAAGCAGTTTACATTAATCCAGCAAAACACGGGGCAGCCAAGAAAGCCACACTCCTCCGCCAGCCGGCTCGCGTGACCAGAGTTACCCTGTCGGCCTGTCGGCCAGTGTCCTCTGTCCTCTACTTCATTGTCATTCATGTCATTGTGTGACATTCCTAACTAATCAGGAGCCACTGAACCCGGCCCCTGCCTGGCTGTCCTCCGGTGGGCAGGGCTGGCCCGGGGTCCCCGGCACGTCGTGGGCCCGAAGGCGAGGGGCGGCCGGCCGCCACCCTCCCCAGAGGCCGCGGCTCACGGCCACGGCGAGGTCCCTGTTGGCGCCCACGGCCATGGCCACCCCACCTGCACACCCGGCCCCGCGAGCCGGTCGGCGCGCTCTGGTTGGGGTGCGACGGTGGTGCCGCCCCCCCATCCCCGGCTTTAGCACCAGCGTGGACTCGGCCGGTGGACAGAGAAGGATCTGGGCCACGGGTGGGGAGGCCCAGAAGGCGGCCCACACCCGCGCTGTGGCGGCTCGGGGAACAGGGTGCAGGAGGTGGTGTGTGTGCCACGGGGCGGCCCCTCCCCGCAGGCGGGAGGCCTCTGGACTCCACGTGTGAGCGGGGCCGCGGCCGAGAGCTAACCGTGGGCGTGGGTGCGCGTGTGTGCTCATCACGGAGTTCCGTCACAGGCTGGCGGGCGACCGTCACGGAGAAGTTTCAGGTCACAAGAGGGCAACGCTGAAGCTACGGCTTTTCGGCTCTGTGAACACACGCTTACGCTGTCCCCCAAAATGCTTCCGTCCGTGACTCGTGGACCCACGACGAGCCTTGAACTCCACACAACCGCGGCTGTGTTTCCACCCACTGCACTTGTGCGGACACCCCGGGGCCGCGCCCACACCTGGCCGGAGGGAAGCCGGGCAAGTCGCTGGCCCCCCCCTGCTCACGCCTCGTTTCTTCAGACTGCCCCCCCCCCCCCCCCCCCGTGACTCTGGACACGATCAGGAAGCCAAGGGCCAACAGGGTGTGACAACCGAGCCCCACGCAGGGTGTCCGGGAGCACAGCCTGGTCTGATGCGCCCCCCCGTGTTTCCCGCTCACGCCCATCAAGGGGCCGCGGGACAGACGGCTCAGCACACCCGACCTCGGGCCGCCGCTGACCGGGGCCGCCTCCCAGCCTCCACGGAGCGGCGGGGAGGCCGGCAAGGCCCGACGCCCTCTCGGTGGCGACGTGAGGAAACCTTTAACACAAGGATGCGCCGCCTCCCTCGTCAAGGTGTCAGGTGATTCCGACTAACAGAGTGGTTTCCGGGAGCTACGGGGTGTCCTGGACAGCTTGTCAAGTCTACAAAATAAAGACCTCGCTTTTCTCTCCAAACCAGAGAAAAGTACTCCGCTCCTCCCGCCAATGGGAGAACCACGATCCGGTCTGGGGACAGAGCCACACACCCTGCTCAGCGGTGGCTGCACTTATTTAAATACCAAGGACACTCTGAGAAAGGCCCCCCCCCCCCCCACACACACACACACATTAGGGAAGGTGTTATCTCTAGACCGGCCTGGTCCAACACAAGGTCAAGGCAAGCCACGTGTGAAATTTAAAATTCCAGTAGCACATTTAACAAGTGAGAAAAAGGTGAAACTATATATTTAACCTAATATATCCCATGTTATTTCAACACAGAATCAATTTAAAAATTACGAATGACGGACTTGATGTTATTTTCTCCCACAAAGCCTTTGAGGCGGGCGCTGTAGCACATCTCCGTTCGGCCCGGCCCCGTTCCCGGTGCTCTGTGGCCACAGGTGGCCCTCGACGACAGGCTGTGGTGCCGAGCGCGGGCCTGGCCGCCCAACGCCACCCCCTCCACCGCCCGCCCCACGCCTTAGCCTCTCTCTAGTTGTGGGTGTGCAGTTCCCGTGGAGGGCGGGTGCTAAGGCACGGAGGTGGCCGGGGGCCCCGGCTTCCTGGGCCTGAAGTCAGCAGGGACACGGCGCCTCCACTGGCTGACCATCTCCTCTCCCCCGAGATGCCGCCTCGTCCTTGGGGCCCGGCAGGGAGGCCCGCTCTCCTCTCCCCCTAGGCGACACACGCACACACACACATACACACACATACACACACACACTCATTCTCCGGCTTCCGTTGGCTGAAGCCTCAACCCCACAGGAACGACCCCCTGCGGCCCCGCGGTCCGTGAGGCCCAGGCTCGAAACAGACCGTGAAGGTTAGCTAAGCGAGCGACCACCCCAACGCCACCCCTCCTCACAACAACCCTCTACTGCCACATGTCCAGGGAGCGGCAGGGTCCGGATACCAGGGTTATGAGCCCTTCCGATGTCAACCCTGGTGAACGAATCTTTAATAACGGACACGGTGCAGCAGTGCGCGCCAGGGACCCACCCCCAGGGTGCCGCCCCTCGGGTACCGAGCTGGCGAGCAGCCCGGGATGCCAGGCCCGGCTGTGGGTGACAGACCCGAGGGCTCCCTGGAGCCCTCAACCAGAGCAGAGGGAGAAGGGACAGAAAGGCGGAAGCAGGACCACCGGCGGGCCACCCGGGCCCCGCCCAGGGAGCCCCGAACCCCGGGGTGCAGGTGCTTCTGGTGTGCGGGTGAGGGTCCGTGACGTTCCTCGGAGGGCGCGTCTGACACAGGCAGCGGGCGAGGGCCGGTCTCGCCACCGGCAGCGGGAGGTCAGTGGGACGCAGACCCGCACCCGTTCGCCTCCTACAGATGGAACTCGCTTTGCCGTGATGGACAGCAGAGGCACCGGGGAAAGACTGCCGCTCAGACAGAAATTCAACGTCAAGCTCACCTTCTCTCTGGACGCCGTGCTTTAGTTTAAAGGTTACTGGGGACAAAGAGAAAGATGGAGAACACACACAGGCCCCCAACAGAGACCAGACCACTCTCAGGAGGGAGGCCAGCTGCCATCGTCACTTAAGAACAGTTTGGGGCGCATCCCGGCGGAGGGGGGGTCCCCGGACCCACCATCCGTGGCAGACGCACAGTGGCCCTGCCGCCCGGTCTGCCTGCTCCCGAGGCCGGCTTGCACTTCACTGCGTCCTCACTGGTTATTTTCACGGGGAGGGGACAGCAAAGACCAGGCCCGGTTTAGAGACAGCCGTGCCCGTCTGGCCTGCCCGACGACCTTGCCGTGTCGGTGTCCTCAGCGGTGTGGGGACCAGTTTCACGAACGGCAAGTCTGCCCTGGCCCAGACCCCGAGAATCTGCCTAACACCCTATCGGGCCCCAGGAAGGAAGCGGTTACCGGAATAGTGACAATCCGGAGTCTAATATTTACTAGGCCGTCCCGCCGTCACCAGACTTGCCGTTTTATTGCTGCTAGAGATCTCACTCGAAAATTAAGCGAGGAGATACTCCAGCTCTTGGTCACACAGAGACTAAGAGGCAGATGCCATTTGTAAATTGATGTCCTTTTACAGATGGCACGGGCACAGGGAGAAATCTCAGCAGGCTAACTTCTTCCAGAACTCCCGAGCCACACACCCCTCTTGCCTGACCCTCCACGAGACCCTCACGGCTCGCATGACCCAAGCGCTGCATGAAGAGCCCGTGGAAGCCTGGTGGAGCCGAAGCCCCAGACCGCACGGCCAGGGTCAGGGGTGGGCACAGCACAGCCCTGGTTCCCCGTGAGGGTGACCCCCCCCCCCCAGGGCCCCTCGTGGCCCCCGACCCACTGCTCACTTTGGGCCTGGGGCCTTGGCTCCTGCTGGGCAGGAAACAGACCCTGTCCCTGTGGTAGCCTTGACCTGCCCAACGACAGGTCACATCGGGGGTGACAATTTCCCCCAGGGAGACCACTCGGCCTGATGCCTCAAGAGAAACTCACCCGGAGAAAATGATGCTCTTTTCAGACATCCGGGCAAAAGGCTTTCTTGGGGCACAAGCATGTCGGGGCAGCTCAGAACTCTGCCTGGGGGAAAAGCACCCCCTTCCTATGGCACGAGGAGGGGGCGCTCTTGTGTACCCTAAAAGCGCCTCTGGCTGGAGTCGCTTCAAGAGGGTCTCAGCCACCCTGGCCCCCACCCAGAGCGAGATGCTCGTCTGGAGGCCACCAGCACTCAAGGAGGGGAGGGGACCGGGCGCCTCCAGAGGCTCTGTCCCTTGCAGGAGACCACGGGTCCACAATCAACGGTTTCTTCCCACAGGCAGACACACGGGAGGATGGAGTATTTTTTCAAGGCACAGACTATTTTTAAAAGATTAAAATGTCGTGTGTGTCTTTCTCAACTTGCTGTCAACCTCGCAGCGTTTAGGGCCGAAAAGCTACTCCCCGCTAAGGGAAAAACACGCTGTTGCTGTCGGGAGATCAGGTCGGCCGCTTGAGGGCGGACGAGCGACAGGCTCGTCTGCGCTGGCAGCTTAGCGTGAGAGGCGAAGTGCACGACACTTCGCGCCGGGCGCTCGGGAGGACGGCACCGTCAGAGGGTTCGGGGTCCAGCCCCCGGAGCGCGCGGAGAGGCAGCCCGGAGGGAGCTCCGGGCCCGAGCGTCTCCTGTCAAGGAGCAGCCCCGGGGCCCGAGCAGGTGACCTCCCACAGCCTCCGGGGCCCTTGCAGATCCAGGCTGGAGTCCGGCCTCGAGGGGCTCAGGGCCAGAGAGGCCGGGGTGCAGCTGGGGGGCCCGGGGCAGGGGGAGGACACCTCCCTGCAGGACGAGGCGAACCGCTGACTCTTCCCACCCCACGTGGGCCGGGCGTCTCCGGAAGGACGGCTCCACGGCGGCCACGAGGCCTCAGGCGGGCCACGTGAGACGAGGAGGAAGACGAGGACAGCCCGGGACAGGAGCTCCTCCAGGAGCCAGCCCGCCTCGGTGCCCCCAGCTACTGGCCAGGGGACCCAACGGGACGCCCGACGCCGAGCCGCTGGCGGCCCAGGCCGCCCCCTCGCGCGCCCGCGCCGTCGCCGAGAACCTTCACCCGGCGCGGCCGAGGAGTCCGTCGGCACCTCTGCCGCTCGGAGCAGTGAGTCTCCAGTCACGAAGACGCGGAACTGGGCGGAGGTGTGGGAACTCCCGTGGCTGTTGGAGCTCTCGACATGAACAAGCACCGAGAAACTTCCTTCTCCGGCCAGCTGGGACTGCCGTACAGCCTTGCTGTGGAAGTGACCACTGGAAACTGTCCACGCGTCCGGTGTTGGCACGCGTTTACGGACAGAGGGCCCCCGAGCGCCTGGGGACACGCGTGGGCGGGGAGGCCCCGGCCGCGACGGGGACGAGGGAACAGCTAAGACCCAAGACAGTGCCACACAAACACCGTTTTCTTAACATGAGAAATCACCAATACTGCCATGAAAGCCTCATTAATTACTGTAACAGTTAAGAACTTAACTTACCAGCATGTCATGTTAGGAAGCCTCTTCATCAAATTTATTTGTCAAGAAGTTAGATGAAAACGTAACAAAGGACACAAATTTCACTTCTGATTTTCATTAAACGTAAATAATCATACAATTTTATACGATGCCACCTAACACAGCAGTCCTTAATAAACTTAGGTATACAGAAATAAAAAACGCAGGAAATTCTTCCTTTACCCTTTGAGAGGCAGCAGCTGGAGTGTGACCGAGGTACCAGGGGGACTGTCCCCTCCACAGGGTCGGGGGAGGGTGCATTTTCTTACGGCTCAGAACCTGGGCTCTGAACCCAAGTGCTTTTCAACGCAAGCCCTGGACCCCGTTCTCCAGCCTGCCATCGGCGCTCGCGGGCCATCACCGGGCTCACGGCGCTGAGCCCCCTGACGACCCGAACACATGACAGTCCCAAGCAGCCCAGTGCGACCGGCGTGCTGACGGGGGGCCTCGCCAATCGGTCCCTGATGTGCCCCCGGGACGGCTGACCCTGCCAGGTTACTTATCAAGCCCACCACACGCACGTGGAGGCTCCCTGCTGAGGGAGGACACCCCGACAGTGGGCGCAGCCCACACGACGGGACAGTGGCTCAGAGGCCAGGAGGGGCGGGGCCGTGCCGAGCCCTCGGGCGCAGAGCGGGACGCTGCGTTCCGCGCCTCTCTCCCGGAAGAGCCCGGGGAACTCTGCTGCTAGGTCTTTCTCGGGTTCCCTCCCCGGCCCTCCCTGACCCTTAGGCTTTCCCCCCTCACCCTCTGAGCTTCCCCAACAAAGAACCGAACGTCTCCCTCCCAAGGCGAGAGGGGAGCCCCGTACGCGGTGCAGCCGTCTGACCGAGCAGCTCCACCGATTTCTGCACAAACTCAGTATCTGACGAGGGTCTTAACGATTCAGTGGAGGAACCGGGGGTGCGGCTGCCCGGCTACCCGCCAGCTGGGACTCGGGTCCCCCGGGACGTGTGTGCAGGCCCGCAGACAGGTGGAGCCTCGAGGCGCTTCGCTCTCCCCTTTCCCGTCAGAGGCGCGGACGCTCAGTTCCAGGCAATGGCGCACAGAACATTTCAAAAACGCTAGAAGCTTCAATCAGCACATGAGACAAAATTAGGATTCTTTACCACTATTTAAGTGAATGTAGAACCCAAAGTTACTGATTGTTTTTCCGGAGTCTGCCCACTGCCTCTGACACATCTGCTTTTAGAAGAAGGCAGCGTTTTCCAAAGGCTTCTCTCTCCAGCCCTCGAAGGGATTTTAACCCCCCTGCCCCTGAGTAAGGGAGGATCTCAGAGAAGGGCTGGGGTGGCCGGGGGGGCTCGGAAGCCACAGCACGGCAGGCTGGAGAGAGGCGAGCCGGGGCAGGGCAGGCAGCAAGGACCACGCACGATAGGAAAGCTGTGCTGGCCAAGCAGTAACGGCCTCCTCTTGCCAAAGGCTGTTCTATTCCAGAAGTTGGGTGAGAAAAGATATTCTTGCTCAGGATAATGTTTAAGCAAAAACACCTGAAACAGTTTCAGTGCGGAGGCTCCAAGTTTGGTGCGGAGGCTCCAAGTTTGGTGCGGAAACTACAAAATCACCCCAGGGCCACCGTGGAAGCAGCTTGGCCCTGGGCCCTACACACCTGAGATCAGGACCCCGGGGGCCCCCCTCCCCGCACCCCACAGCTGCAGGAGTCATCGTGGGAAGCCAGTCTAAGGGAGGCCCGCCCCTCCAAGCGCCCCCTCCGCCAGCGGCCAGCAGCTCTACTCCTGCTCCTCCGGATTGCAGGAAAGGGGGTGGGTGTCACAAGAGCGGGCCATGCGGCACTCCCCAGCTCCTGACATCCAGCAAGTCCCCGGAGAGGGGACCCCAGGAACTGGAAGAACAAGATTGTGACCAAGCCCCAAATCCCAAACTGTGACAGGACCATGGTCTTTAACACTGGGTGGGGGGAGGGGGTTGGGGAGAGAAACACCACGGGCTCCTATGAGCACATGTTGAGGCCTGATTTTAAGGAAACCATACTCTCCACCTCTTGGCTCTCCTGCCCCCGACTCCCACCGACAGACTCCGCCTGGGTCGCCCAGCAGGGCCCCCCCGAGCCGTCCCTCCCTTACCGCAGCCCGTGCAGCTAAGGGTGCCAGGGGGTGAAAGGGATCAGAGAGTGCCCGGTCCCCAGAAAGCGCACCCATCACGGCTTTGGAGCGATGCCCTCAGAACCAGGTCAGCATAAGCTTCCCCACGAAGGCTACTTACCTGGGACCAGCCACTCGTTACCTGGGCCAAATACAAGTCCTGAATTTTGAAACTGCATACTCAATGCCTCAGAAGCATTTGAAATGAAATCTCCAGAACGATGTAAAACCACACTTGAAGTGCTGGCTACGAATCTCTCCATCCGACAGCCTGATTTCGCTTCCGAACTTGAAACCGTCCCCAAGGCCGGCTGACTTTGCTAACCTTAGGTCAGTTAACATTTAGGAACAGAGGACCGTATCTTACAAGCCAACGGGACACGAACATATACCCGGGGACACGACGCACAAACGGCAGGGGCGAGATGCCCCCGGCCGGCCAGCAGGCTTCTCGCGGGGCAGAGCACTGCCATTGGTAACAGAAACCCCTCGCATTCAAGGGGCAGGGTGGGTAGAGCGGATGGCCCCTGCGGGAGGCGCGGGGGGAGGCAAGCAGGCCCGGGAAGCGGGGGCCCGGGGAAGGTGGGGACGGGCTGCGGGAGGAGCACACAGAGCCGCTGCTCCGGCACCAGAGCTGGGCGCTGCAGAGACAGGAAAGCCCCCCCGGTGTCTGCTTCGCTGAATCGCAGCCACTACTCAAACCGGTGTCAACGAGCAGCATCTCTAGGCTTCATCACAAAGGTGTGCAACACAGAAAACAAACCGAAACGACCAAAGTAAGTTAACAAACGAGATAACCGCCATCTTGAACCTAAGACACGCAGCTCAAAGAACCGGGTCCTCCAGGTGAAACTGGAACTTGCAACTCCTCGCACACGTGATCGGGACCACGGGCGTGAGAACCCGAGACTGCAGCGCCCGGGCAGAAGCAGCTCGGGGTCCCCCGGAGGGAAGCGCCCACGGCCGCTCCCACGGCTCCCGAGCAGCCACGAGGCCACCAGGGCCAGGGGTGAGGCCCTCCGGCAGGAAGCCACTGAGGACAGAGCCCAAGCGGAGCCACGACAGCCGTCCAGTAAGAAGAGAAGGGGGCAACCTGCACTCTGGGCGGGAAAACAAAACCCAGACCAGCGCCCCCTCTGGAAGTGCCTGGAATCTTCACAAAACGGGGCTGCGGAGTCTGTCCTGGGCCAGGGTCGTGCCTTTTTGACCAAAAAACATCGTCAAACAACAACGACAACAAAACCCACACACACACGAGAAAACAAAAAAACAAAACAAAACAACAACAAAAAAAACCACAAAAGAAACCAAAACCGCCTTTCCCTTGTTGGAAAAAAAAACATAAGCAAAACGCATCCAACGTGAAGGGTCTCGGCTTCTGTGGCAACAGGCATTTGTGACCACTGCTGCTGGCGCCCTCGGCCCACGGTCCCCGGGACAGCCAGGCTCGGAGGAGTGTGGGGTTTTGTTTAGTGCACAGATTCTCAATCAAAGTGCTACAAACTGCTTCTTTGAAAAAAGATGTTTATTAATAAACAATTTTAATTGTCATAAAATGACTAAAATGGGTTTTAAAAATTAAGGCTCTTCTCTTTCTGTGGATTGCCAGAACAATGTAAAAATAATATCAATCAACCCTGCTGAATGCTTTGTTCCTAAAGTTAAATTTCATAGATTCCTAAACATTTTATGATTAAGATAAAAACTGGCCTATAAATGACAATTAATGGCCGCCCATACTGAACACACACTCCGATCAGGTGTACAACATTCTAATTGAGTAGTTAAGCAAAAATATTCCAGTTAAAGCAGAAATTTTAATTTTAGCATTGAAAGTCATTGTTCCCCACACGGTCATGATTTTCCTAAAATCGAAGTCGTCTAATACAGGAACGCTAACCTTGGGACTCTATATATTCCCAGGAGGGTGACTGACTTGGCTGGCAATTAGTTTGATTATATTTTTTTAAACGTTCTAAGTTGAATTATCAAATGATTCAGAATTACATGGCATGCAGTATCCAAAATTATGGCTCTGATGCATTTAGATTTACATTAAGAGTACGAAGTGCCATTCACATTCATTGTACACCCCACCCTCCCGCAAGAAAAAAATCACTACCTATTCGAGTTCTAGATCTGGTGCAGCATTAAGGATTAAAACTTACCACTTTACCAGGCCTTCCCCATGTGCAAATAAATCCCTCCTGACAAGCAGTGACTAGACAGTCTTCAAGAAAAATTAACACAGTCAGTCTTTCGTGTGCTATCTTTTTACAGATGAGCGGCTCTAACAAGGGAACGTCTTCCATCCGAGGACACAGGGGCGTCCCCAGGGTTTTAGCGGGGTCCGTTTTGGTTTTAGTAACCAGGTTCAGTTTGTCGCTGCTCTTGCTGGAAATGTGTCCCATGCTATGGTTTCGCTTGTGGTCTTTCTCGTGGTGCCTGTCCTTCCGGTCGTGCAGGGAGAGTGTCGCGAATTTGCTGACCCCGGAAGCGATGGCCCCGTCGGCCACGCTGCTCTTGCTGCCGGCGCTGGAGACGGTGGAATGCGGGAGGCTGTTGGAGCGGGGCAGGGGCGGGGGCGCGGAGTTGCCGGGCGTCGTGACGCTGTTCCCAGTGCTGCCGGCGGGAGGGCTCGTGGCGTTCATGACATTTGTGTGTGTCCTTGCTCTCGAGAGCGGCTGGTGGGGGAAAAGGATGTCTTCCGTGAGGTCCCAGAGGCAGAGCTGCGTGTCCTGGCCCACGGAGCCGAACCGGTACGTGACGCTGACGGGGCGGCTCTCAGCCGAGTTCCGTTTCGACAGCCTGGACTGCGTGCTATTGGCTCGATCTCTGCCGAAATGGAGGAGGTCCTGGAAGTCCTCGTCGCTGCCACTAAACTCCATGGGGTCGCTCTCTTCCACGCTAGTGGTATAGGGGTCAAACGCCACAACACTGACCCAGGATTTGTGCCCGTGGCCTCTAGCTATCACTCGGCAGTCTACGAAAGACCAGACCGTCACCAGGTCGTCCTCGCCCCCCGTCACGATGTACTTGCCGTCCGGGCTCCAGCACACACACAGCAGGCCCCCGAAGTAGCTCTTCATTGTGCCGTGCAACTCCACCGAGTCGAAGTTGAACACCCGCAGGAACCCGTCCTGGCTCACACACGCCAAGAACTTGCCGTCTGGGGAGAAAGCAAACTCGTTGAGGGCCCCCTCGCCCACCGTCCACTTAAGGAGAGGGTTCCTCGTGGATTTGCTCTTGCAAGTGTGCACGGCAAAGCTCTCGCCCTGCTTCAGAAGCTGGTAGTGGGGGGCTGTGGTACCACAAGTGTGCTCCACATTATACAAGTACATGTTCCCACTGGCGTGGGCTACTAGGAAAAGGCTTTCCGAACCGGGAACCCATTTGACACAGGTTACGCGTGACTTGTCTATTAGTCTCTGTGAAGACAAAGGAGAACAAGTTATCACAATGGAGCAGCTTTAACGGTCTACTTTTCCAGCAAGAAACGTGTCTGCTTCTCGGTGAGAAGGGAAGTCCGTCCAGGCACTGCACTCTCTATCCCGCGGTCGGCCAAGCCAGCGAAGAGCATCGGGGCCCCTTGTGAATTACTCTCTAGAATCGCGCTGGGGCGTTAGGCCACTGGCTTTCGCTGAGGGAGTCAGTCATTCCACACACACTGTCGAGAGCCTACTCTGAGCCACACACTGTACCAGGCGCTGGGACACACTGGTCACAGGGCCAGCCCCCGGGCAACTTTCGTTTCTTAGGCTAGGAGCGTCTGAATCTGTGATTCCTGGCACCTACACACAGCATCCTCTCTACGAAGACCCCCGGGAAAATCTCGCGGTCCTCACAGCGGGGAGCGCTACGCCTCCTGGCCCCTCTGCGTCTTACGGCGGCGATGTAAGTCATGTGCTGACTACACCTGCCCCCCTGCTGTGGCCGCTCCAGGGTGGGCAGTCCCTGTGCAGCCACTGGCAACAGCACACGGGACTTCAACGCACACTTCCTGGGCTCCACCTCAGCCCTGGCTTCACTGAAACTTCCTCACTCCCAGTCGCTGTCCTGTGTGCCTCTTTATAAGTACTTCCTCCAAATCTTCTCTGGAACAGGGTGGTGTTTAAAAAAACAAACAGACGATCGATTCAGGAGTATGTGCCTGCCCACTGCCGCTCTGCTCCGTGCTAATTTCTGCTCCACTGACCAGCCGTTCCTTTAAAAAGCACACATCGGGAGTCCGGCCTTTAAAACCAGAGAACAAAAGGCCAGAGTAAAAACCACCCCAAGGCACAAGAAGCGCGCGCTGCCCGGCTGGCGGACCTGGCCGCGGGGCTCACGGTGCCCCTCTCCGGGGCGCCCGGTCCCCGATCACATCACCAGAAACCATCCACAAGTGCCTAAGACTCCCACGTTTGTAGACACTCCTGCCAAACATTCCCGGCACCCGTCCCCCCGGGAGCCCAGCAGACCCCGGTGAGTGGAACGTACCGCTTCACCCAGCGGCCGGGACTCCCAGCCCGAGCCTCAGGGCCGACGCAAACCGCCCTCCCTCCCCCGCCATCTGCCTGGCGCGCACATCCTGCGTGCGCAGCCTCTTACAGAAAATCACAGAACGTGAAATAACCTGTTGTCTTCACAGAAGAGATGAATGAACCCTGCAAGCTGCCACAGATTACTAGACCACACAAGGGGAGAGGAGGGAGGCCTGGCCCCGCACAGCACGCGGGGCCCGGGGGGTCGGGCAGGGGCCACCGAGCGGCAGGTGACGCTGCTTACTGCCCCGGGGTGGGAGCCGCAGGACGGCCCGGCCGGCCCCCTTAATTAACACAGACGCACAAGCTGGCCTCGGGGACACAGCCGACGTTCTCGTCCCTCTTTCCCTTCCTACCCGCCCCCAAAAGGCGCCTGACCTACTCCGACGCGGGCAACCTGAAAGCCCAGCGACCACTCTGGCAGGGTCTCCCTTAGGCCTTCACTGCTTCTCCGCAAGAGGCTCCAGAGGTGACTCCGGGGCCCTCCCCACCCACCGGACCCTGCTGTACCCACCGGGCCCGGGCTGCCCCGGCAGGCCTCAGGCCGCCGTGGCCCTCAGCCCCTGGGGTGGCGGCCCGGTCAGGCGGTCGGGCGGGGGCTGCAGCGCCGACTCGGGCCGCCGTCCTTCCCCCGACCCCACGGCTCTCGGTTCCTGCACCTCACGCGTCACCACAGCCAGATGGCGGTCCTGCCCGCACAACGCCTCTGCCGCTCTCTCCTGTGTGGAAATTTTAAAGGACAGACTTAAAAACTTCCAGCACTGTGCTCAGGAGAACATCTCGTGTGCCGCTTAAAGAGACACAACCAAAATAACTCGTGAGAATTCCAACTCGTAATACTGTCCAACAAACGTGAGGCGTGAAGGGAGATAGTTCCAGCACCACGGTTACAGCAAAGGTTCCTGGGAGGACAGAACCCACGTAGAGCTTTCATTCCCGACTGAAAGGGGGCACGGGGACGAGTGCCAGCAGACCTGTGGGCGCAGCTGACGGACACACCGCGGAGCCTCCACTCTGCGCCCGCCGGGCGTCTGAGCACACACGGGCCCCAGCACCTGCGAGTCCGGCCCAGCAGCGCAGGCGACCGCGAACCGCGACAAGCCAAGGTCCCCGGCGCCAGCTCGAAGGCGGAAGGGGCGCTCCCTAGCAGGTCACGTGCTCAAGCGCGGGGAAAGCACGGGCCTCGAGGGGCGGTCCCCGGGTCTCCTCCACGTCTGGGGCACGCCGGACCGCGGTGCCGACCTCCCACTGGAGGATCTCCTCTGCGTGCCGGGCACCGGTAAGGAAGGGGCTCCGCACACACGCTCTTTCACCTCAAAACTACCCTGCGAGCTCAGCTTTCGCTTTGTTTGAATAGGTGACACATTCGCAGTGCACACGAAAGTCTGCCGGAGAAAGCCTTACTCACGTCCCCCTCCTCCGTTCCAGAGCACCTGTCCCCAAGTCACTGTTACTAAGCTTCCTGCTTCTTTCTCCAGAGCGTCTGCGTCCACGGACAAGGCCGATGTGGATGTGCTCAGTACCGTGTCTGTCCATCTGTCTGTGCTGGTACAAAGCTTCCGGGGAGCCTGGGTGGCTCGGTCGGTTAAGCGTCCAACTTCAGCTCAGGTCACGATCTCGCGGTTTGTGGGTTCGAGCCCCACGTCGGGCTCCGTGCTGACAGCTGGGAGCCTGGAGTCTGCTTCCGATTCCGTGTCTCCCTCTCTCTCTGCCCCTCCCCCACACATGCTCTGTCTCTCTCAAAAATAAACATTAAAAAAATGTAAAAAGGAAAAAGGACAGCGTCCTCATTCCCTCCTACAGCTGCAGAGTATTCAATGATATGGCTGCACTGACAGACGTGCGTGTCGCAGTGGATGACCCCGCATACATGGCAGTTTTCACGGGTATGCGCATACATGCAGGGTGAACCCCAGTAAAACAGCTGGGTTAAAAGGTATATACATCTATGATTTTCACAGATACTGCCAAATCGCCTTCCACGGAGGACAGAACCCTGTATTTTCATCCGCAATGTAAGAGCACCGTTTCCCCACAGAAAGGCGATGTTCTCCCCGGACTGCCCACCAGGAGACAGAGGCGCACAGAGGTCAGGTAACCTCCCTGCCTGCTGTCCCATTCACTCGCCCACTCACCCGTTCATTCGCTCGCTCGTTCACTCACTCATTCATTCACCACCCTCTTCTTCTTCACTGAATGCATTCATGCCGGGCACGGACACAGCACCGATTAAAACAGACGGACATTCCTTCCTGTGTGGCATTTACGTCCGAGTGGGAGGGGAAGACCGTGAGACCCGCAAGATCTGATGGTGCCGAGTGCTGTGGAGAAAAACAGAGCAAGGAGAGGAGACACGGTGCCGATGGGGAGGAGGTCACAGCGACTTCCATTTCCGGCAGGAGCAGGAGGGCCTGGCGGGACTCTGTCCGGCGGTGAGGGCTGGCTGCAGGCTGCCAGGTGCAGTGGGAGACTGGGAGCAGGGACAGGCAGCGAACCCAGCCCCGGGCATCCGAGGGAAAGAAGGGAACCAGGGCAGGTTGGACAGACCGGGCAGGGTGGGGTGCCGTCTCCCGTGCCACCCACAGGCATCGACTAAGGCTAGGGCCAACGCCCGCCGGTGCCCAGAAACAGGACACGAACCCACCTGGGACGCACAGCCGGGGAGGGAGGCACACTCTAGGCCTAGCTAGCGGAGTCCCTGAATTTAAACAGCTCTGGTTATTATTTGGTTTGGGTTTAACAAAAAAGGAAGAGAAGAGAAAGCATTTTACTCCTTTTTTTCAAATTAAGAAACAAATACCTGGAACGTTTTATTCGATAAATACAAAGAACAAAGCCCGGTCGCTACACCGTAAAGGTGTATTTTCGCTCCTGAAAATGTCTAGTGAAAAAGGGAAAGAATTTTAGCGCTCCATGCTAAGGAACGGGACTACCCTGTTGGATTCTCCAGTATCGATGGGGCCCTGATCTGGACACGCACAGGGAGGAAACCCCTCAGTAGAAGCCGGGCCCTTCTGAAGAGTTCCTGAGCACAGTTGGGACAAGAAGGACCACATGGAGAGTGGCTCGGGACGGAGCAGTCCGGGTCAGTCTGGGGACATGAGTGGCACCTGTTTTGGCTGGAGCCCTGAGCTGCAGGGAATGAGGTCTGCCACTGGAACCAGGGCTCAGGATGGTGAAGTCTCAGGCTAAAGGGCTTTGGGCCATGACCTTAAAGCCCTGGGAGCTTGAAGTGTTCTGAAGTGAGATGTGCTGTGTGTGTAAAATAGACACTGGGTTCTGAAAACTTGAAAAACTATGGAAACTATCTCATTCGTAATTTCATATTGCCTAATGTTGAAATAATATTTGGACTATACAGAGAAAACAAAATCCGAATTTCACCTATTTTTAACTTATTTAACGTGCTCCTAGAAAACAGAAGATTGACTCTGTGGCTGTGTTTCTACTGACAGTGAGGCTGCAAGACAGCGAGGAAGTGAAGGCTTCTGAAGAGGAAAGCGATGGGACAAAGAGAAACTGTCCCACTGTCCCTGGCAGAAGGTACAGCATGGAAGACGGAGGGCGGGGGGGGGGGGGGGGGGGGGGGTGGGAGAGAGGAACCAGTTAGGAGGCTGTGACAACCGTGTGTGGACAAAAAGGTCTTGAACTGGATGGTGGCAGCATGGCAGGATGGGCTGTTTAACAATGGACTAGGCTGGAGGCAGCAGGAGGTACGGGGAGAAGCGGGTATGACTGCTGCTGGGCTTGGAGCCTGAGCGACTGGGCCACAAAAAGAAGGATGGGATTGGGGTCATGCTGGGAGAAATCAAAGTGTCCCCATCCAGTGGGCAAGGAAGACCAGGAAAGCAGCTGAGAACAGGCAGAGCCGCATCTGTGGCATCCCAGGATCCCCAAGGAAGGATCCCCAAGCACGGAGGAAGAGGAGAGGGTGACGCTCTGCAAAAAACCCGCTTCTGCAGGACAAAAGCAGAAGGAAAATCAGAGAAATGCAGGAAATCAGAGAGGAAAGGGCTGGTGCTGAGTGGCTGCCCCAGGCCAGGAGCTCAGCAGAACCACAATGTTCCTCCATCATGTGACAAAGTCTCTGAGGTTGGCTCTATCTACACACCAGGAAGGGAGGCCCGGAAGGAGGCCGTGACTCCAGCAGGGCCCAGGCAGGCAGGCAGAGCAGGAGCAGGGAGGCTTCCTTAGAGAACACGGGGAGTTCTGAGTCTGAGGGACCAGGGAGAGGAGTAGGCAGGATCCAGACTGCAGAGGAGAAGCCCAGGGGACACTGACAAGTGGCGGAGGAAAAAGAGTGGAGGAGAGTGTGAGCCCCATTCCAGCACACCAGCAGAGGGAGGATGGAGCGGGGCAGGTGTTCGGGGAGGGGGCCGAGGGCAGGGAGGCGGCAGGGAGACTCAGACAGTCTCTGGTAGGTCACCTGGACCGGCCGCTGGGTTTCCATTAAAGAGTCAAATTCTAGAACACTCCAGGCCAATTTCTGCTTCAATAAAAAGCCAAACACAAAATCTGCAGATCCACAGGCTGTCTATGTGTGCCACAGAAGTGGGCTCCCACACCCTCACCTCCCCCCAGTGTTCGCCAGCAGCCCTGCACAATCCCCACCTGAATTCCGAGGAAACCGTCCCCTTTCTGATATGAATCCAGTAAAACTCAACCACCAAAACTAGCATCGCTAATGGCATTAACAGACTAGATTTTCTAACTATGATAAACTAGTTAAAAGGAAGCACGAATAAAAATCAATCTGTAACCACATAAGGTATCACTGCTAAAAGCACTTCGTTATCTTTTCGTTTTTTTCTACTACTATCAACATGACAAGCAGGAGAAAATTATTTGGGGGGCAATGGGTGTGAATTTTAGAATGCAGATACTCATTTATAACAAAAATACTAAAGCAAACGATTCAAAAACCACAGCAGCTGCTGGAAAAGCCATAATGTAGCCACAAGGAAAATTGGCGGCTAAGGGCTTTGCTGATGCAAATGCATTTAAGGAGAGCTGCTTCCCTCAGGAAGCATGAGGAAAGGGTACTTCAAAGCCACCTAAAAGGTGATCAGATGTCACTTTATCTACGTGAAAGCTTTAAGGAGCTGATCGATCGTTAGGCGCTCATTTCCTTCCTCTGGTTAAAAAAAGCAACACCAAAAACAAAGCGACCAACATACCCACAACCACTCTTTTGTCCCCGAAGTGGACAGATGGCTGCAAGGCTCGGCCTGGCTCTGCCCTCCCGGGGATGCTGGGTGTCCCAACGAGAGAGAAGACGTGGCCTCGCCTCCAGTGGGCCCTTCAGTTGGACCACGCCTAAAGGCCACAGGAGCACGGACCCACCCAGTTGACGGCCCTCGCCTTGCATGAGAGGGAGCAAAGCGAAGACAAAAGGGTCTCACTACGTGTCAGCAACGACAGAAGCCACGATGACAAGCACGGGTGGGGTTTTACGTCTCACACATCTTACCCGACAATCAAAACATACTTGAAGATCCTCTGAAGTTACTACTCTCTGGATACACCCCTGAAATGATGAGAATTTCTAGAAAGACAAACAAGTCTGGGTTCATCATCACACACAAAGTGATACCATAACCACTAGCAGTAAAAAGCGAACCCCCAGCCCTTCCAGGTGCTTCACAAGAGGCTGAATGCTCCCGGGGTGGGAGGGTGGGGGGCTCTGCTCCCCAGGAGCCTGTGTAGGGAAGGCACACTCCGCGGTCTGGGAGCGCAGCGGATGTGCCCCGTACGCCCAGCAGAGGCCCACAGGCATAGCGCACACACAGCGCCACAAACAGAAACCCAGGAGCCACGGAGAGACTGGAGAAGCAGACCTGCAGACACCGCTCCCCCAGGGTGGCTGAAAAGGACGGCGCTCCCTCTCTTCTGGGCTGAACGGGTATGGAGGCCGGGCCCTGTGGCGGGACAGGGACGCTGGCGGGGTGAAGGGAGGAGGGCTCACCTCTCTGATCAACTGGCCAGACTGGGAGGAGGCGGTCACGGACATCTCTGATGATGGAAGGTGTGAATCTAACAGTCTCACCTCATGAAAACAATAAAAACTACAAAGACGATGAGGTTGACGATGTGTGCTGGGAATTACAGGTGACGCTTCCTGTCTTCTCTGCACCTCGATAAGCAAGCATTTACAGTATTTTTCATTTTTTGAGTGAATGGGGGGGGGGGAATCACCTTTTAAGATATACTTGATTCCTAGATAGAAATTTTCATCTACTTTTAATGTCGGGTGGATTTCTAGACTCTAACTCCATTCCATCCATCCATCTACCCGTCCAAACATGTGTGATATTTTCGTGTGCCGGGAACCTGTGGGAAGGAGGCGAAGGTGGAATCGTCAGTACCGCGGCGTGCGCGTGAGTACACGTACGTGCAACGGGCAGCCGCGCGAAACATTCTGGTGAGCCGCACGCGGGACCAGCGTGATAAGCTGCTCCGCCGCACACACACTCATCCTCTGCCTGGGTGGTCCTGGAAAGGGACTCTTTCCCCCTTTGAAACTGCTGGTATCTCACCTCCCAAGAGGCCCCTCCTTCCAACCCCGGGCGGAAGGTGCTCCCGGGACTCCTCTCTACCTGCAAAGTCTACTGAGCGCCCACCAAGGGCTCCCTCTCTGAGCCCTTTGCGAATCATCTTGCCCTCACCACACCTCCAGGGGGGGTCTGTCCTTCCCGTCCTCCCGGTGAGGAGAGGTGAGGTCAACAGTGAGGCTCCAGGCTCCGTGTTCCCGGCCGCCGGGCCAACCCCAAGTTGTAGGGAAACACACCAACCGCTGAAAGCACTCCTCTGGAGGCAGCGTGACGGGGGCCAGGGTCTGGGAGGACACAGTCCCTGGCACTCTTCACTCTCACTACGCCTTCACCACAGAACTTTCATCTAATCTCAGGGACGTGAGGGCTATTTACAAGCCCAACTCCCGAATTTCTGCCTCTAGTTTTGGGCCCCAGGCCCACGTATCTAATAGCTAGAGGCCTTTGAAGCTTATTAAATACAGACTGGGCCTCCGCTCCCCCAAACCTGCTCCTTCCCAAGCTTACCCGGCATATGGATGACAGCCAGACCCCTCCCCGTGCTCCCGCCTTGGAAGTCGGGCTCCAAGCAGCAGCCTCGGTAATCTTCCAACCCGCCCCCCACCCCCTGCCGGCCCTGTGCCCCTGCTTCACTCCGTGGGCTCGTGCGCCCCAGCCGGAGCACACCTGGGCCCCGGCCTACGTGGCACAGCCCTGGGGTCTCGCCCTCCCCGGGCACCCTGGGAGCGGCTCTCCTGTGCCCAGTCTCTTTCCTCCACCAGGGCCCCCACCTGCCCTGCCTCCCGCGGGGACGCTCTGTCTCCAGTTCTGTACCTAGAGCACAGCACCTCCCACCAGAGATGCTCTCCCCCGCCCCATTTACAGCGGTCTCCGGCTCCTCTCCCTCCTCCGGCCTCTCTCAGGCCTCTGCCTCCCCACACATCATCACACATCAGCACTTGACCTAAGTGTGCGTGAGGGGTGGCCGTAGGGCAGGCCCAGAGTGGGCACGTGGTAAGCAACCCAGGTCTGCCGATGGGACGGGACATGGCCACCGCTCTCGTTCAAAAACCCCAGCTCACACCGGAACGGGTCCCGGCCTCCCGCTGGCCGCGCTACCCTCATTCTCCCCAACCCAACCCGAGTGCTGGCAGGCGTTCTAAAGGACACATTTGACACGGGCACTCCCTTGATTAAAAGCCCGAAGCTACCCCTACAGCCTCCAGCGTCAGATCCACATTTCTCGGCGTGTCAGGACTTTGACCATCTGGTTCCGATTTCTCTGTTGGCTCCGACTCTCTGAGGCCCTCGTGCTGAGTTGGTCACTCCTGGTCACCCAGCACTCCTCAGCACACCAAGCTGTTTTCTCCAGCTGTGAAGGCCTCTCTCACACTTTCCCAATTCCTATGCTTCTTTCAAGACCCAGAAGAAGTGTCACCTTCTGGAAGTCTTCTAGACTTCCTCCATCGAACTTAACTTTTGCCTTATCTCAGGATACTTGATACATGCTAAAGAATACAGTTAACACATATCCCTTGGCACACGTCCCAGTACCCTGTCCGTCCACCTCACTAAACTGGCAGCTCCTAGGAGCACAAGGGTTTGCCTGTCTGGCGACCACACGCGGTGGGGCTTACAGTGTGTGACCAGGGAGCCCTCGTGGAAGTGATTTCCAGTTCCAACTCTAGCGTCAACTCACTGCCTGCCTGGGACAACTCACTTACCTTCTCTTGGATTGTCCTTGTCTGTAAAGGGCAGCAGCTACCCGACTGACGGCGCGGAGGACAAACGTGAGCCGCCCCCAAACCTCTAAATCTTACACCATGGCCTCTGAGAGGACACGCCTCTGACGACCCTGCTCTTACACATCCTGACCGAAACCTGATGAGAATGGTATCCGCACAGCCAAAGAACTTCCTTACTGTGAAAGCCAATCAAATCTCAGCCTCAAGCTATAAACGCCAAGTTGGCATTTAAGCACACACAGCCCAAGCATTCTCAACAGCCATTTTTCACATGAAACAGAAGACCAGTAGGGGAAAACTGAGGCTTCGATTGCTGTGTGAGGAGCTGCTTCCTAGCCTGCGATCCCTCCGCTGTCCAGAGCAGGGGACGGATGCGGCCGATGCCCTCAGGGCCCTGAGCCTCCCACCTCCCCCGTGATGACACACAAGCCCTTCTTGTTCTCTCAGTGGCATCCTGTGCCATCCTCAGCCAGAGCATCCCCCGACCTCGTTTAACCAACAGCCCTTTAGGTGGCTGTAATCTCTCCTCCTTGTGTCCCCCACCCAGACACAAACCAAATTCAATTTCTGGTGGCAGGTGCAGAGAAGGCCGGCTGCTCCCCGCCAATGGCCACCAAAAAAAAAAAAAAAAACAGAACAAAAAATAAAACAACAACAACAAAACCATTCGGCTAGTAAGAGATCACTTCCCCAGGTACTATTAATAAAATACGTCGGTCAATAAAACCATTTTCTACTTAAGACTTTTAAACACAGAGAATCGGAGTAAATACTGCTCTTCTATAGTTCTGTCAGTCCATATGGCAAGTCCCGTCTCCAGTCAACTCAGATGAAACCAGAAGCGGAGATGGCGTGGTTCACAAGATCTCGCCGAATCCGCTGGCGATGCCAGACAGAGACGGTGGATGGGGACCGGCGGGGGTGGACAGCGGCATGCCGTGACAACTACAAAAGAATCCGAATTTTAACTGCAACTTTGCGTCAAATTGAATATTCCTGCCCACAAAGAATTATTTCTTATAAACCAGAATCCATAATGCACTTCTGTTCCAAGTTAATGACAGCAAAACCAGGCAACCGTGCAAAACCACCTGTCCTTCCTGAGGGATCCCAGGTGACCTGACCCTCGCACATCAGGGTTGAGGGGACAAGTTAACGCAGCGGACCCGGGGCCTCTACGTCAGCAAGCCCACTGTATCTTTTCCATTTGCCGGGAGAGTCACACTGAAGAACATCGAATCTGCAATGGCAACTCTTGGGGCCAAAAGGCCACTCCGGTAGCTTTAACAAACAGAATCTATCTGGCAACTTCTATCTGCCATGTTTAACAGTTCTGACATGTTCCTGAACACACGGCTCCTTCCAGAGCAAAACTGGAGATACTAGAAACCCAGCACATGCTGTAACACTGGCAAAAGCTGTGTCATGTGATCCAATTTTAAGTGCCAGGACTTCAAACTATGTCAAAGGTGATTTTACAGCAAATATTTAAGAGAAAAAAAACTACTCGTTAGCCAAACACGTGTCAAACACAGACACAAAAGGCTGGGCTACAATTTAAGCAGCCTAAGGAATTATTATCAGGTTCTTTGATCTGCATGAAATTTTCTGGTGATGTGAACAAGGTCTGGAGTTCTGTATTTTCTTATTTAAATGATAAAACACCAAGTATCAGCTTCATCCCTGCCCCCATTATGAAAGAGTTTCAAAGCACCTGCTCTAGACACCTGAGCACGCTCCATAAAAAAAACGCATAAAACCATTATCCCAAGGAAGAACAGGTAGAATTCAACGAGTTAATTCACCACATTTGAAAGGGTAACACTAGGTAGGACGGCTGAAAGAGTGAGAAATGGGCTTGGCCCAATGTGGAAACGAAGGCCCACTGCCCTTGGTAAGAATGTGTAAATTCTTAAAGGGATTCTTAACGGCTAAGACAGGGTGCTACTTACTTCCTCATTAAATAGTTTGCTAGTTTCTTTTTTGATTGGATCTATAAGCTGGACTTGGCCTGCGGAAAAGCCCACTAGGAGAGAGACACTTTCTGCTGTGGCTGTTAGGTGGTTGAAGTCATGACAAGTAGGCTGTGTTCCTTTGTATATCCTTTTATCTATTGGTTTACTCAAGTCAGCAGCCTGGAGGAGAAAGAGAAAAATACATACGGTAAACAGCACATTGAGATGAGAAATCTAACAGTTACACTATCTTATACTCTATTATGATGTTCAATCTTAAAAACAAAGGTATTTAAAAAAATTTTTTTTCAGTTTTCAGCATTTTGTAAAAGCACTTTCACACACATTAGCCAATTTGATAACGTTAGACTCTTTACAACTATTACTTTCACGACTCATTCTTCTTTAAATCTCTTTAACAAAGACTCCTGGACTTCAGGAGGGAAAATCCTTGAGATGCTAAATTCAGATTTGTAAAATGCATTCATTCCAAGCATTTTCTAACAGAGTACCTCTAACCACATAAAAACTCAGCTTGCAAATAGATCTATAGCATCTAAACGCTCATTGGTGAGTTACCTGTAGCCCAGGGGTTCTCAAAGTGTGGTCCCCAGGCCAGCGGTGGCAGCAGCAGCATCACCTGGAAACTCAGAAATGCAAATTCTCAAGCCCCACCCCAGACCAAATGAATCAGAAACTAGAGGGGTGGGCCCAGCAAGCCTTCCAGGTGATTCCGATGCCCACTCAGATTTGAGAATCACTGCTGCAGCCAATTATAAGCAAGAGCCTTCTTACTGGGTCACGGTCCCTCTTCTGTATTAGCTTTTGGGTTCCTTTCATTTATTGAGCCCACACTCGAGGTGCATGACACACATCGCCTTTTACCCTTACGATGATCATTCAGAGCAGAGAATACTGCCCCATGTTACAGAGAGAAAACAAGCTTAGGGAGGTTCGTAACTCAGCCACGGTCACCATACCTACCTAAGTAAGTGGCTAGATGTAGAACCCTGGTCTGTTTGACCATAAAGGACATGGGAGGAACACACACCCAACACACCCCAAAGTCAGAAGCAAATGACTTCTAACTTGGACCAAAAGTGATTTTTCATTGCACCTCCCCCTCAATCCCTAAAAGTACGACTTTTTTCCTTCACGAGAAATGCTCCATGCCATCTAATACGCTGGGCTGATATTGTGGAAATAAAGGACACCACCCTCCAGTCTTAGTTGAAAGTCACAGGCGCAGACAACTAGGTTGCTGAGCGTGTCCTCTGACACGACCACTCCGGCCCTGGGCACTGCTCTGGGGCCATGGCCCCGGCTGTCTGCTGACCAACCCCTGTGCTAGGCTCTAAAGATTTCTTTCTTCCAAAGGGGCCTGTGCCACTGTGCTGCGTAGTCTAATGTTTCATTTTTTCAAATAACACACATAAATACTGAGTAGAAAGGAGGACCTCAAAATTATAGGCATCTTTGAGCAAACTCGAAACCCCAACATCGGGAAGTCTGGACCAAGTGGAACAGGAACTCTAAGAGCACAGGGCAAAGGAACGAAGATACATGCCATGCGGACACTCTCCCAGCCTCACCTCAGTTAAAACGGAGATGAGAATCTCTGTTCTACCAACCTCATGGGATGGTCTGGAGGATGAAATAAGAGAATATATACATGAAAGAGCCCTGCAAAGTGTAACATAAAGACACAAAACACAAGGAAGAGCTGACTTTGCAGCAAGGAGGAAAAGGGGCCAGCGGGGCTGGGAGTCAGCATGGAGGTGGGCTGGCGGCCGTGCTCAGCAGAGGGCTGAGGGCTGCAGAGGCCGAGAAAGCCACCACCCCCCCAGACAGGGACAGGGTGCCTGTGGGAAGCCACCCCCGGGCTGGACCCTAAAGGCAGGGAAAAAGCAGCTAGGCTAAGGGAACACGGCAAATCATTCCAGAGCAAAGGGGTATCAGCAAACGTCAGAAGTGCCCAAAACAGAAAGTGAAAAACCACTGGCAGCCAGTGACAAAAAACAAATCTGAAATAGGAACGATTAAGTTGCTACATGATCTCTATATCAGCAGGTATAACTCTTTGGGAATTTTTTTTTTTTTTTTAGAGCTTGCTTTGGGAACTTCCCCCTTCAAGAATATATCTAAAATTATGCCCAAAACTATAAAAATCAGTTCAAAGGCAAGCCAAAAACTGACAGAGAAAACATACTACTGTTTAATGCTCATACATGAGCAAAAGAACACACACTGGCTCTCAGGGACAACAGAGGAAGTGAAAGCTCTGGACTGGATGTTCCAAGTATCATCACTAGTACAGAATCGCCCTTACAGATCCCTCACAGTAACCACATCAGCCTCAGTTCTTGGGAGACTTATTTTACATCCCCGCCTCCCACCAAGGAACTCTACTGAAAAGACGTCATCTGGAATTAGATCATATGTGCACAAACGCCTCAAGTATTTTAAATGCCAACTGAAACACTTCTACTCTTAAATGGTGTAAATACTCCCCAAACGTCTTATTTACTAATTTGCTTAACAATTTTCTTCCTAGATCACTGCTTTCAAAGTGTACCAGTCTGTGAACAGTTTACCTGTCTGCAGTCAAGATTGAGCACAGAAATTAAGAATAAACATTTAGGGGCACCTGGGTGGCTCACTCGGTTGAGCATCCGACTTCGGCTCAGGTCATGATCTCACAGTTCGTGAGTTCGAGCCCCGCGTCGGGCTCCGTGCTGACAGCTCAGAGCCTGGAGCCTGCTTCGGATTCTGTGTCTCGCTCTCTCTCTGCCCCTCCCCTGCTCATGTTCTGTCTCTTTCTGTCTTTCAAAAATAAATAAACATTAAAAACAATTTTTTTTCAAAAAAAAGAACATTTAGAAACTTTTTATGGCAATCAGGGTAATTTTGTATCTGTCGACTCTAATAAAAAAATTAGAATTTATACTCTGCACATCTTTTTCAATTCTGTTTTCCAGTAATTTTGTTTTTATTTTTAGAAAAGTATCAGTTCCAATGGATTGGAAATTTTTAAAATTGGTCCTTCAACACTGGTGAAAGGCACTGTTCTAGAAGGCACAAAAGTAGACGCAGGCCCAAGAAACAGTCAGAACACCTCTTACCTGAGGTCACTCCCGTCCCCACCCCCCACGGCACCCATCGTACTAGAACCAGAACAGCACAACCCGCCAGGCAACATGGCGCCTACCGCAAGCAGGGATTACCGCGGAGCCTCAAGTGACCGCTGGGCCTGTACCCACCCATAAGGATCCGCCACTGGGGCCTGAGCCCTCTGGAGCCCAACCCCAGAGCGAGGAAAGTCAGGTTACTGGAACCTGCCTTCGTTCAAACCGTGCCACCATCTGTGACTCATCTTGTCCTTCTTCAGCCAATCCTCAAGTTCCCTTTTCCCACTGATGTGCTTACTGGTGGCCTATTTCTTCTTCCTCCTCTTCCCCTCTTCTTTGGGGATGGCGGGGCGGGGCGGGGGCAGGGGGGGGGGCGGGGGGGGAGGGCGGTGAGCTCACACACCTTTTTAGTAGTGGCAGTAACTACCTGAGTGGGCCACACCTCTTCTGCACAGGGTCATCAGTCCCTGACAGGTGGCTTCCCTGGCAGACGCAGTCTGGCAAGAGAAAGAACCCGGACTCTGGAGCCAGGCAGGCTCCCCTCTGGGCGGCCAGGAGGCCTGGGGCAAGGTGCTCCCTTCCTCTCCGAGAAGAAAGCCCCCTGACAACGGATCTGAGGCACAGAGCATGCGCACACAACTCAGCCGCTAGCCGCCTCTATGAATCTGCCCCTGTCAGGTCCCACCTCTCTGGTCAGACCCTTCAGGAGCTTCTCACCTTCCATCACACCAGAGTGTGGAAGGCCGGACACGACTTCCGCCTGCGGAACACTCCCTGGGCCCCGGCAGCCCCACTTCACATCTGTAGTCTCAGCCACCCCTCCCGGGGAGGGGGCAGGAACTGCTGCAGGAATATTCCGGCCCCAGGGCCTGGTGGGGCAGGTCCTGAGGGTGCTGCAGGCTCACGGCCCCTCTTTCTTGGCGGCCCCTCTCTCTTGGCTTCGGGAGGCCGCCCCGCTGGTTGCAGCTGGGGAATTTCACCCAGTGGTCCAAGCCCCCCACCTCCAACAGGCTTCTTCCCAACTACCATTCTTTGGGTTGGCTCCTTCCTCCGAACTCTCAAGTACTTAATTTGTTCCACAGAATTTAGTATTTAATCACTTACACTATTACAGTATTGTTTCATGTCCATTATCATTGATTACAATAAAATTACAATTACAATAAAAATTATAATAAAAACTCCCTTAAGGAGAACTTCTTCATTAAGTAGTTACCACTGTATTATTCCATAAAATCAGTTTTTGTGTTGCAGCTTTCTGGCGACTTCTGCACAGATAAGTTATCGACACTTGAGATGTTTTTAATGTATCTGCATCCTAATTACTGCCAGTTACCTGAATTCTTAAACATGAACTTACAGTGCAACATAGTTAAAAATCTTACCGATTTTAAGAATTAGATCACACTTGGTTACTCAGCCCCAACAGAGCATCCCGTCTGTCACAAATGCTCAGTGTCTGCTACCTGCATAAAAGTGCAACGATCTCCCTTTTTCAGGGGTGAGATTAAATCCTACCCATGCTCATTTGTTTCTGCGTAAGGAGTCATTGATTACAAATAATTTGTCAGTGTCTCATTCTCAACAGGAAAGTTTTCAATGATGGCTTAAGAATTCCTACTACAGACACGAGCTGCTCATCAAAATCCTCGATCAAGAAGTACACACTAAAATGTCACGCTTCCCTTTCCAGTATCACAAAGGTCTGCAGAAGCAGCCCTTTTATTCCGGCTCACATCTGCACCCCAGACCCCCCCCCCCACCCGGCCTGCTGGGGAACGCCCCGCAAAAGGAAAGCCCCCACAGGCTCAGCGGGCCTACTCGCCACTGTCAGGGTCCCGCACCCTGGCCCAGCCCTTAGAGGAACTCCGAGAAGGCATGTGGGCCTGCGCGGAGCCCCCTTCATGGCAACCTGCTACTTGACCCTCCTGAGCGCCCAGAAGCATTTTATGTGGTATGGAAAATATCTCCGGTTTTGAAAAGTGCACGTCAGAATATTATACACGGGAGGTGGCAGTGTTGCTAATCAAGGCGGGCTTTGATTTTCCCACATTTGATATTCTCCCTCCCCATCTGAGAACCACCTCAGGGAGAATTAGTCCCACAGAACTTGCCAGAAGAGAGACCCTCCACCCATTTCTGCACATCCAACTCATCCCACACACTACGCCAGATTCATCTTCGTGAAGCCTTCGGTCACCCTCCCATTTCAAACCTCCGTGGCTCTGCCCCGGCGCTGGCTAAACCCCTTGGCCTGGCACCCACGGGCCTCACTGCCGTGGCCTCATCACCCCCACGCCCTCCAGAGGTACTTGTTCACACGCTGCCTGTCCTCTTTACACCTTCTGGCCTTTCCTCACACCCCTTCCTTCGCTCAGAATACCTTCCCCATGCACAGCGTCCATACAATCCTGCTCACGGCGGCCCCAGTGTCCTGACCTCCTCATCTCACCTCTGGGGAGCACGCTTTCGCCTGACCTTCCCCGACCGCCATCACTACGGGCCACATGCATCGGCTGTAATGTTAACTGCATTCCATACACCGTGTAAGTCCAGCTCCTTTTAAAAGCAAAAAAAGTCAGGAGGCTGCTGAGTCACTGAAGGCCCAAATGAATTGGTCGAAAATAGCCGGAGCAGCCCCGGTGACACAAAGGTCTCCGTTACGCCATTTAAAAGTCAGAAGAGGGGCGCCTGGGTGGCACAGTCGGTTAAGCGTCCGACTTCAGCCAGGTCACGATCTTGCGGTCCGTGAGTTCGAGCCCCGCGTCAGGCTCTGGGCTGATGGCTCAGAGCCTGGAGCCTGTTTCCGATTCTGTGTCTCCCTCTCTCTCTGACCCTCCCCCGTTCATGCTCTGTCTCTCTCTGTCCCCAAAATAAATAAACGTTGAAAAAAAAAAAATTTTAGGGGCGCCTGGGTGGCGCAGTCGGTTAAGCGTCCGACTTCAGCCAGGTCACGATCTCGCGGTCCGTGAGTTCGAGCCCCGCGTCGGGCTCTGGGCTGATGGCTCGGAGCCTGGAGCCTGTTTCCGATTCTGTGTCTCCCTCTCTCTCTGCCCCTCCCCCGTTCATGCTCTGTCTCTCTCTGTCCCAAAAATAAATAAATGTTGAAAAAAAAAATTAAAAAAAAAAAGAGGTACAAACCTCCAATTATAAAAAAAAAAAAAAAGAAAAAAAAAATTTTAAAAGTCAGAAGAGAACTGACACCATGCTTTCTATGATCATTCCTCTTGACCGCATCTCAGACGACCAAAACAGGAACCAGAGATGAACAAGGGACAACTTCCCAGGGCCACAAAGGATCACCTACTTGGAAAGAAGGAACATTTGGAGTCCTATCTCAAGACCTGGGATCCAAAACAAGCCAGATTACAGACTGTTCCAGTTTTCCTGGGGGGTGGAGGCTTGGGGTCTCCAGGGTCTGCGGCTGGACCACACCTAGCTGGGCATCCTGGGCGACGCGTGGGGAAGTGGAGGAGCCCTCCGAGTCCCAGATGCGGATAAATGCAACTCCAGCCACTCAGAACTGAGGTAGATTCACTTTGTGAATAAAGCTCAAAGTACTCTTTAACCAAAGCGCTCTTCCCCACAGTGGAAAATACCCCGGGCTCTGACAGAAACACCACAGTGATTTTCAAACGTCCTCACTGCCCCCCTGCCCGGAAGCAGACCCCCACCCAATCCACCTTTCTCATGGTTTCTTCAGCTCAACAGCTACTCCCAAAATATCTGCATAATTGAGTGGTACTTAAAGAGTTATCTAGCACGGACTTAAAATATGTATCGGGGCAGTAAGAAGTCAACCAGGTTTGGGATCTCTTCTCCCAACAGGAGGAAAGTGTCAATCATCTGTACAGTTTCAGTGTTTCAAAAAGGACAGAAACTTATCTGCCTCCTTCACCGCTCTATCTCCAACACCTAATAGAGGGCGTGGGGTGTAAACAGTATCATTAATATCTACTGCAGAAATGAAACAATTCTAAAAGCGGAAGGAAAAACTTCCACAGCCAGAAGTACATAAAAGCAAATATGTGGGGGTGCCTGGGTGGCTCAGTCGGTTAAGCATCCGACTTTGGCTCAGGTCACGGTCTCGCGGTTTACAGGTTCGAGCCCCACACTGGGCTCTCTGCTGTCAGCACGGAGCCTGCTTTGGATTCTCTGTCCCCTCCTCTCTCTGCCCCTCCCCAGCATGCCCGGTCTCTCTCAAAAATAAACAAACACTTATGGGAGGTAAAAAAAAAAAAAAAAAAAAAAAAGCAAATGTGTGGTCTGCTGCTGACCAAACTCCCAACCAACAACTAACGTCTTCTTGGGTGCCCGTCTGTGAAAGAAAACAATCTCCGTGAGCAAATATCAGTGCGTCACTGTCCGGCTTGCAAAGCACCTCTGCGCGTCGGTTCTTTTGGCCCTCCTTACGCATCTGTGTGCCGGGGACTCCTGCCCCTGCATTTTATAAGGAGGCAAACAGAATCTGCAGTCAAGACGAGGCGGAGTCCGGCCCCTGTGCTCCTGGCCACGGGGCGCCGACGGGCAGCTGACGAGGCACCGTCTGAGGCCGCACCTAGATCTGCAACCCCATCACTCGCCCGGGTGGGAATCAGACACCCCAGCCTTGATCGGTGTGGCCCAGACTCCAGGGCTCCCTTCTCAGTGCATCCACCCCGCAGGGCTGTTTCGTTCACAGGAGGGAACAGGCTAGAGTCGTGCCTGGCACTTCAAAGGCACTTGAGAAAAGTTAGTTCTCTTTTCAACTCACGTTTCTCCTTGTGCATATGTGAGGATTTGCTGCCGACCACAGACAGGCTTTGAAAACCCTCATCGTTCACTAATACCTTCAAAGAAGTATACAGAAGGAAAACAGGGTTCTTTCTGCCCTAAATTTCCTGGACAAAGACAACAGGAGAAGCCAAGTTTAGGGCATGGTCTCCTTTCTACGGAATTTCCCCAACAAGACAGCACCTTCCCTTTCGTAGCTTCCGTGCCTCCTCCCTCCTCTAACAGCACATGCCCACGTGACGTCCGACCCCTCCCCGTTACTAAAAACAAACAAAATGCCGGGTGACACCTGCTAGCAGGCTTCCGCTGGGCTCCGACCCTGGAAGGGGCGCCCAGAGCCCCCACCTCAGACCTGCCCTGTGGGCACGGCCACGGCCACGGCCGGGTCGGAGAACGTGGAGGGAGAGAGCCGGGAAGGCCAGCGGGCCGGACGTCCTCAGAATACAGGCAAATGAGGCGTAAAAGGTGAGGGGCACCACCCTTACGTCATTCCAGAACGGGAAGAGTCGCCCACTCACAAAACGCACAAGATACGCTCACTGAACTTTCACAGCGACAATCTGTGGCGCGGCTTCCCGGTCTCCAGAGAAACGCTTCCCACAGGGGCAGGGAAGGCTCCCTCTCCGGAGGGAGGTCAGCGGAGCAGGTCAGCAGGGCGCAGGGCGGGGCAGGGGTGCCGCGAGGAGGAAGCAGGACGGGATTACTTGGCGCATCTTCTCCCCTGGCCCGGCACTGCCGTCAAGGACCTGCTGAAACAGCAAGCGTCTGTTGTCATCCCGTGTCATTTTCCCCAAGGCAGCCTGTCACCCAAAAACCGACTCCCCTACCCTCGGATGATTTCTCAAAGATGAACTGAACAAGCCGCCGAACCACCACTTCTTCGCCAACTCTCCAAGTTCTCGAGCCGAACGCCACGCTCAGGTCAAGGCTCTTCCGTGGTGTTGAGATTCTACAAATGGCTGCCGCCGCTTAGGCTAATGGAACACGGATTTCTTCGTTAAAGAAAAACCACGAATCGACATCAGCTGAATTCAGTTTGCCCACATGCTAACACCAGATCTCATCACATTAAAATGCTGACATACACAAATGACCTATTTTTTATTAAACCCTCTGTTAAATATGCACAAAATATGCACTCCTATTCCTGAGGGAATACCAACACCTCAAATGGAAGAAAAGGCAAGGTGTTTTATTTCTGCAAAAGATACTCACTTCAAATTCTCAGAAAATACTTTTTTTTTTTTTTAAGTTTCCCCTTAAAGGGGCTTGGCGGAGAATCCTTGGACCTAAGGCGTTGCGACACTGGGAAACTGCAGGCCCCTCGGAGGCAGTGGGTACTTCCTATGTGCCGCTCAACGCCTGCCGCGCTATCTTCCTAACACCGAGGCCATCCACGAGCTTGTGGTGCTTGGCACGGCACCAAGAGGATTTTTAAATTTTCCGATTCAGGTTGCTTTGTAACCTAAGCAGCAATCTGCAGAGGAACTCCCATTCTAAGTCAGAAATACCCGAAATCCCCAACTGTCTAGAGGCCCTGCAACCTTCCAGCTCCCATTTCCTCATCCTACTGAGACACTGAGGCCCAAGGAAGGGTGGTGGTCTGCCCGACGTTTCCCAGAGCGTAGAACTGTGCTTTTAGCCCCAAACTGCTATTTTTCCAATCACCCAATCTCAGTTGGAACAATGAACTACTGAATCTGTAACAGACGAATTTTTCTTTTAATTGGCACCGATGTGCTCTAGTAATTATATATCAAATGACAGCACTCTGGAGCCAGTGCGATGCCGTGTTTCCAAACAGAAAGCAAGAAAGCTAAAGAGAATGAACAAACACTAAACTTCTCTTACACCATGGAGATGAGCTGCTAAAAGCCGTGGCCAAAACATTCTATTTGGCCTCTGTGATTCAAAGACTTCGTCTCTAATCAGCCAGAGCTCAGATGAAGGGAGTAGCCTCAGATCAGTGGAGCAGGGGAGAGCTGACCTGCCCTCAACACCAGCACCAGGAAAAGTTCCAACCTCTCCTTCATCTACCGTTTTACAGCGTCACCGGAACTACGCGCTCGGCACTTGTGCTCAGTCACTTGTCAGGGATGTCTTATCTATCCCCAGCTAATGCAAAGCTTTGAGGGCGTAACTTTCTCATAGGCCACCTCAGTAACAGCCACTCAGACGTTTCTGATGGTTTTTCCCTGCCACATTAGAAAAAGCCCCTCCAGGCACCTGGAATGTACCATTGGCCAAGCAGCGCAACAGCAGCCTGTTTCAAGACGTGGACCAGCAAAACTGGCACCTACAGGAACGTGGAGAGGCTGGCCTCCCCTCACCACTGCAGGAGCATAAGCTGGCAGAGCCTTTATGCAGGGCAACTTGGCAACACGTAGCAAATGCCTCCCTTCCTCTAACCACAAATTGAGCTCCTAGGAATGCATCCTTAGCCTATCTCTCAAGTACATAATTTGTAGTAGCCCCCAACTGGCCCAACATAAATGTCCATCTATAGGAGGCTAGATAAAGAGCGGGCTAACCATGGAATGCAACTACACTGAGAACAAATGTGGATAAACCTCAAAAAATATACTAAATGAAGCCAAATATAAATGAAGCATATAATAATTCCATTTATATAAAGTTCAAAAATAAGGAAAACTAATCTGCGATGCTAGAAGTGAGAACAGTGGGTACCCTTGAAGAGCGTGGGGAAGGGGCCATAGGGCTGGTTGGCCAGGAATGCTGTTCCTTAAATCTGGGATTGATTCTGCTTTGTGACAAATTAACACAGCTTTACACTTAACACACTTCTTTCTTTATGCTATTCCTGAATTAAAAAAATTTTAATGAGCAAACACATGTACAAAGACAGCCAGTTCAACTCTGTTTACACTGAAACATTATTAACATCTTGTGTGTTCCAAAAAGGAAATTGGTAAATATGTCATGTAGCCATTTAAAGTGAAGATATTTACTTACTAGCAAAGAAGGATGTTATATGCTTTATTAAGTGGAAAAATGAAACAATAAAAAATAGGATTCTAAAGACAAAAAAAATTGCAAAGACATCTTAAAATCGTATTCATACTGTAATCACATTGTTAGTAATAACAGTATATCGTTATTTCGAATATACCTTGTAGAAGCAAGCTGATTATGTGAATGTCATAGGAGCTGAGACTTTGCACATAAGAGGTATAAGTGTAAAATCATTCATCTTAAATTTGACTAGGAGGGGCACCCGAGTGGCTCAGTCGGTTAAGCGTCCGACTTCAGCTCAGGTCATGATCTCATGGTTTGTGGGTTCGAGCCCCACGTCAGGCTCTGTGCTGACAGCTCGGAGCCTGGAGCCTGCTTCGGATTCTGTGTCTCCTTCTCTCTCTGCTCCTTCCCCTCCCCTCACCCTCGCCCTCTCTCTCTCTCAAAAATGAATAAACCTTTTCAAAAAATTGACTAGGAAAGACCAATAGAAAACTGTGTGTGTGTGTTTTCTTTAAAAAAAAAAAAAAAAAAAAAAAAAAAAAGGCATTTTCTAGCTGTGTGCAATAAAAGGGTATAGATGCAATGACCAAATAGCAACTTCTGGTGCCTAGACTCTGCCTTGAACAGTATTTGCCACTTAAAGTCACCAAGGCTCCCAGAACCTGATACCAGGTATGGGGCAAAAAATGAACGTGGAACATCTTTTTGTACCTCTGGGCAAGAAAGCTATCAAAGACTACAAAAGCTGGGCCCAAAAGACTTAGGGGGCAAGGCAGAGGGGCTACCATTACACAAAGATGGGACGGTTCAAACATCAAAATGAGGGGTACCCAGCTGGCCGAGTCGGTAGAGCACGTGACCCTTGATCCTGGGGTTGCAAGTTTGAACCCCACATTGGTTGGAGATTACTTTTAAAAAAATACATCAAAATAATACTGCAGAATTTTCATGGAATAAAGTAAGAATCTGAGTTTATACTGATATCAATAAATGGAGAAAAGAAAGCTCTTCCTTAGACTAACACCTAACAAACGTAGGAGGAAAGAATAATGGAGTCTGAAAATCACCATTTACAACTATGATAGTAACACAATAACAAGTGGTTCAGCCAAAATCAATGAATGCTACAACTAGTGGATAAAGGTTTAATGAGAAACAGGATACTTACATAGTCTCAAAGTGTCCCCTCACAAATTACCTCTCAATTACAAAGAGAAAAATGGAACTTTACAACAGATTAATTTAGTAAATACAGCTTTAATCAGGTTAACATTAATTTGCCCACTAATACTGGGGCAAATCAGTATCATGTGCCTCTTGACATGCTGCCCTGGGATGAGCACAACAACATCAGTTTTGTGGTATTTCTCCCCAAAATGCAGCCCATGAATCTAATCATGAAAAAAAAAAAAAAATCAGACAAATCCAAACTGAGAGGGATTCTACAAAATAACTGAACTCTTAAAAATGTCAAGATCATGGTAACAAAGAAAAGGCTAAGGAACAGGTCCAGACTAAACAAGACTAAAGAGCTTGCAACTAACTGCTGTGTGTGAACTTGGACGGGACCCCAACCAGGAAAAAATGACTTTTAAAAGACAGCACTAGGGTGGGGCGCCTGGGTGGCTCAGTCGGTTAAGCACCAGACCAGCTCAGGTCATGATCTCACAGTTTGTGGGTTCGAGCCCCACATCAGGCTCTGTGCTGACAGCTCGGAGCCTGGAGCCTGCTTTGGATTCTGTGTCTCCCTCTCTCTCTCTCCCCCTCCCCTGCTTGTGCTCTGTGTGTGTCTCTCTCTCTCAGAAGTAAACAAACATTTTTAGAAAAACATTTTTTTTTTTTTTAAACAGCACTAGGGTAACTGGTGAAAAAAAATTTAATGTTTATTTATTTTGAAAGAGTGTGCATATTGATGCGAGCAGGGGAGGGACAGAGAGAGGCAGGGAGAGAGAGAAAGTGGGGCGGGGGGGGGGGGGAGAGGGGGGGAAGGGAAGGGGGAATCCCAAGCAGGCTCCATGCTGCCAGTGCAGAGCCTGATACAGGGCTCAAACTCATGAACCATGAGATCATGACCTGAGGGGAAACCAAGAGTCACATGCGTAACCAACTGAGCCACCCAGGTGCCCCGTAACTGGTGAAATTTTAATGTGAACTGTTGATTAGATAAGAGGAATGCATCAATGTTATATTCCTGATTTTGATAAATGTACTATGGTTATGTGAGTGACAATTCTTGTTCTGGGGATAGAAATGGACATGATGTCTACAAGCCAGTCTCAAACGATATGTTTTACATACACAGAGGGGCAGGGGGAGAGAGGGAGGGGAGCATACAAATGATAAAACAAATGGGCAAATTTTAAACAATTAGTCAGTCTGGGTGACAGGCATATAGGAGTTCTTTGCGCTGTTCTTGTCACTTTTCTGTAAGTGTGAAATTATAGCAACGTAATTTTTACAAAAGAGAGACTTAAGAGGTATGTATACTAAATGTAATGTGTGGTCCTTGTTTGGAAATATAGGTGAGTAAGCCAACTAAAAACATCTTTTTGTGGTAGTGGCCACATGAATCTACACATGGGATATGACGGCACAGAAGCAACCAACCACACACACACAGACACACACACACAGACACACACACACACACACACACACACACACTCACGCTAGTGCATCTGAAACTGGTGAAATCCAAAAGAGCTCTGAGGACTATACCAACGGCGATTTCCTGATACTGATATGTACTATAGTTATGCAGAATACTACCCCTGAGGAAAACTGGATGAAGGGTACATGAGACCTCCATGCATAGTTCTTGCAACTTCCTGTGAATATAGAATCATTTCAAATTAAAAAACTAAAAATAAATTAATAAAAAGATCCTTATGAATCAAGAAACCGTGAAGAATATTTATGAATCTGTCAAAGAACAGACTATATTCAAATGTAAATTTTTAACGTGTGAAAATGTAGTTTCATTTCTTAGAACAGTCCACGTATCATAGAAAAAATACAGAAGAGAGGATGCTTGGAATTTGCTTTAAAATAATGCAGTAAAGCAGGAGCTTGGGTGGTTCAGTCAGCGGAGCATCTGACTGGCTACGGTCATGATCTCAAGGGCTGTGAGTTCGAGCCCAGCATCGAGTTTACCACCGTCAGCACAGAGCCCGCTTCTGATCCTCTGTTCCCCACTCTCTGCCCCTCCCCTGCTCGCTCTTTCTCAAAAACAAATGAGTATTTTTTAAAAAGTAATGCAGTAAGGGCAACAGAATCGATTAAGTGAGACTAGTCATATGCTGACAAATGGCAAAGCTGGGAGACAGGTGGACGGAAGTTCATTATACCATCCTCCCGACTCTTGTGTAAGTTTGAAATTTTTCATAATTAAAAAAGGATTCCTTTTAGAATATACATTTATATGCGTATAGTTGCAAAGAAAGCAATTCAAATAGATACTCATCAAACTATGAAACGTGGTTATTAAAAGGTTAGGGGTAGTATTTAGGTGATAATTTTTTACCTATCTTGATTTCTAACTTTTCATCAATAATTATATATTACTTGCGCAATTTCTTAAATAGAAAAAGGAAAAAAACCCACAGGCCAAAAAAACCACTAAAACTTTCAAAATTATCTTAAGTGGCTTAAAAGCATGTCATGGCCTAGTGCAGGGTCACAGAAAAATATGTGCCTTTGTGAATAGTAAAATTCACCATAAAAGAAATCTTACTGTGACACCAAGTAAATGCATGAATGGGATGATATATCACCAACAGGTGATGATATATTTTGAACTAGGCAAATCATAAGTTTCACGTCAGTTGGGACCGCTGGAATATGTTATTAATGTTTCTGTGGCACCAATGATGTCACTCAATGAAATGAGAAAGGACAGGAAAATTCTTTAAAGGAGCCAATCATTCAGAGGACAAATAAGCAGGCCATGGCTGGTTCTACTGTTTCACTCTTCGAATAGTACCGCAGCGTTAGAAGGGCTCACTGCGCGCTCCTAATTTGCTACTGTGGCAAATAAAGTAACTTTTCCCAGAGGCTTCTTTGGGAAATCCAATCTGTTCCAAGTCTATCTCCTAACTTTTTCCCTACTGTAGATTCATAATTGAGTCCCCATCTTTCTCACAAGAATTGAACTGAGAACTCATCATCAATCCCAAGCTCTTCTAAAGATTCTAGGAAAACCCAATCCTAAATTATCCTCAATCCAGAAGAAATAGCTGAAAGAGTAACTCAGTGGAATTTGCTTTTCTGCATTCAGTAATATTTTAGCACTTAAAAGCTAAAATCTCTGAGGCCTGAAATAAAACTGGTAGGCTCAATAGGGACAGTATCGTATGCATAGTCTCAAAGGGGACAGCAGTGTATTTTAAATGTGGGTTACCAGGCCAACCAGCTTGGAACTGATTAAGAAGTGCCACAGTGAGGGCAGAAATCAACCATAACCCGAAAGTTAACATTTGGCAACAACTGCACTTTTGCTTCACTCCATTTGTCATTCACTATCTCATGTTATCAAATACATAATTAAAAATGTGCAACTATTAGGGACGCCTGGGTGGCTCAGTCGGCTGAAGGTCGGACTTCGGCTCAAGTCATGATCTTGAGATCCTTGAGTTCGAGTCCTGCATCAAGCTCTGTGCTGACAGCTCAGAGCCTGGAGCCTCTTCAGATTCTGTGTCACCCTCTCTCTCTGCCCCTCCCCAGCTTGCGGTCTCTCTCAAAAATAAACACTAAAACAAATTTTAATGTGCAATATTAGCTTTAAAAATTAAATATAAAGCTATTCACAAAGAAATGGATTGCTTATGGATTGAAGCAATCCATTTCCCAGTGTGAGTAATTTTGTAATAGATCTCCATATACAGTGGTCTCATATGAATGTTGGTTAACGTTCAGTCTCATATTCATGGAATCAGAGGACAGAGATAAAAGTGGAGCTTTTAAAAAAGCCACATTTGCTCCCAAGATGTTGCAACTTAAGGGGCGCCTGGGTGACTCAGCTGGTTAAGGGTCCGACTTCGGCTCAGGTTATGATCTCACAGTTCAGGAGTGCTGACAGCTCAGAGCCTGGAACCTGGTTCAGATTCTGTGTCCCTCTCTCTCTCAAATATGACTAAACATTAAAAAAAATTGTAATAAGTTAAAATAAAAAGATGCTGCAACTTAAAACCAAAGATGTAAGCTGCCTAAAATCATAAATCGATTCACCCAGCAGCTACACTTGGAGCTCTGCTCCTATTGGCTGTAAGTGGGCTATACCCAGTAAACTCGGGGAGAGCATAGGGTAACCTAACCCAATGCCCTCACTTCTGTCTCCTCTCCTTTCACCTGTGGCATTCCTGCTTCTACATCAAACAGTAACTAGCTGTCAGAACTTGAAATTCTATTATTTATAACACAGAGTAGAGAAATACAGAAGACTCTGCAAAGCTCACGAAGCTTAGCATAAACCCAATGACGCTCATTTAGCTGGCGCAAAGCTCACAGGTAAGTCCGGACCACTGCCAGCCTTCTCTTGGCTAAGAAGGGAATAGCTTGCTTGATAATTCACGGTTTCAAGCCGGCCGTGTCCTGGGCAACCGAGGCCAAAGCCCACTACCACAGCTCCTTCCAAACTTCCTGACTGCCTTCCGGAAAGTCTTCCCTCTGCAGCAGAGTCAAATGCCCGATGAGAAAGCTCTGGCCAGCAGGGACGCGCGCCAACGCAGAAAGGATGGCGGGACAGGCGGGAGCCCTTGGCGAGGCTGCAGATGCTGACAGCCAAAGAAACGCCCGCCCGCAGCTCAGCCTGACGGCGCGTGTGGTCACAATGAAGGCTGAGGCTCCAAACACCAGCAGGTCCTATAAGCAGCACCTGCGGCTACAGACCAAAAGACAGTCTCTCGGGTGGTACTTCGAAATCTAAAGAGACACAGAACAACGTAACACCCATTTCCAAGTGTCTTATTGTCTACAGCAAGTCCAAGTGCTGTACTGTTCTCACAAGTCCTTGGACCTCAAGCCACATGCATGAAGGTCAGGCAGCAAGACCATGGCCGACCCAGGGCCCCAAAGGAGGAGGAGCATGGCAAAGCACAGAGAGCCAGCCAGGGCCTGTCCCCGGACAAGACGAGGCCGCTGTTCAGGCCCCGCAGTGTCCCAGGCCAGAAGGCCACCTGCCATCATTTTAGGACACGTTCTGCCTGAGTCCCCGGCAAACACCTCAATTAACTAACATTTTTAAAGGACCTGAGTTATTTGTCTGTGAGAGCTCACATGTCAATCCCATCCTCCACATAGTCCTAACCTGGAAAAACAAAAACGTGGAACAGTCCACCATTTCAAAGTGCAGAGTAAAAACGTTTTAGAGAAAAATCTGGTTGGAAACCTACATTACATTCTGAAGAGCAGTTAAGCGCACAGACTGTGGAGCTAAGACGGCTGGGTCGGACTCAGCTCCTGCTGTTCCCAGCCCTATGAGCTCAGACTGGTTATTTGCCTCTCCACACTACTGTTTCCACAAAATGGGAAAATAAGGGTAACGAAAGAGTTCCACCACGTATAGAGGGCTAAGGAGTTAAAACGTGTAAGTGGTTAGAGTGGCAACACAAAGTGCTCATGTAAGTACGAGCTAAGTAAGTAACATCAATTTACATCTGCTAAATGCAATCAATAATAGTGAGTTAGCAAGGAAACAAGCATTTGATTCCTCACAGGCATTTTATTTTTTTAATGCTTATTTTTTTAATGTTCATTTTTGAGAGAGAGAGAGACAAAGCATGAGCAGGGAGGGGCAGAGAGAGAGGGAGACACAGAATCTGAAAACAGGCTCCAGGCTCTGAGATGTCGGCACAGAGCCCGACGTGGGGCTGGAACCCGTGAACCACGAGATCATGACCTGCTCTGAAGTCAGACACTCAACCAACTGAGACACCCAGACGCCCCATAATGTTTATTTATTTTTTTTTTAATTATTTTTTTTTAACGTTTATTTATTTTTGAGACAGAGAGAGACAGAGCATGAATGGGGGAGGGGCAGAGAGAGAGGGAGACACAGAATCGGAAACAGGCTCCAGGCTCTGAGCCGTCAGCACAGAGCCCGACGCGGGGCTCGAACTCCCGGACCGCGAGATCGTGACCTGGCTGAAGTCGGACGCTTAACCGACTGCGCCACCCAGGCGCCCCTGTTTATTTATTTTTGAGAAAGAGTCAGAGGAGCACAAGCAGGGCAGGAGGGAGAGAGAGAATCCCAAGCAGGCTCCACACTGTCAGTGCAGAGCCTGATATGGGTCTCAAACTCACCAAAAGGGAGATGGCGACCTGAGCCGTGATCAAGTATCGGCTGCTCAGCCGACTGAGCCACCAGGCGTCCCTGATTCCTCATATCTTTAAAGATAAAGGTATTTTCCTAGTTAGTTGCCTCTCCAAAAATGTGTGTCAGTGCTGGGGGTAAGAAGTGGAGGAGGTCAGAGAGGTAAAAAAGAGCACAGAGAACCTAAATGACAAGCCCTGTCCCTTCACCAGAAATGACAACTGTGCCCTGGGTCAAGAAGTGCTCACTCTGATAACCTGTTCACTTTCATACATGGCTGGACCAAAGCAGAGCCAGCAAAATTACATTTCTCAGTCCATTAAGATTTTACCAAAATTCAGTGCAACATAATTTTTGAAAGTTGTAAAAATTAAGTTCAGAGGCCAGAACTGTGTGGTACCTCAATGAAAGTACAGGTTAATTTCTGACACAAAACTACCCGTGGCACATTACAATGTGATGGTCAGGTACGTGAATGTGTAGAGCCTGGACTATGACGTCAAAGGCTCTCTCACCTGCTTCTCTGACAGACAGTAAGCGAATGAATGTTAGAAAAAGGAAATAAAATGCTTCCATTTTTTTTTTTAATTTTTTTTTTCAACGTTCATTTATTTTTGGGACAGAGAGAGACAGAGCATGAACGGGGGAGGGGCAGAGAGAGAGGGAGACCCAGAATCGGAAACAGGCTCCAGGCTCCGAGCCATCAGCCCAGAGCCCGACGCGGGGCTTGAACTCCCGGACCGCGAGATCATGACCTGGCTGAAGTCGGACGCTTAACCGACTGCGCCACCCAGGCGCCCCAAATGCTTCCCTTTAAAACAAAAAAGCTGATAGGCTGTTGTTCAGTAGAGTAATACAATGAGCATGCCCGACTGGCTCAGTTGGTGGAGTGTGGGACTCTTAATCTTGCAGTCGTGAGTTCAAGCCCCACGTTAGGAGCAGAGATTGCTTAAAAACAAATTCTAGACACACAGACAAAGAAAGAAAGAAAGAAAGAAAGAAAGAAAGAAAGAAAGAAAGAAAGAAAGAAGGAAAGAAAGAGAAAGAAAGAAAAGAAAAGAAAAGAAAGAAAGGAGGGAGAGAGGGAGGGAAGGAGGGAGGGAAGGAAGGAAGGAAGGAAGAAAGAAGAAAAAGGAAGGAAGGAAGAAGGAAGGAAGAAAAAGAAAGAAAGAAAGAACATAATGAGGGAAATCCAGAAATATGGGTATTACAATCATTTGTTACGTGCCCAGATGACAGCCATGTAGTCACACGCACTCTTTGGGGAAAAGGATTTGTAGGAAAGACAGTGTGCGTGCTAGGAAGGACACTGGCTTTGGAGTCTGACAGATCGCCCGTGCCGCTTACCAGCTGTGTGGCCTTGGCACGTGACCTCATTCCTCAGCGTCTCCCTTCGCCTCTAAAGTAGGAAACACCACTACCTATTTTACGAAGCATCTGAGGATGTGAAAGCGCCCAGCTGAATGCCAGCAGAGTACGTGTTCAATACACAGTAGCTGTAATGATACACAAATTAATCAACAGCTATTAACGCAATCTATATGTTAAACAGCCAAGAAGCTTTCACGGAGGGTTTACTGTAAGGAGAGCCTCAAATCACATGCCATAAAGCAGTGGCTCTCACACCTCAGCACACCGGTCACTGGCTAGTTAACCAGATTGCTGGGCCTCACCCCCAGCGTTTCTGGGTCAGCTGGGGGAGCCAGGGCCCTGCAATCTGCCTTCCCACGAGCTCTGAAGAGGTGCTGACGTGGCTGGCTGAACACCTCCCAGAAGAGAACCACCGCTCCAAGGGTAGGGAGAAGGAAGAGGGGCCTGACAGTTTCTGTAAAGGTAAGAAGTCCAATACCTAGGCAATGGGATGGCTGAGCAGAAAGGCATAAGGCGGCACTGTGAAGAAAACCAAGACAGACAGACAGACAGACAGACAAAGCAGGGACATCAAGGTCAGCTTGGCCAATTAGCATCTCTGGGAGAATCTCATCGCAAGAACTGAGAGATTTTGAAGAAGCCATTCAAAGGCTAACTTTCTTACGAGGCTCAGCTCGTATTTGGTGGTTTGAGTAAAATGAGCCATTATGCATCCTGGGAAAGTTAGCCACATGCATCCTGGGAAAACGACAACTGCAAGCAGGGATGGGACAGTAGGTAAGGCCAGGCTAAGTGGCACGGAAACGGAAAGAGCAAAAGCAGTGAAGGTCCGTTGCTGACTGTGATACAGGTGATCCTGAAGCACCTTTATCCCAACAGCCAGGACCTTTAGAACGTACATTCTACAAGATGGTGGTCCACGAAAGGGTCTACCAGCTAGGAGAATCAAGCCCCATCAGGGCCTACTATTTATTAATTTGGTGTTACCAGGCATTAATCAGGGGAGCTAAGAGACCGCAAACATAATTCACTCAAATAAGAGAGGAAAACCTTGTATCTCCTCAGTTACCGAACGTGTTCCCTAAGTATAGTGCCTGATGTTAGCTGTCACTGCACCTGTTATTACTATCTGATTTTTATTTGCCAGAGGAAAAGTCTACAAAATTTGTTTTAAAACAATGCTCACGGATAGACTGTATCTCAATCAACACTTTTAGGTCAATAGTGATAAGATAAAGAGAAACATAACTTAAAATGAAAAAACACACAGGACATCATGGCCCACTGGTCTACATCACTCGAAGTTCAGAGAAAACTGCTGACAGATTATTTTCCATAAAAGACAGGAGAGATCAGGAAATCCTAAGATTGTTCCGGGGGAAAGAAAAGAGTTTGAAACCCTATTCCATATCTTATACCAGAATAAATTTCAGCAATATCAAAGATATATCAAATATAAACAATGAAACCTCAGAAGTACAAGAAGAAACCATGAGGATCTTTAAAAATAAAATTAGGAAGGTTAACTGGGACCCAAAACCCACAGCCATAAGATAACAGACTAATACATTTGTCTATGAAAACAAAAATAATTCTACCCAAGAAAAACCACCATGAGCAAAATGAGAACACAACTGACAAATGGAACCAAATGCTGCCACTCCAACTACAGATTAAGGGCTAATTTACATAAAAGGACCAAAATCCTAGTTGAAAAATGGATATAGGTCATAGACAACTCACAGAAAAGGCATATACTTGAAACTATTGTAGCATTATATGTAACCTATATTTCAATTAAAAGAAAAATAAAAGATACAAGTTAGCTATGCAGGAAAAAAATACAAATGCCTCTTACGTACATGAAGTGACGCTTAATTCACAGTTCAAGAAACGCCGAACTACAGTGTTACACTATTTTTCATCTGCCAAATTGGCAAAGATCAGATAATAGTATGTTGTGCCTGAAGTATTAATTGGAACAACTTGTGGGAGGCAAGGTAACTGTATCTATCAAAATTACAAACCCACATGTCCTTTGACCCAGCAATTCCACTCAGGAATTTACTCCTTGCAGGTACTAGCAACACGGCAAAATGATATATGCACAGGTTATTTATTGCAGCATAGTCTGTAATAGCTAAATCTGGAAACAACTTCAATGTCCAACCAAAGGGGAAGTATTGTACATTTTGTACATTCGTACAATGGGATATTGTGCAGCTATTGGCAAAATAAAGAAGCTCTTTACACACTGACAAAGAATAATCCTCAAAATGCATTTTATAAAACAAACCAACAAAAAAACAAGGTGCAAAACTGCGCCGATACTAAAGTTTACATTTTTAAAAGAAGGGAGGAATAGAGTATGCCTGAGATTCTTTGTGTAGGACCAGGGGTCATCTCTGGAAATATACACAGGAACTTCACAATGGTTACTTCTGAGCAGGGTAACAGGGCGGCTAGGGACAGGTTATGAGAGACTTTTCACTGCAGGCCATTTGAATTTTGAATCATGTGAATATTACATTTTATTTTATTATTTTATAGAGAGGGTGCAAATGAGTGAGGGGTGGGGGACAGGGGGAGAGAGAGAATATCCCATGAGGGGCAGAAAAAGAGATGGGAGGGGGGGGGGGGGGAGGGGGAGGGGGAGGGGGAGGGGGGGAGAGAGAGAGAGAGAGAGAGAGAGAGAGAGAGAGAGAGAAGCAGGACTCACCCGAGCTGGGGCATGAGCTTGCCCGAAGTGGTGCACGAGTGCGCCCAACGAGGGACTCGAACTCACGAACCGTGAGATCATGACCTGAGCCCAAGTCAGATGCTTAGCCGTAACCGACTGAGCCACCTAGGCGCCCACTATTTTCAAGTAGGCTTCATGCCCAGTGCATGATTTGAACTCATGACGCTGAGGATCGAGACCTGACACAGGATCAAGAGGCGGACGCTTAACTGACTGAGCCACCCACCCTGGCGCCCCTAGGTTACCTATTTTAAAAGTAAAATGTGCCTGGGGGCCCCTGCTGGCTCAGAGGGTAGAACATGTGACTCTTTTTTTTTTTTTTTAACGTTTATTTTTGAGAGAGAGAGAGAGAGAGAGAGCGAGCATGCACGCACAGAGAGAAAAAGGCTCTGCGCTGACAGCTGACAGCAGAGAGCCAGATACAAGGCTCAAACTCACAAACCACAAGATCATGACCTGAGCTGAAGTCGGACACTCAACCGACTGAGCCACCAGGAGCCCCAAAACATGTGCCTCTTGATCTCAGGGTCGTGAGTTCAAGCCCTACCCTGGGCATGGAGCCTACTTCAAAAAAGAAAAAAAAGAAAAAAAAAAACACAAAAAGAAAAGAAAAGAAAATACGCTTATGAGAAGTCATATTACCTACATCCTAAATGAAGATTTTCAAACTACGTCACTTGAGATAACAAATCTCTTTCACCATCCATTCAAAGTTTACCGAGTTCTGTCTGCGCCAAGCACCGTGTCAGGTGCTGGAGCCTCAGCAGCAAAGACAGTAAACCCTCCTCTCGTGGGCTTTAGAAGAGGACAGTCAGCGGACAAGTCACCCGTGAGCATCAGAGAACGGTAGGGACGGGGAAGGGGAGTCGGGAGACCAAGGGGGCAAGGGTGACTGCAGCACACTTCGGGCAGGGTAACAGAAAGCTTCTTTGACAGGCTCGTGTTTGGGTAGAGCTGTGAAGAAGCGGGGGAGGCAGCCCTGTGGCTGGCCCGGGAAAGTAAGCATGTGACTGAGGGTCGCTGGGCTCCTCCTCAAGGAACAGAATGGAGGGAGTAAGGGCGGGTAAGGTAGCAAACCACACCAGGGGCTTGGGAGAGGGAAGGCACCAGATCCTAATGATGAAAAAGCATCAGAAACTGTTCAGCATTGGAAAAACTGATCTGACCTATATATTGTGTTAAACATCAGAAGAGACCGTGAGAAGCAGGGAGCCCACTGAGAAACCACCCCAGTAATAACCCAAGTGAGGAGTGATGCTTCCTTACACTGGGGGAGGCAAGGGTGGAGGTGGGAAGTGATCAGATTCTGGACGTATCTTAAGTCAGGGCCAAAAGCCTTCACCACTGAAGGTCTGGACACTGAGAAAAAGAAAGCAGTCACCGGTGACTCCAAGTTAGCCCAAGCAACTTTCTACAACGACCTAATAGGTTCATCTAAAAAGAACAAAGCTCAGCTACTCTAGGTTATCAACACCATCAACAAGACGCAATGCTTATCTGCAAACCAAACTAGGGAGCTGCAGGAGATTTTAAAATTGAAAAAGAATCCATACCTGGGTTCATTCTCTAAATACTTAATGAGCACCCACCCCTGCAGGGACCTAAATTATGCTTAAAATACGTAACTGAGCACCAAAAATGGACTGGCAGAAAAAAGCAACAAAATACTAACCGCTGCTGGACATGGGATTTTTTTTCTTCTTTGAATTTTCTACCGTAAACATACCCTACTTTGAGCTGCAGGGGGAATAACTTTCCTTTTTAGTGCCACCAACGAAGGACAAATTCTTACAGGGCGAACTTAATAGTTTGATTGGCAAACTTTTCTTCCAAGAAGACTTTTAAAACTGAACAGATTTCTCGGTTTTCTTTCATGCCTCCATCGGTTGCCAGTGCTAAGGGAAGGTGTATGGGGAAAACTGTTTGGGAGAAGGGGGGGAAAGAGGAACAAGGGAGAAACGGGGTACACACAACAGCTGGCTGTTCTTTAAATGCAGTAGCTCACAAAACACAAACGAGACAGATCAGAGATTACTTTGTTTAAGAACATTTAACCCAATACCAACCACGTACAAGACAATATGCTCGACAATACTAATGTTCCCACCGTCCAGAAACAAACGACGGTCACTTACACATTTCTCCATTCATTCGGATACTCACAGAGCGCCTATAACGTATCAAAAGCACAAGCCAGCAGTGAACTGGAGAAAATCAGCCCTCCTCAGCTGGCAATCTGGCTTAGGGGGTGGGGAGAGAGGAAGGACACTAAACTTCAAATTCAAGTTACTCCGTTATTGCCAAGACACGTGCTAGAGAGACGAGCTGGTGGACGATAGGAGGAGACCTGCCCTAGTCCAGAGGTCAGGGTAAGAGGCCTGGCACAAACCACACACAGGAGCTCCGATGTGCAGGAGCGGGAATTACGCAGTGAAGGGGAAAGGGGATGGGGAGTGGAAGGGCCCCCACACAAGGGAGCCAGCACAGAAGAATCTGTGGCAAGGGGGTAAGGAGGCCTGGTTAAAGACACGAAGAGGAAAGCAGTACGTCAGAAAGACACAGTGAAAGGAAACGAGGATGGAAGGAAAGCAAGGGCCAGCTCGATCAGGGCCCCGCAGGCCACGTCAACCACTTTGTTCTCAATGTTGAAAGCAACTCAAACCACTGAAAGATCTTATTAGGCTGGAGTGATGAACAGATTCACTTTTAATTTAATGTTTTAATATGCTTTATTTTTTAATGTTTATTTGTTTTGAGAGAGAGCGAGGGTGTGTGTGTGTGTGTGTGTGTGTGTGTGTGTGTGTGTGTCTGCGCGCATGCGCGCGCGCGCAGGGGAGAGGCAGAGAGAGATTGAGACTCCCAAGCAGGCTCTGTGCCATCAGCACAAAGCACGACGTGGGGCTTGAACTCATAAACCATGAGATCATGACCTGAGCTGAAATCAAGAGTCAGACACTTAAACACCTGAGCCACCCAGGCGCCCCCAGATTCGCTTTTTAAAGATCACACTGGCTCCTGTGTAGAGAATGAGTTAGAGCGGAGCACGGGCACAGCAGAAGACGAGTCAGAGCGGCTGGTGCTCAGGGGAGGCACCATGAGGGCAGTGAAGGTGTATTTCAGAAGTAAAAATCAATCAGGACTCCGGGGGCATCCAGCTGGCTCAGTCAGAAGAGCATGTGACTCTTGGTCTCTAGGGTTGTGAGTTTGAGCCCCACATTGGGTGTGAGGTGTACGGGGAAAAAAAAAAAAAACAACTTAAAGAAAAAAATCCACTGGGGCGCCTGGGTAGCTCAGTTGGTTAAGCATCCGATTTCAGCTCATGGGTTCAGGTCATGATCTCACAGGTCATGGGTTCGAGCCCTGCACCAGGCTCCGTGCTGACAGTGTGGAGCCTGCTTAGGATTCTCTCTCTCTCTCTCTCTCTCTCTCTCTCTCTCTCTCTCTCTCTCTCTCTCTGCCCCTCCCCTGCTCATACTTTTTTTTTCTCTCTCTCAAAAATAAATAAACTTAAAAAAAAAAATCAACCGAGATTCCTGACAGAGGGAAAGCGGGTAGGGGAGAGAGGGAGGCAGAGAAGAAAGTGCCAAAGACAATAATGAAATAGAAAATATTTAAAAGGACACATTGAAAACAAAAACTATGTAAGTTAAAAATAAGGAATAGAAAGACATTCCATGCAAATACTAACAAAAATAAACTGATTTTCCAATCCTCAAAACAGAATTTTGGGCAAAATTAGACATGATCAAGAGTACAATATGCCAACACAAAGAACAATCTACAAAGATTAACAATTCTGAATTTAAAAAAGCAAAAAGTGGGGCGCATAGACAGCTCAGTCAGTTGAGCGTCTGACTTCGGCTCAGGTCATGATCTCACGGTCTGTGGGTTCGAGCCCCACATCGGGCTCTGGAGCCTGCTTCGGATTCTGTGTCTCCCTCTCCCCCTCCCTGCTCACACTCTGTCTCTCTCTGTCTCTCAAAAATAAACAAAAAGAAAATTCAAAAAAGCAAAAAGTGATAGAGAAATTGACAAGTCCAGAATCAGAGATACTTATCACATCAGAAACTGGTAGTCAAAAAAGTTGTAGGGGCGCCTGGGTGGCTCAGTCGGTTAAGCGTCCGACTTCAGCTCAGGTCACGATCTCGCGGTCCGTGAGTTCGAGCCCCGCGTCGGGCTCTGGGCTGATGGCTCAGAGCCTGGAGCCTGTTTCCGATTCTGTGTCTCCCTCTCTCTCTGCCCCTCCCCCGTTCATGCTCTGTCTCTCTCTGTCTCAAAAATAAAAAATAAAACATTAAAAAAAAAAATTAAAAAAAAAAAAAAGTTGTAAAAATACAAACACTGCGAACGGCATTAAAAACTTAAACACACACACATACACACACATGCACACACAGACATGTCATCTTGGCCTAACAAAGAGAATATACATTCTTTTAAAACGCATGGAAAACATTTTAGCTGGACCAAAGAAAAGTCTCATCACATTTCAAATAGCGAATATCAATAAACATATTTTAGGACCATACAATGCAAATAAATTGATCAATAACAAAATTAAACACCATGAATAAACTAAAAAGTGCCTGCTTAGAAATTCAAGGGTTAAAGAGGGACTAAAAATTGAAATAACAAAATATCCAGATCTTAATAACAATGACATCACCATATATCTAACATACAGAAGACTGCTAAAGCAATACTGAGAAGGAATCCTACAGTTTTGAGCACATCATTAAAAATAAAGGCTAGGGGCACCTGACTGGCTCGGTGGATTAAGCCTCCGACTTCGGCTCAGGTCGTGCTCTCTCGGTTTGTGGGTTCGAGCCCCGTGTCGGGGTCTGTACTGGTGGCGGGGAGCCTGCTTGGGATACTCTCCCCCCACCCCCCGCCCCTTCCCCACTTGTGTGCGTGCGCTCGCTCTCTGTCAAAATAAAATAAACTTTTTGAAAAAGGGCTAAAAACCTATGTTGTCAAATCAGAAAGCTAGAAAAAGAGCAAACCTAAAGAAAGCAGACAGGAAATACAGATTACAACAGATTCACAAACAGTAGCTGAGTATTTGAAACAAAATCTTAGTTGACAGACTCTTGTAACTCTGTTCTGGGAAGAATTAAAATATGAACAAGAGGGCAAAGCCCAGCTAGTGCCTGGGCCCCAGAGCAGGTCACAGCTCTGCAGAGGAGGGGAGCACACTTCCAACCCAGTCATGGCCACATCCACAATCGCCAACAGACGGTCCAGACAACGAAAGGCAACAGGAACAGGAGAAGGAACTGGCAAAAGTCACCATCAAGAAGGAAGGTCTGGGATCTGGAGCCGATGGTGACAGAGCAGGAGCTTTGCCAGAGCACATACCTGCCACTGGATTAATTTACTGCAGTAAGCACTTTTTCCTTTGGGGAAGGGGGGGAAAGACATAAACAATTTTAGAAAACAGAGAGACTTAGAATAGGAGAGAGCAAGGAAAAGCGAACAGGGCCCAGTTCAAGGTGAGGTAGGTGGGGAAGAAAAAACTGGCAAAGGGGATGAAGTAGTGGCCAGAGAGGCGCGGGTCAAAAAGGGAGAAAGTGTCAGGGCACCTGGGTGGCTCAGTTGGTTGGGTGTCCGACTTGATTTTGGCTCAGGTCATGATCTCACTGTTTGTGGGATTGAGCTTCCCCCTTCCCCCCCCCCCCCATCATGCTCTGTGCCGACAGCACGAAGCCTGTTTGGGATTCTCTCTCTCTCTCTCTCTCTCTCTCTCTCTCTCTCTCTCTGCCCCTCCCCCACTCATACTCATGCACTCTCTAAATAAATAAACTTTTTAAGAAGTTTCTTTAAAAGAAATAGTAAAAAAAATAAAAATAAAAAAAAATAATAAAGCGGGAGCCAAGGTCACACTGGAGCAGGACAATGTTTCTAACTGAACTAGTAACTTAGGGCTGAAGCCCATTCAGCCCCCACTAAGACCTGGGGCACCACTATGGAAGTCCGTGCCCCAGGTGGACTGGAGGAGGTGGCTGGAGGTGGATGAGGAAGCCAAGGTGCCCCAGGCGCTGTGCAGCGGACGCAAAACCTCCCCAGAGGACGCCAGGACCGGAGTGGGAAGGAAGGCTGGGAGGCAGGGACTAAAGCCTTCAACGAGCAGAGGCGGCCACGAGGAAGGAGGAGAAAAGCAGAAGAGTCTAAAGGGCAGAGCCTTCGGAGGGACACCAGGAGTGGCAAATGGACCGTGCAGCAGTCAGGACCCTGCCTTTCCGGCTCTACCTGCGCCCCACTTTCGGAGCAAGCTGAGCTAATCCCGACCTCGGTCCTGCTAGCACACGCACACCTGCTCCAAGATCCGGAGGAAAGAAAAGCACGATGTCAGGAGTTGTACAGTTTCCCATGATTAAGTGGGAAGAAGGAAAAGGGACTGCAAGGGACAGCATGAGCAATTCTGCTTGGGACACGAGCACAAGGAAGATGCAGCTTCCAAACAAAGCTAGCTCCCGATGATCAAAGCTCTAGCCACAGCCTCCTCTTGGAAAAGCCCAGAGGAACAGCACAAGATTCGAGGTTGGGACTAATTTCTAAGGAGCCTCTCAACAAAAGCAAAAGGAGTCGGCAATCCGGCCTCTGCGAGCTTTGGTAACGAACAGCGACCATATTTGGCTTGTGACAGGGATTTTAAAAGATCATCTCATTTATTCAAATAAATCCTCAGAGGACTACAATCTCAACGAATTCGTTCATTTAAAATCGACACAATGTGCCTATTATGTACAGGCTCTGTGATGGAAATGGGTGAATAAGATGGCTTCTGCCCTCAAGATTGCACAATCCAGTGGGGGAGACAGAGATTCAAACAAAAAATTCCAAATTGTATGAAAAAGTGGAAGGGCATTCATAGCAGTCAAACAGCAAGAGCAAAGGAAAGAGAGGTTTCTTTTTTTTTTTTTTTTAATGTTTATTTATTTTGGGGGGGGTGGGGAGCAGAGAGAGGGAGAGAATCCCAAGCAGGCTTCATGCTCTCAGTACAGAGCCTGATGCAGGGCTCGAACCCACGAACCGTGAGATCAGGACTTGAGCAGAAATCAAGGCGGATGCTTAACGACTGAGCCCCCTGGCTGCCCCTAGGAAGGAGGTTTCTCAACTGCGCAGGAGTACAACGCAGCCCGGCCATCCTCCAACTGCAGTGCGTTGCCTTCCCCACTGTATTCCTGCATCTCGCCAGGAGCTCAAGGAAAAATCTGTTCCATCTGGGTCCCTGACACCTGAGCCGGTGTGAGACACTCAGTGTAGTCTGCACCTCTTGGTTGCCTACCCAGTACCTCTGTGTAGATCTGTTCTCCTGTCTGCTATCTACTCGCAGCTCCAGAGTGGGCTCCAGGGAAATCAGGGCATGAGAGAATCCAATCCCCTTGCCAGAAGTCACTCGGTACATACCTCCCTGGCCATGGGAATGGGCTGGTAATCCAGTCTGGGGCAAAAGGTCAAAGAGGAGGTTTGCCAGCGGCCTCAACGAAACAACCTTTCTCACTCTCCTGAGAAAATGTTCACTCTCATCCTGGATACTGGCTCTCGTTCTGGACCATGTGTTACAGAAATGTGAAGCCTGGACCTCTACCACCGTTTTGCCACTGAGGCCAGGCTGACACAAAGTGGAAGGCAGAGCCAAGAGAGTCTCAGCCAAACTGAGCTGGCACCTGAAGTCCACCTCACCCCTAGAATTTTCAACACAAGCCAATGCATCCCCTTTAAAGTTGAAACACCTTGTTGGAGCTGGGTTTCCTGTTACTCGTAAACCAAATCATACCTAACATATTTGAAGTATATTAAGTCATAGAAGCTACCAGCAAATCACCATCCACCAGCTCCTGTTACAGCACATTTCAATGTTTATCTCTTGCTCCTACAAAAGTCTTTGTTAAACCGAATTCTCAAATATTAAAATGTAAATCTCTTCCCTCATCATCAAACTTTGGAGGACAACTAGTTTATCTATAAAAATTTACTTGAAAAATTTACAAATGTAACCACAAAAAGGATGAAAATTATTCAAGGTAAAAACAAATACACACACACTCACCCCTAAGCAAAGTTACAAGACCGATGACAAATGAAAGAAAAAACATCTGTAATTCGTATCACAAAGGCTAATCTCCCTAATATACATAAAGAACTCCTTTTTTAAAAACTTAAGGTACCCAACAACCAAACAGAAACATGAGCAAGGGATATGAGACAGTCTGTAGAAAAAGAAATACATTCAATTCTTAATATATAGAAAGATGCTCAAGCACTCTCATCACATGGGAAAAACAAAAACAATACAAATTTCTCCCCTATCAGATCGAATGCAAGTTCGACAACGTGCCCTGTTGGTGAGGCTGTGGTAAAACAGGTATTCTCATGTGGGAGTACAAAATGATACAACCCCTCCCTGGGGACGGTGATTTGATGATACATGTCAAAAATGCATAAGGGGGCGCCTGGGTGGCTCAGTCGGTGCACAAAGCATCCGACTTTGGCTCAGGTCATGATCTCAAGGTTCCTGAGTTTGAGCCCCGCACCAGGCTCTGTGCTAACAGTCCAGAGCCTGGAACCTGCTTCGGATTCTGTGTCTCCCTCTCTAACCCTCCCCTCTTGCCCTCTGTCTCTCTCAAAAATAAATAATAAACATTAAAAAAAAAACTTTTTTAATATGTAGGCATCAACCCTCTGCCCCAGCAGTACCTCCTCTGGAAATACATCCTGTTAATATACCTGCCTACGTGCAAAATAATATACATGCAAAGTTATTTACTGCAGTGTTATTTGTAATAACAATAATTAAAAAAAGATAGTGATATGTATCCATAGCACAGAATAAAAAGCAATTATAAAAAAAGAGTGAAGAAGCCCTCTATTTACAAATATGGTAAGCTCTCCAATGTATGTATAATTAAGTGGAAAAAACTGAGACACAAAATACCATAGTGTGCTCCCTCAATTTCTTCTCTCCTCAAACGTCATCTTATTCTTAAAGCAACAGAAGGACGAGTCAAAAACAAATACAATGATTATAGGCAGAGGGAGAGAGCTTTGCAGGGAGAACAGAAATGGAAGCTAAGCATCTCTGAACAGAAACTGTTGTACAGTTTTGATGCTGGAAGCACATAAAAGTCTTCCGTAATTAAAACATAAAATTAAATTTTTTCTAATAGATTTATTGAAGTATAATTAATATACAAGGAATTGCGCATGTTAAATGTACACAGTTTGAGTTTAGACAGATGCACACACCCATGATACCATCACCATAACCAAGGTAACAGACACGCCCAACACCTCCCAAAGTTTCCTCATGTCCCTTCGTTTTTGTTTTTGTGGTAAGAACACTTAACATTCTACCCTCTTAAATTCTGCAGGGCACAATACCATGTTGTTAACCATAGGCACTGCTGTAGAGCAGATCTTTAGAATCTATTCATCTAGCATTAACTGAAACTTACACAAAATTAAATTTAAAAACAATCCCTCATGTTCGAAAACTGGACTGTGGTAACCGTTGTGCAGCTTGGTAGATTCACTAAAAATCACTGAATTATACACTTGAAATAGATGGCAGGAAGGTACAATAATCTGACTGAGAACTAAAGGAAGCCAGTAAACACCAATGTCTCTCCAACTTCAGTGAGCACACGAACTACCCGGAGACCCTCTAGGAATGCAGAGTTTGGTTCAGTAAGTCTGGCATGAGGCCTAATTCTGTACTTCCCAGAGGCTCCCAGGTGATGACGCGGATGGTGCTGGTCTGTGCACCACACTCTGAGGCTGTCCAAGCTGCCAACTAGAGGAGCTTGGCTTTAAGAAGTAGTTGAGAAATTGGGGCAGTAGCTCCCGGAGGCAAAGGACAGGTACCAAGTGGGCGGGGGCCAGAAAAGGCCTTTTCTTCCCTTTTGCTGTCGGCGCTGATCGAGTCCGGGTTAGAACGGACAGTGAGTGCGAGGGGGTTATAATGACTAGCCACAGCATTTAAGATAGGAGTCTGCTGGAGAGAGTGGCAGTGTAGCAGGAGCCAAAATCTCTGAGACATGATGGGAAGTGATGAGGGTCCAACGAGGGACGGGGTTGATACAATCCGATGACCCGAGTGCCGAAAGGACAGTGTGCTAGGAGTCCCACAGGAGGACCAGATACTAATGTAGTACGTTACCTCAGAAGTAGTACCAAAAGAAAGAATACACGTTAAAAAAAATCATTTTAAAAATCATACTAAGAGTTCCAGAAGCTAGGATATAGCCAACATTTGGATGATCATCAAGAAAGAAAATAATCGGGGTGCCTGGGTGGCTCAGTCGGTTAAGCGGCCGACTTAGGCTCAGGTCATGATCTCGAGGTCCGTGAGTTCGAGCCCCGCGTCAGGCTCTGGGCTGATGGCTCAGAGCCTGGAGCCTGTTTCAGATTCTGTGTCTCCCTCTCTCTCTGACCCTCCCCCATTCATACTCTCTCTCTCTGTCTCAAAAATAAATAAACGTTAAAAAAAATTTTTTTAAACAGTTAGTTATACAAAAGTTTCTTCAGGTCACGTAACAAGCTCTAGTGCAGATCCACTAACCACTGTAACTTCGGAGTAGTGATGACTGTGACATCTATCCACCTGCAACAACTATAATGTGATACGCAAACACCTGTGATTTTCACTGGTGATAAAGTCACAAGTCTGTTACATTGCCTCTGTGATTTGCTGACTAAATCCACAACTGGAAGGACACATTCGAATTCGGTTACAGTTTTTGCCCATCTAGGTTGATACATCCCCTAAATTCTACTCAGATTAGGCAGCACTAATAAGTGAATAGTGTGCACGTCTCAGCACTACTTACTCGCCCATCTCACCACTGGATGGTAGGCACTTGAGGCCAAGGACTACGTCTTACTTGTCTTTGGGTCTACAGGTCCGATACATGTTAGCTGGATGAGTAAGTCATTTTCTATTCCACTGGACTGTGAGCTCCTTGATGGCAGAGCTTCTGTCTCAACAACACAGAGCAACCACTCAAATCTTGATAGAATGAATGAGTGTGTATCTTATCTCCTTGGTCGGACGATAATCCTCTCAAGGTCAGGGATCATGTCTCCTACTTCTTTGATTTCCCATAGTCCAGTGTACTGCTTTTCACACAAAACCACTCAAATATTTGTTAAATGAGACATTAAGACGGCGCCTCTGAAATGAAGATCAAAGTAAGTAAAGAGAAGGAGCACCTGTACCAGTTCTGCTGTAGCAGGGAAACACGGGCAGTGCAGCAGTGAGGCCGGACTGCACCAACCAAAGGAAAGACTGAGCCAGGCCGCAGAGCTCATCTGCAATGTGGCTGCTTGAGAAGACGCGAAAACATTCCTATTCTTACTTGTAAAACACAAAAACCTTGTAAGTTCCTTCTTAATCTTGCTTCTTTCTTAGGCTGCTTCTTTCTTACAAAATCTTGCCTCTTTCTTGTAAGATCCACATTTTCCTACTGCTACAAAATAAAAACATAGCAGAGATTGACTTGGCATGTTTTTAGTACAATATACCCTACTTTTTAAAAATCCTTATTACAAAAGAGAATGCAAAACAGGGCTCAATTTACAAATTACCAATTGGCAGAGGAGCTGTGAAGTTGAGAAAAATGCTAAAAGGTAAGAGCGATCACCAGCTCAACCTCAACCAGAAATGAAGATGAAGCATTTCTGAAGTTACAACTACGAAGATGCAAGTTTTAAAATTTACAAAAATGCGATCTATATGCACTTCAGGGCAAATCATCTGTTTGAAATCCAACCCAATATTCTTCTCCATCTAGGCAGAAAAACACTTCTCCACCTCACCTTTACTCCCGAACTCCACTTGGTATCTGCATTGCTTATACCATGTGCACAGCACAACCTTCCACTTTGTAATCCAATTATCAGCACAAAAAGACAAGCTCCTCACTCACAGACGGAAGGGTCTTCCTTCACCTTCACAACACCCGCAACAGACACCAGTACCTTGTACATAACAGGTCTGCAATAAACTCTTCATTAATGAGGATTTTTTCCAAAGCCAGACATACCTTGCACTGTATTATAAAAAAACAGACGCTGGGGCACCTATGTGGCTCAATCCAACCCCTGATTTTGGCTCAAGTCATGATCTCAGGCTCTGCATTGACAGTACAGAGCCTGCTTGGGATTCTCTCTCTCTCCCTCTCTCTCTGCTCCTCCCCGGCTCTCTCTCTCTCAAAAGAAATAAACTTTAAAAAATAATAAATAAATAAATCTTAAAAAAAAAAACACAAAGATGCCAAATTTTCAGAGAATAAGGTAACTCGTCACTGACAATTTAAAATGTCCTGGGGTGCCTGGATGGCTCAGTCAGTTAAGCAATCGACTTTGACTTAGGTCATGATCTCCCAATTTGTGAGTTTGAGCCCCATGTTGGGCTCTGTGCTGACAGCTCAGAGCCTGGAGCCTTGCTTGGGATTCTGTCTCCCTCTCTCTGCCCCTCCCCCACTCTCACTTGCTCACGCGTGCTCTCTCTCAAAAATAAAAATAAACATTAAAAAGATAGTAATTAATGATAAATAAACAAAATGTCCTGAAAATTGGGGTGCCTGGGTGGCTCAGTTGGTTACGTGTTCAACTTCAGCTCAGGTCATGATCTTACAGGGTTCGTGGTTTCGAGTCCCGCATCGGGCTCTGTGCTGACAGCTCAGAGCCTGAAGCCTGCTTTGGATTCTGTGTCTCCCTCTCTCTCTGTTCCTCCCCCACTCATGCTCTGTCTCTCTCTCCTTCAAAAGTAAAAAACATTAAAAAAATAATTAAAAAAATAAATTTAAAAAGGGGGGGGCACATGGGTGGCTTAGTCACTTAAGCGTCAGACTTCAGCTCAGGTCATGATCTCATAGCTAGCTGGTGGGGTTGAGCCCCTCCAGGCTCTGTGCTGACAGCTTGGAGCCTGGAGCCTGCTTCAGATTCTGTGTCTCCCTCTCTCGCTCTGCCCCTCCCCTGCTAGCTCTCTTTCTCTCTCTTGAAAGTAAACATTTAAATAAACAAATAAAAATAAAATCTCCTGAAAATCAAAACAGAATGTCTACCAACTGAAGTTATTTCTGCTTTTGAAGTTTTTTCCTACATAACCAAATAGGGCCACATTTCATATTTCTTCACAAACTAATCTCACTGAAATATAAATAAAATTGTTCTCTAAGATATCAGATTACAAAAATCTTCACATTTATTTTTAAAACAAGGTTCTTAGGCATATAGCCAAACTAGTCAGTGATAAAATCCACTGTTTTGATTCTTGCTCAAGTTTTCTACCAAAGCACAATAAATACTTAAATAAATGAAGTCACTAGATTAATTCAATGATAATAAACATAGGTGACAAGTTTCTTAAGGGCAGAGACTTCGTCTAAACCCAGCATCTAGAGGAGCACCTCCTATCTGCTAAGCGTGCCCCACAACTATTTACTAAAACAATGACACTCATGACTATCTCATGGGTCTCTAGGACACATTCTGAGAGCTGCTTACCATCGGTCATATCCACCCATTCTGTCTTTCAAAAATCTCATCATCATCCTCTTCTTCAAGGTCAACAGAACCAAAGAATCATATGAAAGTTTCTCTAGCCTGTTCTAAGAGACAAATTAAGATGCTTCCCTTCAGTATATAAGATTTGATAGTCAAGTAAGTATCAGTATTTCAGAAGACATTAAGTAGCCCTTGATGGGAAAAAAACCTACGGTTTCCAATTTCACATGTGCCCCACTAAATTAAGCGCAACACTTCTCAAAGTAAATTTGATATAAAAAGCTTTGGTCTCCTAAGCCTCTTTCTAAACTAGAAATGGAGAGAGCAGAGAGATGTGAAAATTACAAATGGAGGGAAGGGTGTGAACATGACCTTCTCTGGAGCAGTCCAGTATCTAAAACTAGTCTGTGGAAAAAACCTTTAAAAGGCTTCTAGCTCACCCTCCCACACAGAGCATGAATCCCTCAGTCACCAACAGGTGCTCCTACAGTCTTTGAGAAAGAGACAGACTATCTCCCACACAGAATGCTCATTCTCTCCCAAGCCAACCCATTGCACTCCTGGACAACTCTCACTCTGAAAATATTCTAGCTGTTATTAAATGACTCTTCTGGCCAAAGCTTCACATCAACACAGTGAGTACTTTTCTCGCATAAACACCTAGAATCACAACGTGTTCAACTTGCTTTCACAACACACCCCACACTCCTCAATTCTCATTAAAGAAGTAGGCAATGATTCCAAGACATGAAGACATCTTCCCAATAAAAAGATGCATTTATTTTCATTAAAAAACTATTGAACACAGACTCCTACAACCTTCAGAGTTGAAAAGACCTTGAAAGCCATCCAATTCTACTCTTCCCCCCTTCCCCTCCCCCCCCCCCCCCCCCCCCCCCCCATTGTAGGAATAGCTTCAGTAACACTTCTGGGCAGCACATTTGTGGCCTGGAATCTTAAGATAGGAGGGGAAAAGTAAGTCTCTTTGATTTGAATGTTAAGGAGTTCTGAGTATAGTTTTTACAAGTTGTCTGTTAGTACGTAGATTTGTTAGGTAATGTGGTTTGACAGAAGTAGATCAAAAGTAATCTGTGTCATTTGGTTACTTTCCATTACTTCATGGTCTCTTGCTACACAATTTCCCAGTTGTAAGAAAGCTAAATTTGTTACCTACTAACAATAATTTTCAAAGTCTTTTTTAAACTGTGAGCCACGAGGCGCCTGGGTGGCTTAGTCAGTTAAGCTTCTATTCTTGATATCGGTTCAGGTCATAATCTCATGGTCGTGAGATTGAGCCCCACGTTGGGCTCTGTGGTGAGTGTGGAGCCTACTGGGGATTCCCCCTCCTCCAGCGCCCCCCCCCACCCTCTCTGTCTCTCTCTGTACCTTCCTTGCTCATTCTCTCTCTCTCAAAATAAATACATAAGCTTAAAAAAAAAAGAAAAAAAAAGATGTCAGCCACTAAAAATACCCATTTGGGAGCCCAAAATTAAATAGGCTTTTTAGCTTGTAAAAATCTTTTTTAAAGTATGGCACAGATGGACATAGATATTTTATTCAGTCATTCACTCAACAAATAAATAGTTAGAGCCTACTTTATGGTGGACACCGTGCTGGGCACTAGGAAAACAGTGAAAGCAGAAAAGACAAGATCTCTCTTCTGAGAGAGCTTTGTTTATAGAGAGACAGATTATAACCCAGAGAATTACAAATTGAGAAAAGTGCTAGAAAGGCAAAGTTCAGGATGTTATGAGAACATGTAATAAGGAAAACTGATCCAGCCTGGGAATTCAAAGCAGGATATACTATGGAAGTGATGTCTAAACTGAGATCTGAATGGTTGCCATTCATATTTATGTAAAATTGGATCTCATAAAATGAAAGGGTTGGTCCAATAAGCCCAGCTACCTTCGGCATCTTTATAAAACCTTCTCTTAAAAAAAAGAAAAGAAAAAAAGGGAAGGCTAGCACTCAATAAAAAGGTGTAAAGGCCAGTAGCTGACAATTCTTTGGAGAGGGGCAGGGTCTTGCTCTACTGCAGATCCCCCATCTAGAATAATTATCATCATAGTAGTCCCTCAAATCTTTGTTGAGGTGATTAGGGTCAGGATTAAATCAGTGCTCATATTATCTTCAGTTAAGCAAAATAACTTCACAAAACTACATCTCCGCACACAAGAACTCCACTGCAAACTTCAACTGCAAAAAGAAGACGCTTTCTTGTACCTCACAGGATTGCTATCAAGATTCGAAGAGATAATATATGGCAAAATGCTGGGGTAGATCTTGCAGTGCTCGGAGGCCATGGCATCCGCGTGATCAAAAAGCTTGATCGGTCCCTTCTCACTACGACAGTTCTTTAGATTCAGCTATGCTTCATCTTCCTGACCATGAGAAAGAAAAAAAACAAAACTGTAACACAGGTTTGCACTCCCTCTCTAGCCTTGGCTTCCTCAGAGAGGGGGAGACTGCAAAAGCTGAAGGTCCCATTTAGCTCTACAAACTGACCTGTAAATCTATTTAAAGGGCCAAGAATACACTCCTCAGTTCAGATTTGAGATGACCTCGTCAACCACTCCATTCCCCCACAACTCCATACTTCCTTTTAGGAATGGCAGCACACAGCTAGTGATTTAAGTATTCAAAGACCTATTTTCCACTTATTTCACATGCAGATTTAAGCCGAATGTATGTTTCCAAATTAGACCTTCCGAATGATCCGACTGATTGTTGTAAAACTTTGTACGCCCCAATTTAAAAAAATGAATAAAAACAGTCAAAATGACCAACTGTAAGAACAGAGTTATAACTCCTATCTGAGTAGGAAATTATCTGCTCTATTTTAAAATCAGAAAAGACAGGGATGCCTGGGTGGTTCAGTCGGTTGAGCATCCAACTCTTGATTTCTGTTCAGGTCGTGATCCCAGAGTTGTGGGAACAAGTCCCTCAAGGGACCAAGCATGGAGTCTGCTTAAGATATTCTCTCTCTCTCTCTCTCTCTCTCTCCCCCCCTTCCCTCTCTCTCTCTTCCCGCTCCCCCCCCCCTTGCACATGCACCGCATGCTCTCTCAATATAAAAAAATTTTTTTAATTTAAAAAATCAGAAAAGACAATCTCAAAAACAATCACACACTCAGAAATAACAGTAAGTAAATGCAAACGCATTCATGGAAAACAGTTTTAGAAAATCATGATGACTAGAAGAGAATGGAAATGTCCACCATATAATGCTACGTTACTGCATGAAAATTAAATTTCACAAAAAGTCATAGAGCTCACATAAATTATGCAGCTAGAGGCAAATCTACATGTTTAAGATTTGTCTTATTTAAAATCATTTTGGGGTGTGGTTTTGAAAAGCTCTCCTAGGGGCGCCCGGGTGGCTTAGTCGGTTAAGGGTCTAACTTCAGCTCAGGTCATGATCTGGTGGTTTGTGAGTTCGAGCCCCGCGTCGGCTCTGTGCTGACAGCTTGGAGCCTACAGCCTGCTTCAGATTCTGTGTCTCCCTCTCTCTCTCTGTCCCTCCTCCATTTGCGTGCTCTATCAAAAATAAACAAACATTAAAAAAAAAAAATTAAACCTTGGGGCACCCGGGTGGTTCAGTTGGTGAAGCGTCCGACTTCAGCTCAGGTCATGATCTCATGGTGAGTTCAAGCCCCATGTCAGGCTCTGTGCTGACAGCTCAGAGCCTGGAGCCTGTTTCAGATTCTGTGTCTCCCTCTCTCTCTGCTCCTCCCCTGCTCGTGCTCTGTCTCTCTCTCTCAAAAATAAATAAACATAAAAAACATTTTTTTAAAAATTACACCTTGGAAAGCCCTCCTAGTTTTAACCTTCATCGAATAGCATCCAGCTAAGAGAACACAACTGTGATACTTTCAAGCAAGAGAGCTGTTCTGATGATGCAAACCACAGCCGCCAGATCCAGATAAGGTTTGCCACCAGAATGCTTCAGAAATAATACACTTCAAAGAAAAAGAAAAAAAAAAAAAAAAAGGTAACACTGACACTAGTAATTGCTGGTAAATTCAGCGGTTAAGCATTTTTAAAATTTTACATGAATTTTAGTAACTTAAATTCTAAACTTATTTCCACAGAAAAAGTTGATCTTTCAGTCCTAGTATCAATGTCAAGATAGCAGCTTCCCATTTGACAGTTACTTTAAAAAAAAAACAAAACCAAAAACATTTATTATTTATTTACTCAGAGAGAGAGAGAGAGAGACAGAGAGAGCATGCGAGCACACAGGGGCAGGCCAGAGAGGGAGAGAGAGAATTCCAAGCAGGCTCTGGCCTGACGTGCGGCTCAAACTCATGAACCACGAGATCATGACCTGAGCTCAAGTCAGACACTCAACCAACTGAGCCCCCCAGGTGCCCCTGACATTACTCTTAACGCTTATTTTAACTATATTTTACACCTGCTGAGGGTTTCAGGCTTTGAAGCTCATTACAGTTATAGTATAAATTACAATGTGAGTGCTGCCATGTTCTCTTTTTAAAGAGGTGCGGATAGAAGTTAAAGAACTCATCCAAGGTCACCCAACAAGTCAGCAAAAAAAGTTGAGAGGAAGCCTAAAAGTTTAGCTCCTAGACTACTAACTACTTGACGCTTTCTCAATTCCAAAAGAGAAAAAATGAAGTCAAGCGATTTACCTTCAGCAATACCAAACCTCAAACACAGTAGAACACATCACAAACGCTAACCAAAAAGATGCACCCTGGCCAAATGAGAAAACTTGCTACAACAGGACACCACCCTCCTTTCCCTAGGTCTTGAGAAACCAAGCAAACGTACTGCTTCTGGATACATTACATCTTAGAGAACGTCCACTCTTCAGTGCGTACGATTTGCTTTCACACTAACCAAACACTTAAAAATTAATCTCTTACCACCTTTATCCATGCTTACGTGCTGTGGGACGCATCGGTGTCCTTATTCTCCCAAAAGTCAAGTCAAAGACCACAAATCTCAAAGGTAAGCAGTTCTCAGGGAGAACACAGCCAATAAAGGAAAGGCTCTAATAAAGTTGCTCCTTTTGAAGAGATCTTTTTAAAGGATGATTACATGCTTCACAAAATTCATGTGAAGTCGCCGGTCAAGAAAAAAAGTGATTCTTGTAAAGTAGCTTTTAAGGCATATCCCTCCCTCTTTGGGACATAGTCTGACTTGCTGGACAAGAACAATCTGGGCACGCTCACACAGAACACCCATGAGCCAGCCTGGTTCATGAAAACATCCTTTCGACCTCCCAACTGTAGTACTCAGTCCTTCCCATACCATAAGGGCCAAGATGACCCTCTTTAACAGTCTCTCGGGAGAAGGCGCCCCGGCGGAGAAAGTGACAGCCGTCCTCCTTCTGATGTTTTCGGAAAGAGTCTTAACACCAGCAGAGGCTCCTAGGAAGTGTCAGTGCGGTCGGTAGCAGGTGGAGTAGCCCTTAGTGCCGAGCAGCTCCTTTCCGACCTAGTCTCAAGCCCTCCGCTGCCGCCCGGATTCCGCCTTCCAGACCTTCCCCAGCCGCCCCGCGCCCCCATTCTCCAGCCCAGAGCGAGACACACAACTCCCGGGAGGCGAGGCAGCCTAAGCAGACAAGACGGCCACCCCACCTCTTCCGGGGACTCGCAGGCCCGCTCCCTGGCAGTGTCAGAGCCTGACGGACCCTGCCAGAGAGAAAGCAACTGTCCCCTTCTGGGGCCTCCCAGGCGGAACCCCGTGCCCCACGGCCCCTTTCCGCCGCCCCCACCCCTCTGAAACCCCACCTTCCTTATTCGTGAATCCCCCTTCCTCAGGAGCACCCCAGTGGAGTTACCGGCCCACTCAAAAGTAAGAGCGACCGCCACCCCTACCGGTCACCCTGGGCCCCGCTGTCACCGCCCTGCTCCTGGCCTCCGCCCACGCCCCTGGCGGGCCCCGGTGACGCCTGGGTCGGTACCTTGCGGACCCCCTTGTAGATGTAGAAGTAGAGCTCCCGGCCCACATTGAAGCAGAGGCGGTCGCCGTTGCCAGACTGGTCGTTGAGGTTTACGAAGGAGACGCGGACGGGGTTGGATCCCTGCGAGTTGAAGGGCACCCGGTTGGGCCGGCTGTACTCCGAGTGCGGCAGCAGCTTGTACAGACCTTCCCGAGTGGTGAATTGGGTCTTAATCTCGTTCATCTCCTTCCCTCCTCCCTCCGTCGCCATCTTGGAAAGCAGCGTTCATCCTGCCCTAAGTGCCCGGATCACGCCCACCGCGCAGGCGCCGTGCTGGGCTCTCGCTCTTTACCCCCCCCCCCCTCCCCCGCCTCTTCCTCCGGGCCCCTCCCACCCGCGAGCCGGCCCCGCGGAGGCCGGCCGAGGGGCAGGGGCGGGCTTGTTTACGGCCGGACTGCGCAGGCGTGCTCACCTGGCGCGCTCGGCGCGCCGGGGCGTCCGGAGGCCCCTCCCCCGGGCGAGGCCCCCGGCCAGTTCCGCTGTCGCGCAGGTGAGGGAGGCTAGGACCGGAGGTCGTGCTAGCCGTGCCGCCGCCCCCGCCTCCCCCCGGGGCTGAGCCGGTAAGCCGATGCCGCGGCGGGGCTGCGGCCGGGAGCGCCGAGGTGAACTGGGGCGACCTCCTCAGCGGCCTCCGGCCATGCCCTGAGGGGACCCGGGACCCGGGGGAGCGGAGGGAGGCGGCCGCCGCCCCAGGCGGGCTCCGCACGTGGGGTGCCGGGAGCAAGGCGCGGGAGCCCCGACTCTCTGGCCGGGGGTGGTGGGGAGGGTGCGGGGACGCCCCGAGGCTGGGGGGGGGGCCCGTCCCCCAGGGCCTGCCCTCGGCTCCCCGCACGGCCCCCGGGACGCCCCTGTGCACCTCCCGGAGTCAGTTTCCGAGAAGGTACCGCGGTGGCTCGGTTTCCCGCTTCCCCACCTTCCTTTAAGCGGGCAGGGGGAGAGCGCCCTGGGCGGGCGTAGGCGCCGCGGGTGTATTTTTGCAAGGCCGGTATCTGGGTACCTGCCTGTGGAGAGCACTGGCTAATTTTAAGGAGAAGAGGTTGTGTAGACACTTCTGTTTCTGGAGTTTGTCTTCAGCGGGTGTTTAGAGAACAGGGGGAGGGGCGGGCCGGGCCGGGCAGGGGCTTTTCCGAGCCAGGGACCGAATCGAAGCCGGAGTCACTTGACTTGCTCGATAGCTTTTAAGAAAGTTAGAGACCATTGATTAAAAAGGAAAACAAGGCTCAGGTGGGATCTGCGAGATTGTGACCTCGGCGTGGGTGTGGGCACACACCGTGCGAGGCCCGGATGTGGGAGGGCAGGCACACGTGGGGAGCCTTCCACGGTCGCTGCCGTATACCTGCGTTTCTTGGCCTGTTGCGCTGGAATATGAAAGTTTCTAAAGCGACAGAAACTTCCCGGGAGAATTGCGGGGGGTCGGAAGCCAACATTTGGTACACCAAGAATGAAGTGTTTCTTTAAATTCAAATCGGAGCTGGAGGGTCGCAAAATTAGTGCATGAAGGGACGTTCTGCAGTAAAAGAGCCTAAATCGCAAGCATCTGTTACAACGCAAGGCGATGGCAGTGGAAACTGCCATGATGTAATAATGCATTTGACACTAACATCCTGTGTCCTTCGTACGTGTTGGCAAAAGAAAAAAAAAAAAAAAAACACTGGAGCAAAATCCTGCTTGTTTAATAAGAGACCCCTAAAATAGCTGAAAGTTCGGGTTGTAATTGTTTTGATATTATCTGCCTTTCTCTGAAAGGCAAATAAATGTCAAGAGTCTTTTAAAATACCAGGATAGGGGCGCCTGGGTGGCGCAGTCGGTTGGGCGTCCGACTTCAGCCAGGTCACGATCTCGTGGTCCCTGAGTTCGAGCCCCGCGTCAGGCTCTGGGCTGATGGCTCAGAGCCTGGAGCCTGTTTCCGATTCTGTGTCTCCCTCTCTCTCTGCCCCTCCCCCGTTCATGCTCTGTCTCTCTCTGTCCCAAAAATAAATAAACGTTGGAAAAAAAATTTTTTTTAATACCAGGATAAGCACTGTGGTCACCGTGGATTTATCCCAATTTCCTATAACTGTGATTTTGTATTAAAAATATGTATTTATGATGATCACCTTGAGGGATGGGGACATCCTGAATCCTCTAAAAATAATTCAGCTGTGTTCCCTAGTTTTTGAGGGGGAATAAGACATGATACTTTTTAGAGGGGAAAAAAGAAACTCGGCAAGCAAAAATTAAGACCAGAAAAATCTCATTAGCCTTCAATTAACCACAGTTAACCTCAGTTAATCATAATACCTGTATGCCTCAGGTATTCGATTAAGGTTTTATGCTATAAGGTTTTATTTGATAAGGCTTTATGTGACATATTTTATTGTCACAGTAATAATAGGCTGTCCCCCTTTGTCCCATTCAGAGCCTTTGGATAATCTCTATTCTTAGCATTTTTTTTTCCTCTTGTAGTTTCCCCCACACACGCTGAAGGATTCAATAAATAACACCCAGATTTATATAAGTGGGCCTGACCTAAATAAAGTTCATTTCTCATTTTCACTTTCAAGCCAGGCATTTCTGAATGGGTTGGTGCCTCGGATTCCTCCGTCCCGAAACTTTGTCGGTTCCCTTTGCATTTCCTCAAACTGGAATTATTATATAACGGCTTCATGAATGATTTCCCAGTTTTACATTCTTTCTCAACTTTTCTCCATTTATAAACAGCTACCAAATTTTCCTGAAACAATGCTTTAGATGTTATGTTCTCGTGTCAGCGACTTGCACCAACCATATTAAGCCATACACCACGCAACTCACAGCCTATTTTTAGTATTACATTAATTCCCCCACTGCAGTCAAACTTCTGCCTTCACCCATAGCTCTTTCTCTTGCTTAGAAAGCCCTTCCTTTCTTCTTCATACTCTGTTCTTCAAGAACTAGTTAAGTCTCATCGTCAAGCCTTTCCAAGCCTAAAAGCCACAGGGGCACCTGGGTGGCTCAGTCGGTTGGTCGTCCAACTTCAGCTCAGGTCATGATCTCACGGGTTTGTGAGTTCAAGCCCACGTCAGGCTTTGTGCTGACAGCACCGAGTCTGCTTGGGATTCTCCCTCTCTCTCTGCCCCTTCTCTGAGCGTGTGCATGCTCGCTCTGTCTCTTAAAAAAAAAAAAAAAAATCCATTTGCTTAGACCAAGGGAAGCAAGACTGGAAGGGGGAGGTCACTTTGGAGTCTAATTGTAGTAATCCAGGCCAAGGACAGTGGAAGCTTGGACTAGGGATGATAGCAGTTGAGATTCAGAGAGATTAGAGGATCCTAGATAGATTCTGAAGGTAAAGCCAGTAGGATTTCCCAACAGAGCAGATGGGATCTGTGGAAGAAATGGAAGGAGTCCAGAATGACTCCAAGGTAAACATAAGCAACCGGAGAGTGGAAATGCCATGAACTGAAATGAGAAGACTGTAGAGGAGCAGGTTTCTAGCAGAAGCTCAGGAGTTCAATTTTGGACGTGTCGGGTATGTCTGCTAAGCATTTGAGGGAAGTGTCTAGGAGGCAATTGAATAATCAAGTGTGGAGACAAGTCTGAGCTGCTGGCATGCATTTGGCAGTCATTAGCTGAAAGGTGGTATTTAAAGCCTGGGTCCCATCACCAAGACAGTGAGTGTGACATCGGGGCAGACCTGGAGGTATGGTGGGTGTGGAGGAAGAGGAGGAATATTTGTGGATGTCTTAAAGCATGGCTTTTGTGTGTGTGCGCAGGTGCATGCAACTTAATACAGACAGAATATTCAGAATATTCACTTCAGGTCCAATATGTCATTGTTTTTCAGATTCAGAGATTTAATCCATGAAAATTCTGAAAAGCATGTTTGTTTTTTAAACTTTGAGGAGAATGAGAAGGGGCGCCTGGGTGGCTCAGTCAGTGAAGTGTCCGACTTCAGGTCACGATCTCGCTGTTCATGGGTTCGAGCCCTGCGTTGGGCTCTGTGCTGACAGCTCGGAGCCTGGAGCCTGTTTCAGATTCTGTGTCTCCCCCTCTCTCTGCCCCTCCCCCACTTATGCTCTCTGTCTCAAAAATAAACATTTTGGGGCGCCTGGGTGGCGCAGTCGGTTGGGCGTCCGACTTCAGCCAGGTCATGATCTCGCGGTCCGTGAGTTCGAGCCCCGCGTCAGGCTCTGGGCTGACAGCTCGGAGCCTGGAGCCTGTTTCAGATTCTGTCTCCCCCCCTCTCTCTGCCCCTCCCCCACTTATGCTCTCTGTCTCAAAAATAAACATTTTGGGGCGCCTGGGTGGCGCAGTCGGTTGGGCGTCCGACTTCAGCCAGGTCATGATCTCGCGGTCCGTGAGTTCGAGCCCCGCGTCAGGCTCTGGGCTGATGGCTCAGAGCCTGGAGCCTGTTTCCGATTCTGTGTCTCCCTCTCTCTCTGCCCCTCTCCGGTTCATGCTCTGTTTCTCTCTGTCCCAAAAATAAATAAAAACGTTGAAAAAAAAAAAACATAGTATCCTTCACATACCAGCTTACTTTCTAAAGCCTCAGATTTGCAGAATGGTAAAACCGACACACAGGATTACTAAATTATGATATGATTTGATATAAATTGATCTTGCACAAAGCATCTTATTCTTTATTCAGTAATCATCATGAAGTAATACAGTACTTAATATTTCACACGTATCTTGAACTAAAAGTGCTTTTCAAAGATCTTTTAGAGTCTTCAAATTCCATTTTGTGGGAGTCCGGGCGTTACGCTAAGTACTTACACATGCTGTCATGTTCATGCATAACCTTATAAAGTAGGTACTATTTATCCTCTTCTTACAAGTATGAAAAGTGAGAGGGTAATGAAATGACTCGTCCAAGTCACTACCGTAGAGCTAGGTAGCTAGCAGAAGTAAAATTTGAATTCAGGTCTCATAAGAGAAACATCTTGGAATAAAATAACAACATACTAGTTTCTGAACTGTACTAAAAGGGGAAGAATAGCAATTCAAGTGGAGCAAACATGTATTTTTTTTTTTTTCTTTTAACTCAAAACTAGAAAAACTAGGGGCACTTGGGTGGCTCAGTCAGTTAAGTGCCTGACTTCGGTTCAGGTCATGATCTCCCAGTTCATGAGTTTGAGCCCCACATCCAGCTCTGTGCTGACAGCTCAGAGTCTGGAGTCTGCTTCGGATTCTCTGTCTCCCTTTCTCTCTGCCCCCTTCTCCACTTCTGCTCTGCCTCTCTCTCTCAAAAATAAATATTTAAAGGGGCGCCTGGGTGGCGCAGTCGGTTAAGCGTCCGGCTTCAGCCAGGTCACGATCTCGCGGTCCGTGAGTTCGAGCCCCGCGTCGGGCTCTGGGCTGATGGCTCGGAGCCTGGAGCCTGTTTCCGATTCTGTGTCTCCCTCTCTCTCTGCCCCTCCCCCGTTCATGCTCTGTCTCTCTCTGTCCCAAAAATAAATAAACGTTGAAAAAAAATTTAAAAAAATAAATAAATAAATAAATAAATAAATATTTTAAAAAAAATTTTTTTTAAAGAAAAAACCCACAGACTGGGAGAAAATATTTGCATATCATGTATCTGATAAGGTATTTGTATACATAGATCTCCTACAATTCAGAGAGCAAATAATCTAATTTTAAAATGGACAAAGGACCTGAATATTTCTCCAAAGATATACAAATGGCCAGTAAGCCATTCATAAACATGAAAAGATACTCAACATCACTCAACAGAAATGCAAATAGAAACCACAGTCTGATCCCACTTTGCATCCACTGTGATAGTTAAAAAGACACATAATAAAAAGCGGTAAATATGTGGAGAAATTCAAAGCCTCGTATACTGCTGGTAGGAATGTAAAAACAGTGCAGGCACCTTAGAAAATAGTCTGGCATTCCTCAAAAGTTTGCCATATGACCCAGCAATCCCACTCTTAGGTATATACTCAAGTGAAAACACGTCCACACAAAAACTTGTACATGAGTATTTGTTGAAGCATTAGCCATAATAGCCAAAAAGCAAATGTCCACTAACTGATGACGGTATAAACAAAATGTGGTATATCTATGCAACGAAGTATTCAGCCATAAGAAGGAATAAAATACTGATGCATGCTGTAACATGGACAAACCTTGAAAAAGTGTGCCGAGCGAAAGAAGGCAGACATAGCCATGATTCCATTTATATGAAATGTCTATAGAGACAGAAAATGGGTTAGTGGTTGCCTAGAGGAGGGGAGGGTGAGGGAGAAATAGTGGTAATGGGTATGGGGTTTCTTTTTGGGGTGATGAAAATGTTCTACTTTTTTTTTTTTTTTTAATGTTTGTTTTTTGAGAGAGAGCAGGGAAGGGGCAGACAGAGGGAGACACAGAATCCGAAGCAGACTCCAGGCTACGAGCTGTCCACACAGCTAGTGCAGGGCTTGAACCCACAAACCACGAGATCATGATCTGAGCCGAAGTCAGATGCTTAACCGACTGAGCCACCCGGGCTGCCCAGTGTGTCAATACTGTCTGAGGTGATAGCGGCACAATCCTGAATATACTAAAAACCACTGATTTATACACTTCATAAACGGGTGAATTGTATGTGCTGTTAAACTAAAACCAGAACAAACTATACAGTGCCCACTTTATTTTTCAAACTGCTACATCACTAGAAACAAATACTTCGAGATTGTTTGAACATCTAACAAACAGAGCTATTGGGGTTCTGAATACCCAGAAAGTTTGAGAAGCTCTGCCATAAGGCATGAACCTCCCTCAGTTTCCAAGTTCAACCTGCATTTTTATCTCTGTCTGAATCTATTCTTGCTCTGCTCCTCAAGGATCAAAGGAAGAAGTATCTCTTTCCAAAACGAATTTCTCCACATGTTCTTGTACTCAGTCCCTCTTATCTCCTCCGGATGCCACCCTCCAGCAGTGTCTTACCCTGTCTCCCGGACAAGCTCTCCCACTGCACTGCTCCACTGCCTCCTTCCGTGCAGCGTAAACTGTTAAACTGAGCAAAAACAGTAGCAGCGAAGAGGGCCTGGGGGTCCGTTCTGCCTGAGAGTTTGGCAGGGGTGTGTCTCCGATTGGAAACACCTCTATCGCCCGTCTCCAGCCCCAGCCTTAGAAGATCCACGGCTGTCTCCCATCCCCTCATAAACAAGGCTCCACGTGTGCTGTTGTAATCGCCTTAGACCCTGGGGATAAGACTCAAAAGTGGGTTCCATCCCGTAGGAATAAAAGAAATTCTATAGCATAGTGATAAAAGAAGATATCTAGGAAGAAAACGAAAGCGTCGTTTGTCAGGAGGCTGTGACATTCTGTTACTCCCAGGCATAGAACCAGTGGGATTATTACTTAGAGTATTCTTAGCACTGCACCCAAATTAGGACATCGCTTTTTGTAGCTAGAACTTGTGGAGCTTTGTTTTTCATTGTGAAGCTTTTCCAGTTAGAGGTTCAGTTACAGACTTTCCAAGCAGCCCAGTAAACATTGTGGATTTTATCTCTTTAGAGATTAGACAAGGACATTCAAGTTTAATGACCTCATTTATAGTTTCTGACTTTTTCTGAGAACCTGAAGCAGGAAAGAGAGAAAAGGAGGTTTGGGGCGAAAAAAGAAGTGGGTATACTCTATGTGAAGAGAAAAAATTAACGTGCCGCTTACACATGATTAAGATGTGCTTCTCAGTCACCCCCCTGGAGACCTCTTGTCGACATTTTGGGACTGTTGAGACGGACCCAGTGAAGCTGAGTGATTCTAGTCACAGGTTTCAGTGACGTAGCAGTTGGGGGCCTGTGACAGAAAGGAAGATGCGTTTGTTAGCAATTCAGATTCCATTTTAGTAGTTACTGTTTGGGAAAGTAGAAATACGGTTTACGATACTGAAAAGATCTAGTCTAGGATGGGGTAGGGAGTGTTCTCCGAAAGATTGTCTTCAAAGAAGAATGTTTCTGTTATGAACCCAGTTAGACAGAGTTTGCTAACAGGAGGACCCAGTCTTCACTCTTTAGAACTGGAAGAATCCCCTGTTGTATCATGAGGCACATCGTAAATGCTCAACATGTACTGAGTTGAAGTTCTAGTTTTCTCCTCTTCCTCCTTGCTGATATCTTTGTGGGGTTTTTTCTTTCTCTCCCTGGTGTTTCTGTTTCTGCATGTTCCCTTACCGAGGTGGGGTACTTGTAGTTCCTCATACCTGTCACGCCTGCGCTCCTGTGCCTTTGCACAGTCTAGAGTCCCTTTCACCTGTGTTCATCAGAAGGGCCAGACTGCTGCCTCGTCCTTTAAGCCTTACCCGGCGGATTGCCTCTCTGCCTGGTTATCCCTCAGATTCCAGCTGGAAGGCTGCTTTCTCAGAAGGGCTTTGGCTGACACCCCAGCTCTGGGTTATGTCACCTTGCATCTTCTCAGCTTTGTTATCTCCTTTGCGAGACTTGTGTATTTAAGTAACATCCACCTCTGCCGGTGGACTTTAAGCTCTCTGAGAGCAGGGATCCCTTCTTTTCATTCAGCATTTTGTTTCTAGGTTGGGTACTGGCATTCAAGAGGTATTCTACATAGTTGCCAAGTGAATGACTCACCTTTGAGAAACATTCTCTAACTTTTAGCACTCACGTTAATACTTAACTTTATTATGACATTTGTTACATGGCTGTCTCATCTCACTAGATTGTTAGCTACACATGATTGCAGTTCACATACTTGAAAACATGCCCGTTCGTGCTTTTTCTCATACCTTACCCCTGAGGTGAAACTTTGCTTTAGGGTCACGTCACTTGTACTTTCAGAGAGTTCTGCTTCTAGTTTCTGTTGGCGGTGGGGCAGGGGGTAGTTCAGCCCCTTGCTTACTTTATGTATTTCGCTTTCAAGTAAATACCTATTTAGCATGCGCATTTTTCAGTCACCGCCTTAGCCCTAGCTCAGTCTATTTTCTTCTCTGCAAAGCCCCCATCCCCCCCAAACCAAAACATATTCTTGGAGAATAATCTTTAAGAGTCACGTTTCAATTTAGTAGGATAGAATATTGAATTTGCTGGAGAATTTTGCATAAGAATTATCAACTGAATATTGCAGCTTTAGATCTGCTTGTTGGGGTAAGAAAAGATCATGAAAGGTAATTGGTGCTCAGGACTGTTTAGTGGATAGAATATGAACCCAAAAAAGAGCATTGGACTTAAAGTCAAAAGACATGACATGAGTTCTCCTCATGATTCCATTATTGTGCTGAATGTGCTAGCCAGTGCACTAGGAAAAAGTTCAAAACGAAATTGCCGTAATTTATCTAGGACTATATATTGGAAAACCTAAGAGGATCAACTGAAAATCTCTTATTAAACAATAAGTGTAACAGGGTAGCAGGTTATAAAATTAATATGCAAACTTTGTCATGTGAAAATAGTAACAAATTTAGATATAACAAAAGTTCTATTTAAACTCATCATTGCTAAATATGACAAAACTCCTATCACAATGACACTATAAAATACAGGACTAACCTTACAGTTGCTCGTACCCATCATACAGACAACTGGGGGTCTTTAGTCTCATTGACAGCAGTGTGGATGGTGCCCCCTGGGGTTGGGTTGCACAGTGTCTCTGAATATACTTAGAAAGTTTTCAGAAACTACTTGAAAAAATCCTATAAAACCTGTAAAGAAACTAAAATAATTAAATGAAACACCTTGTTTTGGGGTGAGAAGACACAACACTGTAAAAATGCCAGCTCTTTCTGAATTAATGTACAAATTGAATGCAGTCCAAATCTAAACAGAATTTCCTTTAGAACCAGTCAAAACTATTCTAAATTTCATTTGGCAGAATAAGATATTGAGAATCATTGGAAATTCAGGGGGAAAAAAAGTGATATTGGGGGAGGACTTGCCTCCCAAATATTAAAATGTGTTATAAAGCCTCCTTAGCGAACACATCAATGCAGTGTAATGGAGAACAGAATTAGACCCCGATAAGAATGGGCTTATGGTAAAGATGGCAGGGTTAATTTAATAAAAGGTATTGGAACAGCCAACCAGCCGCTTATAATAAAATAAATAGAGGTTCCTACTTCTCTCCTTGTTCCAAAATAAACTCCAGATGGATCAAAGATTTAAATATAAAAAAATTAACCATAAGAATCTAAAAAGAAGCTACTTGAATAAGTATATTTGTGATCTTGAAATAGGGAAGGCTTTTCTAGACATAGCCCCAAACAAATAAGCCGAAGGATATTTTTATTCTGTAATTTGCATGGTACAAAATACCATTCAAAAAGACAACAAACTTGGAAAAAAAGATTTGTAACACATATGGCAAGTGCACAAAATCCCTAAACTTGAAAATACGTCTTTAAATCAGTTAGAAAGGAAACCTAACCCAGTGGAAAAAAATAGACAAAGGGCCTAGCAACCAGCTCACAAAAGTTGCATTTTTCAGGCTTTTTATTTCTGACTTCTGAGTTTCCTGTCCTGCCTAGAAAGAACTTCCCCACTCCAGGATGCTTAACTTTTCTTACGAAAGATACACAAATTAAAACTTTTTACTATCACATTGGAAAATATCAATTATCAGTATAAAATTGATAGTATTGCCACAGTTTTTGGTGTTTATAAAAGTATTAAGAAGGGTTGACAGGAATGTAAATTGATATTTGGAGGACAGTTTAGGAATGACTGTCAAAATATGTATTGTAGTTCCATCGACCTAACGACTCCAATTCTTAGGAATTTATCCGCACAAATGTACAAAGTTTATGTACACAAGGATTTGCACGAAGCATTGTTCCGTTTAATAGTGAAAAATTGGAAATTGCCTAAATACTCATCAGTAAACAATTAGATAAATTATGGAAATTCTGTACATTGCAGTTGTGAAAAAAAAAATGCATAAGGCCATACGTACTGACATAGAAAGAGTACGTGGGAGTTCATTGTGAGAAGTTAACACTTACATATACAGTGGTACCCATGGTTCTGCCTGCAGAGTTTCAGTCACCCGTGCTTAACTGGGGTTCCACGGCACGTGAGCCTCCTCCTGACTGTTGTCGGAAGGTCAGTAGTGGCCTCATGCTACGTCACAATGCCTGCGTTATTAACCTCGCTTCATCTCATCACATGGGGATTTTATCTCCTCACATCTCACCCAAAAGAGGAAGGATGAGTGCGATACATAAGGCATTTTGAGAGAGACCGGTTTCACATGTTCTATTGCAGTCGTATTTCATTATAGTGCTCTGTTTGGTCATTGTTAATCTCTCACTGTGCCTGCTTTGTAATAACTAAGCCTTATCATAGGTATGTATGTATAGGAAAAAAACAGTATATGTAGGGTTCAGTACTCTCTGTGGTTTCAGGCATGCACCGAGGGTCTTAGAATGTATCTCCCGTGGATAAAGGGGGACTCCTGTACCTATAGGGTTTTGTTAAGCCCAGAGTTTGAGAACTGACTATATGACTCACTTTTTAATTTTGGAGAGTTACTTCCCAGAATGTATTGTGCTGGAAATTATGATGTTCTATGCATGACATGTAAAGGCTCAAAAGACAAAGTGTATATAAAATCTCTTTTTAAACAGCAATACACCATATACACCATATATATGCCATATATATGGCAATCAAAAGTTGCTAAATTTGGATGACCTCCACGATTATCCACATTCTAACAAAGCTAATAGACCTATACATTTTTCCAAATGGACTTAATGTAATACTATTTTTTTTGGTCTTCATAAACAGTTCTTTAAGTTTTTAGGGGATAACAGACCCACTACAAAAACCCATGAAAGTTTTGGAGGAAAAGCTTTTCCTCCTCCTTTTTTGGAGGAGGAAAGCCATTCCTCAACCCAAATGCATATACCTGCCATATTTTATATATGAACTTTTAGGGTTTGATAAGACACTTCATCAAAACAATCCATGGACTCCTATAAACTTCAGTCTTCACAGTGAATAAAGAGGGAAACAGTTCAATGCTGCGATTGGCTTGTGACCACCCCCCCCCCCAACACACACACAAGGATATGTTAATGTTCTAACCCCTGGTTCTGTTAAATATGATCTTATTTAGAAATACCATCATTGCAAATGTATTTAAATTAAGATGATGTTTTTAAGGTAGGTCCTGAATCCATTATGATATCCTAATAAGGAAAAAGAGAGGCACCTGGGTGGCTCGGTCAGTTAAGCGTCCGACTTTGGCTTAGGTCATGATCTCACAGCTCGTGAATTCAAGCCCCACATCAGGCTCTATGCTGACAGCTTGCTTAGAGCCTGGAGCCTGCTTCGGATTCTGTGTCTCCTTCTCTCTGCCCCTCCCCCATTCACACTCTGTCTCTCTCAGTCTCAAAAATAAATTAAAATGTTTAAAAAAAAAAAAGGAGGAGGAGGAAAAAGATAGGGGTACCTGGGTGGCTCAGTCAGTTAAGCATCCAACTCTTGGTTTTGGCTTAGGTCATGATCCCACAGTTTGGTGAGTTCAAGCCCCACATCGGGCTCTGCACTGATAGCACGGAGCCTCCTTGGGTTCTCTGTCTCCCCCTCTCTGTCTGCCCCTGCACCACTTGCGCTGTCTCTGTCTCTCTCAAAATAAACAAAATTAAAAAAAAAAAAAAAGGAAAAGGACACACAAGACTCATGGTTGGGGGGAGGTGACACAGGTGATGACAGAAGTGCTGCTGCTGCAAGCCAGGGAACACCCAGAGTTGCCAGCACACCGCCAGAAGCAGGAAAAGACAGGAAGTTTCAGAGCGTGGCCCTGCGGACACCGTCACTCCAGACCCCTGGCTGCCAGAACCGTGAGGCCTTAAACATCTGTTTTAAGGCACCAACTTTGTGGTACTTTGTTACAGCGGCCCTAAGAAATATAATACAGATGCTATCGGCAAAAAGGATATCTAACGTGAACTTTAGGGGCACCTGGGTGGCTCAGTCGGTTAAGCATCTGACTTCGGTTCAGGTCATGATCTCACAGTTTGAGTTCCAGCCCCCCATCAGGCTCTCTGCTGTCAGCACAGAGTCCCCTTTGGATCCTCTGTCCCCATCTCTCTCTGCCCCTCCCCCACTCATTCTCTCCATCTCTCTCTCAAAAATAAACATTAAAATGAATTTTAGATATGCAAAATATGCCAATTGGGGGAAAAAAGGTAAAATTATTATTTGCAAATGATACTGTTTGCATAGAAAATGGAATAGAATGAATGGAGAAACTTCAAACAATAAGAGAATTTGCATATATTTTATATGTACAAGCTACAACTAGTTGGTGTATGGAAGGCTCCATTTACAATAGCCATGAATAAGATAAAACATCAAGGAATATATTCAGTAAGAACCGTAAGATCATGATCGTAAAAACTTTAAAATACTACACAAGGACTCAGAAGAACAACTAAACAAGTGGAACAGCCCACCGTGTTCTCGAATAGAAAGACTCAACATCACAAATGTATTCTTCCTAAATTAACCTATAAATTTAATGTGACTCCATTAAATTCCAAACCATGTTTGGAAAATAGGCAAGATGGTATCAGAGTTCAAGTGGAAAAAATAAAAAAGCTCTGAAAATTCTAAAAAGAATAAATGGAGAATCCACTCTATTAAGTATTAAAAGGTAAGAAAATACAATAAGTAGTGTAGTGCAGGCACGTGAATAGGTCAACAGAACAAGAATTTCAGAAATAAACCTAAATATACAAGAATTTTGTACATAAGTTGTTTCTTTTCCTAAAGTATTTATTTTAAGAGAATGGGACTCCCTAGCAGGCTCCACACTGTTAGCACGGAGCCCAAAGCAGGGCTCGAATTCATTGAGATCATGACCTGAGCCAAAGTCAAGAGTCAGACGCTCAACTGACTGAGCTACCCAAGGGCCCCGGTAATTATTTTGATGTTATTTAAAATGTGTAAGTAAAAGATGAATGTTTAATAAATAGGATTAGGACAACTGGGTAGCCATCTGAGGGAAAAAATCCAAATGAATGAAAGAATACAAAAAAAGAAAATAGGACCAATAAGGGGAGACTTCTTTTTTTAAGTTTTTTTTAATGTTTTGTTATTTTTGAGAGAAAGAGTGAGCAAACGAGCAAGCAGGTGGGGGGCAAAGAGAGAGGGAGACACAAGAATCCAAAGCAGGCTCCAGGCTCTGAGCTGTCCGCACGGAGCCCGACGCAGGGCTTGGACTCACATACTGTGAGGTCATGACCTGAGCCGAAGTCAGACACTTAACTGACTGAGCCACCCAGGCGCCCCAGGAGACATTTTTAATAATCTTGGAATGTAGAAAGTCTATCTCAATAAGACGCAGGGTGCGGAAGCCATAGAATAAGTTTGACCACACTGAAGAATATTTTCCTTTCTCAATACTTGGCAGATGCTACAGTCCCTGCTACCACGATGGCATTTTGGTCCCCCTCAAGGACCTTCCAGGGACCTTTCCCTCTAAAACAAAACAATAACACGGGGTGCCTGGGTGGCTCAGTCGGTTAAGCGGCCGACTTCAGCTCGGGGCACGATCTCGCGGTCTCTCGATCTCCTGAGTTCGAGCCCCGCGTCCGGCTCTGGGCGAATGGCTCAGGGCCTGGAGCCTGCTTCCGTTTCTGTGTGTCCCTCTCTCTCTGCCCCTCCCCCGTTCATGCTCTGTCTCTCTCTGTCTCAAAAATAAATAAAACGTTAAAAAAAAAATTAGTTAAAACAATAACAAAGTAAACAAAGGAATGTGTTTCAGCACAGGCCATTTTCTTCTACTTCTCCCCATGTTTCTAATACCCCCAAACTCAGCCATGATGAAGCTCAGGCGAGGCCCAAAGCCTTGCTAGCAGGGCAGTTCGGGAAGGGCAGGCACAGTGGAGGCTGGGGCTGCCTCCCTGGCTCTCCCCTGTCAGGGAAAGCAGGAGGCTGTAGGCAGCTGGTGGATGGAGGGGGCCCTGGCCCTGCTCCCATAGCAGCATCACCCAAGCCACACACTGGAAGCTCTCTGCTTCCTGCTCGGCTGCCCATCTCGCACCTTTATGTAAATTCTCTGACTCACCTTTGCATGGAAAATAAAAGGGCTTTGTTAAAAAAAAAAAAAAAAAGTTTTCCTTTCCAATAAACCACTATAAGCAAATTCAACAAACAAGAAACTGGGAACAAGTGAAGAGCTCCTGCAAATCAGTTAATGCAATGGGCAAAGGTTATGTGAGCAAACACTTAAGAGGGAAAAAAATGGAAACATGTCTCTCAACCATGAAAAGATGCTCAATCTCACACTTCAGAAAAATGTAAATTAAGATAACAGATAAAATATCTCCCACCTTTTTTCAAAGTCAAGAGGTTTGGGGCGCCTGGGTGGCGCAGTCGGTTAAGCGTCCGACTTCAGCCAGGTCACGATCTCGCGGTCCGTGAGTTCGAGCCCCGTGTCGGGCTCTGGGCTGATGGCTCAGAGCCTGGAGCCTGTTTCCGATTCTGTGTCTCCCTCTTTCTCTGCCCCTCCCCTGTTCATGCTCTGTCTCTCTCTGTCCCAAAAATAAAAATAAATGTTGAAAAAAAATTAAAAAAAAAAAAAAACAAAAAAAAAAAAACAAAAAAAACAAAGTCAAGAGGTTTGGTGACTACAAGGTATGAGGAAACATACTCATATATTGCTGGTGGTGGTATATATGATACAAGCTCAATAAAGAATAATTTGCCAGCGATTAAAACAAATCTAAAATGTATGCACTCTTGGGGCTTCTGGCTGGCTCAGTCCATTAAGCGTGTGATTTCAGCTTGGGTCATGATCTCGTGGTTCGTGAGTTCGAGCCCTGCATCCAGCTCTCTGTCAGCCCACTTTGGATCCTCTGTTCCCCTCTCTCTTTGCCCCTACTCTGCTCACGCTCTCTTGCTGTCTCTCAAAAATAAATGGACATTAAGAAAATAAAATGTACAGGCGTCTGGGTGGCTCGGTCGGTTAAGCGTCCAACTTCGGCTCAGGTCATGATCTCACAGTCCGTGAGTTCGAGCCCCACGTCAGGCTCTGTGCTGACAGCTAAGAGCCTGGAGCCTGTTTCAGATTCTGTGTCTCCCTCTCTCTGACCCTCCCCCGTTCATGCTCTGTCTCTCTCTGTCCAAAAATAAATAAACATTAAAAAAAATTTTTTTAAAGAAAAGAAAATGTATGTACTCTTGAATCCAGCAATTCCACTCCTTGGAGTTTATCCTCAGAAATCTAGATTTCTCATCCTAGCAGATATCTAACCCTTTATTTTCTGGAAAAGGCAAAACAAAAGAGTTTCTGTACAGGGGATACTAGGCTAAATTAAGGTCACAAGTAGTATCTTGAAAATGGGGATTAAGAGAGAGCATGTGATGACTGAATGCTGGGGTCCTCATCCTGTTTTCCTCACTAAGCCGTCACTGAAAACTAAATCTTACTCTCCATGCAGAAATTTTAAAAGATTCTTTTCTGGAAAGTCTGGCAATTCCCAAGATACCGACATAAGAGTTTGCCCAACAAATGGCCCATACAAAATACCCTACAGCGACCCCAAAGTCTCAAAGTCCTAAAAACCATATGCTCAGATCTTCCAAAAATGTTTTTTAGTCCCTGGCTCTTAATCATAAGCAGGCAACCAATGATTATCCAGACATCAGAGAAAAGCTTCTAAACATGAGTTTTAGAGATCAAAACAAATGAATGGGGAGCAGGAGGTTGGGGGGAAGGGGAGCAGTGTTGGAAAAAACAGGCAAGAAGATGAAAATTTTAAAACATGCTGACATTCTCAGGTAAGTACATATTACATCTATGAAACAAACAGGACATTTTTATAAGAAACTTTAGAAAATAAAAAAAACTTCGGGGCACCTGGGTGGCTCAGTCTTCTAAGTGCCCGACTTCCGCTCAGGTCATGATCTTGGGGTCCGTGAGTTTGAGCCCCGCGTTGGGCTCTGCTGACAGCTCAGAGCCTGAAGCCATTTCGGATTCTGTGTCTGCCCCTGCCCCACCACGTGCTCTGTGTCTCTCTCCTTCAAAAGTAAACACTAAAAAAAAATTTTTTTAAGAAAATAAAACCTCTTAGATGTTAAAAATGTAGGTAGCAGAAATAAAAACACTAGAAGGGTTGAAAAGGAAAATTGAGAAAGTCTCCCAGGAAGGGCAACCAGATAAATCCTAGGAGAAGGAGATAGAAAGAGTGCCACCCTGAGAGGTCCAGCATCCAAACACCGGAGGAGGAAATCGTCTACAGAATGTTCAAGAAAAATGTCCAGAACGGAAGGACACGGGTTTACAGAGCTAACGAGCCCACCAAGTACCCAGCAAAGTGGATGAAAATAAATGCATACGAGGCACAATGTTGTGAACTCTTTGAACACTTGGAATAAAGAGAAGATCCCATGAGCTGGCAGAGAGAGAAAACCTCACAAAGGATCAGAAATCAGAATGGCTTCAGACTTCTCAGCAACTACACCAAAAGCCAGAACTCTACCTAGAATATAAGCCCTTTGACTCTGTCTCTCTGTATCTTAGTCTCTGTTGTTCACAGATGTATCCCAAGTGCTTAGAGCACTGCCAGGCATGCGTTAGGTTCTCAATAAAAATTTGTTGAATGAAAGAGAACAGTGGAAAGATAATTCCAAAATTCTGAGGGAAAGTCTCTTCCAGCCTATAACTAAAGCCATCAATCAAGTGGATTGTTCATGACCTTGGACATGTAAGGTCTCAAACAGTTTACCCTCCATGTACCCTTTCCCAGGAAGGCATGAGAGGATATGCTCCACCAAAACAAGAAAGGCAAGCAGTACAGAAACAAGAGGGAAAGACATAGGGGACCCCTAGGAAGATGGTGATAATAGTTGTGCATCAGCTGTAATGGGCAGCCAGTTCAGATTGGAGCAGGTGCCAATGCCCACTGCCATTGTCGTACCATTTTGTCTAGGGACCGAGTGCCCTGGTTGTCCTGGCCCAGATCCTCATCTGTACTCGGTTTGCCTGGACCCTCTACTAATGAATTTCCTGCCCTCCCTTCCATTCCCTGCCACCAGCATTAACTAAGAGCCTTCATTTCACACCATAGAAATAATTCTACTCTGACCTACTCCTGAGCAGGAGTAGCAGAATGAACTAAGGAGCGGACAGTACAGCAGATCCCACTGCTCTTGCTACTATCCCTAAGAGACACAGTCCAGTCAAACGCTCCAGCTGTGGTGACCTCTGTGTTTCCCAGGTTTCATAACCTTGCTGCAGACGTTCTCCAAGACCACCCCCAAGTTCAGTGATATGCTAGGAGGACTCAAGGTTTTGCTTTATTACAGTGAATGGACACAAAATCAGTGAAGGAAAAGGCCATGGGCAAAGTCTAGAGGAAATCAGGTATGAGCCCGGAGTCTTCCAAGTGGAGTCACCCAGGACATGCTTAATTCCTCCCGCAACAAATTTGTGATAATCCATTAGAGACTTAGCACCAAGGGTTTTTATTGGAGGCCAGTCATACAGGCATATACCAAACTTCCACAGTCCCAGAAGGAAAGCAGGTGTTCAACATAAAAATGATATTTGCACAGTTTTTGCACAAAGGGCTACTCTTCCCATTTAGAGAATGATGGGAACACTTCTAAGATCCAAGTTCCCAGATACCAGCCATGGGCCAACCTTGCAAGCAAATAGACCTTTCTAAGGAGTGCGGTCTTGGGCCTGCTGTGTGAACTCTTCTGCACCATTGCCCACTGATCCTACCCAGAAGGGGTCCTGTAAGCAGTTAGGGAAGCAGAAGCTAGACTATGATGTAGCCCTCTAGTTATATTTTCCTGGAAGCCTTCATTTTGATAGTGGCAATGTTGCCTTTCCCTTAACACAAGTAGATATGTGCTTGCCATTTAGTTTTTTGTTTTGTTTACTGAAAGATCCTGTTAAGGTACACACAAAGGTGGTAAAACTAGAAAGGAAATCAAAGGAATGAGTGATGGGTTTTGTCTACCAAAACCCATTCTCCCCATCTCCCCTGGTTACAGAGTTGTAATTGAGCAGCATGTGGATGGCTGTATGACAAAAGTCTTGTTTGTGAGCCTAAGTAGAAGTGATGTGCTCCTTCTGGGTGTGGGTCTAAAACTCTAGGGTGCCTCTCCCATAATTTTTCTTTCCCTTTACTGCTGGCTGCCACCCAGAAGTGCCAATGACACAGCGTCAGCCACACAGACAGTATGACCGCTCAGAGCAGGAGCTGCCCCACCAACCTGGCCTGTTCCCATCAGTCTAAATGTGAAAAAGAAACACTTCATTTTCTAATGCAATATCTTTGAATATCTTTGCTACAGCACTTTATCTGCACCCTACCCCCCATCTAATACAAAATGGTAACACAAAAGACAAGATGGTAACTACCTTAGGGAGAGCTAAGACCTAGACTTTAGGGAGCTCCCAAGACCTAGTAATGTTTTGGGGTTTTTTAATTTATTTTGAGAGAGAAAGGGCACACGCAGGGGGCGGAGAGAGAATCCTAAGCAGGCTCTGCACTGTCAGTGCAGAGCCAGATGTGAGGTCTGAACTCACGAACCGTGAGATCATGACCTGAGCCGAAATCAAGAAGTGGGAAGTTCAACTGGCTGGGCCACCCAGACACCTCTAGGAATGCTCTTTCTTAGCCTGAGTGATAGGACACTGGTATTGGATTTATTCTTTTTAATCATACGTATGTATTTTATATACACTCTTGTGTGTTTATATGTATGTATGAATCATTCCACAATTTAAAAAGAAAGTTAAAAATACAATAATGATGAAAGGCACCTGGCTGGATCAGTTGGTAGAGCATATGACTGTTGATATTGAGGTCATGAGTTCAAGCCCCACATTGGGTATAGGATTTACTTTTTTTTTTTTTTAATTTTTTTTTCAACGTTTATTTATTTTTGGGACAGAGAGAGACAGAGCATGAACGGGGGAGGGGTAGAGAGAGAGGGAGACACAGAATCGGAAACAGGCTCCAGGCTCTGAGCCATCAGCCCAGAGCCTGACGCGGGGCTCGAACTCACGGACCTCGAGATCGTGACCTGGCTGAAGTCGGATGCTTAACCGACTGCGCCACCCAGGCGCCCCTAGGATTTACATTTAAAAAAAAAAAAAGTAGGGGCGCCTGGGTGGCTCAGCCGGTTAAGCATCCGACTTCGGCTCGGGTCATGATCTCGAGGTCCGTGAGTTCGAGCCCCGCGTCAGGCTCTGTGCTGACGGCTCAGAGCCTGGAGCCTGTTTCAGATTCTGTGTCTCCCTCTCTCTCTGACCCTCCCCTGTTCATGCTCTGTCTCTCTCTGTCTCAAAAATAAATAAACATTTTAAATAAATAAATAAATAAAAATAAAAAGTAAAAAAGAAATCCATTTGTGTAATAAAATTTAGATGAAATGCCCATTGTCCTACTAAAGTCAGGACAAGACCAGAATTTCCGCCTCTACCACCATTTAATATTGTACTGAAAGTATTAACCAAAGCAATCAGACAAGAGGAAGAAATCAGATGTATAAAAATTGGGAAAAAAGTAAAACTTTTGCTGTTTGTTGATGATATGATCAAGTACTTAGAAAATCCAACAGCATCAACCAAAAAGACTGCTATTAAGGAGTGACAAGGTATACAGTTATCTGCAGAAATCTTTATGCACACAAATACATAAACAGTACTTCAGCAACCATCCTCGTACATGTCCTCGTATGGACCCCTGTGAGCCTTTGCCTTTATACGTGCTCAGGAGCAAGATTGCTAGGTCAGAAGGTTCACAGAGTCTTCATTTGATTGAAACTGCCAGATGACTCTCCAGAACAGCTGCACCAGCTGACACGACCGCCGGCATCCCTGCCCATATTTGCCATGTGCCCCAGAGAACGTGCTTCTGCAAAACCACGAGCTAAAGCAAGAGAGAAGAAGACATGGGATCTAGGAAGTAAGGATTCTAACTGAGAAGAGCAGCAAAAGGAATCGCCCGGATGTGCAACAGGCCTAGGTTGGAGCAGAAGGATGGAAGGCTGTGAAAAGGAGGGGTCTAGGAAATTAATAGGTGATCCGTTGCATTTAAGTGTTCTGAAAATGTTACATTGATAGGTATTTGAAGGATCTGTTGGCGACTTTAGGAAAAATGTTCATATGAAACAAAACAATGCAAACATAAACGCAAGGCAATTACTGACGGAATAACTGGAAGTTATCCAAAAAGGGAGGCATGTAATGGTTGGGGTTGTAAATGGTAAAAGAGCTAAATCTGCATCCACCATAACAGGAAGTCAGTAGCATCTCTTGGTAATTTAAAAGTACCTGGGGGCACCTGGGTGGCTCAGTCGGTTAAGCATCGGACTCTTGGTTTCAGCTCAGATCATAATATCATGAGATCGAGCCCCACGTCATCAGCGTGGAGCCTGCTTGGGATTTTCTCTCTCCCTCTCTCTCTCTCCCTCCCCCTGCTTACACTCTCTCAAAATAAACATTAAAAAAAAAATTTTTAGGGGCGCCTGGGTGGCTCAGTCAGTTAAGCATCCAACTTTGGCTTAGGTCATGATATCGCTGTCTGTGAGTTCGAGCCCCGCGTCGGGCTCTGTGCTGACAGCTCAGAGCCTGGAGCCTGTTTCAGATTCTGTGTCTCCCTCTCTCTCTGACGCTCCCCGCATTCATGCTGTGTGTCTCTCTGTCTCAAAAATAAATAAGTGTTAAATAAAATCTTTAATAAAAATAAATTAAATAAATTTAAATCATAATAAGAACTATGAAGGTAATAAATTCTGAACATTCTGCTATATTCTAATAATCCTATAAGTTTGGAAAACAGATTCAAGACGGGTATTTATGATCCATGTAGTAGATTAGATTCAAGAACACTAGAACATGATTGATTAGATGTCTACATTGTCCACATGGACATAGATCAAGGCTATCATTAGAAAAATGTCCATCAATATCCTGAAGCTTACCAAGTTATATCCATTAAGTTAAATAAGTACAGCGTTCTGTGTGTCAAACATCCCTCAATAAAGTAGTTTAAATGTATATATCCTGAAACAGCTATTTAATAGCGATGCAGATTCACAGTATATATTCTACCAAAAATGTTAAAACAGATTCCGTTGAACTAGGAAGCATGTTCAATCTTTATATGACATTGGTAATAGAGGAGCATTAGATTTTGCCTTTGTACATCCAGAAAATATTTTAATCTGAATAATCTTTAGGAGTCCCCCAGGAATCTTATAATTATCCAGTTATCTCTATAGCTCTATGTGCCTTAAACCCAGAAAAAAACCCTGCAATAAGCATTAATAGTATTCCAGAATGGATGCGTAACTGGGAAGTAGGAGCTAAGTATGGTTATGTTGAATCTTTTTTTTTTTTTTTTTTAATTTTAAGTAGGCTCCACACCCAATGTGGGACTTGAACTCATGACCCTGAGATGAAGAGTTACATGCTCTATCGACTGAGCCAACCAGGTGCCCCTGGTTATGTTGAGTCTTACACCAACTTGATGAACCATTACTGGGAGTAGGTGAATTATCAGTCCCCGTAATAGTCCCCAATCCCTTTGCCATGGCCTCCAGGTCGTCGGGTCTTTCTCTACCCCTTCATTTCACACTTGGCCATGTGACTTGCTTTAGTCAATGTGAGTAAACATGATAGGAGCAGGGGCTTGAAATGTGCTTGTGAATGGGCATTTGGGCTTGCTCTCTTACACTCCAATAATCTGCCATGATTGGCAGAGGCAGAGCTTCCCTCTGACTTCAGCCCAGGTCCTAGAATGTGACTCATGGAACAGAGCTGTTCCATAGACCTGCAGCCTGAGGCCAAGCCACCCCAGCTAACTCTCATATGCATGGGCAAGAAATAAATGCTTATTGTATACTTCTGAGCTCCTGTAGTTTGTTACTCAGCATTATCGTATCAATAGCTGACTAATACATATTCCAAATTAATCTTTCCTATGATCTTACTGATACATGGCACAGAGCTGAAAAAGGAGGTTGTATTTTGGTCTCTAATAGTGTCACGGGTTGGGTTCTCCAGGAAGCAGATGCTGAGATGGAGTTAGGACTACAAAAGGTTTATTGAAGAATAACACCTGTGAAGGTGAGTGCCATCAGATGGCAGTGCGGACCTGGTAGAGTCCCAGCCAGCCCAGTAGTAGGAATCTAGAGCAGATTCCTTGATGGAGGGGTCCTGTGTCCGGTGGAAATGGCTAGACCCTTGTACTGCTGTCTGGCTGAGTCATTGACTAGGGACTGCCCATAAAGAGAGTGCCCTTAGCTACCACGTCTGGCCAATCATTGGCTGGGAGATGCCCCAGAAATCGTATGACCTCTGTTTAAAAGCCGAGATGGAGCTTGTCAGCTTAACCCCACTCCGTGCATCTGGGCAGCTGGTCCTTTCTAGAAGGGGATCTGAGCAGGCCATCTCCATGTTGCCACAAACAGCTTTAAGGTAGTACATGTATAAAAAGATAAGGAAAGGCATAGGAAGCTAATGAGCTGTTTGACAGCCTAGAAGTGTTTACGTCACCTATGATCCGGTCGTGCTGCCAGTTCCTTCAGACGGAAAACAGTACAGGACTCTTGGTGCTCTCTCCAAGTCCTTCTGCCCCAGTCCTTTGCATCTCCGTAAATGGCAGCACCAGCACTCCCATAGCTGCTCAAGTGAAAATCCTAGCTGTAAGGGCTCGGTCGGTTAAGCGTCTGACTCGTCATTTTGGCTCAAGTCACCATCTCACAGTCTGTGAGATCGAGCCCCACGTCCAGCTCTGTGCTAATAGCCTGCTTGGGATTCATATTCTCTCTCTCTCTCTCTCTCTCTCTCTCTCTCTCTCTCTCAATCTCTCTGCCCCTACCTCATGCCCTCTCTCGCTCTCTCTCTCTAAAAAACAAAAAACCTAGGTGTAAAGAAGAGCTTTTGGAAACAAAAAAGTATAATTGCTAACTTTAAAAATATGATCCTTATTGTAAATAGGCCATAATGAAAGATTATGGTGAAGTTACCACATTCACCAGAAGGCTGCTGCTGGCTTTCATGTACATTTTGTTGAAAGTACCAACTTGTTCTTTATGTCTTCTTCTGCCTTTTTGTTTCCTGTATGGCAGTGTCCTAATTCTCATAATCTTTATCTCTATGATTTTAAGTTTCATCATGTACTTTCCTTGGCTGTCATAACTTTTTCCTTATCTTCGCAATTTTGACCAAAAGAATTTTTTGTGTCCACTGTGATACAGTGATCATTGTAGTTTATATTTATAAGTATATTGTAATGTTGTAATGTTCTTAACTTTCTGTTCATCTTTTTTTCACTTCATGCGTTTTGCTTCCTGTAGCTTACCTTCTTATCATATTTGAATTTTGGTGTGATAAATAATTTGAAAAGAATAGAGGCGTCTGGATGGCTCAGTCAAGTGTCTGACTCTTGATTTCAGCTCAGGTGATGAATTCAAGCCCCGTATTAGACTCTGTGCTGACAGTGCGAGGCCTGCTTGGAATTCTCTCTCTCTCAAAATGAGTAAATAAGCTTAAACAAATTATTTGGAGGGGCGCCTGGGTGGCTCAGTTGGTCGAGCGTCCAACTTCAGCTCAGGTCATGACCTCACAGTCCGTGAGTTCGAGCCCCGCGTCGGGCTCTGTGCTGACGGCTCGGAGCCTGGAGCCTGGTTCAGATTCTGTGTCTCCCTCTCTCTGCCCCTCCCCTGCTCATGCTCTGTCTCTCCCTGTCTCAAAAATAAATAATTAAAAAATAATTTGGAAAGAATATATAAAATTGATCTGAAACTAAGACGTACAAATAACGATTCAAATGTGTTTCAACCACGGTGTTATATTGCACCACATTATTGTTACCAAACTGTTCTTATAATTCATACTTTGACATACTAATGAAAATGCGTGGGAGGTTTGTCACAGAGCACTTGTTTCTGAGGTTGTTTTGCTGCCTTTGGGACAGTTTAGCAGGCCAGAATTAATCAGACTAAGGTGCATCGGGCACCCAGGCTTGCATTCCAGTAGACTGGGATGTATAGAATGCAAGATTTGGCACACGGAGGTACTTGGCTACCTGCAGTATTGCTGCCGGTTTGTGCAGAGGACACAGGAATCGTGATCAAATCTATTTTATATAATTCCAAGCAGAAAAAATTGTGTGATGTGTTTATAGTTATGTTCACAGTGTTACTGAGTATATTCCTAACAAAAGGGATTTTTTTAAATTATTTTAGAGAGAGAGGGCAAGTGGGAGCAGGGGAGGGGAAGAGAGAGTGGGAGAGAGAGGGTGAGTGGGAGCGGGGGGGGGGGGGGCGCAGAGAGAGAGAGGGAAAGAGGGAATCCCAAGCAGACTCCACGCTCAGCTTAGAGCCCAACGTGGGGCTCAATCCCACATCCCTGGGATCATGACGAGCTGAAATCAAGAGTTGGACGCTGAACCGACTGAGCCCCCCAGGCCCCCCGAAAGAAGAGATCTTCCGTTCTGATTAGGCATTGGTAGAAACCCAATCCTCCACTTACATTCTCACACCATGGCAACTGGGAGAATTTTCCACCAGCTACCTCCTGGCTTCATGCATTTCAAACCTGCTCCCCCCCGCATCTCACACATGTCTGTCACCAGGCGCACTAGGACAGGTTCACTTCTCCTTGAAACCTCTGCCCCCACCCTTGACCACCCAGAGAAGCCACCGAGTCTTGTCAGCAACTGCCCACCACACCTAAACTAAGTGTAGCCATCTGATAGGAGTGGAAATGGAGCAGAAAGAGACGGGGGTGTTGGCCATTTGCAGTGAAATAGCTTAATGCTTCAGAATTTACAAAACCAGGAGCATATTGCTAGAACCTTCCAAGGGGCCCGGGCCAGTGAGGGACCCTCTGTGGCAGTCCTTCCCTTCTTAGTACCCACCCCACCCCCGACCCAGGGCCGTGACACCAGCTGCTCTCCAGAACGCACCAGCCCCCTGTTCTGCTCCCAATCGAACTCACTCCCACATCTGGCTCCCAGGACTTCCCTCTGGACCACCTTCCCTGCTTTCCACTCTGTCGTGTCCTCTTTCCCGCGAGTACTTCTGCGTCCTTCCCCAGACAGCCCTCGTGCCCGTCCGTCGCCGCTATCGGGCCTCCAGGATCCAAGCCCGCGACACAGCGATGGTGGCGAACCCACTGATCATTTTTGTTACCATTGCATTATTTTGAGTCAGATTTGCCTCTTTTTAACGTGTCACTGTGTTCTCCCTGTTTCAGATGAGAACCCTTCAGTCTGTGCCCACCTGTCTCATCAGCCCCCCTGGGCTCAGCCTCCCAGATTCATCAACAGCCGCCTCTGTCGGTGCCGCTCCAAGGGCCGGTGTGCGAGGACGCGCGTCGGCACCAGAACGGAAGTTCTGTCCATCACGGCGCACACCGAGGTCAGCCGACCGCCCTGCTGGCCAGCTTCACCAGCGAGGAAGCGCCATGTCCTGGGGCGAGGGGTCGGGTGGCAGTCCGTGAGTTGACAGCCCACAGGTCATACTTCAAGGGGGACACTGTCTCTGACGAGATGACTCGGGGTCTTAGGAGGTTTGTCAACAGTCTCTCGTGTCCCTGCCTGAGTTCAGAACTACTTGAGAGACATAGGAGCTAGACAGGTGGAGATAAAGCTATCAGCTTTCATACTGAAAAGCTGATTAGAAAGGAGGGCTGTGCATCTGTGGCCAAAGGGACTGTGAGTTCATCTCACCCGCCCTGAAGCAGGCCCCTCCTGAGGGCAGGATGCTGGCTCTGCAGGTGGGCAAGCAGAAGAGGAGTGATTCCATCCTCCTCCCAGACACCACCAGTCATTTCCTCTGGGAAAGGAGGAAAGGGAGCAAGGTGGGCTAAGAGACTAGAAGTGGACACAAGCCCGCAACCTGGATTCCATGCCTTTAAAGGGTCTGTGAAGTCCCTGAGATTGAATGGTGTGTGTGTGTGCGTGTGTGTGTGTGTGTGGTATTTCTCTTTAAAAAAATTTTTTAGTGTTTATTTATTTCAGAGAGATTGAGACAGAGTGTGAGCAGGAGAGGGCCAGAGAGAGGGAGACACAGAATCGGAAGCAGGCTCCAGGCTCCGAGCCGTCAGCACAGAGCCCAGTGCGGGGCTCGAACCCACGAACCGCGAGATCATGACCCGAGCCGCAGTCGGACACTTAACCGACTGAGCCACCCAGGCGCCCCATATGTGGTATTTTTCTAGAAAGCCTGCAGTAGATGTTGTAGGTCCTTGACCAGATAGATCCCTGTGACCCACCCCCAAGGGCTGCCATGAGTGTTCCTGTCTCCCCACTCCTTCGCTGAATCCTCCTTGCCCTAAAGGGAGTTCCTGGCCTGAGAGACGACACCTGCCCCCCACCAGGGGAAATTGACGGACTTGGAGGTACAGAGGCCACCTCTTGCCTCCAGATGGGAACAGCTCTAGTGCAGTTCACTTTCCAGGGCATCTCGGAGGTCAGGAGGAAGCTATTCTCCAGCTGAGGCCACCTCTTGCTGAGCTTTTGTCCCCTGCCAAGCCTGCTTTCCTCACGGCCCTTCTTGGGGCGCTCCCTCCATACATTACTTGTACAAGAGCCCTTGTCTCAGCCTCGGCTTCCAGGAACTTGACATGATTCAGAGTTCATGAGCTCTCATCAGATCCTGAAGGTGGTTTATGATCCTGCAGTGGGTCGAATGGTGGCCCCGTGACATCTGTGTCACCTTATTTGGGAAAAGGGTCTTTGCAGATGTAATTAAGGATCTTGAGATGAGATCATCCTGGATTAGCCAGGTGGACCCTAAATCCAATGACAAGTGTCCTTAAAGAGACAGGCAGAGGAGAGAGAGACACAGGCAGAGGCTACACACAGATGGAGGGAGGCCATAGCAAGAGACCGTAGCAGTGTAGCCACAAAGCTGAGGAAAACCTGGAGCAGGAGCAGCTGGAAGAGGCCAGAAAGGATCCTCCCTTAGCCTGAGTCTGGCCTCCAGCCCTGTGAGAGAATGCATGTCTTGTTTTAAGCCCCCAGTTTGTGATAATTCGTTTCAGCAGCCACAGGAAATCAATGCTTCCGAAAGGTTAAGAATTCCATATAGTTGTGGAAATGCCAGAAGTCCTTCCACGTGGAAAAACGACAGTGTGGCGTGGGGGTGCTGGTTGTTACCCTGCCCCCCACCCGCATCGGTCGCTTCCAGGGTCCCCATCCCCAGGCCCTCTGGAAGGACCGAGCTTGTCGGGAGCCTGAACGTTGCTGAAATGAAGGGGAGGGTATCTGCCTTCTCGCATCACCCCCTAGGCCGTGGATCTGCCCCTTTGTTCTTCTTGCTCTAAGAGTGACTGTAAAGGCCTTTTTTTTGTTTCCCTTGGGATTTCCAGCAAACCAGAGCATAGTCTTCCTGACAGTGTTTTTCAGGATCGTGTCATTTTCCAGGATTCATCTCTGATTATGCTTCCTTTCCTCTATATTTTGTTCATCCTCTCAAAAGAATTAGCTCAACAGGGAGCTCATGCCGGCACACTGGACTCCTCTATTACTTCTCTCTTTTTATCTCCATCATGATTATTCATGATTGTATAATCAGGATTTCTTTTTAAAGAAGCTCCTCACTTGATATTAGCTGACAGAACAAAAGGTTCTTGATTAAATGGTGGCTCTTTTCTGCCCACTGAAAGTCAAAAGCTAATGAAATACTTTGATCAAAATGAATTTTGATATCCATTCTATGAGAATAGCAAAAAAACTTCCAGAAGCAATTGAATGGCTGCATGGACCGGTGCTTTCAGAGGTCAAGAACCATCGTTCCGGAAGTCTGTTTCTAAACAAGGAACTGGAGAAGGTGAATCTCACGCCCGTGCGGTGGGGTGTAAATGACTCATGCCAGGCGCCTGGTTCACGGGCGTCTCCCCTTCTCCACCTGGACCCTTGCACCAGCTTTCTAATGGTCTCCCTGCGCCCAGGTTTGCAGTCCTCAAATCCCAGGTCCACCATCCTGCAAGATATACTACAACACTGATACCCATACCCTCTTCCCTGCCCCCCCACTGTCTCCTGTAGGACAGAGGCCACACTCCCCAAGGGCAGGCCCAGGCCTTCCAGACGGACCCTGCCTCCTGCACAGACCGCCTTCCCGCACAGCGTGCTGCTCCTGCCCCACGCTCCTCACCTTTATACCTCTGCACGAGTAGGGCCCCCGTCTGCATGCCCTGCCTCTGCCCTGACCAGATGGCCCTGACGACTCCGCTCAGGTGTCATTGTCATTGGAAAGTCTTCTCTGGCCCTCACTGTGCTCCCATAACACCCTGAGCCTATTTTTATCATAGCACTTACATCAGAGTTTACAGTTCCCTATTCTTGTGTCTGTCTCCCCAGCAGTGAGGTCCCAGGACAGGAAGTGGGTCTTCTGGATCTTGGAGTCCCCAGACCTAGATCAGTGTCTGTCAAATGAAGGTTGAATGAAATCTCTTGCCTCATAGAAGGAATACCAGGCATTTGCAATGCCTATTGTCCGTTCTTTCATCTGCCCTGTAAATTATTTTGGAAAGTTTGAAATACTTTCTTATGTTTGTTTTTATCCAGAATAAAAAGAAACTAGAAATTTTATAATTAAAAAAATCTGCTATTTTTTCATTATTTTTGTACATCCACTAAGTTCTAAAAATTATTTGAGGCAAATCATAATAGAAAAGCATTTAAGACACACCCCCACCAGAGACAGACTTGCACTTCTGCCTTGTTTCCCGGGACCAGGTCACGTGGCACCCTGCCGGCTTGGAGGCTGGAAAAGCAAGTAGTACAGTGTGTGTTCAGCTTCCCAGCGGTTCAGGGAGAGGCTGTTGGAAATGACTGCACAACCGAGAGTGTCTGCCACTGAATGTCAATAGCATTTAAGAGTCATTAATCAGATTCCTTTCTTATTCAACCCAGGAATCCTGCCTCCCTAGCAAATAAGGTTCGTCTATTCAGGTTGTAAGGCACTCTGAGCCTCTCTTAAGAAAAGAAAATCATTCTGAGGTCCTCCCCACACCCACCCACCAGACAGCAAACGCCTGGGAGCCCTGGTGCACCATTCAGAGCTCCTTTGGTTGCCAGAAACAGGAACACACACACACACACACACACACACACTCATCATAAACGAAACGGGTTACTGCCTCCCCCGACCGAGCCACGGGAGATGTGGGGGCAGGGGGGCTTCCCTGCCTGCATCTTCGAAAGCTTCTCACCAGCCATCTCTTCTCTCCACCTCTCCCTGGGGGCTTCAGTATAACCTTGAATATGAAAAGGAGCACATGTGCTCTTTCCCACCAATTCCAGCCGGAAGAGGCCCAGCGAAGGGCTCTGATGGGTCCGATTGCAGTCTGATCCTTTCCTGAACCGGTGGCCACAGCCAGGGGACGGGTGCCCACCCTGTGGGAGGGTGAGGTGCTAAGATGGGTCGCCCCACCGGAGTCACAGGCTAGGATGGGTCAGGAGTGCCCCGTGAGACCAAAGAACAAAGAGCAGGGAGGAACCAAAGAGCAGGGAGGAACAGGCACTGGGCACGTGGCAGCCGTCCACCCCGCCGGCCGGTGACCGGGGCCTCTGGGCCGCTCGGCAGAAACTCGGCCTGCTCGGGGCGGGAGGGCCCCCCCTGCTTATAGTGGCTTGTTCACGAGAACGGTTTTCTTCCTGATGAGAAGGGCAGCCCCTCCCGAGAGGCTCTTTGTAACGGTGCCGCTTCTGAGACCAAACCAGGCGGCACATTCACGTTGCCCCTGAGGACTGACTGCGTACCAGGCACTGTCCGTACTTCATCGAACTTCATCCCCAGAACACTCGCAGGAAGTAGGTACAATTACCCCCATTCGACTGATAGAGAGACTCTCACAAGGCAAGTGTGTGGCAGAGCCGGAATGTGAGCCGGGTTGGTTGATTCCGGGGCCCCTCGATACCGAGTAGAGCTCGTGATCTCCGGGGACTGACCCGCGCAGGCACTCGGCTCCCTGAAGTCTGCACGTGGCACAGCTATGTCACCTGCGCGGGGATCACGCCCACCCTGCGTGCGGACGCCCTGGGCATCGTCAGCTGCGCCCTCGTGTGATTCCAAGAGCAAAGAGCCTTGGGTTTCAGTCCGCTTGGCCCCTAAAATCCAGTGTGCGCCCCCACCCCATACAGAGTTCACAGAAGCACCGACACCCATTGCAGGCTGGCGGAGAATCTGTTGCATTTGGCTACAAAGAGGCCGCCTGTATGGCCCCGGTGAGGTGCCTTCCTGAGGGACTTTCAAGGGGGATTGCCCGGAGCCACCAACTTGAGAACCCAGCCGGAACCTTACGCCCTTCGGTGCAGCTTGCCTACATCATCAGAACAGCTGTGATGGAGCCTGGGAAAATAAACACGTCCTGGTTTTGGCTGCTGACCTTCTAGCCCGGACCGAGAGCCAGCGCCCGCCCCACAGCAGAAGTGCCACCTTCCTCAGTCCCTCGGGAGGCGGGTATGTGCCAAACAGCATCCGTGAAGTCACCCAGCCCCTTGATCGCGACAGTCTGCCTTTCAGACCCACGCTTGGATTCCCAAGTTGGCTTTCCAAGTAGGAAGAGAACACAGCATGTATTTCAGTCCACTTGATGGTTACAGGGAGAGTCTATGGAAGCCAGAGTGTGCCCTGCTGGGCCAGGTCCACGTTCATCCAGTGCCCCCTACAGGGCCTGGCACGCAGCAGGTGCTCAGTACAGGTGTTAGATCTATCTCTGCCTAATGGTGGGGGGTAGTCTCCTGCCACAAAGCCTCTCTCCCCCCTTCCTCCCAGCCAGTGTTTTGTGCTCTATCGCCAGCTTGGGTCCGGATGACTCGGTGGCCACGATCCCAAGGCAGGCCTCCAGTTTTGGCTTGAACTCTTTTCCTACTATGCCTAGAGAAATCCCGGCACCACCATCGCCAGGGTTGGCCTTACCTTTACCAGCAGATTGTTCCATGGCTCTGTGGGGTTTGTGTTGCCATCAGGGCTCTTGTTCACTGGCGCCCAGAGAAAGTCCTGACTCTTCCTCGGGCGTTGGGCGTGTGTTTCAGGATCCACCACTCCTCTCCCTGCTGTCGGTTCCTCCAGGTCCCCGGGCGCCACCCGCCGCGTCCTCAGGCTTCAGCTGGAGCTAAGGCAGAGGGACAGAGTTCTACGAGATCAGCCATTCCTGTCGTTGACATTGTTTTATATTGTTAATGGTCCATGGACCAAGGCTTGAAATTGTTTACATTGTTTTATATTGTTAATGGTACACGGACAAAGGCTTAAAATTAACTATTCTAAACTTTTCTACCTAAGGGCACCTTGGTGGCTCAGTCAGTTGAGCCTCCAACTTTTGATTTCCGCACAGGTCATGATTCCAGAGTCCTGGATGGAGCCCTATGTCAGCTGCGTGCTAAGCCTAGAGCCTGCTTAAGATATTCTCTCTCTCTCTCTCTCTCTCTCTCTCTCTCTCTCTCTCTCGGCACCTAAGTGGCTCAATTGGTTAAGCATCCAACTTTTTTTTTTTTTTATGTTTATTTATTTTTGAGAGAGCCGGAGAGGGGCAGAGAGAGAGACAGGGACAGAGGACTGGAGGTGGCCTCTACACTGACAGCAGAGAGCCCTATGCGGGGCTCCAATTCACAAACCGAACCATAAGATCATGACCTGAGCTCAAGTCAGACGCTTAACCTACTGAGCCACCCAGGCACCCTAAGCGTCCAACTCTTGATTTCAGCCCCGGTCATGATCTCACAGTTGGTGAATTTGAACCCCGCATCGGGCTCTGGGCTGACAGCTCAGAGCCTGCTTGGGATTCTCTCTCTCTCTCTCTCTCTCTCTCTGCTCCTCCCCCACTCGCTCTCTCAAATAAATAAACTTAAAAATTAAAGATGATACATGTGTGTGTCATGCAGAAAAAAGGAGTGGGACAAGAAAGCAGCAGGAGGGGGCAGTGACCCCAGTGTTGGGCGGTCTTGGAAGCAGAGGGACAGGCAGAGACTGACCTTCCCTTGGTCATCAGGGCGTTCACAGCTGCCAGCCAGGGCCACACCCAGGGCTCAGAACTAGAACGAGAGAAGGAGACACTAAAATACCGACCGGAAAGTTCTCATGGTTTGTGGGTGAGGACCCAGCGGTTTCCGGGGGACCCCCCCCCAATGTCAGGGTCTATTCGTCTTTGAAAGTAGTCCATTTATCTAGAGGGGAACTTCATGGGTCAGGAAACTGAGGCCCATAGAAATTAATCCCCCCAAGACCCCGGAGCCTGACAACAGAGCAGGGATTCAGATCTGTGCCCATAAAGGCAACAAGGTACCATTTGACAGCCACCAGACTGGCAAAAAAATGTTCAAATGGCACACCAGGTGATCGTGACAGTGGGTTGAGAGAGACTCATTTTCTGCTGGGAGTGTCAATTGATAACATCATTTTGAAAACAATTTGGCTGTATCTGCTAAAATCGATGCGTTCAATACCCAGCGAAACCAGAAAACATTACTAGAATATCCATAGCAGCACTGTTTACGATAGCAGAAGTCTGGAAACAACCCAGATGTCTAGCAACAGCACCGACGTACAAATTGTCGTGGAGCCCTGTGGTAGAATACTTTGCAGCAGGAGAGAGGAGTGGTGCACAAGTCAACATCGTGCCGAGAAAAAGAAGTCACAGAATACATGTGCTAACCAGGTCTTTATTTAAATTCAAACATCCATCACTTAAGGACACCCGTATGCATGTAGTGAAACAGTTCAACATTATCGATAATGTCTATATCTTAGGCAGGGTGGCCAACACGGCTGCTAATGCGGTCCCTCTTTATCATTGACACATGATCTGAATCCGGAGAGAACTCGCTGTGAGCCTGGCCCCCCCCCCCCCCACTGCTGCCATCCTTACTCAACAAGGACAAAAATTGGGACGTTCACGTTCACCAACAATTCTCTTTTAAAGGGGGAATTTTTATTTATTTTTTAATTCGTAATGTTTATTTTTGAGAAAGAGAGAGCGTGAGTGGGGGAGGGGCAGAGAGAGGGGGAGACACAGAATCTGAAGCAGGTTCCAGGCTCAGAGTCCGATGCGGGGTTCGAACCCACAGACTGTGAGATCATGACCTGAGCCGAAGTCGGACGCTCAACCGACTGAGCCACCCAGGCGCCCCAACGTTTATTTATTTTGAGGAGAGACGGACAGAGCATGAGCGGGGGAGGGGCAGAGAGAGAGGGAGACACAGAAACCAAAGCAGGCTCCAGGCTCTGAGCTGTCAGCACACAGCCCGATGTGGGGCTTGAACTCACAACCCTGAGACCAAGAGTCACTGTGCTCCACCGACTGAGCCAGCCAGGTGCCCCCATCCTGTCTTTCTAAATGACAGGCAGAGTTGCTGAAAGGGCTCTGAGTTTGTAGGCAGCTTATCATCTGCAGTTGTAGCGCTGCTCAGAGGAATTGTGAAGTAGCTTATAAATTTAGATCGTTCTCGTTATGTAGCCAGTAGCAGCTTGAACCCTGAACTTGGCTTTATGATTTGCCACCACACATTCGCTGAGACACAGTGAAGTAAAACATGTATATGCTTGTCTGCCCTAACTTTGGAGAAGGTACCAGGGGCTGCAATGTGTAAAGTTTCCAGTGACTCATTCATTGTGCACTTCTAGTGAATAATGCGCTTGGACCCCAGTCCATCTGTCCTCCAGTGAAAGAATTTAAAACCACATTAAGACAAGTGGTACCTGGTTCAACTGTCCCATCCCTACCCCCATTTTTCCAGATGAGGAAACTGAGGCTTCAAGAGGAGGACACTTGGGGTGCCTGGGTGGCTCGGTTGAGCATCCAACTCTTGATTTCGGCTCAGGTCGTGATCCCAGGGTCGTGGCATCGACCCCCAAGTTGGGCTCTGCGCGGAGCATGGATTCAGTCTCTCTCTCTCCTTCTGCCCCTCCCCCACTCACACGCTCTCTCTAATAAAAATAAAAAATTAGGAGCGCCTGGGTGGCTCAGTCGATTGAGCCACCAACTTCAGCTGAGCTCACAATCTCGCAGTTCTTGAGTTCGAGCCCTGCATTGGGCTCGCTGCTCTCAGTGCGGGGCGTGCTTCGGAGATCTGCTGCCCCACTCTCTCCCTCTGTTCCTCTCCTGCTCACACTCTCAAAAGTAAATAAACCTCTAGAAAAATATATAAAAATTAAAGTTAAAAAACAAAGAGAAGAGACGCCCCCAAATCAGGAGGAACAGAAGGACAAAGGAGCAGACACCTCTCCCGTGGGGTTCATAAAGGAGTGGGCTTCTCCAGGCAGGTGAATGGGAAGATCAAAGAGCCAAGGATGCTGGGGGGCAGGGAGCCACTTGATTGCAGCAGTTGGGGGTGAGGGGCGAAGCAGCAGGACCAGCTCTTGGAAGGCCTGATAAGCCCAGTTCAGGACCCTATAAGGGAGTCAGCGCTGAAAATGACAACCCCGTTTGTGGCAACGTGGGCAGACCAAGGTGCTCGCCACCTGGTCGGCTGGCCACATGGGCAGGATCCTTACAGGCAGATGACCCCTGCCTCACTGCAGACAGAAAGGAACTGTCAGCCAGGGATGTCATACCTGCTCATTCCCCCAGCCCCAATTTCGGTTTCTGACCCCACCCCACCCCACCCCGGGGGTATCAGAATCAACAGCCCCTCTGGGACCTGTCAGGGCCAGCTGGACCTGTCCTTCCACGGGCTGAGCTAGAAGCTGCATCCGGTGGGTCTCACCTCTGCCCTTGTGATAGAAGGGAGCAGGGGCTAGCTCCCTGATAGCCCCAGAGAGATCCACCCAAGGGAGATCGAGGAGAGGAGCAGGGAAGGCTGGACACAATAACTCTCCATGTTGGCACTCAGACTTTGCCTTTAAAGTCCTTTAAAGGGCCAGCCTTTCTTCGTGTGTGAGGTTTTAGTAGTGAAATACATGCAATTTTTTTTTCATTTCAGAAAACTGCCTCCTGTTTTCTTATAGACAGTTTCTTCCCTGCTCACTGAAAGGCTGGAAGCTTTGCCGTGAACTTTTCAGGGTGAGACATTAATGACGGTGATCCCGACTGGATCTCACATAATTCTCTTTCCTAATTATCTTGTTCGCGAGAAATAAAGAAACAAGAAATCCCTGAAAACGGAAGTCATTTCCAATTAGACCCCAAACAACCCATCAACTGGCCGGTAGATGGCGCCAAAGTGTAGTCACTGCCTTTGGGCCCAAGGGCTCTAACCTGGTGCCTTCAAACACGGACCCCTAGCCTTTCCTTTCCATACCCGGAAGGAAAGCTGTCTGCCCTCTCTGCAGCCCGGTCGGTGGGAGGATGGGGGGGGGGGGGGGGGAGGGGAGAGCGGGCAACGAGGTGAGGAAGACAAAGTCTCATTTTAATTCAGCCCCGTGGGAAGGGGAGGAGGTTTCTAGAGTGAATCTGGCCTGAAGGAGGGGATTTCCCAGCTGAGCTTGGTAGACACGTGCGTGTCCTGTGTCTACCTGGAGAAGAGAAGGGTCTGACAAGGAGAGCTGCTCTGAGGTTCCAGGCATGTTTGGGGGACGACTGAGAGTGGGCAGAGGAGCGTCTGGGAAGGAGGATCGGGGCCAGACCACCAAGTCCTTGCATTGCCGCAATACTCTCTTCGGTGAAGGTGTTTCACCTGAGGGCGATCATTTCGCCTAAGGGGGTCATTCCGGCTGCCTGTGGAGGCTGAGAGAATGGAGGAGGGCGGCTGGAACAGAACCAGAAAACGATGCAGCAACATATTCTTGCCCCTCCCCGCCTTCCTCTGCACCTGCTTCTCGGCTATAATCGTCCTCAATTCCGGGCCACCTGGTCAGGCTGACAGTGCTGCCTCCCCCTGGAGATGGTCTATGGGGGGAGAGGGGGTCCTGCAGCCAGCATTCCAGGCCCCAGAGCACCAAGGTCAGGTGCGGAGATGGGGAGGATGTGGGTCTCGGGCAGAGCGGCAAGGGGCCTGGAGGCGGCATGGGCTGGACAGCCCGGGGCGCGGGTCTTGAACGCCTGTGCAGGGGCTGGCTTGGTGCCCCGGGCCCCTTGGACATTTCCGCCCTGGGAGGTGGGCGGATGAGAACAGGAATGTGGAAGAGGTGAATCCAGCAAGAGCCAGCTAAGGGGGCCAGGGCTTGGAGGCTGAGGGACTGGGGCGGGGTGGGACCCTGAACATGGACGGAAAGGGCATTTTAAAGGAAAAATCCAGCCCACTTGGCAGCTGTCAGAATGTGGGGGCCGAGGGATGAGTCAAAGCTGACTCACAGGGTTTGAAGGTGAGTCAAGGGAAAGTGACGGTGCTTCCAGGAAGTTCGAGACCACGCCCATTCTTTGAGGCCTGAAGCAGTGGCCCAGACTGTCCCACTTGTCATTTGCATGTTTACAGTCTGTCCCTCCCCCACTAGAATGTAAGCCCCTGAAGGCTCGGCCTGAAACTCTTTGCCTGGGGGGTTGGGGGGGCTCATAGGGGGACTGGGAGGCCTGGTGGGGGCTGGTAGGGGGTCACACCGCACCCCCACCAACAGACGCAGCCTCCCCCTGTCGCTCCAAGTTCCCAGCTCTTCACTACACTGAGACCACCTCCTGGGGAAGGCCTTCCAAGCAGATCCAGCGGCCCTCCTTCCCATCCACCCCTCCTGCCACACTCCTGTTCAGCCCCCCAGTCCCGTTCGCTGGATGCCCATCCCCTCGGATGCCCCACAGCCGGTTCAGCCCAACATGGTGACACCAAACAGGCCACCTGCTGCTGTGGCCACTCCAGTGTCCCCCACGCGGGATCCCTCATGTGGGGTCCTGTGGGCTCCTTCACCTCCCCTGGACTGTTCTCTCGCAAGCCTGCCCGTGCCCACCCACCAGCTCGGGGGCTTCCGGCCCTACTCAGCTCTCCCTGGGCCTGACGTCCATGCACGTGGCAGAGTGGGACATCTGAATGCAGGCCCCTGGGGCAGTCGGGCCACGTTTCGAGTCCCCTGGCACAGTGCCCTGCGGGATCTGGCACCCACCTCTTGCTTCGGCTGCGACAGCCACCCTGCCCCCCCGCAGGCTGTGTCCCCCCTCCCACCCACCCCACAGAAAGGCTTTTCCAGCCTCCGTTTCCTTGTCTGCCTTCTCACTCCTCCCTAAGACTCCCGTCTTCCTTCTAGATTTCACTTCTGCAGACGCTGTTCTTTCCCAGATGCCCTCCCCCCTTCCCCCTCCAGCAGCTAACACCACTGTCAGTTCTCAGAGAAGCCTCGGGCAGTGTCCCCACACCCTCCCAGCACTCCTCGGTTTATAAATCTGTGTGTTCACCTGCCGATGGCCTCATGGCTGTCTCCACCACGCATGTAGTGATCCGACGTCACACCCACTGTATCCCAGGGCCTGGACACGGGCTTTCAGTAAACAGGCTTCAAATGGTGCTCGGGGCACCTGGGGGGCTCAGTCGGTTGAGTGTCCAACTCAGGCCATGATCTCACAGTTCGTGGGATCGAGCCCCACGTCTGGCTCTGTGCTGATGAGCATGGAGCCTGCTTGGGATTCTCCCTCTCCCTCTCTCTCCCCCTCCCCCACTTTCTTTTTCTCTCTTTCTCAAAATAAATTAAGAAAAAACAGACGGTTCTCATTGAACAACAGGACACTGTTTCCCCTGTCAAATGGCCACATTCTGCTGACACCAGTGGGAGAGGAGGGCAAGGGAAGGCTTGTCGCACCTCCCTCTGGTGACAGCGTGTGCAAACTGACAGGGAAGTTATCAACCCCATCTGGGACTTCCAGGAATGGCTGCCCAGGCCGGGCCTCCAAGGGCAGGTTAAAACTTGCCGGGAGAAGAATGGTTTGGGTACCAAAGTGCCCCCGGTTTTGTGGTTGGTCAGGGGGAAACTGGCGCGCTGTGTGGAAATCCACTTTAGGACCAACTCGAAAACATACGGCCTGGTCACTCCACGTCCCATCCTTTCACTTCCTGTGGGGCCGTGCTCTCAGCCCTCCCCTTCCCTCCCAAGCAGTGAGCCCAAATCCAGCAGATGGGGCCCAAGTGCAGGACAGCATCACCGTGACCTGGGGCTGTCTCCTCACTCCCCACTAAGAGAACGAACGGCGCATCATCCTTCAAGCATTCACTGCACGCCGGCCCTACGGGCTTTCCCAGCATCCTTCTGTGTCTTCACTGCGATCATCACTAATGTAGAGATGAGAAGACCGAAGCACAGAGAGGTTGGGCAGCTTGCTGAAAGTCACACAGCCAGTAAGGGGCAGGGACAGGGCTCATGGTCCAGAGGCAGACCTGCACTCACGCTCCTCCAAGTCAACTGTGTCTGTTTCCAAAGTATGAACCACTGAATTTCCCTAGATAACTCGATTCTGAACCTATCTCCTTGGTGTTTGCTACACAAGATCAACTCTTAAAAAACAGCGTTGTGACGCATAATCGACATGCAACAAACTGCATGTTAAGCACGACCTGATATGTTTCGACATACTTGTACACCTGTGCAACCGTGCTGCAAATCAGACCGTGAACAGGTGCCTCAGCCTTCCTCGGTGCACCTGTCCCCCTACCCCTGCCTTTGCCACCCCACCCCCACCCCCAGGGCAGCCACAGGTCTGCTTTCTGTCACTAAAGGTTGGCTTGCATTTTCTCAAGTTCCACCAGTGACTGGTACGTTTCCTTCAGTGTAATGACTTTCTATACAGAATATTTACCAGTATATGCCGTAATCTGGGTATAAAACAAGTCCCAATAAATTTGAAAGGATTTGTATCATGGAGACTATGTTCTTCGACCACGATGAAATGAAATACTAGAAATCAGCAACAACAAGATTTTTGGAAAACCTCCAAATATTTAGCAACTAACACATTTATAGATAATCTGTGGGTCAAAGAAGAAATCAAAGGGAAACTGAAAAGTTACTTATTTCGTGCAGTTACCATGTGCCAGGCCCTGTGCTGGGTCATTTCCCAAAACAGACTTTGCTCGCGTAAGGCTCACAACCCTACAAGCACAGTCTTCTCATGCCCATGTTACAGAGGCAGGCGTGTTACAGAGTCAGTGACTTGCCCAGGTCACATGGGCAGGTAGATTCAAGATCTGACACTTGAATCCAGAGCCCCTGGATCCAGAGTCCAGCATTCCAACAGAGTCTTGCGTTCCAGCTTAACAGAGGGACACCGGAGGGTTCAAGTGAAGAAAGAAAGTGGTCAGGTTCCCTGGACAGCAGATCACTTTGGGACCAGTTCCACAAATATTTAGGATGTGGATAGGTGATCAGAACCCAGAGGAGGGAGCAGGAGGAGACTGGGTGGAAAAGGAGGTGAGGGGGGCACGAGAGAGCAGGGGTCAGAGGACTGGCTGCAGTGGAGGAGCACACGCCACGCTGGGGAGGGGGGGGGTCTCACACTCTGAGAACCTATTTATACAGGGGATTGGGCCTGATAGGTAAGTCGGGATGGGAAGGGCCCCTGGGGAGATGGAGGTGACAGTCCACGGGGACATTACTCAGAAGAAAAAAAGAGGGAATGGTGTCCAGGCTTGCATTTTCTAAAGTTCCATCAGTGACTGGTAGGTTTCCTTCAGTGTAATGACTTGTGCGCAGCCCTGTGGGGGTAGTTCACAGTGAAGTTTAGAAAGGAGTGACAAGGAGCATGGGGGACCATAGGCTACAGGGTGGAGACAGGTGCAGTTAGGTGGCTATGGAGGTCTTTTCCACGAGCCACTGGTTGTGGTGACAGGGGTGAGGGGCTTGGGGAGGGAAGTGGACAACGGAGATGGAAAGCAGCAGACGGATTCGAGAGGCATTCAGGAGGCAGAAACGGCAGGGCTCACACCAGATCCCCATGGGGATGCTTGGGCGTTCTAGAAGGTGGTGGGATAGCCGGCTAGCTGAGTAGTGAGTCCCAGAAGACCAGCCAGGTGGGGCAGTGAGTGAGCTCAGTGTCCAGCTGTGGCACTAGAATGGTCCCGGCCCAGGCTTCTCTGTCATCATCTGCACAGAGGTCCTGTTCCAACAGCTCCAGAGAAAGGCCGGAGAGGGGGGCGGGGCAGCCAGCACGCTGTGGTGGAACTGAGGCAGAGATCCCCAGGGCAATGGGGGGTTGGTGTAACCTGTGGCCCAGAGGCCAAGAGGAGGCAGGAGGAGAAAGTTTTTTTACTTAGTAACTAAGGCAGTCAGGAGAGAGCTTGAAAAGGCAGGAGGATGTGGCAGGAGGGAGGGTTATTCAAGTTGGAATCAGCTGGGCAACAACGATCCCAGGAGTGACCTTGGGCTGAGTTCTGTGGAGCGGAGGCAGGTGAAGTCTCCAGAAACCGAGAATGTCATAGCTGGGGCCTTGAATGGCTCACCTACAAGAAACCTGAAACTTCCCCGGGGCTGTGACAGAAGTGGGGTGGAAAGGAAGAAGTGGGCTAGGTCTCCGGGTCGGGAGCAGGAGTGCCCCTGTTCGGTCCAGGTGGAGAGGGCTTTGGCACTGCAAGAGCCAGCCAGCTAACTGCCCCTCCTCCTTGTCTCCTCTCCCCTGCCCCCTCCCGGCCCAGGCTGCAGGGAAAACCCGGGCAAGAGCTCCCAGACACAGATGGGGGTCACAAATAACGTTTTACAAGGTGCCCCAGCAAATGCATAACAACCCCCGCCTCCCCTGACCACGTGGCTGGAAGTTTCCATTCTATTTTTTTAATGCCAGTCAAGACGCCCCTGCCTCGATTTCACACACCCGCGGTGGGTCTCAAGCCCCACTTTGAAAACCCCGTTCGGGGAAGAGTGGGTTTTCCGGGAAATGAGGAAGTGGAAGGAGAGTTCAGTCAGGTTTGTTTACAACGTAAGGAGCTTCCAGATTGTTCCCGGGGGAGGGTGAGGCCGGAGTGCTGGGAGGAGCTAGCGACAAAGGAGCCGAGGGCTGAGCTCTTTTTCTGGGACACACAGTGCTCCAGGCGGGGTCCTTCAAATCGGAAGCCACCTGGTATGGGCTTGGGTGGCGTCCAAGGGCCCCTCCACCCCAAGATTCTTATGACTCTCACCTGCCATTGTTCAAAATCCCTTAGGAATCCCCATTTAGAAATTGGCTTTGGGAGCAAGTTAGTCCCCCAAACCGCGAACTAGATACTTCATATGGATACCTCAAGTTACGTAAAACAGGCAATAAAGGGCTTTACAAAATTCTGGTGGGTGTACTGGGCGAGCACGCATTCGTTCACCGATCCGGAAACTCCAGACTAGTGTGAAGGACACCGTTTCAGGGCAAACCAAAAAGCAAGTAGAGGTGATGGGGATTAAGGAGGGCACTTGTGATGAGCCCTGGATATTGTAAGTGAAGAATCGCTAAATTCTGCTCAAACTAAAGGAAAAGAAAAAAAAAAAAAAAGGTAGAAAGCCCCAAGGGGTGGAGCATGGGTTTGGAGAAGCCAGGCCTAAGGGTCCATGTCAGCATTTCCCCCTGTGCACCGCGTAAGAAAAGGACCAGCCCCCGACCCCAGCCACGGCCTGCGTTTGGAGGTTCCAGGGCAACGGGGGAGAGGCAGGGGATGACCCTGTCACCTGCTGGTGTTCCTCGCTCCTCGTCCCACGGTCAGAACCGGGTCCCTGGAGTCCGACCAGGCTCCAGGGGCTCCCCTGGTCCACACAGACCCCCGCGTCGCTGGAGGCTCCCCTGCTTCAGGGCAGAAACGAGGGGTCGGCCTGGCCACCGCACGCACATGCCCCGGTCACCCCTCACACCTGTCAGGGACCAGCGCCTTGGCACCCCTTAACCAGGCTGTGGGTAGGGGGAGGGGCCTCCTCTGGCGGGCACCTGTTGCCCCACTTCCAGGACCGTGAACCCAGAGTCGCTGCCCCGGCCTTAGAGATGTGGCATGGGACTCCCGAACCCTCGGCCGTAGCCCCAGCCCCGAGCCTCTGATCACTGCCCCAGGCGTATACCTGCGGGCCGGACTCCTCTCTCCCCGAGACCCTGACCCCGGCCTCAGAGCCCTAGAACTGGCCCGGGGCCCCTGGTGGCTGGCGCCGAGGGTCCCGAAGCCTACACCGCTTGGGGACACCGTCTAAGAAGGGCAAATTACTTCTACAGACTTCAGAGAGGCAACGGCTGCGGATACCCGGTCCCGGGCCTGGGTGGCGCCACTGCGCCCGCGCGCGCCGAGCTCGCGGCGCACGCCCGGGGTGGAGGGGGCAGGGGCGCCGGCGGGAGGCAGGGCTGGGGGCGGTAGCCCCGGAAGGCGCCAGACCTTCGCGAGAATTCCGGGCTGCGCAGGCGCACGGAGACGGGCGCGGGGACGCGCGCGGCGGCCGTTGGGGGTGGAGCGCTCGGGGCGGGCCCGCGCGCGCCCGGGGGAGGGGCGGGGCCGTGGCCAGGGCGCAGGCGCAGGCGCGCGGCCGCGGCGGCGGTTGGGGAGGGTTCTTCCGGAAGGTTCGGGAGGCTTCTGGAAAAGGCGCCGCGCGCCGGGCGGGCCCGCGTCTATATAAAGGGAGCGCGGGGGCGGCGCGCCAGTTGCTTCTGCGTCCTGGTGCTGCGTCGTCGCGGAGCCCGTGTGGTCCTTTAGCCGAGGTGAGGGGGCGACTGGGGGGGTGCCTGTGGGGGGGGGCGGCGGGCGCGGAGGCGGCTCCCGGGGGGGTCCCCGGGCCCCGCGGGGCGGCGCGGCACTACTCTGGGCGGCGGAGGCCTCTGGCCTGCTGCGGCCTCGACCCCCGCCCGCGTACGAGGGCCCGGAGGCCCGGAGGGGCGGTGGGGAGGGCGCGCCGCGGGGACCCCCGCCCGGCCGCGGCCCCGGCGCTCCGGCTCCGGGTGGGGGTCCCCGCGGGCCTGCGGCGCCCGTTGGCGGCGTGCGCGCGGGCCTCGGCGTCGCAGCTGGAAATGAGGTCATCCTTTGTCGGCGGGCCGGGCCTCCCGGAGGCCTGTGGCGCCGCGTAACCGGCCCCGCGGCCTCTGCAGATGCCCGAGGAAACCCAGACCCAAGACCAGCCGATGGAGGAGGAGGAGGTGGAGACGTTCGCCTTCCAGGCGGAGATCGCCCAGTTGATGTCCCTGATCATCAACACTTTCTACTCGAATAAAGAGATTTTCCTGCGCGAGCTGATTTCCAACTCATCCGATGTGAGTGTTGGCTTGGGGAACGGGGTCGCGGTCCCCCTGTGTGCGTCCCACCCTCCGGGAGCTCTGTGCTCACCGGCATGTGTTTCTCTGATAGGCCCTGGACAAAATCAGATACGAGAGCTTGACTGATCCCAGCAAGTTAGATTCCGGGAAAGAGCTGCACATTAATCTCATTCCAAACAAGCAAGATCGAACCCTCACTATTGTGGATACCGGGATTGGCATGACCAAGGCCGATTTGATCAATAATCTCGGTACTATCGCCAAGTCTGGGACCAAAGCGTTCATGGAAGCTTTGCAGGCTGGCGCAGATATTTCTATGATCGGCCAGTTTGGTGTCGGGTTCTATTCTGCCTATTTGGTTGCCGAGAAAGTGACGGTGATCACCAAGCATAACGATGATGAGCAGTACGCCTGGGAGTCTTCTGCAGGAGGGTCGTTCACAGTCAGGACTGATACAGGTAGGCACCTGGTGGAATGATTTACTCGGTCACGCGGGGGAGGGTCGGGTGCTGTAGGAAGGGGGCCCTTGAAGATGCTGTGGAATTGGCAAAAATTCGTTGGCTTCTTTGGGAGCATGCCTGGTGAGCACATGATGGTGCGATGGTAGGGATCTGGTTACTGATGTTGCTGGGGCAAGGCAGTTAAACGCCCATGGGACGCCTTTCATCCACAGCAGTGTTAACCCCCTTTCCTAAACGTGCTCAGAAGCTGTTGGGTGTGGATGGCATTGGGAGCTGAATTGTGATTCCCCCCCCCCCCAACACTTTGGTTTGCCCATTCAGATTGAGGTGGAGTCCGCTTTTTTCCTTCCTTTACAGGTGAACCTATGGGTCGAGGAACAAAGGTTATCTTGCATCTGAAAGAAGACCAAACGGAATACCTGGAGGAAAGAAGAATAAAGGAGATTGTGAAGAAACACTCCCAGTTTATCGGCTATCCTATCACTCTCTTTGTGCGTGTCCTTGTTTTTTATGTAAAGTTAACAAACTAAGGTGGTTCTTGAATCTACTACTGAGGGAAAAATCCAAACTTGTGTTGACCCGGCTAGTCTGAAGTTCTGTTGTACTATTAAGGTACCCAGGATTGTTTAGGTAGCCGCGTTAAACGTTACTGAGTGGTTTTCTGGTTATTTAACCAAACCTTTGAGCGTGGCTGATTAATTTGGGCTTTGGTTATAAGCGCACACGCTCCATTTAGTTCCAGAATGCAAAAGGTGACGTGATCTCCCATGTTCTTTTGAAGGTGGAGAAGGAGCGGGATAAAGAGGTCAGTGATGACGAGGCTGAAGAAAAGGAAGAGAAAGAGGAAGAAAAAGAAAAGGAAGAGAAGGAGTCCGATGACAAGCCTGAAATAGAAGATGTTGGTTCCGATGAGGAGGAGGAAGAAAAGAAGGACGGAGACAAGAAGAAGAAGAAGAAGATCAAGGAGAAGTACATCGATCAAGAAGAACTGAACAAGACCAAACCCATTTGGACCAGAAACCCTGACGACATTACTAACGAAGAGTACGGAGAATTTTACAAGAGCTTGACCAACGACTGGGAGGATCACTTGGCAGTGAAGGTGAGTGTCAAAGTGCTTCAGAGCTGGTCTGCTTCTGCAGGTGGCTTGTCGGAACTTGTCAAATCGAGGGTCGTAGCTGAGCACTTGGCCATCCCAGCCCTTGACCTCTCTCTCTGGAAGTGCTTTCGGTTGTCGCCGCGAGGGTTCTAGTTGAAGTCAAAGTCGCTTGCGTCATTGCTTGATGGTTTGGCGTGTGTTTTGTTACAGCATTTTTCGGTCGAAGGACAGTTGGAATTCAGGGCCCTGCTTTTTGTCCCAAGACGTGCTCCCTTTGACCTGTTTGAAAACAGGAAGAAAAAGAACAACATCAAGCTGTACGTGCGCAGAGTTTTCATCATGGATAACTGCGAGGAGCTGATCCCGGAATACCTGAGTGAGTACCGAGGACGATCGGGTGTGAAGTCCGAGCGTGGGGACCTCTCCGCTCCGGGGCGTTGGTTCGGGCCTGTGGGGCAGGAAATCCCCTTCGGTTTTTGGGGTGTAGGAGTTTGTTGATTTTTGTCCCGGGGACGACTTTATTTTTTCCCAGATTTCATTAGAGGTGTGGTGGACTCCGAGGATCTTCCCCTGAACATTTCCCGGGAGATGTTGCAGCAGAGCAAGATCTTAAAAGTTATCCGCAAGAATTTGGTCAAAAAGTGCTTAGAACTCTTCACCGAACTGGCCGAAGACAAAGAGAACTACAAGAAGTTTTACGAGCAGTTCTCTAAGAACATTAAGGTTCGTGGAAAGAGCCTGATCCTTCCCAGCGGTAATCAGACCGGCTTCTCTGGTTCTCGGTGACTTTTTTTTTTTTTGACACGGAGGAGACTTGACGCGAACGTTGTCTTTCAGCTCGGAATCCACGAGGACTCCCAGAACCGGAAGAAGCTGTCGGAGCTGTTGCGCTACTACACGTCTGCCTCTGGTGACGAGATGGTGTCTCTCAAGGACTATTGCACCAGGATGAAGGAGAACCAGAAGCACATCTACTACATCACAGGTGAGCGAGCGGCGTGCCGTCGTGGCCTCGTTCCGGGCACCGCCTGGCGACCGTGGGTGTGTTCCCTAGGCTCGTGGGGTCCCGTGTCAACTCCTGGGTACTAACCGCGGCCAGACCACGTGCGCCACGTCTGTGGGCGCGTCTGTGGTTCGAGCTGACGAGACTGGGAAAAGTCCGGAGGAAGCGACACCGCTTCCTGTTAAGCGAAGGTGTAACTTTCTACTAATGCCCCAGGGGAGACCAAGGACCAGGTGGCAAACTCGGCCTTTGTGGAGCGTCTTCGGAAGCACGGTCTGGAGGTGATCTATATGATCGAGCCGATCGATGAGTACTGTGTCCAACAGCTGAAGGAATTTGAGGGGAAGACTTTAGTGTCCGTCACCAAAGAGGGCTTGGAACTTCCAGAAGATGAAGAAGAGAAAAAGAAACAGGAAGAGAAGAAGACAAAGTTTGAAAACCTGTGCAAGATCATGAAGGACATCTTGGAGAAAAAAGTGGAAAAGGTGGGTGAACGTGGTTTCCTTCTCCTTGGGTTTCCTAATTGTGGGCGTGATCTTGAAAGGCCCGTAGGTGTTTTTCAGGTTGTCCGAACATACGGCCCCTTTCTCCCAAGTTCCCTCGGCTTTTACACAAGTTGTGTTTTTACACTAGTTGTGTTCCACTAGGACACAAGTGGAAAATTAGGCCCATTAAATGAGCAGGAAGGCCCTCTACCGTCTTGAAGGAGCTAAAAGGTGTCAGGATGTGCAGGAAGAGGGTCGTGGGTACTTGGGTCTGCATGTGGTGTTTCGCATTTTGGGAATACAGTAGCGGGAGTCCCTTCGTCCGTTTTATGATAAAACTGTGGTAGAGGGACTTTTCTAGACCCAGTCCTCACTTGGCGTTTTCATTGCAGGTGGTTGTGTCCAACCGACTGGTGACCTCCCCGTGCTGCATTGTCACGAGCACGTACGGCTGGACGGCGAACATGGAGAGGATCATGAAGGCCCAGGCCCTAAGGGACAACTCCACCATGGGCTACATGGCAGCGAAGAAGCACCTGGAGATCAACCCCGACCACTCCATCATCGAGACTTTGCGGCAGAAGGCGGAGGCGGACAAGAACGACAAGTCCGTGAAAGACCTGGTCATCCTGCTCTACGAAACCGCGCTCCTGTCCTCCGGCTTCAGTCTGGAAGACCCACAGACACACGCTAACCGGATCTACAGGATGATCAAACTTGGTCTGGGTAAGCTTTGCCAGGCACCCTGTGTGAGAAACCCCTTAGGGTCCCCTGACAAAGAGGTCATCTCGCAAGAGCCCCCCTGAGAGTGGCGCCGGGCTGACGCCATGCGCCGGTTCGGGACCGTGTAACCTGAGGGTTTCCTTTCCGAAAAGGTATCGACGAAGATGACCCCACTGCCGACGACAGCAGTGCTGCGGTGACTGAGGAGATGCCACCCCTAGAAGGCGACGACGACACGTCGCGCATGGAAGAAGTCGACTGAGCACCGCCCTGAGGATTCCTTGTATATGTACTCGATGCTTTATCCCGTTCCCTCCGACGATCTATTTTCAAGGATGTTTTTCTTTATTTTTGTTAACGTTTTAAAAATCTGTAAGGCATGACGAGAGCTACTTACGGGGAAGATAAGATTTCTTTCTGTTCGAGTGTGATACTGTGATGCGTAGAAACTAAAGCCCGGGTAGTTGTTTTGTTTTTTTGGGTTTTTTTTTTTGTTTTTTGTTTTTTTTTTAGTGCCACGCTGGCTGCTCTTCCAGGACAAGGTAACGTTTGTCGCAAGGTGTACGTAACCTCCCGTGAACCGCGTGGTCTGAAGCGTTCGCGACAAGTGGATTCCCTAGTAAGACCAAACTCGTCTGTCACTGAAGTGTTCTGAGCTATACCTTGGTGTTTAAAAGAAAAATCTTGGTTGAAACAACTTTCACCTTCTAGGATTTACTTTCCAAATCTTCTGTCCCCTGTAGTTATTTGCTGCATGTACCAGGCCTCTAGAAACTAGCGTGTTAAACCGAACCAACTTGATGGGAGTAACTATAGGGCTCGTTTTCCAAAGAGAAGAGCGTTGTTTAGAGTAGCGAAATTCGAAGGCTGCTTAGGCGCGTTGTAAAGCTGTTGGGGAAGTAACTCCACAAGTTTCGTGAGTGGAAATGTAGTGCTCGAGACACATTCTGCTTTAAAAGGTTGTAACAAATACAAACAAGTTTAAAAAAAGCTCTGCGAAAATGTTTTGTGTGGGGAAGTGGGGTTCCAAGATACAGGGCGGCCCCGGGTTGTAAAAAATTGGGGTGCACACGTGCCTGCTGGGAGACGGAGGGCGGTGGTTGACGTTGCCGGCCTGAAGTCGTCTGTGACCTTCCCAGTGCGCGCTCAGGTGGCGGCTCTGGGGTCGGGAGCATATTCTGGAACCACACGGAAGAGAAGGGACCGTCACACAACACGCGTTCTGTGTCCCGTGTTACATTTCCTAATGACTCCTTTCTCCTTGGATTTTTACGTCCAAACGGCTTTTCTGTAGTGTTTGTAAGACCTGCCTTATGCCCTAAATATAGCTCCTTAATACCTCAGCCTTGTGTCTCCCGCGTTCTTTAGCAACTCTAATTCCATCCCATCTGAAATCCGCTTACTCTCTGGCTCTCCACTGAGCCTCCGGCGGGATGCGTGGAGGGTGGTCTCTGACCCCTGTGAGCAGCAGCAGGCGGGGTGGGGAGAACCGGCCGGGTCGGTGGGGTTCCCCGCCGGGAGCAGCAGGGACTAAATCAGCCTTCCGGTCCTAAAGCTGAGTGGTTTTGGTTTTGGCACGTGGGTGGTAGTGGGTCCACACGGGATTTGGGGGCGAAGATCACCTGCAGACCGTGACCGTGACGTAGAATCTAGGGGGATGGGCTGGGAGAGAACTTGGGGCGGTGGAAGGACAGCTGCTAAGTGCCAGGTGAACGGAAGTCACGTTCGATCCTTAAAATCCCCTGAGGTAGAGCTTCCTCTCCTCCCGCAAACGGGAGTTGCTTACATGGAGGGCTCAGTATCTGAGTCCAGGTTGATCCCCAAAGTTGTTTGGCTGTTCTGCATTTAGGGGAAGATGTTCCCAGTTAGGAGGGAGCGGAAGTGGCCGGTAGGAGGCCTTGAAGGGCAAGTTTCTCCCTAGTCTGGTAAGAAAGCTGAAGCCCGCAGGAAGAGGTGTTCGAGGGAATCCACAAAGGGAGAACCTGCGTGTAAGTGATCCAACTGAACGCCTCCTCCCTGGGTCACTGAGAAAGCGCTCAAGGCAGGTGTGTGCTGTGTCTAGAACCATCACCCAGTGACGCCATGTGGCACCCCCCCCCCCCCGAAGATGGGTGCTCCACGCGGCGGGGGAGATGCAGAGGTGGCCTCAAAATCCAGTGTTGCTTCACACCTTCCGGAACTGGTCCCATCTGAGGAAAGGTGAAGGCTTTTCCCAGGTTACGTGGCTATCTGATGCACAACCGGCAAGGACGCTACAAGGACGGAACCGGAACCATATGTGAATTTAAGCAAAACCCTAAGATAGGCGATCAACACACAGAAATCCGTTGAACTTAGCGTCAAGCTGTTGTTAACTCTTGAAAGACTCGGTAACAAGCTAAACAAATTTTACAAAGGTTTTGCAAGACTTGCCCACCAAACACTGCGGAGCGGAGAGAGGGAACGTTCGGCATTGGAAAACAATAGTAGGATGGGGTGCCTTGCTAGAAGTGTCCTACGTGAAAGAAGCCAGACAAAACTACATGGTCTGATTCTTTTTCACAAAGTTCTAGAAAAGGCAGGAGGTGGGTCAGCAGGGTGCTTAGGGCCAGAAGTCCTGGTGGGGGTTGACTACAGAGGGACAAGAGGGGACTTTGGGGGAGCGCTGGAAGTCCAGAAACCTGATGAGGTGATGACTGCATGACTATATTAAAATCCACCGACCTGAGGGGCGCCTGGGTGGCTCAGTTAAGCATCCAACTTCCCCTCAGGTCATGATCTCACGGTCCGTGGGTTTGAGCCCCGCGTTGGGCTCTGTGCTGACCGCTCAGAGCCTGGAGCCTGCTTCAGATTCTGTGTCTCCCTCTCTGTCCCTCCCCTGCTTGTGCTCTGTCTCTCTCAAAAATAAACTTAAAAAAAAATTTTTTTAATCCATTGAGTTGAAAATGGGTGAATTTTAACGGTGTCTTTTATTTAAATAGCAAATGAAAACAAGTATGGAAGGCAGTCTCATGGTGTTCAAAAGTGACCTTAAGCAAGTCACTGGGCCTCCCACACCTCTGAACTCATTTGTAAATTAGAAATAATAATGCCTGGGGGCGCCTGGGTGGCTCAGTAGGTTAAGCTTCTGACTTCGGCTCAGGTCATGTTGTCACGGTTGGTGGGTTCGAGCCCTGCGTGGGGCTCTGTGCTGACAGCTCAGAGCCTAAAGCCTGCTTTGGAATCTGTCGCCCTCTCTCTCTGCCCCCCTCCAGCTCACGTTCTGTCTCTCAAAAGTAAATACACATTTAAAAAAAGAAAAAACTGCCTGAAAGAAACCCCTGGCACTTTCTAGGTAGTGGGCTCAACAGGTGCCTGGTGAACAAGTGCTCAGTGACACGGCTTGTACTGGAAAGGACTCTCAGGGCCTTTCCTGCCAGTCCTACGAGGTCGCCTCGCTCAGGCTCCCTTCTGCCCCACGCTGCTGGGGGCTGTAATCGAGCCCCAGCCTGACCGAAGCCTCATGCCCTGCGGGAAGTTTTCTTCCACTGCTTTGCCCTCATTCTCTCTCCGTCTTCTCAGCTGTTAGGAATTCCTAGCAGGCACACGTTCATCAAGTTTGTATTGAGTCCCCACTAAGAACTAGCCCAGCATGGCTCGGTGGGCCACACACGAAAAGGGCGTCCTTGCAGAAGGCCAGCTGACCTATGGCGGCCACCGTGAAGGCCACGGCGTCTCCAGCTGAGGTACCAGCACAGCAAGGAGGGGCTCTGTGGTGGGAGCGGTCCTGCAGAAGCTTCTAGAAGAGGTTGACCGCTGACATAAAGCTGGACACTTGGTCTGGGGAAGGGACTCACACACACGGTCCTAGAGACAAGGAAGCTGGAGGGTGAAAAAGTGAGTGACTGTGGGCCTTGGACACCAGCCATTAGCCACGGCCTCAGACCGGGATCAGATGGAGACTCTGGCTGACAGCTGACCTGGTGGGAAGGCAGTAGCCCGTGGGCGGCCTCTTCAAAATAGCGGGGCCTGGGCCCACCCCTGGAGGAATGGCCTGAATACCAGGAAGTGGTAAGGCAGTTACGCCATCTTGTCCCTTGTGGTTGCCTGGTCTTCATCCCAGTGGCCCCTTACTCCATGCAAGCCCACCCCGTCCCACCCGCGGGGGAAGAGGTGCCAGGGGGCAGGCGCGCGGGGCCACCTGGGGGGACAGCACGAGAGTGAGAGCACGCCGACTGCCACTCGGTCGTCTCTGAGGACCGAGGACAGGGAGGCAAGTCCTCCAAAGATGGCAGTTCAGCGAGAGCCAGCTCAAGCTGTCCTGAGTTTGAATTAGCCACCTTTCTCTGTTTTGTTCACTATCTGCCCCAAATACGCACGACAGCGTGTGGCAGTCAAGTGTTTGCTAATAAACCAGCCAGAGCACTTCAGTTTACACGCACACGCTCAGTTTCCAATTTCTTCTATTTTTTCTTTTTATTCTGGGATTTCCTTTTTTTTCATGTTTATTTATTTTGAGAGAGAGAGCGAGCATGAGCAGGGGAGGGGCAGAGAGAGGGAGAGAGAATCCCAAGCAGGCTCCATGCTGTCAGCGCAGAGCCCGATGAGGGGCTCAGTCCCACCGATCGTGAGATCGTGACCTGAGCTGAAATCGAGTTGGATGCCTCGCTGACTGAGCCACCCAGGCGCCCCGGATTTGGGGGTTTCTTAGACACGTGCACAAGCAGAGAAAGAGAGAGTAACAAATGTTGGTGACGATGTGGAGAAATCGGGACCCTCCTGCACCGCCGCTGGGAATGTGAAACGGCGCTGCTCTGGAAAACAGTCTGGCAGTTTCCTTGAGAAGTTAAACAGAGACTTGCCGTTGGATCCAACGATTCCCCACTGCGTGTCCCCCCAGGAGAAATGAAAATGTTCACGAAAATGTCCACGCACGTTTTCGTAGCCTTAGAACAGCTAAAAGGTGGAAACAAACTAAATGTCCATCGACACAGGAACAGATAAACCAAGTGTGATCCGTACAATGGAAAATCGTTCCAGATATCGTATTATTGTCATAAAAAGGTATGTATGAAGTGCTGATCCATACCACAACATGGATGGAAGCTGACAACGTGCTAAGTGGAAGAAGCCAGTCACAAAAGGCCACATGTTTATTGTAGGATCCCACTGACACGAAATTTCCAGAACAGGCAAATGCATGGGGGCAGAAAGAAGGTGCATGGGTGCATGGGCTGGGGCTGCAGGGGAGGGCGGCTGAGGATGACCGCTGAGGACTAGAGAGTTTCTTTCTGAGGCGCTCCAAGTGTTCTAAAATTGATTTCAGTGGGGCACCTGGGTGGCTCAGTTGGTTGGGCGACCGACTTCGGTTCAGGTCATGATCTCGCGGTTCGTGGGTTCAAGCCCTGCGTCGGGCTCTGTGCTGACAGCTCAGAGCCTGGAGCCTGTTTCAGATTCTGAGTCTCCCCCTCTCTCTGCCCCTCCCCTGCTCATGCTCTGTGTCTGTCTCTCAATAATAAATACACGTTAAAAAATTTTTTAATTGATTACAGTGACGGTTGAATAACTGATTATACTCAAAAATCACTGAAGCATACGCTTTTTTTTTTTAATGTTTATTTTTGAGAGAGAGAGAGAGAGAGCACGAACTGGGGAGGAGCTGGGGACAGAGGATCCGAAGCGTGCTCTGAAGTGACAGCAGAGAGTCTGACGCGGGGCTCAAATTCACAAACCGTGAGATCATGACCTGAGCTGAAGTTGGACGTTCAACTGACCAAGCCACCCAGGTGACCCTGAAGTACACGCTTCAAATGGATGAATTGTACAGTATGTGAATTGGATCTCAATAAAGCTGTCATTTTGGGGTCGCCTGGGTGGCTTACTTGGTTAAACGTCCAGCTCTTGACTTCAGCGCAGGTCATGATCTCATGGTTCGAGGGTTCAAGCCCCGCATCAGGTTCTGTGCTGACGGCTCAGAGCCTGGAGCCTGCTTCTCTCTCTGCTCCTCCCCCGCTCATGCTCTGTCTCTCTCTGTCTCCAATAAATAAACATTAAAAACATTTTTTTAAATTTTTTTTTTCAACGTTTTTTTTATTTATTTTTTGGGACAGAGAGAGACAGAGCATGAACGGGGGAGGGGCAGAGAGAGAGGGAGACACAGAGTCGGAAACAGGCTCCAGGCTCTGAGCCATCAGCCCAGAGCCTGACATGGGGCTCGAACTCACAGACCGCGAGATCGTGACCTGGCTGAAGTTGGACGCTTAACCGACTGCACCACCCAGGTGCCCCCAAAACATTTTTTTTTAATGGTCAAAATGGCAAATTTTTTTAACACACACTGTTGACAGACCCCGGCTTCTTCCCACCCCGGCCACTCCGGTCAAAGAGCCCATCCAAAGCGTGTGACTGGCTGAGGCTCGTTATGCGGCTTGTCCCAGGGGCAAGGGAGGCTGGGACACAGGCCTCTGGCCTCCCGTGGTGGGACTGTCCCCAGAACAGCGGTGGGCAACTCAAAACTGCCGGCTGCCCCCTCTAGAGGCCTCCACGCGCCCCTTCACCCGGGACGGTCTTCGTGCCCCTCTGCACCAGGCAGGTGGCCTCCTTCACAAAAGCCCCTGCCACGCTCTCCCTTTCTCTCCGGCGTTTGTCCCCAGTGTCCCTTAAGGCTTCGTTGATGGTCTCGCCTTTCCACGGCCCCATCTGCCCACGAAGGAAGGCACGGGCCCCGTGTGCCCGCCGCCAGCCTGGCGCACCTGATACATACTTGTGGAGTGAATGGATAACCGGTAGATTTAACGGCTATTTCCCCCTTTCTGTGTCGACGGCAATTTGTGTAACTAATTCTGTACAACTCGGGAGGCTTTTTGTTCCCTTTTCCAAGCCTTCCAGATCTACTCAAACCTTTGAAAGTGTGATTACAGATTATTCTTCTATAGGAAGGAACATGGCTTCACCTCCCCGGGAGGAACATTCCAGGAGGCAGAGCTCTTAGTGAGTCACGGTATATTAATAGCACCATCAAACTCTGAACAAAGATTCCATGATGTTATTGCAAAGCCAGCAAGCTGAGCGTATTGTCTGCCAAGTGTATCTGTCTGCTCGGAACATACGTTAGCTTCTTACGGAAGTTCTTTAAGGCTTCAACACTTGACCAGTGACGTTCTAGGGCTTGAAATGTAGTCCAAAAACCAACACCGTGTGTGTTTTTTTTTTAATTCCAGGTTTAAAAATAACGAACAAATCAGAGTGAAGAAAGAAAAAAAGGATAAATCAGCTATCTGCTTTTTTTTTTAAGGTTTTATTTTTATTTTTAAAGTTATCTTGGGTCCCTGGGTGGCTCAGTTGGTTAAGCATCCAACTCTTGGTTTGGGCTCAGGTCAAGATCTCACGGTTGGCGAGTTCGAGCCCCGCATTGGGCTCCACGTGACAGTGCAGGGCCTACTTGGGATTTTTCTCTCTCCTCTCTCTCCCCATCCCCAACTGTCTCTGTCTCTCCCAAAATAAATCAATAAACTTAGATTTTTTTTTTAAATGTGTTTAAATAAATAAATAAATACATAAATAAATAAATGTAATCTCTACACCCAATGTGGGGCTCGAACTTCCAACTCCAAGGTCAAGATTGCATGTTCTCTCACTGAGCCAGCCAGGTGCCCCTCAGCTACCTGCTTTTTAAAATAGTTGAACCAGGGCGCCTGGGTGGCTCAGTCGGTTAAGCATCCGACTTCGGCTCGGGTCATGATCTCACGGCTTGTGAGTTTGAGCCCCGCATCGGGCTCTGGCCTGACAGCTCAGAGCCTGGAACCTGCTTCAGATTCTATGTCTCCCACTCTCTCTGCTCCTCCCCTGCTCATGCTCTGTCTGTCTCTCTCTCTCTCAAAAGTAAAAAAAAAAAAAAAAAAAAAAAAATTTTAAATAGTTGAACCGATGAAACCAATAAAACACTTAATATTTGAATTCCATTCATTGTGGATATAGCAAAGCACGCTATTTTGCAACTCCCCTACATCCTATGGATTCTTCTGTCTCAATGCCCTTCCTTAGCCTGGAAGTTCAGCAGACATGTGAGAAGGTCTCTGGTGATCACAAAAGGGGAACCGAATACAAGGAGGTACATTTTACACCCATCAGAATGGCAGAAATTTAAGTCAGACATCACCAAATTTTGGCTAGAGTCTGGCAAACGGGCACTCACGTGTAGCCCTGGTGGGAGTGTGAACGGATAATCACGCTGGAGAGCAATTTGGTGTCTCTAAGGAAGAACTTACTTCCCCTTCTTGGCTAGTGCTAGAGAAAGTCTTACCCACCTGCACAAGGGGAAATGTCCAAGAATGTTCTTTGCAAGACTGCAGTATGGAAACATTGGACATAGCCTAATTGTCCAATAAATGGGGACTCTCCTGGTAACTAGTTAATAGGAAATACAGGAGAGAGGGGGATAGAGGGACAAGCTAAACAACACTTTGAGAAAGCAGCCAGACAAAACCAGAAGATTCTGCAGGATATCTGGCCTGGTCTCTTCCATAAATCCATGCCATTAAAACAAACTAAAACAGCTCTAGGTTAGAAGAGACTTGAGGGATACAACCAGTCTTAGCCTACAGGCCAGGTGGTACCACGGGGCAGGGAGGCCGGGCATGCGATATGGCCCACTTGGGGAAGGTATTTCTACCTGGATGGTGGAGGCCGCGGGTGCTCCGGCATTCTTGCCCAGGGCTCCGGTTCCTCGGTGGGATTTCTATTTCCCTTCTTTTCTCCTTATTTTCTTAGTTCTTTCTTTTTGGCTCTACATATGTGACTTTCAAAGGTACAAGTAGATAGAATAGTATGGAAGCTCACGTGCCTATCATTGTCCAGTCAACGGATCATGGCCATTTGGGCCCATCCACACCGCAGGAACCCTCCGTCATCCACCCCCCCCCCAGGCTTTCTGAAGCAATTCCTGAATTTCATCGTATCCTTTATTTTTGTTACTTTTTATTTAAATTCTAGTTAGTTAACATATAGTGTAACAATGGCTTCAGGAATGGAATTTAATGATGCATCACTTACATATAACACCCAGTGCTCATCCCAACAAGTGCCCTCCTTAATGCCCATCCCCCATTTAGCCCATCCCCTCACCCAACACCCCACCAGCAGCCCTCAGTTCGTTCTCTGTATTTAAGAGCCTCTTATGGTTTGCCTCCCTCTTTCTCTTTATCTTATTTTTCCTTCTCTTCCCCGTGTTTATCGGTCTTTGTTTCTGAAATTCTACATATGAATGAAATGATACGATATTTGTCTTTCTCTGCCTGATTTATATCGTTTAGCATGATACCCTCTAGTTCCATCCACATTGTTGCAGATGTCAAGACTTCATTCTTTTTGATCGCTGAGTAATATTCTTTTGTGTGTGTGTGAATATACATATATATATTACATCCTCTTTGTCCATTCATCGGTTGATGGACATTTGGACTCTTTCCATCATTTGGCTATTGTTGATAGTGCTGCTATAAATTATGGGGTACATGTGCCCCTTCGAATTGGCATTTTTGTGTCCTTTGGATAAATACTTAGTTGTGCCAATGCTGGGTCATAAGGTGCCTCTAGTTTTAATTTTTGGCAGAACCTCCATACTGTTCTCCGGAGCGTTGCACCAGTTTGTATTCCTACCAACAAGGCAAAAATGCTCCCCCTTCTCCGCATCCTTGCTGTCATCGGTTGGTTCTTTTTTTTTTTTTTAACGTTTATTTATTTTTGAGACAGAGAGAGACAGAGCATGAACGGGGGAGGGTCAGAGAGAGAGGGAGACACAGAATCAGAAGCAGGCTCCAGGCTCTGAGCCATCAGCCCAGAGCCCGACGCGGGGCTCGAACTCATGGACCGTGAGATCGTGACCTGAGCTGAAGTCGAACGCTTAACTGGGCCACTGAGGCGCCCCCATCTGTTGGTTCTTGAGTTGTTCATTTTAGCCATCCTGACAGGTGTGAGGTGGTATCTCTCTGTGATTTGGATTGGTATTTCCCTGATGATGAGTGATGTTGAGCATCTTTTCATGCGTCTGTTGGCCATCTGGATGTCTTCTTTGGAAAAGTGTCTGTTCGTGTCTTTGGCCCATTTCTTCACTGGATTGTTTTTTGGGTGTTGAGCTTAATAAGTTCTTTATAGATTTTGGATCCTGACCCTTTATCTGATGTGTCATTTGCAAATATCTTCTCCCATTCCATCGGTTGCCTTTTAGTTTTGTTGATAATTTCCTTTGCTGTGCAGAAGCTTTTTATCTTGATGAGGTCCCAATAGTTCGTTTTTCCTTTTGTTTCCCCTCATCGTGCCATTTAATCTGTAAGTATTTCATCTTTTCCTTAACATACCTTTATAACTCAAACATACTCAAGGTACTTGGTCTACGATTAAATGCACAATTAAAAAGAAGACAGGAAGCCCATTCCACCACTTCTAGTCAACACTATACTGGAGGTTTGAGCCAGTGCAGTTAATCAAGATAAATAAATTTTTAAAAAATCCTGATTGGACAGGAAGGAGTAAAAATTATCTCTATTTGCAAATGACGTAATCTTGCATGTAGAAAACCCTAAGGAGAACACACACACACACACACACACACACCCTTATTAGAACAACCAGTTCAGCAAGGTTTTAGGATATGAAATCAATATACAAAAATTTATTGTATTTCTATATATTAACAATGAACAAACCAAAAATAAAATTAAGAAACAGCTCCACTGGGGCGCCTGGGTGACTCAGTTGGTTGAGCGTCCTACTTTGGCTTGGGTCATGATCTCACAGTTCATGAGTTCGAGCCCCGCGTTGAGCTCTGTGCTAACGGCTCTGAGCCTGGAGCCTGCTTCCAAGTCTGTGTCTCCCTCTCTCTCTGCCCCTCTCCTGCTCACGCTCTGTCTTTCTTTTTTTTTCAGCGTTTTTTTTTTTTATTTATTTTTGGGACAGAGAGAGACAGAGCATGAACGGGGGAGGGGCAGAGAGAGAGGGAGACACAGAATCGGAAACTGGCTCCAGGCTCTGAGCCATCAGCCCAGAGCCCGACGCGGGGCTCGAACTCCTGGACCGCGAGATCGTGACCTGGCTGAAGTTGGACGCTTAACCGACTGTGCCACCCAGGCGCCCCGCACGCTCTGTCTTTCAAAAATAAACAAATGTTAAAAAACAATCTAAAAAAGAAATATCTCCATTTAGAAAAGCATCAGAAAGAAGAAAATACTTAGCAATAAATTTAACAAAAGAAACACAAGATTTGCACACTGAAAGCTGTAAAACGTTGTTGAAAGACATGAAAAGACATCCTATGTTCATGGATTGGAAGTCATAATATTGTGTGTGTATTTTATTTTAGTGGACACACAGTGTTGCATTAGTTTTAGGTGGACCACGTAACAATTGGACAAGTCCATACATTATACTGGGCTCACAACAAGTGTAGCTGCCATCTGTCACTATGCAACACTATTCAATACCACTGACTATGGGGGGGGGGGGGGGGCGGGCCTGGGTGGCTCAGCCGGTTAAGCGTCCAACTTCGGCTCAGGTCATGCTCTTGTGGTTTGTGGGCTCGAGCCCCACGTCGGGCTCTGTGCTGACTGCTCAGAGCCTGGAGCCTGCTTCAGATTCTGTGTTTCCCTCTGCCTATCCCATGCTCATGTTCTGTCTCTGTTTCTCAGTAATAAATAAATGTTAAAAAAAATTTTTTTTTAAATGCCACTAACTATATTCCCGATGCTGTACATTTTGTCCCCTTGACTTATTCATTCCCTAATGGAAGCCTGTACCTCCCATTCCCCTTCCATTTGCCTGTCCCTCCACCCTTGTCCCCTCTGGTGAATATCAGTTTGTTTTCTGTATTTATGGATCTATTTCTTCTTTTTATTTTCATTTGTTTTATTTTTTAGATTCTACATGTAAGTGAAAATTGTTTGCAATTTCTCTCTTTCTATCTGACTTATTTCACTTTGCAAAGTATCCTCTAGGTCCATCCATTTTGTCATAAATGGCAAGATCTCGCTCCTGTTTATGGCTGAGTAATACCTAGTAACACTTCATTGGAATCTGACACATCATTGTATTTTTTTTTAGCTAAAAAAGTTGTTTTTAAGGTTTTTTTTAAATGTTTATTTACTTTTGACAGAAAGAGACAGACCATGAGTGGGGGAAGGGCAAAGAGAGAGGGAGACACAGAATCCGAAGCAGGCTCCAGGCTCCGAGCTGTCAGCACAGAGCTCGGCCTGGGGCTGGAACTCACGGACGTGAGATCATGACCTGAGCCGAAGTCGGACGCTCAACCGACTGAGCCACCCAGGTGCCCCTGTTTTTGAGGTTTTAAATTATTTATTTTGAGAGAGGCAGAGACGTGAGCAGGGGAGGGGCAGAGAGAAAGGAAGAGAGAGAATCCCAAGCAGGCTCTTCACTGTCAGTGCAGAGCCCAACAGGGGGCTCGAACCCACAACCATGAGATCCATGACCTGAGCCCCAAACCAAGAGTCCGATGCTTAACTGACTGAGCCACCCAGGCACCCCTTTCATTTTTTTAAATGTTTATTTATTTATTTATTTATTTATTTATTTATTTTTTTTTAAATTTTTTTTTTCTTAACGTTTTATTTATTTTTGAGACAGAGAGAGACAGAGCATGAACGGGGGTGGGCAGAGAGAGAGGGAGACACAGAATCGGAAGCAGGCTCCAGGCTCTGAGCCATCAGCCCAGAGCCCGACGCGGGGCTCGAACTCACGGACCGCGAGATCGTGACCTGAGCTGAAGTCGGACGCTTAACCGACTGCGCCACCCAGGCGCCCCAAATGTTTATTTATTTTTGAGAGAGAGAGAGACAGAGCATGAGCAGGGAAGGGGCAGAGAGAGGAGACACAGAATCGGAAGCAGGCTCCAGGCTCTGAGCTGACAGCACAGAGCCCGATGCGGGGCTCCAACCCACGAACCAGGAGATCATGACCAGAGCTGAAGCTGGAGGCTCAACTGACTGAGCCCCCCAGGTGCCCCTTTCATTGGGGTTTTGATTTGCATTTCCCTGGTGATTAGTGATGTTGAGCATCTGACATCATGTTGAGGTGGCAAAATACTACTCAAATCGACCTACGGATTCAACACAGTCCTTGTCAAAATCCCAGCTGGCTCGGGAGGGGGCCTGCCGCCTGAGTGGTTCAGTCAGTTGAGTATCCGTCTCTCCTCTGTTCTTGTATGTGCATGTACTCTCTCTCAAAATAAATAAACGTAAACAATTTTTTTAAATTACCAAAGAAGCTAGCGAGTTCACAGCTAACAGGATTTGCGGCGTATCCAGTTCCCCAATTCCTGTCATTCATTCAAAACATATGTTTGAGCGGTTACTGTGCCGGGCACCGTGGGGGAGGGGTGGGGGGAAGGGACCTTGGGATTGGAACCCTTAGGCGCATGGACTCGTGGGCCAGTAGAAATCCTTGGGCCACTTCCACACAGGCTGATCCGGCCGGCGGTGGGAACGCAGGGGAGGGGCTTGTAACTTCCGTGGTCCGGGAAGGCTTCCTGGAGGAGGCGCCAAACTCAGCTCCCCAGGTTTAAGGAAGCCAGAGGTGGGGGCGGGGTGAAGTCCGGGCTGGGGGTGGTTGGGGGAGGGGCTCGCGGCCCTCCTCAATCTGGGCGATGGGAAGTGGCCGCCGCCCGGGGCGGGAGCAGTCCTCGGGTACCGCCGGAGGGGGGCGGCGGGTGGGCGCGTTAAAAGGTTTGGACGTCATCCCGGGGCACAGGGGAGTCGCTCAAGATTTCGCGACAAAGCGATGTCCTCAGGAAGGCTTCCGTGGCCGCGAAGGGAGCGCGGGAGGGCGGCTCCGAGGCGCGGGGCGCAGGGGCGCGGGGGGCGGGGGTCTGGGCGGGGCGGGAGGGGCCGCTCGCCCCGTCGCCGCGGCGATGTCTGTGACGTCACACAGGTCCGGCCACAGCCCCCCGCCCCTTCGGGGCTCGGCGGTGACCACGCCGGGAACGAGATGGACAAGCCGTTCAGAAGGTGAGTCTGCGGTGCCCGCCCGCACGCCCCGCGCGCCCGACCCTCGAATTCCGACCTGGGCGGCACTGAAGGAGCCTCGCCCGGGCCCACCTGGGTGGCGAGCCCATTGCCGGTGGCCCCGACGACCGGAGGGACGACACGCCCTCGCTACGTCGGGGGCTCCTCTTCCCGTCCAGCCCCAGCCCCGGCAGGGGGGGCGCAGGTGCGGGGCGCAGGGGCCTGGCCGGGTGCGCCCTCCCCGCCGCTGCTGGCCCCGCAGGGGGCCGCTAGAGCCGCGTGGGCCCGGGTAGGACGCGGGTGGGCTTCCGCCAGCAAGAAGGGGCCGAGGCAGCTGGGTCCAGATCCTGCGGGGCGGGGGGGGGGGGTTCCGTGGGAGTGAGGACAGCCTTCCCTGGGGGGTTGGTGCCCCACCGCCTGGGTCGGGAGTCCTTGCCTTGGAGACCCCCACCCCCACTTTTTCCCCTTATGGAGGGGCAGCCAGTCTTCCAGGAGTCAGGCCTCCAGGGCAGTGAGAGCCTAGTGTGTGGTGAGGACGGAGGTGGGGGGGGGGGAAACCTCCATTTCCCCCCAGGCGTTACCTGTGAGGGGTTAAGAAGGGGTGCCTCCAGCCTTCTTCCAATGTGGGGAGGGGTGGGGGCCGGTGGGCGCTGGGCCATCTCTGCCCAGGGTCAGGGTCAGGGTGGGAGGGTGGCCCCGGGCTGACCCTGCTTTGCCCTCACGCATGAAACAGCTTGGTGGACATGTTCCCCTCCCCCTGCAAACCCACAGGAAAATTCTGGGTCACCGGGGAATTACCCTGGGGTTCGTCTGCAAAGCTACACAGTATTTCTCCAAAATGTCATCTTAACCCGTAGTTTCCTCGAGGGCAACCTGATTTAAAATAAGAAATAAAATCCCGAGGTCCTGTGCTCCAGGACCAGGAATTCTGTGAATTCCTTCAGTCTGAATAGCGGTTCTTATTTTGGCTGTAGAACTTGGTGATCTGATGGATTCTGATACAAGCCCAGGTGCTTTGGAGAGGTCGACTCGCAGATAAACAAGGTAGGGTGAGAATTGGCTTCATCTGAAACGTGTGTGTCCCCCCCTCCCCTCCCCCCTTTAAAGCTTGGTCAACATTGTCTGGAATGGGAATTGTGATTTTTTTTTTTTTAAGTCATCTTTGTGCTTAACGTGAGGCTTGAACTCATGACCCCAAGAGCAAGAGTCGCAGGCTTCATGGACTGAGCCAGCCAGGTGCCCTGGAGTTATAAGTTTTCGCCTTTTTTTCAGTTGGCGTAAGGAATATGAAAAAAAAAAAAAATCCACTGTCTTTCCTTTTTATTACAGCTCAGAATAATTGCACGAAAAAGTGGCCAAAGTAATATCAAGTATGGTAGGAAGGTGTCCATCATAAAATCTAACACTGAGGGAGGGGAAAAGGGAAAAAAAAAAACCAACCCCGGGGCACCTGGGTGACTCAGCTGGTTGAGTGTCTTGATATTGCGCTTTGTGAGTTCAAGCCCTACATTGGGCTCGCTGCTGTCAGTGCAGGGCTTGCTTGGGATCCTCTGTCCCCCTCTTTCTCTGTCCCCGCCCCACACTTGCACTCTCTCAAAAATAAGTAAATACTGAGTGTAACCGCTCAGTCGGTTAAGCGTCTGACTGTGGCTCAGGTCAGGATCTCACCGTCCATGAGTTCGAGCCCCGCATCGGGCTCTGTGCTGACAGCTCGGAGCCTGGAGCCTGCTTTGGATTCTGTGTCTCCCTCTCTCTCTGCCGCTCCCCTGCTCATGCTCTGTCTCTCTCTGTCTCAAAAATCAATCATTTAAAAAAGTTAAAAAAGGGGCGCCTGGGTGGTTCAGTCAGTTAAGCGGCCGACTTCGGCTCAGGTCATGATCTCGCAGTCCATGAGTTCAAGCCCCGCATCAGGCTCTGTGCTGACAGCTCGGAGCCTGGAGCCTGTTTCAGATTCTGTGTCGCCTTCTCTCTGACCCTTCCCCATTCATGCTCTGTCTCTCTCTGTCTCAAAAATAAATAAAAATAAACATTAAAAAAATTTTTTTAAAAAGTTTAAAAAAACATTAAAAAAAGAATACCTCTGTGATTTGTGTACCAAAGTACAGACCCTCATGCCCCCACCCCCCACCCCATCATTTAAAGGGTAGGACTAAGGAGGATAATTTTCAGTCTCTGACTTCACTTTCTTTTGTTATTAAAATTTTTTTTTCAAATATTTTTGAGAGACAGAGGGGAGGGGGACAGAGGATCTGAAGCAGGCTCTGTGCTGACAGCAGAGAGCCTAGTGTGGGGCTCGAACTCCCCAACGATCATGACCTGGGTTGAAGTCGGACCCTTAACCCACTGAGCCACCCAGACACTCCTCTGACTTCACTTGAGACTATTACACTTGAATGAATATTTCCTGAGCACTGACCCTGGCCCAGGGACTTGGGCATGGAGATAACGAAGCCACGCCTAACAGGCATGTGTCTAAAGGACGTAGAGTGTGGGGGCCGCCTGAGGGGCTTAGTTGGTCAAGTGTCCAGCTCATGGTTTTCGCTCAGGTCACGGTCTCATGGGCTCTGCTAACAACACGGAGCCTGCCTGGGATTCTTTCTCTCCCTCTCTCTGCCCCCCCCCCCAATAAATAAATAAATGTAGAAAAAAGGGACATAGAGTGTGTGTATGTGTATGTTTTGGGGGTAGTGGTGTTTATACTGTGAAGAGCAACCCTCAACAGCTTCCTGCTCTCCCAGGTTCCTGGGCCAGGAAGGGGGGCTCAGATGTTTGAAGTCTGGACCAGATCTTAGTTTCTTTCAAGCAGGTAGAAAATGAAGACAGAGCTTCCTGTGAAATGATAGACCATGTTACCACTGCCTACCTCCACCCGAATAAAGCCAATCCGCCTAGAAACCACTTTGGGGATGGGGCACCTGGGTGGCTAGGTTGATTAAGCATCCGACTTCGGCCCAGGTCATGATCTCACAGTTTGTGGGTTCGAGCCCCACATCGGGCCCTGTGCTGGCAGTTCAGAGCCTGGAACCTGCTTCGGATTCTGTCTCCCTCTCTCTCTGCTCCTCCCCTACTCATGCTCTGTCTCTCTCTGTCTCTCAAAAATAAATAAACATTAAAAAAATATCACTTTTGGGGATGTGGAGTTTGAGGATTCTTTCAGAACAAATTTTATTGCAAGGAAAGGGTGCCTGTTCTTGAACTAGAACTGTTGATATTAATGAATATTGTTAAGAGATAACTTAAAAATTTTTTAAATGTTTATTTTTGAGAGAGAGAGAGACAGAGCGTGAACAGGGCAAGGTCAGAGTGAGAGGGAGACACAGAATTTCAAGCAGGCTCCAGGCTCAAGCTATTAGCCCAGAGCCCGACGTAGGGCTCGAAACCACGAAGAATGAGATTGTGACCTGAGCCAAAGTTGGACGCTTCACCGACTGAGCCACCCACATGCCCCAAGAGACAACTTTTATTATTTTTGATTTATTTATTTATTTATTTTTAATTTTTTTAAACGTTTATTTATTTATTATTTATTATTTTTTTTTTAATTTTTTTTTCAACGTTTATTTATTTTGGGGACAGAGAGAGACAGAGCATGAACGGGGGAGGGGCAGAGAGAGAGGGAGACACAGAATCGGAAACAGGCTCCAGGCTCCGAGCCATCAGCCCAGAGCCCGACGCGGGGCTCGAACTCACGGACCGCGAGATCGTGACCTGGCTGAAGTCGGACGCTTAACCGACTGCGCCACCCAGGCGCCCCAAACGTTTATTTATTTTTGAGACAGAGCATGAGCGGCGGAGGGGCAGAGAGAGAGGGAGACACAGAATCTGAAACAGGCTCCAGGCTCTGGGCTGTCAGCACAGAGCCCCACGTGGGGCTCGAACTCACAGATGGCGAGATCATGACCTGAGCCGAAGTCGGCCGCTTAACCGACTGAGCCCCCTGGCGCCCCAAGAGACAACTTTTAAAATGTGTTTTTCCTTTAAAGCAGAAAAGCAAAATTTACTTCAGTACTGAGATCAACTTAGTGGCCAACTTAGAACAAACCCGGTCCGAATTCTGATGACCCCACCGTGCCTCTTGATGGTGGCGGATGAGGCCTCACCGTAATTTTTCCTCCTTTTTCCTTCATCTTGAGAATACACTCGCGGAACTCCTCTTGGCCGAGAGATCATTTTGCGTGTGTTCTCTTCCTCCTTCCTGCAGACCGGCGTGTCTGCCCCTAGGCCCCCCCTCGGGAGCTGGCTGTCTGGACCTCACTTTGCCTTTGTAGCCCCTGCTCCTGGACTCCAGGCAGGAACCTTCAGACCCAGCCTCATTCAGCTAGGGAGTGGGCCTGACCCCCCAGGGCCACGCTTCCTGGACGTGGCTCCAGGGGTGGAGTGACAAGGGGCTGGGGACAGGTCCTAGGGAGCTTGAAGCTAAGGTTAAGGAGTCCTGGGCCTGGACCGCCCCCTCTCCTGCCCCCCCCTCCCAGAGGAGGTCACCCTAGTCTCTGGGGCTTTGGATTGTTTGGGGGAGGTCTTGGCCCATCATTTTTTTTCTTCTTCCTGCCTTGTTGGCCAGCATTTAACCTTGTGATTAGAAAAATGTAAAAATGGCTCTTCATTCATTCATTCATTCATTAAAATTTTTTTATTTAAAAATTTTAAAATGCTTATTTTTGAGAGAGAGCACAGGCAGGGGAGGGGCAGAGAGAGAGGGAGACACAGAATCAGAAGCAGGCTCCAGGCTCCAAGCCGTCAGCCCAGAGCCCGATACGGGGCTCGAACCCACAAACCTCGAGATCATGACCTCGGCCAAAGTCGGCCGCTCAACCGACTGAGCCGCCCAGCCACCCCTTTGCTGTTTATTTTCCAGTGTTTTATTAGTACACTAAAACGTTCTATTTATAAAGCAAACATTGTAAAGCTTTGTTAGGAAAATTGGCCAAGCATTCAATTTGTAGCAAATGTCAAATTACCACGTTGACTCTTAGCCATCTGGCAGCTGGCAAATGGGAGCTGCTGTCTGGCCTGGGGCAGGGTGGCAGGTCTTGGTGGTGGTGTCACTGTAGCTACACTGGAGACCGCAGAAGCAGGGACACCTCTTGGAGGAAAATGCACCGCTGGGCGCCCGGGGGGCTCAGTCAGTTGAGCGGCCGACTCCAGCTCAGGTCACGATCTCACGGTTCCTGAGTTCAGGCCCCACGTGGGGCTCTGTGCTGACGGCTCGGAGCCTGGAGCCTGCTTCGGATTCTAGGTCTCCCTCTCTCTCTGCCCCTCCCCTGCTAGTGCTCTGTTTCTCAAAAATAGATAAACATTAAAATAAATTTTAAAAAGTAAAATTGTCCATGACCACCGGATATTAAAAATATGCACTTGGCCGGGGACGTAGCGGATGAGGGCGCCTGTGGGACGTGCACGCACACAGGCCTCCAGGAAATACCTGTTGAGCATCGACCCCGTGGTCAGTGCTGTGCCAGGCTCTGGGGACACGGCTGTGGACGGAGAAGCAAAAAGTCCAGGTGACGGCGTTCGAGTCGGTTGAAAGGGGCTGCCGATCCCAGAGAGAGAGCAGGAGGGCACGGAGATTGCTAGAGTGACCGGGACCAGGGAGAAAAATGCAGTGGTGGGTGTTGTGCGCCTGCGTGAGAAGAGGCGGCTTGAGCGGGAGGTTGGGATGTGAGCTGGGGGGCCTCTAGCGAGGCCTCGTGGGAGGGTGGCCTCAGCGGAAAGACAGGTTAGAAGTGAGGGGCTCAGCCCGTGAGGGGGGACCGCCAGCCGTGGAGGGGTGGACAAGAGGAGCTGGGAGGGACCGGGAGGCCACAGGGGGCAGGAGGGATACTGTGTGATGCCAGCCAAGCTCTAACAGCGTTGCTCTGGGGCGAGGAAGTGGGGAGAAGCAATGGGATTCTGGGCTCATCTGGAAGCTGGCTGATGAACGGGACGTGGGGTTTGGAAGGGAACGGGTCGGGGCGATGGGAAGACTGTAGCTTGAACAGCAAGATCAGCAGAGCGGCCTGTGCCGAGCCTGGAGGGCTGCGGTGGGGCAGGTTTGGGGAAGGTCAGCCGGCTGACCTTGGACAAATAAGTTGGGAGAACCTGTTAGAGATCCTGGCGAGGCCCGGCGGCAAGGCCCGGGCGTACGGAGCCGGGAGGTGGAGACCAGGGTCACCAGAGGCGGTGGGGGGGGGGAGGGCCTTGGGGCCAGGGACGTGGGTGCAGGTGCTCGTGTGTGCGCGTGAGTGGGCGCGTGTAGCTGGGCAGATACAGGGTGGGCAGCGGCACTGAGGGTTAGAGCTTAACCCCCAGGACTCGGTCGAAGGTAGGGATTTGGTGGCTCTCAGGGCAGAGGTGGTGACTTCTCAACTCTTCATTAGGAGATTTTCAAACATGCAGCCCAAGGGGACGGGCTGACGTTCTCGCAGCTTCTCGGCAGGAAGGCCTTTTTTAGGACAAGCCCAGCACCGTCAGCCTGCCTTAGGCCTCACGTGCTCCCCTGAAATCATGAGCCTCCCCCACCCCCGGGAGCTGTGGGGGGACAGGCAGCGGCAGCCCTTGGGGTAAAGGGCCGAGCCTCATAGCCCTTACATCCTGTGGACAGATCACGAGATAGAGTCCTGCCCCGCCACGTGGACAAGTGCGTAGAAAGGAGCCCGTGTGGGGGCGCCTGGGTGGCTCAGTCAGTTGAGCGTTTGACTCTTGATTTCGGCTCGGGTCGTGATCCCAGGGTCGAGATTGAGCCCCACCCACATCGGGCTCCCCACTGAGTGTGGAACCTGCTTAAGATTCTCTCCCTTTCTCTCTCTGCCCCTCCCCCACGTTTCTTTCTGTCTCTCTCTCTCTCTCTCTCAAAATAAACAAACATGTAGACATTAAAAAAAAGCCTGCATGTGGATCCACTCTGCATGTCCTGGGGACGCACAGGGTGGCCCACAGTCAGCATCTGGGGGACCTCGTGTATTTATTGTATGATGTTTAATGGTGTTTTTTTTTTTTTTTTAACCACACGCATGAAATACCTTTTTGTTAAAAAGTACGTAAGAAGCCCTTTAACACGGTGCCAACCAGCTGGTCTAGAAAACATGGGGTTGGCATTGACCCTGGCCTGTACCTCCGTCAGAGAAAGCGAGGAGGAAAGAGGGGTCTGGTTCCTCTACTTGTTATAATTTCACTTTCTTGGTACTTTTGTCTGCACTTGGCCTGGAGAGAGCACTGAGAAACAGGACGCGTTCCTTCGGAGTTCAAAGTTAAGTTGCTTTGGACATGTCACAGGGACACAGGAGTCAACGGAACGAGTTCCGGCCAAAACGGACTAAATCGCGTAGCATGTATGTAGTTATTCTTTTTAAATGTTTTAGTTTTTTCGGTAATCTCTACGCTGAACGTGGGGCCAGAACTCACAACCCCAAGATCAAGAGTCACATACTCTTGTCGTATTTATTATAACCCAAGTGTAATTGAGTAAATCAACAAGCAGGTAGAAAAATCTCCCACGCGGAGGGAGCTCCGTAGACGCTCCCTGTCTGCGCGGGGGCATGAATCTCCAGTCGTTGAGTGTGGTGGCCGGCGTGACCGTGTCCCAGGAGGGCCGGGAGGGAGAAACCCGACAGGTGCCGTGCCAGCCAGGTGGCCACGGCGAGGTCCCTGTAAAACTTCATGGTGACACCCGTGCGATGAGGGCACTGCCCCTCTGGGGGCGGCCTCCCCAAATCCACAGTCCTAGTGATTTCGGAAGAAAAACGTCAGCCGAATCCCCGTGGGGGGACATCTTACGAGACGGTCCTCAGAACCGTCCAGGTCATCAAAAGCGAGGAGAGCCTGAGGCGCTGTCACAGCCGAGAGGGGCCTAAGAGGATGTGGCCACTGAGTGGCCACTGGATGGAATGTAGTGTCCTGGGTGGGACCCGGGGGCAGAAAGAGGAGGCGAGGTGAAAGCTAATGACATCTGAAGGAAGTACAGATGGACTTCAGTTAATACTTAAAGAAATTGATTTTTTAAAAATATTTATTAACATTTATTTTTGAGAGACAAAGAGAGGCAGAGCATGAGCAGGGGAGGCGGGGAGAGAGAGAGAGAGAGAGAGAGAGAGAGAGAGACAGAATCTGAAGCAGGCTCCAGGCTCCGAGCTGTTTGTTAGCACAGAGCCCAACCCGAGGCTCGAACTCACCAACTGCGAGACCATGACCCGAGCTGAAGTCGGACGCTCAACCGACGGAGCCACCCAGACGCCCCTTAAAGAAATTGATTTTTGCTGGGAACCGTTCTAGCCTTGAAGATGCTAATGTGCCTTGTGCTTTAGGGTCTGTTTTTATCCTTTCCTGTTCCTCTGACCTTGGCCCGGAACTGGTGTGCCACGGAGCCCACTTTGGGAAGCTGGAGGTAGGCGTGCGTGTGGTGACTGTGGCGCTTCCCCTCAGGGCCTGGAGGTGCCTTCCCGCGAGGACTCTTGAAAGCCAGGGACATGAGACTCCGCGGAGGTAGGTTTGCAGCCCCTCGTGCTCTAGGTAAGTTGTTTTGTTTTTTGCTGTTCTCGCTCTTCTTTGGGTGCCTGTTGTTTTTTGAAAAAGTTGTTTTTTTAACAACCTCACACTTGGGAAAAGCTCTCTGACTCAGGTGGGTCAGTCCCCATCCCGGGCTCACGTTCTTCACCTGTTAAAGGGGGAGGAGGACATTTGAGCTGAGTGGGTGCCCCCCCAACAGTCTAGAACTTTCAGTGTCAATGAATGTGTGACATTCCCTTTTTTTTTTTGCCCCTAGATTTATCTGTGCTTTATTTCAAAAGAAATTGAAATTGTTGATAGTAGTTAGCGTAATAAAAATGAAAGCCTCAATTAAAGAATATATTTTCCTCGTAAAATAAGATATTCTTTTTTTGTTTCTTTTTTTTTAAATATGAAATTTGTCAAATTGGTTTCCATACTGAATGTGTGACATTTCCAATGAGCTTGTTAAGACCGAGCTTCTCGGGGCAAAGGGGCTTTCCCCTCACAGAGGCGAAGCCCACGGGCTACACTCCCCGCCACCAGCTGCCCGCGGGTTCCCTAAAACGCTTTCGCAAAACTCTAGATCTGTCTTGGGGAGGTAGCACCCACGGTGCAACCCAGCCCCGTTGGGACGCAGCTCTGGCTCTGACAAATGCGTCCTACAGAGTGACCGCCATCACAGCCGAGGCACACAGTCCCACAGCTCCGGAAGGTTCCCTCCTGCCCTTTTGTGGCCAAGCCCTCACCCGCCCCTGGCAACCAGTGACCTGTGCTTTGTCCCTGTGAACTTGATGTTTTGTAGCGAAGTGAAAAGCCCAGGCCCCGGCCATGGCTGGTCTGAGGTCCGGCCGGCCCGCCTGCATCAGGGCAGCGTTTGCTAGCACCAGGGCCGGCTTCCGGAAGAGGTGGAGGAACACACCCCATCGCTTCAAGGTGCTCCCCTGTTCGACGCCCCCTCCCCTGCTAGTGGACATGGGGGCAGGGCGGGGAGGGCGGGAGACCCCGTGTGCCCCAGACCAGGAACCCTTGCTCTGGGCCCGCACTCTCTGTGGAAATGGTATTCTCAGCGGTTCTTGGTAACATCTTTACGGGGCTTCTCTTCTCAAAAGCAGGGGTGTTCAATCTCCTGTCCTTTGGGAGTCTGTCGATGAGAAAAAGCAAGAGCTGCTTTCTCCCAGCAGCCTGGGATTAGCAAGGAGGGTTCTAGAATATCTGGTGCCAGCCCCGGGTTCTTCGAGGGACCCTGAGCAAGCAAGGCCTGGCTGTTGTCTGGGCCTCATCTGTAAAGGAAGGGGTTAGGATGGATGGTCTAGTATCTTCCATGATCTTCTGGCTTTGGGTTTAGAATAAGTTCCAGGGTTCTCTCTCCCTGGTTAAATCCAGCTGCTGAATTCGCCCTCTTGCCACATTCCTGGTTCTACTCTTCCTATTCATGGCGGCCCACGTTTGCATTTTAGTCCCTCAGACCAGGGAAGTCCTTCTTGTCCGCCCCCGAGGGCCGCCATCCGCCGAGTGTCCGGTGTGGCGGGACCCGCGGGCGTGGGTTCTCTCTGCCCCTTGCTCTTGAACGCTGAGCTGCTGTCCGCCTGCCTTCATCGAAAGGATTGTTCAGCACCGCCTGTCTTTGTTTCTTTAAATTTCCCCAGGCCAATCACAAAAAGAATCACATGGAGTTAATTGAAGGTATCTGGAGAGAGGTAGGTGATAGAATGGGCCAGCAGCCAGTCCCCTCACTTAGAGGACGGTGGAGCCCTCCCCAAATCCAAGTCCCCAGAACCAGCCACGGGCCGACCCTTCAAGGAGGACTTTGCAAGGAGAGTGGTTTGGGACCTGCTGTGTGTGCCCTTTTGTGGTTAAGAATGGAGTTACTATATGTGAGGAGGAGCTTCACTTTGATATTTAAATGGATGTTTCCTTTTTTTTCTCCACCCCCGCCCCCCCCCCAAAACATTTAAGTAAGAAAAAGACTCAAAGTAGTTTCCCTTGGAAGATTGACAAGGCCATAAGTTTGAGTAATTGCAATCTCAAAATTAATTAATCTCTACCCCCGGCGTGGGGTTCGAACTCACATCCTGGAGATCAAGAGTGGCACATTCTACCGGCTGGGGTAGATTAAATTCAATCGAAATTAAAATCAATCTCCATAATCAGTTCGGGGATGGTGAATATTTGGTCTCATGGTGCTTTGAGGCACCAGGTCATGCTGTCCTGCCGTTCTGACCCAAACCATTCTAGCCAGGGGATAAACGTCCTATCCCGGCATCCCTTGGTTTGTAAGTATGGATGCTGTTGGCTGATTTGCAGGCCGAGACCGTTAGCCTCCCCCACACGGGTACCCCCTCGGGCCTGGGCCTTGAGGCCATCGTGGGGGGTCCCACGATGCTGGCTTTGTGAACTCCAACAATTCTGAGCGGTCTCTGAATCTGAAATGATTACCGTTGCCTACAGACTATGCTGTTAGCTATTTTATTCCCTGTTTTGGGGACTCCGTAACAGCGTTGACTGTCCACAGAAGAAATGAGCTTTCTCGGGAGGTTTTCACCACCCAGGTGAGATGACCCCATGGGGGTCCCTGCATTGGCTCAGCCCCGGGGCCTTTTCTCAGGGTGTGATTGAAGCCCCGTCCGTGGTCAGTGAGAGGGGAACACCTCACCGGTCCTCACGGGGCCCTGGCGGAGCTGGGGGGGGGGGGGGTCAGCGCAGCGCTGGGAGTTACCAGGGGTGCAGCTCCCCACTGTCAGCGGGGGAAGTGACGATGGTCAGTCGCGGGGCCTTAGACTTTCCTGGAGACCCTTGCTGCCAGAGCCGCTTCGGCAGGAGGGTAAAAAGCTAGAGTAAGGAATAGGAAATTCGGGTACGAGGTCAGGTCAGAAATAGGAAATTCGGGTCAAGGAATTCGGGTACGAGGTTGGGTACACGCAGTGGAGCCGTGTGATAAGGGATCCAGAGAGTTACAAGGCCCCCTGAGCCAGCGGTCACAAAGAGGCGGCCAGCTGCTGACCTGCACACGTGGCCTTTGAGGACAGAGCGCGGGCACCTTTGAAAACCGTGACCACTGGACTTAAATGCTCATCTCAGCCCCTTTGGGCCGCCTTGGACAGCCCTTCGTGTGGGGGTGGTGGCTGGTGAGGGGCACGTGTCTGCACCCCTTGGTCAGGGAGCCTGAGGCAGGCAGGCCAGGAAAACGACTCTGGGAGGAAGTGAGCTCAGACAGCGCCCTCCCGGGCCCCTGGTGGTGTGGACCAGCCTGTGCACGGCACTGGGATAAGGGCTTTCAGTTATGGGGCTCAGATTGGGCCCCCAGTGATGGTGGACCCTCAGGCCTTTTGGATGCTATGGGGTATCTGTCTAATGCATTTTTTATTTTTAATTAAAAAAAATTTTTTTAATGTTTATTTTTCAGAGAAAGCGAGCGAGCAGGGGAGGGGCAAAGAGAGAGGGACACAGAATCTGAAGCAGGTGCCAGGCTCTGAGCTGTCAGCACAGAGCCTGACACGGGGCTTGAACCCACGAACTGTGAGATCATGACCTGAGCTGAAGTCAGATGCTTAACTGACTGAGCCACCCAGGCGCCCCAATTTTTTATTTTTTTAATGTTTATTTTTGAGAGTGAGTGCCAGCTGGGGAGGGGCAGGGAGAGAGGGGGACAGAGGATTCCAAGCGGCCTCGTGCTGTCAGCACAGACCCCAAGGCAGGGCTCAAACCTGTGAACCGAGAGATCGTGATCTGAGCCAAAGTCAGATGCTTACCCGGCTGAGCCACCCAGGTGCCCCTATTATTTATTTTTTTTTAAGTTTATTTATTCTGAGAGAGAGATCGAGTAGGGAAGGGGCAGAGAGAGGGAGAGACAAAGTCCCTCAGCGCAGAGCCCGACGCGGTGCTCGAACTCACAAACTGTGAGATCATGACTTGGGCCAAAATCGAGTCGGACGCTTAACTGATGGAGCCACCCGGGTGCCCGTCTAATGCATTTTTAACAATTGCAAGGCAGATATGCAAAATTTGCCACCGTCAGTGATGGAAAGAGGAACTTCTGCGCGTGACAAGTGTGTGGTGCTTTACCCTGGTAGAAATTGCTAATTGGCTCAGAAATAAATGATGTCGTCAGTTTTTAGATCCTTACGACGGCCAGTCTTCGGAAGATCCCCCCAGCCATTCTGTCTACAGTCTCAGCACCTGTTGTCCGGGCGACGTGACCTGTATTGTGCCTTCACACGCACCGACGTCCAGGAGTCCAGGAGAGGTCCGCGTAGAAGATCCTCTCGCCTCAAAAATCCCAGACCGCCTCCTCAAAGCTGCCAGCTGGGGCCCTGCGTCCCCGGAGGCCGACGACGTGGACATGTGGCCTGTCGAGGCCAGCGGCCCCGAGGCGCCAGGGTGGCCAGCCGGGCCGTCCGGAGCCCCAGAGGACCGGAGAATGACGGAGGAGGGGTGGCCCAGGGCAGCCGGTCCCCTCCTCCCCGCCGCGGAGCCCTCTGAGCCCGGCAGACACACGCAGGACAGGACCAGAGGGTCCCGGCCGCCTCCCAGACTTGGGAGTGAGAAGGACAAGGGGCCCAAGCTCATCCTCTTCAAGAGGAAACTGGAACTCTTACTGGCAGAGCCCGAGAAAAGGAAGAGGAAGAAGCAGTATGTGGCCTAGACCGAGGTGAGCGGAGTCGGCTCGGGAAGGAGGTGCCCGTTGGCCAAAGCCAACGCTGACGGACTTGTATCAATGGAACACTTGCCCTTTGTGTGTCTTAAACAATGAACACCTGGGTGCCCACCTGTTTGCTTACAAACGGGTTTCCGGTGGAGGAAAGGTCCTGTGTGACCCTCGTGGAACCCACTTCCCGAGTCCGAGCATTTCTTGACTTTTACTAAATATTGATGCATTGGTGGAACAATTTTTTTAAAAAACCCGAATTCGTGGTACCCGTTGTTCTCCCTGCTGGCGCATCTGCTGAGGGGGGTGGGGGAGTGGGGGATGGGGTGGACAGAGGAGGGGCTCTGGGGGTTGCTGACACAACAAGGTAAGAATATTTAGGATAACACACTGGTGGATTCTGGTGTGAACTGCCCACCCGGCACCTTGACCAGCTGCCTCGTGTCCCCGTTTCCGTTCCTCTGTCACTGTGTTCACAGAGGGTTTTCTGAGCAGTTGGTTTTGGCTGTTGACAGCGTCATGGTCTTGATGTGCTTTTTAAAATTTAATTTATAAATGTTTATTTTTGAGAGACCGGGGCAGAGAGAGGAGACAGAATCTGGAGCAGGGTCCGGACTCTGAGCTGTCGGCACAGAGCCCGACGTGGGGCTCGAACCCACGAACTTCGAGATCATGACCTGAGCCAACGTCGGACGCTTAACCGACTGAGCCACTCAGGCGCCCCCTTCTTGACGTGCCATTTGAAAACAATGGGGTGGCAGTGGCTCTCTTCCCCTTTCCCAGCTTCTGGGCGTTTGCTCACTGAGCCTTTTATTCCCCAGCAGGCATGAGCTGAGCACAAGCCTGGCGCCAGTGCCGGCTGGCCGCTGCCCACACGCCCCGGGACCCCCAGGACCGTGCTGTTCCCAAGTGCCAATAAAGGGAAGCCCGAGGAGAAGAGCGCCCGTTCCTGCGGGTGGGCGGGGCGCCGGGGTGCGAGGTGGGTAACGGGGGGCCGGCCCGGGCACAGGCGCGCCGCTGTCCCGGCTCCGGGGCCCTCTGGCCTGTGTGCCAGCGCTGCTCGCTAAGGATGAGTGGTGCCGTGGCCACTCTTCGGTCCGACCCTCCCGACTGGACGGTGAGTGGGTGGTCCCAGAGGCGGGGTCCACCCCCCCCCCCCCCGAGGCCCCCACAGGCCGGGCTTGCAGTGGGGCGAGGCTCAGAGGCCCTGGGGCCCGGGACGGTCACACTGGGCTTTCGGGGGCAGCAGGCAGGCGTCCAGTAGGCGCAGCGGCTCCCGCTCAGGGCCTCTGGACTGGCGTCCGGTCCTCCCTGTTCAGGAACTTGCTCTGTGCCGGGAGGGCACGGCTGCTCTCGTGCTTGGGACCCTCACCTGTGTGTGCTGGGTGGGCAGAGGAGGTAGGCAGGACAGATGCCCATGGCGGCCTTTCTGTGGGCTCCCCTCATCCGTCCTTGGGCCTGGTCCCAGCCTATAGCCCTGTTCGGGAATACCGCTGCAGAAAAACTAAAAAACCTTATTTATCGGTTCAGAGAAGAACCTTTAAAACGGACCTCAATTTTCAATCAAGTAGAACTTTGGACTGCAAGGTGGCTTTCCCAGGATCCCTGATAGACCATTCCAGAACCGGGTGGGGAGGAGACTGGTTGCCAAGCCCTGGGGATGTTTGGAGCCTGGCAGTTGCCCAGAAGAGGTCGGGTCGGCGTCAGGGGCAGGTGCCTAGGCACCCACTCAGACCCGGCTCCTCACCCGGCTGGTGGTTGAGCCCTGCTCACGGGGGGGACCAGCAGCAAGAATAGACTTTTGTGGTGGGGGGGGGGGGCCTGTGCTCAGGCTCAGCTGGTCGCTGATCAACCCTAGGAGCTGCCATAAGGCACTCAACCCAGTTTCACAAGGAGCCCACACGCATCACGTCCGGTGTGAACAGTGAGCAGTTCGTGGGAACCAGCTGCTTCCCTGGGGTGTGGGGGGGTAGACACGGGATGGGTGGAGGCTGCCTGGGGGCGTCGGGACCCTCACGTGACACAGAAACCACCCGAGGGGTTGTGAGCAGGCCCAAGCCTGCAGGGTGCTAAGTCAGGACGGCCAGAACTGCTCTAGGCACGGGGAGTTGTCCTGGTGTCTGCAACGGGCCCCCACTTTCCACGCCGGGAGGAGAGGGGGACAGAAGAGGCGAGAGCTGGATCGTGCTTAGTGTTTTATTCCCGAGCAAACCAGGCTACGGAGCCTCCCAGGCACACAGCCGAGTCCTTCCTCTTCCCACCGTCCCGTCCCTCAGCCTCCAGTCCGCTTCCTCCAACCTCGAACCAACGACTTTCCTGTGACAAGTCCACTCCTTCCGAACGGTTTAATGACGAAGAAACGTTAAATAGTTACTACAGAAAAGGGACCGGGAGTCGGGTTTCACTCCGTGCAGAGGACGGCGACGCCACGCTCGTAGAAGCTACGTGGATCCTCCTTGGTGGCGATCTCAAAATCGACCGTGAAGATGAGGTCCGCACGGGTGAAGTTCAGGTAGACGGGCAGGGTCACCTGGGGGAGAGGGCAGGGCCTTACTGCCGGCTTCGGGAGAGGCAGGACACCGCGGGCATGGTGGACAGTGGCCCTGGTGATGGGGCGGCTTGCCTCCGCGTGGCCCTGGGGTCCTAGTGACGAGCTGGCCCCGGGGGAAGGGGGGTGATGGCTGCACCTGATCACTCGCGGCTGTGCGCACGGCCCCTGCCAACCCCAGGGACAGGAAGGGGCCACTTACTACGTTAGCCTTTCTCTCTGCGTTGGTCTGCTTGAGCCAGCGCAGCTGCGTCAGAGGGAGGACCGTGGAGATGGCGTGGGACAGCGACAGCTTGTTGTTATTGCACGTGGCCCCCTGGAGCTTCAACCCTGCGGGGAGAAGTCAGGCCCTGTCACCCGTGGGAAAGGCTGCCGGAATCTGTGACACCGCGCCCGGCCCTGGCGTGCTGCCTCCCGCGACCTCAGACACGGACTGGGAGCCACACCGGCACCCAACCTGGACCCCGACTCACCCGTGACCCCAAAGCTGCAGGCATCGAGGGTGGCACTCTGGGACGTGGTGACGTTGACTTCCAGGCAGAGCTCCTCCAAGGACCAGCTGTTGGCCTGGGCCACGTACTGCCTGGTGGCGGTGATGTAGGCCTCGGGCACGAACAGGCCGCCCAGGCACACGTGGATGTTCTGCGGGAAGGAGGGGCCCCCGTGAGTGGCGAGCACCAGCCACAGGGGATCTGTGCCTGTCCCCGAGCGGCCCCGGGGCTGCCCCTCCCCCGCACCACTTAGGAGCCGCTCCCCACCTTCAGCTCCTTCGCGCCGCCAGACGCAGCCGCCAGAGAGATGTTCTGTAGCTGTTTGATCCTCTCGCTGAAGTCGGCCACCCACTGAATGACGGTCATGCCCGCGGGCACCGTGTAGTGGGACCAGCTCCGAGGCAAGATCCCTGCGAGCGAGGTGACCCAAGCTCGGTTCTCACATCCCCGGCACAGGTGCTCGGACCTGCCAGAGCTCGCCTGTTTCCCCAGCTGCGCCTGCGCACGAGCACTCCGCCCGCCCCCTCCCCACACCACGTCTCCTGTCCTGGCTGGGCCCGCACCACCTCTGCCCTGCTCAGTTCAGTGTGGCTGATGGGGTGTACATGGAGGACCCCAGTGGCCCCAAGGGACACCGCAGCTGCTAACCCCCATCACGGAAGGGGCTGGGCGTCACCGGCAGGTCAGGCTCTTGAGACATCTGGGTGCTCGCTCCCTGTATCCTTCACGTCCCCACTTTTCCTCTGTGGTGGCCACCCTCCTAAAGACGGTAAAGATCTGAGGGAACGTTCAGGGCCCAGCAAGTAGGAAAAACAAATTCTTGGGCCCTTCGAAGCCTGACCCCCAGCTGCCCTCACAGGGAGGTCTGTGCAGATGGCAACGTGTGCGAGGCCGGGCAGGACCTGCCGACGCCGGAGGGCAGCAGCCACCTGGCCCCGGTGCGCCCTGCTCGGCGCCCCGTGAGGTGGACGTGGGGGGCCGGGCCCCAGGGCACGCCCGGGAGGGCCAGTACCTTTGACCAGCTCGTTTATGAGCGTGCGCAGGTAGTTGGTCTGCTTCTTCTTCCCTTCACACACTTGGACGACGTCCGCAAGGTCCTGGCGAACATCCTGAAGTAGTTTAGCCCCCATCTTCACTTCTCTCTCAAAGAACCTGAACAAAGGGTCCTAAAATTGTTCAAAGACACGGGAAGGCCAGGGTGAAGGGGAGAGTCAGGGAGAGGCCCCCTCTCCCGTGGGAGGCAGGCCCGTCCACACCAGGTCCCCCGCGGGGAGCCCGGGAGCTCACGGCTTCGCCGGAGCTCGCCCTGGGCCCGGGCCTCGGGCGAAGCTGGTCGGAAGCCTGCCACGGGCTGGGCCCTGGAACCACTGGCCTAGCGTACCCGGACGGACTACCTCGTAGAGCGCTTCTGGCCAGCTTCACAGGGTCGCCCCCTCTCACCCGAACCTGGGCCCGGGGGCCCGCTGGGACTACACTGAGCTCCGTCCGTCCAGCCCTCCGGGGCCACAGCCGCCAAGGGGCAGCCCCGCCCACTGCCGGCACCTTGATGTTCTCCACCGTCCGCTTGAGGTGGCTCAGCGTCTGGGGGATGAGGTGCAGCCAGTTGGACGCGGTGGTGTGCAGGGTCCTCATCCAGGCGGGCCGGCCGTCGGACGTGGAGTCCGTCCTGGCCTTCTTCTCCGTCTCGGCGTAGGCCAGGTCATCCTCGTCCTCCAGCATCTGCATCTTCAGCATCTTGCTGATCATGTCCACGCCTGGGCCGTAAACCCACCGGTGACGGAGGGAGGGGGACGGGCGGGAGATCAGAGGAAGAAGGATTTGAATGCAGAGGCCACAGAACACGCCTACCCATGAGGTACGAGCGAGGACGCGTTTCTGAAGCTCAGAAAGCGGCCGGGCCAAAAGATGAGGTGGCAGATGCAGTGGAAAACTACCGCCACATCCGGTCACGGCTGCTGGGGCTGAACCAGCAGCCTGAGCGCCAAAGACGAGAGCGAGGCTGCTCGAAGACTCGGAGTTCACCGTGAGGCTGGCAGAGCCCCGACCGCGGCTGCAGAGGGGTGGGCTCTGGGGCATGCCAGGCGCCAGCCAGAAAGGCTACTGCGCTGCTAACTCCGTGTGCCCTGGGCCGTCTGCCCCCCTGCTCCACCTCGAACACCGGCCCCCGTCCCGTTAAAGCCTGGCCTCACCCCCGCCCTCACAGGGTCCCGGAGTGCTCGAAGTCCAGTTCCTGAGCGGCATTGAAGGCCGGACCAGAGGGGACAGGCCGGCACGGGCTCCCATGTGGGGTGGGCAGCAGCCAAGCCTTCAGCGCTACCTGAAGGTGGGACTGGGTGTGACCAGCAGAAGGCTGGAGTGACGGCGGGAGCTTGTTAGTACAGGGACAGGGAGGGCATTCCGGCCAGCCAGGGTGAGCGACAAATCCTACAAACCAGTCCCCTGGGTGTTAATACCCTACGTGATCTCATCTCCGTACAGGCTGTCGTACAACAGAGCACTCGGGCCCAACCCTGGACCTGCCAGGACCTGCCCTGCACCGAGGCCTTGAACTCGCACAGCAGGCCAGCGTCTCGTCTCGGTGGCTTACAGGACCTCTGCCGCCTCGTGGGGGTGGGGTAGCCTGGCATGCCTTCAAAGTTGTCCTCAGAGAGCAAGCCTGGTAAGTAGGGGTTCTTGTGCAGAGTGGGGAGATGGCCCGAAGGGAACTGTCTGATCCTGTCCCCTCAGCTAGCTGTGTGAGTTTGGGGAAATCACAAGTTCTTTCTGGGCCCGGTTCCCATAAAGAGAAGTCTGGGTTAGATCAGCCGTTCATAAGCTTGCAGACACAGCAGCTGCCCGGAGGGCTTGTTGGAGCAGGGGGCTGGGCCCCCACTTCCCACTGCGGAGGTCTGAGGCAGGTCCTGAGAATCTGCATTTCTAAGAAATTCCAGTGAGGTTAATGCTGCTGAGAACCATACTTTGAAAACCTCTGCGTTAGCTAGTTCTTGAATACTCTTGGGAACAAAAGGAGAAAGAAAAATCTTCTGAGAAGTATCCTGATAAAAACTAACGGTTTTAAAACTTCACATAATACCAGGTGTCTTTTGACTCTTTTAGGCAAAACAGAAGAAATCATGTCTGAATGTAAGCTGATGCCCTAGATGTAACTTCCAGACCTCATTGACCGAAACACCAAGTTTTGTCCAGACCGAGCCTAGACTGCAGGGGAGGCACCAGCTGGGACCCACTCCAGTTCCCGTGCCTCCCCAGGGACGGAGCCAGGAGGGGCCAGGATCGGAAGGGCCAGCGGAGGGAGGGGGCAGGCCGAGGCCTGAGGCCTGACCTGGTCGGCACAGGGAAGGGGCTGCCCGTGGGGTACCCACCCTGGGTAGTGAGCAGGACTCTCTCCGCGTTGTTGGGCAGGCCCAGCCAGGAGGGCGTCTGCGTGTCGGGGAGCAGCTCCACCCACTGCACAAACTCCTCTCGCCTAGAAAAGCAGCACGTTGGGAAATGCCACCCCGGGTGACGCCGGGGACTGCCAGGCACGGCTGGGGTCTGGGTCACAGGAGGTAGGCCCGTACCTGATGCCGTCGGGCATTTGAATGTCTTTGTGCCCGTCGACCTTGCAGGCCAGCTTAAATTCACTATCGAAACTCTTCGTCGTGAACAGACGCTCCAGGAAAGTGTTAAGCAGACGCTGATCGAACTCGTTGTCCACCCGCCCGCCGTAGATGGACTGGGCCATCAAGGTCTTCAGTGCGGACCACGGGATCTTGTCTGGCGAGATGTTCTGCCTGCCCTGTGTGAGGAAAGCTGGGTTTGTGGGGGCAGGTCGGAGGGGAACCGGCACACCGGGTCCCTCTGTTGGTGGCGCGAGTCCTTCCTCACACCCACATCGAACACGACCCCCACCGTCGGCCACCACAGCCGTGCGCGCTCCCGAGCGTCCCCTCCCATCTGACACGGCAGCCCGCACTTGCCTTTGCCGTGTCATCCAGCCACGTGTCTACCGTGTCGCAGGCCGACCGCAGGTCAGACTCCCCAAATTCATACTTCTTTGACCACCCCAGGGGTGCGTATCGTAAGCGTTCTTGGATGATGGCATGGAACCAGGCCAGCAGGAAGTATAAGCGAGCACGCTCATTGGGAGACTGGGTGAGGAAGGTTATCAAAGACGGAACCCTTAGAAAGCAACATCCTTTCCAAGAAAACAGTGCAGCTTCTCTAACAAAGTTTTAAGAAGAGCTTTTTGGGGGAGCCCAGGGGACTCAGTCCATTGAGCATCCGACTTGGGCTCAGGTCGTGATCTCGTGGTTCGTGGGTTCGAGCCCCACGATGGACTCTGTGCTGACAGCTCAGAGCCTGGAGCCTGCTTCCGATTCTGTGTCTCCCTCTCTCTCTGCCCCTCCCCCGCTTGTGCTCTGTCTCTCTTTCAAAAATAAAAAGAGCTTTTCACCCTGAACCACACTGAACTTTAGGGCTTCTGACGCAGTACCGTTAACACTAATACCATTGCCAGAAATGAAGTGCTACTTTTCCTGTTAATTAAGATGTAATCCAATAACGCTGTAAAGATAAATTATTCAACTGTAGAAAATGATACAGAAAACAAATCTAAAATGGCCAGAAAAGGGGGATTATAGCACAAAATGAAACAGTACTTCAGAATTCCTCTCCTCTGCCCACGAGCTTGGTCTTTGGAGCCTCGGAGGGCACTGCCCAGCCTCAGGGGACCATGGTCAGGAGTGCAGGATTCTCATTTACCCCGGACCTAAATCTGGGCTCTGGTTAGAGCTGCACTGGGGGCGTCTGCTCTCCTGGGAGCCTGGCCGTCACACCCTCACAACAGGACACCGTGCAGGCATACTTTTCAGTCTGTTCACAGGAAGGGAATTTTGCCTACAGTTAAGTAGTACAATTTCCAGGGTTATCAGCCATTCTGGTGTTTCTGGGAGACGTGGGGACCCACTTCCGAATTTGCTGAAGGGACCTGGTCTCCTGGGCTTGTCCGGAGAAAGTGCCCCAGGAGAAAGCGACGCTTACCTTGCAAATGCGGGAGACGGGGATGCTGCTGAATGTCCTCAGCATGTTGGCCTTCACCCCCGGGGGTGGCTCAAACACGAAGATGCGGCCTGCACGGAGCAGGTTCACGGGCACCTGAGGAAGACACTGTTCCTGTCAGTGCCCTGGTTAACTGTGTGCTTCGGCTCCACACACACACGATTTCAGGTCAGAAAGATGGCAAACCAGCACTCAGAGCAACATGCCGAGCACACACCTTGGGGTTAATCTCCATGGTGAGGAACAGCCGGAAGCAGGCGTGCGGCTGCAGGGAGTGAAGCTTCTTCTCCAGCTGCATCAACCACCCCGGGGCCAGGTGCACGTTCTTCAGCATCACCCACCTGCACGAAGCGAGAGCCACAGCTACACTTCACGTTTCTGCTCTGGATTCTTGGGAACCGAGGCTTTTTCAAACAAGACAGGCCTACCTGCCGGACTTGACGGCTGTATTGATGGCTTTATCTGCTTGGTTGAAGCCTTCGGCCGAGCCTGGTGCCAGAAAGCTTAGTGTCAGCACGGCAGGCTTGGACTTCAGTGTCCACCGTGAGTTCTGAGGGGCTTCAGCCCGAAAAACCCACCAAGTGCCCTTACCGATTGCGATTGAAGTGATCTGCGTGTTCTGTTCTGCTGCAAGGTCTTCGACGTGCCCGCTGGCGTCATACCCAGGCACAGAGCACATCAGGACAGGAGTATTCGGCTTTACCTGCAGATGCAGAGGTCAGCACTAAGACCGGGAGTCTGTGGAGAGGAGAGGCCTGTGGGGCGGGCCTTGCGAAGATTCCCCCGGCCCCAAGGTGCGGGGGCTGGGAGCCGGCCAGGGTGGGAGTCTAGCAGGTGAATGGCCCGACAAGACGGCGCCAGGTGAGGCCCCCCCGAGCCTGCTGGGAGCCAGAGCCGCACCTCTGTGTCCACGATGTGAGTCAGGTCAAGAGGCTGCTCCATGATGGACATGAAGGACTCCCCGAGGTTTGTGGAAACAAACATGTGGGCCATGGCCAGCAGGCGATCAGGGCGGAAAGCCTGAATCAGGAGCAGGCGGTGGATGGCGTGCCCGATGGGTGCTGGAACGAGGCATGTGGAGGGTTGTGGGGAGGACACGGCCCAGACTGCCCCGCTGGGACTGGTCTGGCTACAAGTCCCCGCTCGGATGACAGCTCAGAATCATGCCGCCACCTCTGGTCTTCTCTGCCCCAAGGAGAACTGCCACCCTCTCCTGTCTTCAGCGAAGCCCCTGGACACACCTGTGCTCACGTCTACCACATGGGCCTCTCTGTGGGCACGGTGGCAGTTACCAACTTCACGTGACTCCACTGCCAGCCCTGTCCCTGCTGCCCCGTGGCCGTGGACACCCTGCCCACTGGCCCGAGGCGGGCTAGCACAGGGCCTGGGGCACTACACTCAGAACTAGCCAATCTCTCCCTTAACATCGGGCAATGGTCTTCCTGTCTCTCTTGGTCTTTAAGCAAGAGTGGGAACACGAATTAGGACCTGAAGATTTTATACCGAGACACTTATTTTAGGAACTGGTGACTTTCTCGGAGGTGTCCCTTCACTCAGGCGGCAAAGCCCAATTTTACATTTGGGTCCAGAATGAAAACACCAGGGAGGCCTTGATGCGGGCTTACTTGAGGGGGCTTCTTCACTCCAGAGGTACGGGACCGTCTGCTCTGGGGAGCTGCTGTCCAACCAGATGCCGAATTGCTGTGGACACAACGGGAGAAGCGTCGCCACGGAGCACAGCCCGTTTTTGTGGGCAGAGAAGTTGGGATGAATACATCAGACGGCTGACGTGTGCGCACGACACATGCAATTCCTAACTGCCAACTTCCTGGGAAGAGGCTGGGACGCGTTCAGAACACTCACCTCGTCGGCCTGAACCTTTGCAATCAGATCTTTGAAGGCAGGGAGACAGCTCAACCTCACGACGGCCTCGGCCTGCTCCACGGTCAGGCCCTGGATCTTGGGCGTCGAGCCAGCACTCAGGACGATCTCCTTCCCTCTCAGGAAGTGCTGGAATTCGGCGTCGTAGGTGGGCTCCCTGGGAAGGGGGCAACGAGTTAGCAAGGGTCTCAGATTCACTTCTGCACTCACTAAAAGAGCGGTAACAGCAAAGACTTTTTTTCCTCTCTTTAAGCCCTTCAGATGCTAGCAGACAACCTACAAGATGACAGCGCCCTGCGGGGACAAGTGCAGCAGGGCGGCGGCCTTACCCGATGGTGCCCTTCAGTTTGATTCGGGCCAGCAGCATGGCGAAGGTGATGTGGTCCTGGTGCAGCATGCCTCTGGCCACCCGGTTGAACGCCACCTGGGGACAAGAGCGGGAGACGCTGCCGTCCCCGGAGAACGACCTCCCACCTTCCCTCCCTGGGGACAGCCAAGCGCCGGGCTCTCTACCTGGAAGAGGTCCTTTGTGATGATGGAGAGGCGCTGCGTGTGGTCTGTGATGCCCTTGAGGTTCGGGTTCTCGTACAAGACGTTGTGGTAAATGTCCAGGAAAAACTGGAGGGAGTACTGGTACAGGAAGTGGATCTGAAAGGAAGCAGCGGGCGACGGCCATTAGGCAGGAGGGCACAGAGCGAGCACCATCCCGCGGCGGGTGGCTCCCGCGGTCACCTGCTTCAGGGACTCCATGGTGAAGTAGATGCTGCTGCAGGCGGTGGACAGCGGCAGGTACTGCTGAGACACGGTCTCCACCTCCTGCATGACGATGTCCGTCTCCTCCACTTTCCTCGTCACCTCGGCCGCCTCTCTCTTGAGGTTCTCCAGGGTCGTTATGATGGTGTCGTCGTCCAAGATGCGTCCTTTCACCTCGTTCAGAGCTTGCAGCAGAGACTTCTCGAGCTGGCGTAAACGCAGCTGGAACTCTCCTGAAACGGTCACAACGTCCAGAGTCTGCACCGCTTGCTTCTTCCAGAAAGAGAACTCCCCTGAGTGTCTGAATAAACCTGACATGTTCTAGAACCTTAATTAAAATTTTAGCTCCAAGGGGTACCTGGGTGGCTCAGTCAGGTCACGATCTCACGGTTTGTGAGATCGAGCCCTGCGTCGATGGTGCGGAGCTGGCTTGGGATTCTCTCTCAAAATGAACTTGAAAACAGTACAAAAAAGGTTCAGCCCCCCCGCCCCTCCCTCAGGGGTGCCTGGGTGGTTCAGTCTTAAGGTTAAGCGTCTGACTCTTGATTTTGGCTCAAGTCATGATCCCACGGTTTGTGGGTTTGAGCCCCACGTCAAGCCCCTAGCACCGGCTTGGGGTTCTCGCTCTCTCCCCCTCTGTCTCAAAAATCAATAAACTTACAAAGAAAGAAAGGAAGTTCAGCCCCCAGCTTGCTCCAAGACTCCCAAAGCTACAGAGCCAGAAACGCACCTTGAAGCTTAAGAAGATCGGAACGCTTTTCGTCCACATCAGGCCTTTCTGCCTTAAGTACTTCATTCAAACACTGGCTCTGCAAGCTGCTGCGGGTGACCGTGAAGTTGACAAAGGTAACGCGGGAACACAGGTCTGGCGGAAACTCCACCTGCCACAAGGGTAAGAGAACAGTCCGCTTTGTCACCGGAGCTGCGACAGAGAGCGCCGCCGCAGATGTGAATCCCAAGTGCCCCGGTCCTTACGGTTGGATCTCGGGTGGACAGGAAGATGACAAATGATGGTGACAAGTCTATATCCTGGTCGCCGAGGGTAATCAGCACTCTCCCCCCAGTTCGCCGAACTTCGCGGTTCAGCACTGGATTCAAAACCGGATCGTAGCTTTCCACATCCTAGACGCACACACAGGAAGTTTCACGGTTGGGGTTTTACAACATGTATCTTCACCCAAATAACTGTTTTGACGCTGACCTAACCAGACGAACACACCGCAGAAGCTACCCAGCCGCTTAGACCTCCCCATCCAGTACGGCAGCCACCAGCACCTGTGACGGCCTGATTTAAATAAAAAATTCAGGGGCGCCTGGGTGGCGCAGTTGAGCGTCCGACTTCAGCCAGGTCACGATCTCGCGGTCCGTGAGTTCGAGCCCCGCGTCAGGCTCTGGGCTGATGGCTCAGAGCCTGGAGCCTGTTTCAGATTCTGTGTCTCCCTCTCTCTCTGCCCCTCCCCCGTTCATGCTCTGTCTCTCTCTGACCCAAAAATAAATAAACGTTGAAAAAAAAAAATTTAAATAAAAAATTCAGTTCCTTAAGCGTATTGGCCACACGTGTCTACCACCATCCTGGATGGCACAAAGCAGAACACTGCCATCAGTGCAGAAAGTTCTAGTGGACGGTGATGACACATAAACACTTTCTTTTGGATTCGCTTTTTACAGAACAATTGTAAAGCTTTTTTTTTTTCTGACATTAAAGGAAGTCTTACAAAGGTAAAAAACTACCCCTGTTCGCATCACGTAATCTAGTTTTGTTCCACGCCAACGGCCGGATGCACACACCTGCACCAGAAGGGGGTTCCCGAACCTCAGCGCACTCTCCAGGTTCTTGCGGAAGGCATCGTCTAAGAAGCTGGTGCGCGTGATCTTGCGGTCCTTGTACTCATTCATGATGAATTCTGTGGCCTGGCCAGAGGGGTCGATGATCAGCGGGTACCTGAGGGTGAGGCCACATGAGTGCAGGCTCGAGGAGCCCACAACGAGACGACGGGAAGGCTGTTCCCACTACTCGAGGGCAGCTTCCAGACAACCGTAACAAATCCTTGATGCCGAAGCCTACGGAAGCACTTCTGCAAGCAGCTAACAGAGTCACGCACTCTCTGGAGCAGGGCAGAGTCACAAGCTCTTTCTCCGCTGGGACACAGGTTCTTCTCTAAGCATCCAGCACGCGCTTTTCTCCAGGTGCCGAGTGCGCTCTGCTAGAATTACCATTCCGTGTACTACTGCCCTTCCAGAACCAATGCTCAGCAGCACCTACCGCTAACAGGTACAGACGGCTCAAGCCGCCAGGGACCCTGACAAATAGCAGACACAGCTTAATCCTCAGGAGAAGCCTATGAGAAGGTACTGAGAGCACGTCTGTTTTACACGTGAGGAAGACGGGGCACTAAGAGGCTACAGGGATTTGTCCAGAGTCACGTGCATGACCAATTAGTTTTTAAAAATCATAATGCACACAGGTGCTTGTACAAAATCCAGAAGCTACAAAAGGGCGTGCGGTGAGAAGAACCGCCTCCCTCCTCTGGCTTTTGTTACCAGTTTCTGACCTGTCTACTCGGGGAAGGGTCAGGTGTTTGCAGACACGTGTGTGCGTGGGCACGTGCGTCTGCGGGGATGCGGCACCCACTCCCCTTGCGCACGGTCTGCTGGAGCCTTCTCTGAACGCACACTCGGAAAGGCCTGGTCTGCAGGACCCCAGCCGTCCACTACGGCGGTGCACCGTAATTGCTTAACTGGCTCCTACTGAGGGGCACGGGAGGTGTTTTCAGTCTGTCAGTCACATTCTGTCCTGACACTTGTCATGCTTCACGTGGGCCAAGCTACTGTTGAATAAGCACATAGGGGTGTGTGTACTTCCCATTCAGGTGAATCCAGCTCTGCGCAGACCACACCGATGGACCGATAATCTCACCAGCACATCTGGCGAGACACGGAGCCGCTGGTGGGGCCTGAGGATTTGCTCCTAAAATCAAATGACACCTGCAAGGGGCTTCATCCTCTACGTGTCCCTGGGACCGTGAAAGACTTCAAGATGTGGAGATAAAGTCAGAAAACACTGACGGCGTCTGGCTTTAAGAGCTGCCACACAGGAGGGTCAAGCCTCAGGGCGTGTGGCCCTGTACGTGGGGTGGGCCCTGAGGACCCCCTGAGCCAGTGTCAAGCCTGCCCTCCCTGAAGTCACCCTCCACCTCTAACTCTGGCCTCCTTAAACCACAAACTGGGTGCCACTTTCTCCCTTAACTCTCTTTAGCTAAATATTTTCAGTTCTTGTAATATTTTTGTAATTATGTTTTTGTCGTCCACCCCGACACACAGCCCGCCAATCAGCTCTGAAAGGTGGCACGAGAGGCCTTCGCTGCAGAACAATTCGGGCGGTGGGGAAGCGGGGGTGGGATCAGAGACGAGCGCTGGGCCTGCCTGCGTGCTCGCCCGTTTCCAAGTTTCCCTTCATCTCCTCAAAGATGTATTCTGAAGAAACACAAAACCACGGGGTCGCCGCACATAAGTGCTCCCTGTGCACGAGCGCGTACCTGTTGAAGCGCTTCAGCATGATGGCGTTCTCCGTGCACAGGTCGTCAGCGGGTAGGGAGCTGGCTTGCCAGCGAAGGCGCTCGTCGGCGTTGGAGAGGTACTCGGTCCGCGCGATGTCTGTACGGAACTGAAAGTGAGGGCGGTTACCTTTCCTCCTCCAAGCTCCAGGCGCACTGTTTCCGGGCCAGCGTGGAAACGGCTGACCGGGCGCCAGGCCAGAACCCCATGGCCCGTTACCTGGATGTTGGCCTGCTGTAAGTGGTGGGACCACGTGGTGAACAGGTTCTGGCGCATCTGCTGGTCAAAGTAACCCGCGTAGGCGATGAACGCGGCCGACAAGAGGCAGTCCCCGGCGATGGTGGACATCTGGTTTTTGAAAGTTTCACTTGTTTTTTCCCATCGTTCACGTTCGGCGGACAAGCTCTTCAGGAGAGCAGTGCTCCGGTTGACCTACGGGGAAGATCCAACAGGATTTATACCAGAAAGTGAAAATTGGTTCCCCCCACAGGGCTCTGGGAGGGCTGTTCACAGGCCCAGAGGACAGAGGACCCAGCTCCTCCACGACTAAGGATGATACGGGCCTCAGAATCTAATCAGGCCTCAAGAGAGTGTAGAGAAGCAGGGGTAGCCTTGAGACACGTGCGTGAGTGGAGACGGGGCAGGGAGAGGGCCCGGGGTGGACAGAACAGCAGGTGGGGGTTGGCCTAGAGAGAAGAGACACTGCTGGCAGGAGAGGAGAATATTCCGGGGAGTCAGGAAGAGTGTGGGCATGACGATGGACACAGCAGTGAATGCAAGACTCGGACAACCATGTCCTTGGTGACCCCACAGGTTGGCTTCAGATCGCCCCCTGGTGTCCACCTGTCCTAATTAACGCAGCCCGGTGACCCAGGAGGCCAGCAGGCCCTCTGGGGACAGAGCTGGCTGGCAGACAAGAAGGCGGGCACACACGCGGGAACGTGTATGAGGCACCAGGAGCACCTCATGTCAGACCCCACGAAGAACTGAGAGGAGCCGGCAGAGAAGAGTGCGCCCGCCCGGCGACAAACTTACTTTCGCTTCGACAGCGGCCAGGTCTGCCTTGATGGCCTGGGCCTCCGAGATCAGGACTGCGTACTCCTCCTTGTAGCGGGCGATGCTGGCTTCCAAGTCCCGGATCATCTGTTCCACCTCGTTGGCCTTCTGCTGGTTGTCCTTAGCGTCGTCCTCCAGCTTCTGTAGCTCGTTGCGCAGGGGCTCCACCCGCTTTAACATGTCGGCGTAGTTGAGCTGAAAAAGGCAGACGGTAATTAACTCTTCCCGAGTGACGAGACTGGAGGGGACTTTTCCCACGGAAGCTCCCGGCCACGCCACTTACCTGCGCGATGGCCCATTTCACCATAGGGCCGCAGGCCAGGGAGGCCCGGTTGACAATCTCGTAGTTGTAGCTTGGATTGGACATATAGTTTTTCTTCATCTTCTCCCTTATGGCGTCGCTGCAAAAGAGGGATTGTGTTTCTAAGCACGTGTGGGGCAGAAGATTTTAAAGGCCAGTTCTCATCTGTTGCCCCAGTGACCACGGAGGATGAGCTGGACCACCCGTGTTCCGGGGGATGGTGGTCTCTGACCTTCCCGCCCCCACGCTCCGACGGGCGTCAGTGCCCAACGCCAGCTTTGAGTGAAATGGCTTAGAAGGCATTTGTGCAGTTGATGTAACGGATGCCACCTTCTGACACAACAGGCCACGGTGACAGGGCCGCGCGAAAGCAGGGAAACCTCTCAATGCCGGAGCGCTGTCTCCTGCTTCCTGGCGACGCTCACCTGATCTCCTCTGCGGAGAAGTTGACGATGGTGGGGATGAAGTTCTCCCTCATGATGATGGAGCGGATCTGCTTCCAGTCTGTGGTGCTCTCGCCCAGCAGCAGGCAGATGGACTCGAGCGCCAGCTTCACGGCGGCAGGGGGGTTGGCCATGGATCGCACCTCCACCAGGTGCTGCTTCTTTATCGACTTCACGGCTGGGCACCACGGTGGCAGGAGGGGCGGGAGGGCAAGCAGGTGAGGTGCGGTGGCACAGCAGAGCCGTGGCTCCGACGAGGAGGAGGCCACCGCTCAGAAGGCTGCAGCGAGCAGGACTTTCTGTCTTTAAACCCCCTGGAATAGCTGGCCTTTTAAATAACTCTGAAGCTCTCCCGGCACTAAAGGCCACACTGAACATTCCGTAAAAAGCAGGAAGCTGCCCTTTGGCGATGTCTCACGGGTCCCCGTTAGTTCCTTTACCCCCATAAAGACTTAAAACGTTGACACATTTCAATTATGTACTTACCTTACACAATTTAAGCAACAATATTTACATTCTGCCATAATCTAGAAGCTGTCTGCTTGGCTGGCTGAATATGTAGAATTAACAGCTCTAAAAAAAGGATGGCCGACGCCTTCTACAAGCTAAACTGCACTTTTTCCAGTCTGAACTTTTACTAAAACACTTTTTCACTGGTTACTCGGCAGTAAAAATTAAGTTCCCTTCGAAATTAGATTCTCAAGGAAAATCTATAGTTTGGATGGTGTAACAGGAAGAGCGCACGTTTGAAACAGGCGCTGATGGGCCGCGAGCGAGCAAGGCATTGGGCCGGATCCCGGCCCAGATCCTGGCCCAGGCGCTATGGTGTCCCGCAGGAGCCCGTGTCGATGAGGAATGGGCAGCGACTGCCATGGGTACGCAAATTAGCATTCGCTGGTCTGGCCAGAAAACGCGTAGATAACCCCAAGACGACACTACACACTTCAAGGCATTTCTGGGTGAAACTCCAGTCGGATTCATAAATAGCGTCTTCATGTAATTATTGTCAAATTAAAAAACAAACGTATTCACATAAAACATATTTTGTCAACTGTCTCCTACGAGAGGGGCTCGGCTCTGGTGGAAGCAGAGAGCCCCGTGGGGATTTGCTTTAAGGAATGAAGACCATCTTTGGTGTTTAGAAAAACCTTCAGGTATTTGCCAGTGATGCTTCCAGACACGCACGCGCCTCTGGGGGCAACCCGGGCACAGCCCCAAGCTGCACAGCCAGCCCCATGGACAGAAGATGCCCCTTCTAGAAAGCCAGACCCCCGACAGCTATGACGTACCATTCTGGGCCTCAATGACCGCAGGCTCCACCTTGTCGAGATCTTCTTTGACGCTCATCTGTTTGTCTGCGATGACTTCCTGCTGCTTGTGCAGCTGTTCCTGAATTTCTTGGCTCATCACCTGGTGAGAGGGACGGCTCAGCTACCGGTCCGCGCCGTGCTGCCGAGTGCGACCCGAGCAACGGTCCTCACTCCACTGGGCGCTCCGCCCCCACCCAGCAGTCTGAAGCCCACCCGGACGAGACCTCCACGCCCGGCAAGCACCTTTTTCTTCTCGGCCTCCTGCTGGTCCTTCACCATCTTCTTCAGCTTGTCATTGGCGGCCGCGTTCTTCACCTCCAGCTCCTGGCTCTTTATACGCAGGTCGCGCCGCAGCTCCTCCACCTGTGGGACGGGCGCCGCGTCAGGGGGACAGAGCCGCACAGAAATTTCCCGGAAAGGGGTCCTCACGCCAGCCCCCTGCCCGCAAGCAAAGCGAGCACCCGGGATGGACGTACCTGGTCGACAGTTTCCTTGATCTTCCTGAGCCCGACGTTCAAATGCATCTGCTGCTCCTCCAGCTCACTCCGCTTCTCGTGGAACAGGTTGGCGTAGTGGTTAATGAAGTCCAGGTAGTGGCGAGGTGTGATGGCCATCGTCCGGCCCCCTCGCTTTGCTAGCCGAGCATTAGCCTTTGAGAAGACAGTGAAATCTTTTCGCTCTCGAGGACGTTCTCTGCGATTTGCCCTCCAAACGCTAACTGCTCTGTAGGCTGCCGAGTGACCTGGGGCAGGGACCCAGCCCCGAGGAATCACCCTTGAGACGCACCGGGTGGCTCGGTGGGTCGAACATCTGACCCTCGGTCGCAGCTCAGGTCACGATCTCACGGTTTGTGAGACTGAGTCCCGCACCAGGCTCTGCACTGACAGCACGGAGCCTGCTTGGGATTCTCTTTCCCCCTCCCTCGCACACGTGCTCACTCTCTCTCAAAATAAACACACATGAGAAAAAAAGGAGTCACACTTGAGTTGGGGTCTCAGCTCAGCCTCCTACAAGATCTCAGGGAGCCCCGGGAACCCCTAAGCTCGCTCGTCAAACCTCTGATGACCCTGGCGACCTCACACGTGTACAGCTGGGGGGCACTGTGTAATGCCGTGCCTCCTAGGCCTTCTGCTTATTTTCCACGGACACCAAAGTAAGAGGTGGCACCAGGAAGAGGGCGAGAGGCGCGGCTCCGCGGGACCAGCTGCTCCGGCCTCTCCGGCCACGGCACGAGGACACGAGCCCAGCCAAGGAAGCCAGGGCAGGGCTACCTTCCAGAGGCAAGTGGAGGCAGCCTGCAGGTAATGGCAGGGGGTGGCAGGGTAGTGGTCGACTGGACGCCCACAGGCTCAGAGTGGTCTTTACGAATGCCTTTCAGATGGGAGCAGATGGGACTCTTCCATGATGAGGAGCCTAAAGCAAGGGACGGCAAACCCTGGCCAGTGGGCCAGACCTGGCCGCTGCCCATTTCTGCAGACGAAGTACTAGTGGCACACGGCCAAACCCACCCGTTTCCATGCGGGCCGTGCAGGCTCTGTGTATCAAGGCAGGGCCAAGCAGTCAAGAGACCCTCCTGGTCCACGAAGCCTCAAACATGAACTATCTGGCCTTTTACAGGAGAAGTATGCCAACCCCTGGCCTAGGATAAAGAACCAGGACCCGTGCACCTAGCGGCAACGAGAAAAGGAAAGCAGAGTAGAACGCTTTACGGAAGCAGAATCCACAGAGCAGCGAAGGTCAAGGATCTCAGGAGGTGCAGCCTGGTAAGTAGGAGGATGTGTCACCGAAAGAGTTAGCAGCGAGCAATGGCATTGTGCCTAATATGCAATACCCTAGGGTCTCGTCTTCATCGATTTACGTCAGTACGATGGTTAGTTTTGCTTTTTCCAGGACTTTGAAACAACCCACCTGGTGAAGAGTCTGATGAACAAATACACAGCTGTTTACAATCGCTTCCCGATGTGACGGTGGCTGTGGTAGTTTGTCATACACCAGCGGCATGTAATCAGGCACGATGTAATTCGGCTTCTCCAGGTCCATTTTACTCGTAAATTCCTTGCCCACTTGATACAGCGCTTCAGTGGACCAGTCCCCAAACCAGTTCAACACACACCTGCAAAAGATGCCCACGTCTCAAATAGCTCCCAAGAGCCAGGTCTGTCCCTTGAGAAGAAATCGGCTGTTGTAACCCAGAGCCGAGCACACGTTGGCCCACCTGTTGAAAAGTGCCGGGGAGGTGGCCGCGCGGTCCTTGAGCCCCTCCGAGGACGGGTTCATGGTGAAGACGACGTGGAGGTTGCGGATGACCTGGCTGGTGAACCATTTGTACAGTTCCTCGTGCGAGTCCAGCATCAGGCCCTCCTTCTGGGCCCCCTCTTTGCACTGGGTCATCAGAGTGGCGTACTCATCTCCTTCAAAGAGGCCGGGGACCTAACAGACGAGAGGGCGTTACGACTGACCGGCCCTGGGAAGCTGACACCACCACCCAACACCACGCAACGTGGCACGTACCTCCCCGTTGGCCAGAAGGGTATTCATTCGCTCCAGGAATCCAGAATCTAACACGTTGGATTCATCCATTATAAATGCTATCTTTTCGTTCTTACAGCCGGAACGCCTCAGCACCGTCCGAAGATCTTCATCGAAGTCTTCCCCGGTGTACTTTCTGTGCACCTGCGGAAGCAGTGGACAGGTTAGGTCCAATCTCATTCAGGGAGCCATGTGCGTGAGTCGGGAAACTGTCGCTGGGAGTAAGAGGCATCGACCAGACCCACCTTAATCTGGTACACACTCAAACCATTCATCCAGGCCACAAAACGGGACAGGGTGGTTTTTCCTGCTCCACTGACACCAATCAGAAGCAAGTGGCCTTGAGGCTGGCGGAATATCCTGACAGCATCAGAAAAGATAAAAGGGTTTTAGGCTCTGTTCTCCTTTTGACACTCGGGTCCTAAACTTTCTCAGGAGTTAACCTACAACATCTCTAAGGTATTTTAACTTAAATTGGTAAGTCAACCACTTGTTGAGCGACTGCTATTTGCCAGGCCTAGTGGGGGACATGGTCCTATCCTCCAGACACCCAGGTGGCACAAGGCAGAATCTAACAAGAGGTGTCAATCATGGCAGGAACAGACTATTAGCAGGAGCCGAGCGAGTGTGCGGGAGGCAGGTAAGGGACGGAGAAGCGGGACTTAGAAGGAAGGGGGGTTGCTTAGCTGAGAAGGCAGAGATGGAGGTGAGGGGAGGTCGGCTGGGAGGATCCCCTACCACTACGTGAACAGTGGCGTGGGTGAGCAGAGAGGCTGTAACGACAAAAAGCCCACCGGTCGATCCTGAGCACGTGGTCTAACACTTCATTGAACAGGACCAGAGGAACATCAAGTTCTTCTTCATAGAAGACTTTCAGCCTAGCCTTGACGTAATCTCTCAATTCTTCCTGGTCTACTGGGATGTAATCCTAGAAAAAAAGAATTAAGACCCAATTACTAAGAGAAATCATCTTCTGTATTATACCAGTCAATTACAATTCCAGGTGCCAAAAAACCTTTAAAATATACGAGAAGGTATCACTTACAACATAGCAACAAAAATGTAAGTTAGCTGGGACTCGATCTAAAACCAGGGGAAATCTTTGTAGAGAAAACTGAACGTCCCTGAAATACCTCATAGAAGGCCTGAATAAATGAAGAAGACAGAAACCATGACCGTGCAGGGATAAATGAACTGCTGTAAAAACGTCAGCTCCATCCAACTTGACAGAGAAAGTGAATACAATCCCAGCCACAAACAATCTCAGTGGTGGACAGTGGGGTGGTTTTAGCATAACTTGACAAGCCAATTCTAAACTTCATTTGCAAGAGGAAAGGGCCAAGGACAGTCAGGTCAAGATCGCCCTAAAGAAGAACCAGGTGTGAAGGCCTATCCTATCAGACTTCGTTGTCCTTATCTATCAAGGTCATGCAGTTTTGAGCACAAGGAGTGACAAACGAGCAACAGAGCAGGACAGAGCCTCTGAAACAGACCTGTGCAGGCAGGGAACCCATAATGACAGATTCTGCCAAGTAAGGGATCATCCAACAAATAGCGCTGGGTCAGGACGTCCCAGGGGAAAACTGGAAACAGACCTGTAGCTCACTCCACACACCCACACCCACACCCACACCCACACACACGGATTATGGGTTTAAATGACAGAACTCTGACAACATGTGCTTGTCAGAAGATACCATAAAGACGGCGACAGATGAGCCACTGGGAGAAGATGGTGCCTATAAATGAGAACGATTAGCATCTGGAGTCCAGAAACACACAGAAAATTCTAGCAACACCAAACCTGTCTTGCTATTTCTTGCTTCTGTGCCTTTGCTTCTGTCAGGCCCTCTCCCTGGCAAGCCCTTCTTGACAAAGGTGTACAAGCCCCTTTAGGAGCCAATATCAGGGTCAGCTCTACTGAGATCTCTCCAGACGGAGCTGTTTCCATCGGTCTCTCTCCCCCATTGGACTGTGCGCTCTCTACAAGATTTTCCTCATCCCTGTGCCTGAACTACCTGCTGAATGGAATGCACATTGAAACTACACCTTACTAAAAATCCTACTCTCTTTCAGAAAAAGAACAGCTCACAACTATTCTAGAAGCGTCAACTTTGTATAGTATAACAGTATAGGAAATGTTTTTACATGGATTATTCACAATTGGCTCATTTCTGGAGTGTGAGGGAAGTGAAAGCCAAGGGGAAGACTCCTTTTGCTGCAAACACGCCGAAGCCTGGCCCCTGACGGGTGGGACTGCATGGCTCTGGCAGCAACCATCTCATGGGATGAGAAACACACGGCCGGCCCGCCAGCCCCGGGCACACTCCGGGGACAGTCTACCGTAAGTTATCAGCATCGTGCCTGGAACCAATGATTTGCTTACAGGGTACTTTGGGAAAAAGGTCTGTTTGACAAGAAGAGGATTCTAACTGAAAGAGCAGAAGGAAGCATTTCTGAAATGACAACTTGTTACCTTTGACAGCCAGTTGCTGTACAAGATGGGCCGGCTCATCGCCTTCTCTTTGTCTATGTTGGGAAAGTGCTTCAGAGCAACCATATCGATGTTCTCGTCTGTCCAGCGCCTCTCCTCGTCCTCCACGAGTCTGTCGAAGAAGAGCCGTGTGTGTATCAATGCAAACAGGAGCCGTGCTGAGAGAACACCCCGTTTTGTTGGGGCTGTGGGCAACTCCAAGGGCTAGAATTAGCCTTTACCGGAAGTTTTCATTTTTCTCCCAATGGAAAAACCTAAGAATCTTAACTCCAGACAGCTTAAACAATTAAAAATGTTATTAAACATAAAACCCCTCAAACCTATGGCACCGTTACATTAAAAAAATTCCTCTAGGGGACGCCTGGCTGGCTCAGTTAGAACATGCGACCCTTAATGTGGGGGTCATGAGGGTGAGTGCCATGTTGGGTGTAGAGATTACTTAAAATACAAGTAAAAAAAAATTCCTCTAAAAGTGTTTAATCACATCGATTTACAACATGCCAACGTGATTCTAGTTTCTACGCTTGCCTAATACAAAGTTCCCAGGGTCACAGGGGAACAGGGGGACAGCCAACACACGCAGTGCCAGAGACCCAGGGCTTATAAAGGAAACCATGACGAAGCAGGTAAGACTGAACGAGTCCACATGGAAGGCCCGGTGGGGGGGGGTGTGTGGTGGCGAGCACCTCTTGTGAAGCTGAATGTGTGACACACTCAGGCTACCAGTTGCGGGTCACATAGTTAATGCAGCCAATTGGAATTTAATACAACTTCATCTCTGGCATTTTGGGAAATCTGTGAAATTATAGCTCAAATTTTTTCATTATTTAAAAAAAATTTTTTTTTAACATTTATTTTTGAGGCAGAGAGAAACAAAAAGCACAAGCAGGAAGGGGCAAAGAGAGAGAGAGAGAGAGAGAGAGAGAGGGAGACACAGAATCTGAAACAGGCTCCAGGCTGTCAGCACAGAGCCCCCAACACAGGGCTTGAACTCATGAGGCGTGAGATCATGACCTGAGCTGAAGTCGACACTTAACCGACTGAGCCACCCAGGCACCGCCCCCATCAAATTTCTTCATTATTAAAAAAGAGAGGGTTAAAAGTTTTTCTTGTTCTGTTTTGTTTTAAATAAAAAGAAGCTAACACGATGTTCCTTGCTCCCCTCCCCCACTTGCTTCGCTCATGCCGTGCACTGGGCTCTGGGGCGGGGCTGCTGTGTGACTCAGTGGACTCCCAGGAGCCCGGTGTGAGAGCCAGAGACCTACGATGAAGCAAGTTCTGAGACTCCTCGTGAGCTCAGGTGAGAAGAGCTGCCCAGAGGCAGGACTCACTGGTCTGGAGGTGCAGCCGCTGGACACACAAGTCCGTACCCTCGGTCTGGAGAGAGCCATCTGCCCTGGGTTCTCCCAGGAGTAACATTTTTTTTTTTTTTAATTTTTTTTTCAACGTTTATTTATTTTTGGGACAGAGAGAGACAGAGCATGAACGGGGGAGGGATAGAGAGAGAGGGAGACACAGAATCGGAAACAGGCTCCAGGCTCTGAGCCATCAGCCCAGAGCCCGACGCGGGGCTCGAACCCACGGACCGCAAGATCGTGACCTGGCTGAAGTCGGACGCTCAACCGACTGCGCCACCCAGGCGCCCCTCCCAGGAGTAACATTAACTGACCAACCACATAAACCTGGGACTGCGAGCGGCCAGAGGGACTATGTCCTCTGCATACGGCCACCTCACACTCACCCTGTGAGCGAGGGGACCTGCCCGGCCACAAGAGGCCTGACCTCCTGCACTGTTCTGAGCAGCCCGATTCACAGGCAGAACATTCCCCCAAAGAAAGGAAACTGTGGTGCTGTGTTAAATAGTAAATTAATTAAGAATTATTAAAAAATGTTTTTAAAATGGTTTTTATTTTTGAGAGAGAGAGCGCAAGCAGGGGACCGGCAGAGAAAGAGGGAGACACAGAATCTGAAGCAGGCTCCCGGCTCTGAGCTGTCAGTCTGTACAGAGCCTGATGTGGGGCCCAAACCCACGAACCGTGAGATCATGACCCGAGCGAGCCAAAGTCGGATGCTTAACCGACTGAGCCAAGAATTAATTTTTAGAAGTTTAGAACTAAAGTAACACAAATTTAACTTTTCCTCACCGATCTAAAATGAGCCTGAAAAACTATGCTAAAATACACAAAATATTAAAAAAAAAAATTAACAGGGCAGAAACTAGGAAAATTAAGAATCTACTGTAAAACGAAGACTGTACTGGACTCCAAAGAATGCAAGAAGTTGACTCTGGCTTAAAAACGTCAGTAATTTTCAAGATCCCTCAAGAGGTAAAGACCAACTTTCCACTGTGGTGTTTCCTGGGACTCAAACCACAAAACTTTTCATGGTCCACACTGATCACTACAGTCACGAGCAGCTCGTCCCAAAACTCAGAATCTACAAGGCAAGACCTGAGAAAAGAGGCCAACAGATAAAGAGACAGAGCTGCAAACCCTTTGATGTGAATAAAGTTCAAGGGTGAGGAGAGCTGGTTATGGAAACCACCTGCCAGGGAGTCGCTAGAAGGCATCTAATGGTGTTGTTGTTGTTTTTTTAAATGTTTATTTTTGGTAGACAGAACACAAGCAGGAGAGAAGAGAGAGGGAGACACAGAATCTGAAGCAGGCTTCAGGCTCCGAGCTGTCAGCACAGAGCCCGACGCAGGGCTCGAACCCACGGACTGCAAGGTCATGACTTGAGCTGAAGTCGGATGCCCAACCGACTGAGCCACCCAGGGGCTCCTACTTTTTTTTTTTTTTTTTTAAAGGAATCTCTATGCCAAGTGTGGGACTTGAACTCATGACCCCAAGATCAAGAGCTGCACGCTCTACCGACTGAGTCAGCCAGGTGCTCCTAGAAAGCGTTTAAATTCGCCAGAAAACTCCAGCTTGGACAAGGTTATGGGGCACAGGCATGAGAGTTACCGAGCTTAATGGAAGTGCCTCGCCCCCTACCTACCTACCCTTACTGGTGGTGGGCAGTCCCTGAGCCCTGACACCCATCATGCTGGGGGTGGCTGTGCTCAGACGCCAAGGCTGCCCTTGCCGCCTCTGCCCCTTTCCACCACCAACAGAGGCTGGCTCAAACTTGGGCAGGCCAGCCCTGCACACAGCCTAACTCGGAGGGCCATAAGCATCAGTGTAGGCGGAGCAAGGAGCTAACCGCATCCTTGGCCTTACCTGTCTTGGAAGAGACGGAGGGCTTCATGTGCCCAAATCCGAATGAGGCCTTCCACAGGCAGGGTTTCCAGAGGTCTCAGGGCCTCAAAGATCCCTCGTACCCACCTCGTCATCTCACGGGGTGAGTAGATATAGTGGGGCTGTGTGTCCTGAGTGAATCTCTCCTGCAGGTTCAGAAAAGTGGGAGGTATGTATAAATCCCTTAAAACACATGAAAAGTGGTTAAGAGATCAAGTGCTGTGTAACATTTTTATATTCAAAACAGACAACCTAAACCCTAGAAAATTTAAGGATGAATTAGTAGACAACGTTGGAACCACCGGACAACTATCTGGAACAAAGTTCCATCCAAGTTGCTCACTTTTATGTTAAAATTAATTCTATTTAACGAAACTACAACAATGCTCTTGTGAAAAGACTTTAAAGCATGTAATTCCTAAGTTCAGGGAAAGCCTTCCTAAGCATGATTTTAAAAGCAGGAACAAAGAAAAAAAAGATTTACACTTGATGACGTTAAAAATTCTGCAGGAAAAGTTGCAGTTCCACAGAACGAAAAGCAAACTAAATACCAGGAAGGGTACTGGACACTTCTGGACACTACTGGACGTGCAGGCAATCGGGGAGGAGCGGGGCGGCTGTGCCTGGTTGGGGGTGGGGGGTGGCCAGCAGCTCTCAGTGCCCCGGGAGGCACCGGAACCGGAAGGCATCCCAGATGCGCGAGTCCCAAGCAGGAGGGAGAACCACTTCCTTTCACCAGGCGGTTTGAAAGCGGTAATGAGGGTGGCGGACGGAGACGATGCTGGCGGCCACGTCGGTGGTCCAGCTGCCCGGAGAGCAGTTTGACAACACATCATTACAAATAACCACACGCACACCCATGGTTGTGCTGTAATAACAAGTGTCCGTGTCCTTTGAGAAACTGAGGAGCACACTACCGATTTTGTAAAAAATACTGTATGTAACGTGTGCAGACAAGGGCAACAAGAAAAAAAGGGAAACGTCTGCAGTCGTGGTACCTGGTAGAATGATTTGAGGACAGGCTCTGGGAAGTCCCGGCTCAACAAGAGCTCTAAATAAAGCTCCATCTTCTAGCAGCGCCCGACCCCGCGTACCTGAGACATGGTGTAGAACTCCACCATGGCGGCGGTGAGTGGCTCCGCGTACGTGCGCAGGGACGGGATGAGCCGCAGCATGGCCCGGTTGAAGGTGCCGTAGATCTGCGTCAGGGAGGCGGGTCCCGGGTAATCCACATACACGACCGGCACGTGGCGCAAGAATCTGCGTGAGGACGGCCGGCTCAGACTTCCCAGCTGATCAGCAGTGTGCCTGAGCGGAGAGTGCCCCGGCCCGGCCCGGGCCCAGACCCAGGGCTGCTTCCCGATCCACCCACACAGGCGTCACGTCCCCATTCGCGCAGATCACGCACAAACTGCTGGGGCCTGGGCGCCGACACTAACAGTAGGTGCAAAAAACTTTGAAAAAGAGCCAACCCCAAATGGGAAAATGACGCAGGCTGATACAGCCTCATCGTGGCCCCACAGACAGGTCTGGGGCAGTTAGCTCGTTACCACCCAGAGAGTCAGTGCTTTTATTTTTGAGTGTGTGTTCCAGTATTGCAGCACGGCACAAGGAGCCCAGGGGCCACCCTACGATAATCAGCATTTTGTTACCTTTTTACGACCAAAACCAGATTTCTGCTGTGCTACATTTAAAACAATCTTGGAACAGGGGTGTGTGTGAGGCCAGTGCTGTCTACGGAGCTGTGTGTTACCTGTGAGAGAGGGGCTTTCTTCCAGGATCCGTGGGTGGATTACAAGCCCCGACAAACTGGATCCTCTCCAGCTTCACCCACGTTTGATCTGAGGTTCGGTAAAAGCCTCCATGCTCCACCATCTGAGGGAAAGCGGGAGGGTCAGCACATCAATGGCAAATGTGAACGAGGTCAGTGGGGACTTGTGGATGTACACAAACCTGTCTGATGAAGGATATGACCCTCTGTGTCCCGTATTTATCCATGTCTGGCAAGTTGATCTCATCACAGAATAGCACCAGCCACTTTCCAAGTTGCACCGGGGCCAAAACCACACCGTTGGGGGTGCGTCTGTACTCGCAGTAGTGGTCAAAGGTCTTCAGCAGGAGCTCTGGAGTGGTAGCACTCGAGAAGTTAAGACCCACAACCTTTAGACGGAAGAGGCAAATCGACCGTTACAAGCGCCATCCCGTACGTGAGCGCCGAAAGGCCTGCTGCCCACCTCCCAGCCGCTTTACCTCCATGTCGGGCAAGGCCCGGAGGGCGCTAAAGAGGGTCATGGTCTTGCCAGACCCGGGGGGCCCGCACAGGACCAGCGGCTTGTGCTCAGCCAGCCAGGTGTACAAGAGGGCTTCGTGGCGGACGGTGTCCAGAGTTGGCACGACGACGTCAGGGGCCGCCACCTTGTGTGTCTCCACTTCAATCTGAGGCACCTTGGCCTGCCATGGCGACCATTCTCCGCTGATGGACACCTGCACCCAGAGAAGGGGTGCGGGTCACTCCGGGAGCCACACCCCGCACTTAGAGACTTGCTCACTTTCATATAAACCAGAACTGCTCTCCTTATGCCACATAAAGCAAAGGACAGTATCCTTTGATGAAACGGAAAGGTTAATGGGGCATCTGGGTGGCTCAGTCAGTTAAGTGTCCAACTCTTAGTTTCGGCTCAGGTCACGATCTCACAGGTCGCGAGGTCTGTGCCGACAGTGCACAGCCTGCTTGGGATTCTCTCTCTCCCCGTCTCTACCCCTCCCCCACTCACGCATGCGCTCTCTCTCAAAACAAATAAAGAAAAAAAAAAAAAGAAATAAAGATTAAGCTCATGGTGAGGTGTCTCCAGGACGAATTACACCAACATGTCAAGGTCAAGGCAGGGAGGCCACTCCTTCATGGACTTACTTCATAATCAATAATCGGTATGTTGGGTGCAGCGGGCAACGGCACCGTTGTGATTCTTCTGATGTATTCACCCAGCTCTGCTCTCATTTTCAGCCGACTATCTCCAGACAAGGACCAGAGTATGGCATAAACCAAATATCGCTATTTAAAGAGAGAACGGGATCCGTTTTTAAATAAAATTTCAACAATGAAGACATTTATGGCAACATTAACCTCGAAAAGAGTGGTTCCCAGTGTTCTTGGATCATGGACATGCTTGCACCTTTCTCGGCCCCCATGAAAGCCTGACCCTGTTCCCAGGGAAGAGAACACACCCAAGCAGGCACGTTGTCTCAGGAGGTTCGCAGACACAGAGGCCATCCGTGCCCCAGCCTCGTCGAGCCCCACTCTCCTGCAATGCAGGTGCTCGCTGACCTGAACGTAGCGCTCCAGCTGCTCGATCTGCATGGGGAAGTCGGGGTGGTTGGCGTTGTACTGGGCCACGTTGCGGCAGGCCTGGTGCAGCATGGAGAAGAGCGAGCCCAGGCAGCGGAGACGGGTCAGGTCCATGATGTGCTCCAGCTTGAAGGCGTGCTCCAGGGCCTTGGTGACCAGACCGTTGGACGTGAAGTACGGCTGCATGATTGTGGCCGCGTCCCTTTGGATCTGCAAGAAGCAGTAGATGATGTCTGTCATTTTGAAAAAACCCCGGAGATTTTCATATAGTCTAACCTAGGCCCGGGAGAGAGTCACGTGACCTGTAAACACACACACACACACACACACACACACACACACACACACACTTTTCTGGATAACCTTCAGTGATCAATCCTTAGTCCATCACTGTAATAGAAAAAGGCAGCTGTTCGTCAATTTGCAGAGAAAAGTCAGATAACTACAAGAACTCTTTAAGTTTCCTAAACGGGTCTTCACTTCGGCAGCTGATACTGCTTCTTCGTTAGGCACTGCCATACGACAACGCTGAGGGCCCAGCTTCCACAGATGAGCAGCACCACGGCCCCCCCTGGCCTCTAGACCCTCGGGGATGGAACACCTGACCTCACTGTGCGGGAAGCCCCTGCCCCCCGCCAGCTGCAGATCTGCCGCTGCACTTGGCAGAGCGGTGCCGGCCCTCGTACCTGCAGCATTGGGGAAGCCGCCTCCTCCCCCTCGTCCTCTTTGCCCTTGCGCCGGCGCTGGGCCTCGTCCTCCCCTTCGTCCAGCGGGATGCTACGCAGCCTGGCCAGGAAGTTGTTGAAGATCATGTCTGTGCTGAGAACGTCCTCACTAAACCAGACCATGCCGCAGCGGGACACCGTGGCCAGAGTGGCGTATTTCAAGTCCTGTACTTCAAACATTATTCGCACCTTGAAGAGAAAACACAGAGCAGGTTTAGTTTTGTAGGTTTGATAGAAACTGGGGTGTTAAAATTCTTTTACCTATACACACATCGAAAGAGCGATTAAATTAAATCTAGTTTCTCTGCACTTATTTCAAAAAGCAAAACCGTCTACGGCTGTCATCACTACAGCACCTACCAAAGGCCCTCCACAAGGACCTGGGTAGGAAGTGTGTGTGGTGGGGAGAAGAGCAGGTGAGCCCACAGGACCAGCCCTTGGTGGACACAAGACACAGCTCCGCTGGAAGGGGCATCAGCTGGGGATGTGCGCTAGCCTTACCCTGGGCCGGGCACGGCGACACGCTCCCTGCCTGGACCCACCGACCCTCACACCCATCCCTGGAGCCAGGCGCAGTGTCCCTGTTCCACAGATGGGGCTGGGTACCTCCCCCAGGTCCCACTGCTGGTAAGTGGAGCTGATATTCAAAGCAGACGGTCTGATTCCAGAGCCCTAACCTCAGCGCCGACACACCTCACAGGAGAGCAGTCTCATTCCAACGATAGTCAGGATCTACTGCCTAACGAGTTGTAACAGAGAGACCTGACGTGTCAAGACACAGGCGGAGCTAGGCGCACATTTCCAGACTGGCACTAGGCATCACTGGCTTGGCTTCTCAAGTGACGACAACCACTATTGCTGGCTCACAGGTTCATGATCACCAGGTGCTCCTGTGAAGCGACCGCCCCCTTTTTCTCACGCCCACCGCCGGTCCCTCGGCGAGTCCCGTCAGCATGAACTTTAAATGACACCACAACTCAGCAGCTCCCGTGCAGCCAGCTCGCCCGGCCTGCCCCACAGCTGTGCCTGGGCCACCTCGCAGCCTCTAGATGGTCCCCTTGCTCCCACACGTCCTCTTCAACTACTCTCCACCCGACAGTCAGGGATGTGATCCAGACTCCCAGGGCTCCCGACTCACCCAACGGGCAAGTGCCAGTCTTTACACTGCCCTGGGCCCAACCTGATCTGGCCCCTTTCGTCTCTGGTCCAGCGGCCTTTTCTCCCCTCGCTCCTCATACCCCAGTCAAACCCCCCTCTATCTGGAGGCCCACGGGACCGGCTCCCTCACATGCCAAACACTTCTAGGTGATGCCTCCGCGTCACCATCCCTGACCACGTACCCTCCGGCTCTCGCCAGCACCAACCACTGCCTTCCAGCTCATCTTCTCCTGAGCACTCGACACTGTCTACCTTGAGGGTCTGTTTTCCACATCAGACTGTACGCCCCAGGACAGCAAGGGCTTTTGTCTGTTTTTTTCCTGCTGGACCTTCAGTAGGATGCAAACCCATGCCAGGCCCACCCACGTTTCCTGATCTATCCAGTGATGTGTCCAGGACCTGGACCAAATGCCCGTTTCCAAGGGCTAGGCTGGAAAGCTTCCATGTCTAAGTTACTCATTTTACCACTTCCCAGATGTGCGAGAACTTCACAAATCCTACTGACAACCCCGTAACGCTGGGTTTGGAGCATTAACTGGGAATCACGGAGCGTGGTTAACATTCAGCAACAGTACAAAGTTCCTGTAAGTTCTATAGAAGTATTTCTCACTGGCCACGGGAATGGAAAAATCTAGCACAAGGAGACTCAGTCAACTCTGAAAACTATTTACACAACCGACCACTACACTGTGGAACCTGGAACCTGCCCTCTAGAGCACACAGGATATTTGGTCTGATACCCCACGAGAGGCCACTTACATTGGGCGGAAGGCTGAGACGCTCGCCATTTGGCAGAGTCAGAAGCTTGTTGTCATCCAGCACCGAGTTCAAGTTCTCCACCCACTCGGGGTCCACGTCGCCATCGAAGACAATCCACTGGCGCTTTTGTAGCTCGCCCCTCACGTTGTCTATGATCCTGGTTTGGAAGGATTTTGAAACAGCTTTTTGAGATTAGAAACGCTCACTCGGCAACAGTCTCCGCAGTGGCATTTTCATTCATTCAGTCTTTGGTTGGAAAAGTAACACCCGCTGTTAACAGAAGGACAGAGCACCCAGGTCCCGCTCGCTGGAATCAAGGTTAACTCACTTTCTCAGGACATGTGTGAACAGCCCATCCGTCCATTCCCTGGTGTTGGGGTCCAGGGTTCCATAAAGGTGGTCTTTGCTGATGGCTTTGGGGTCGATGATGTGGGCCACGCCCTCCACACCCTCGAGCCTCTCCAAAGCCTTCAGGAGAACACGCCAAGCCATGCTCTTCCCACTTCCCGAGGGGCCCACCATCATCAGGCCGTGGTTGATCTGGGTGATCTGGTAGAGCTGAAGGACCTGCAGAGCCAAAGACATCACATCCTGACCACTCCAGAGAAAGAACGAGAAGGTTCTTCAGCCCTTCTTCGTGGCAGCAAACAGGAGACATGTGCTAAAGGCCAGCAAGTGCTGCACTCGAGTTTTTAAAGCAGACATTATGTGGGCCGCACCGACAAAAAACATTTCAAGAAAGGTTTTAACTAAATTGTGGGGAGTTCTTTGTTAAGCCGGGAAGGCTGGGAGCCAGTGGAAGAGGGGGTGACTACCAACCTGCCTCAGAAGAGGCACAGAAGATCCCTTCTAGAGAGGGCAGAGACCCAACAGATGAGCCATCTGTGTGACCCAGCACAGCATCGCTCGCGCTCAGCAGGCAGCTTGTGTGATAATATACTTTTTAATCTCCCACAAGAACGAAATGGAGAATGCCACTAAGGACTATAAACCATGTGCCAATTAGCAGATTTACGTTCTTAATCTACGGTGTTGGGAAGTCTTGTAAGTAGAACTTTTATTGGTGTGAATACTTTCTGTTACGATCGCACACTCAGTCAGCATTTCCAGAGAACGAACCACACTACGTAAGTGAGGTTTTCAGCTAAATCGTTAGGTCTACGTCAAAGTTAAGAAAAAAGCCCCAACTCAAATCTTCATAAACCAGGGGATGTGCCTCCCTGGCCCTCGTGGTCAGGGCTCTATTAAGTGTGGCTTCTCCTAGTGGCTGCGGCTGCTGTGGCTGCACAGTGTGTGGGGGCCAGTTACCTTCTCGACCCACATTCCGCCGACTTCTTCTCCGTCTCCGTACGTCAGGTACATTTCCTGGCACACCTTCTTCAGCTCTTCTCGAAGCGCGGTCATTTCGCCCCGGTGGTACTGGACCCCGGGGAACACGTCTGACAGGAGGCTGAAGAGCAGCGGGATGTCTTCTGCCACCAGCTTGGGCACCATCGTCTCGCAGACGCTCTGTATCAGAATCTAACGGCGACAAAAGGACCGAGCCCTGAGTGGCGGGGAGCCTGGCTCGCACGGCCACTGCCGTATCCCCAGAAGGTACGGAAGACGTGGCTGTCGGTGACAGAGCGACTCAGCACGCTCCCGTGGTCCTCACTCAGTTCACCGCACCAATATCAATATCTTCCACACGCCCATCCCAGCACATGTGAATCACAACAGAACTCTCAGGCCACGGCTGGGAGGTTGAAAGGGTGAACTTGAATGCTAGTGTTTACGGTGTGAGTGATTCAAACAACACGTGTACAAACCTCCTGTTCAGGTAGATTTTCTGCAATTTCTCCTTCATCAACTGCTTCCCCTCGCTCTTCTTTCTCCCTCTTAATCTTCTGAATTCTCTCCCTCTTCACGTTTCCCGCACTAACCAGCACACTCTTCAAAGCTCGAAGACCAAAGTCATAGTGGCTCTGAGAGGAGAGCTGCTCGTCACATAGTCTGCAAGGGAAGAGCTCTACCTTGGAACAGTCCACTCTCAATAGCCACATAAGCAAACATCGAGAATCAGACACACACACTTGGGAAGACGTGCCACGATTGCAGAAATGACCCTTCAAGGGCACGTCTTGCACACGCTACTGACACGGCAACGGGTAAGTCTGGGGTACTCACTTGAAGAACGGGACGATTTTGTTGGCGAGGACCTCAGCAGTGCGGAAGCCCTGTGAGTACAGCATGACCTGGGCGATGAGCTGCCGGTCGGGCTTGGTCATGGCCAAGCTCCGGAAGAGCTTCTTCAGATTGTCGGGAAGGTTGGACCTGCCTGCGTAGCCGGGGTTCATGGTGATGAAGATGGCCATGTCTGGACTCACCTTCACCTGTTTGTTGAGCAGCTCACAAGTAATGGGGGCAGAGGCTGAAAATCAGAGAACAGGGTTGAGACTCGTGATGTTCGAGAGCGACACTAAAATCTCCCTAAAATCCCAGACAAAGCACCTGTTTCCCCGTTGGCCTCTAAAGCCCAAAGGCCGGGACCGCAGGGGAGCCCCTCTCTGGCCCTCCTACCAGCACGTCGGCCACCTTCATACACCTCACCTACACGAGAGCTCTGGGAACGTGGGACACGTCACCAGGGGCGGGGAGCGCATATTCTGTCGTGCATTGCTGTGTGTTACAAGATCAACGCAGGGATAGAAATGCGGCGCAATGGTAGGTGCGGATATAAAAACGTATCCATGCCACAGAGCTGACGGGCTCTGATCACGAAGACTGCCCTTTCAGGGGACTGACCAAAACCACCACCGCCCACAGCTGAACTTTATTCCTTGGAGAGAACACTGAGCACACGGGTACTGCTTTCTCAGACACTCCTTTTCCACTGAGGAGGTCTACAGGGCCTTTGGGAAGACAAGTTCCTATTATTGCAGGACAAAAGTGACCCCGCAAATTAACTGCATGTGCCCTGTCCGCCACAGGTGTCATTGCTTCCTCCAGCACGCACCCTGCCTCCGCCGGGCATGCCCGGCTTCGTGTGGCCCGAGGCAGGGGAAGCAGTCCTCAAGCCTCTCAGAAGGCCATCCTATGGTGACAGAGGGCGTGTTCCTAAAGCTCCCTGTGACAACACTCTGCCAACAGGCGGCAGCAAGGCTGGCTCTGTGGGCGTGCAGGGGGAGCAGGGAGAGCCCTCACCGGCCCAACACTCAGTGCGGGCGGACAGTGAGGGACGGAGCACAGGGACTCTCGCTCACCGGGGGAAGGACAGCTAGGGCTTTGGGCCGCTCTGGTCCGGAGAACGCAAACTGCTCGTGCAGTGCTATCCCGGGCCCCGCCGCCCTGCCTGCAATAGTGAGTCCTGGGAGCGAAGTGAAACTCTCACTCGTTTCCAATCACAGGTGTGACCCAGCCCCCGTGGACTCTCCTTCCACAGCCGCTAAGTAACGTGCAGAGGAAAAGGGAAGTCTCACTCTTATCGCAGTTGGGGTTGGAGTGCTCGCGCAGCGCTTCCTGAATGCACTGCACCTGCTGCGACACGGCTGACAGCATCCGCTCCTCCAGGCGGTTGAACTCGTCAAAGCAGCCCCACGCACCCACCTGGCAGAGCCCCACAAAGATCCGTCCCATTGCCTGAAACCGAACAAAGACAGGAGCTCAAACCACCTGCTTCGGGCGGGCTCCACGGCCCTGATCCGGCGGGACCTTGGGCTACCCCCCCCCCCCCCCCGGGTGGCTGTGAGCGTGACATCAGGTTCCCACGGGAGGTGCGGGGCCTGCACACAGAAGTGCTTCACTAACAATGGCGATGGTCTGTGTACAGACGTAGGGCATCACACCTTGTCTCCTCCTGTGCCGATTCCAAAGATAGAGCTGTTTTTACTCTGCCCCTTTTTGTTGATTAAAAAAATCTTTTCCATCATAGTTACTTATTCCCACACACAGACACTAACCGTCTCTTCCAGAAACAATGCAGCTCAAGTCAACACCGAAGCAGGTATGTCGGACACCCCACTCAAAACCACACCATCCCTGGGACTCAGAAGGCCAGACGGGCCGTGCCAAGCCGTGAGGCCAGGAGCCCTGAGAGGGGTCCAGGCGTGGTACTCCCCAGCTGCCCTCTCAGGCCGTTAGATTGTAGGTGGACTCAGAAATCTTCTCACCTGGAAATCAAAGGTTTCATCGCAGTTGAAGACCAAAACAAAGCGTCCAAGCTGATGGCCAAGAGCTTTGACGGACTCTGTCTTCCCAGTCCCGGCCGGCCCTATTGTTTGAAGAAGAGTGACTGAGTACTTGAGTCCACAGGGAGGTATCGTTAGCCTTACCCAGCTTGTTTACAAAATCAAAGGACGTGTAACAACTGCAGACAAATCTGAGGTTCTAGAACGTATGAGCTACGTAATTAAGAAATACATTTAAAATCGTTGATTTAATCTTTACAAATTGCATTTACTCTCTCCATCTGTCCAGGTCTGTGGAGTAACTTACCGAAAGGGGACCCCCCCAGCCTGGCCTCCAAGGCTTGTGTCATGGTCAAATAGCAGCGGTCGGTGAGGGGGGTCTGGACCAGCTTGTCCTGAACACCCAGGTACTCAAAACCATAATTAAATTTGGCATTTGCCATTTGGATCGACAACTGCTGTAGCACATCGGTTTGCTTAGGGTCGAAGTAAAAGCGCATCTGGCTGAGCCATTCGAAAGATTTGGCATTGTCAATCTTGCTTTTGATCAAGGAGCGTGTAACGTCCCTCTGGTGAACCAACTCTGTAATCTGAACACAGAGTCACTTATTAAGCCTTTGTCATAAACTGGAGTAGTGCAAGGACACTGCATTTCCTGGGCACGTGATCATTTAGCAGACTTTTGAGATTCAAGATCCAGTTGCAATAGCTTTCAGTGAATGTTCCAAATCCAAATTCCCTTCCAAAAACAGCACTGTCATTCCCACAATGAAATTACACAGAATCAAGAGCTGCAGCAAAACCAAACCATCAACAAACAAAAACACCCAACGTCAAGCGAAGACCTAACTAGCATGAAATGTGTCAGGAGAACAGCTGTCTCTGTCCCCAGTCTGTCCCCTCCAGGCTGGCCGCAACACTGGTGCAGGCACACCCGGGCGCCTCTCTGGGAAGGGGCTGACAAGCAAAGGCAAAAATCCTGGTCAAGGCTCCCCACCTCCCCTTCCCCAGGATGTGTACACATAACTCCCCTGCTCCCCCAAGGCTACCTTTCAACAGAGTAGAGCGATACCCACACCAGAGAGCTCACAAATGCACCACCTCCTTCTCTCCCTACCACCAGTAAGAGTGCTCCCAGGCGTGATCTCCGCTGACTGCCTGCACTGAAGGCAGGGCCTAACCGGTGAGGAGTGAGTCAGGCAGGCGCGGGACTAACCAAGTGCTCCAGCTTCCGCCTCCGCAGCGGTGGCTGCTCCATGAGGACTGAGTCGGCCAACACGTTGAGGGTGACCTCCACGTTGCTCAGCACGGAGTGCAAGGGTGCCGCGTCACCGCTTCCGCCGATGCTGCTCAGAGCTGTCTCCACGTTTTCAGACCAGGCTATCTGGGCTGACAAAACCACAAGCTGGGCCTGGAAGACAGGAGACACGAGACCCAAAGGATCGTCTTGGAGACCAGCCGGTGCATCCGCCTCTCCGCTGGCCCACTTCTACTACACGTTACCTGGTACTTATCAATCCAAGTGATGTAGGTGTTTGGGTCAATCGAAGTTGCTTTACCAAAAATCTCAACTTCTGTAACAGACTCAGCCAGAAGTTTAGCCAGTGTGACTCTCATCTCCTTTTCTACCAGCGTGAGCCACTCGTTGATTTTGGGATGTTCAGTAATCGACACAGGAGTTTTAAACATAACCTAAAATACGTATGATACAAGAATTAAGATGTACAAAGGCAGGAGAGAAGCATTCTAAGTTACAATCATAAACTTCACTACCTCCTCTCCTTCACGGGAGGAAATGCCCAAGACGACAGAGTTATCCTCGTTTAGGATGATGCTCGAAACGCCAGCAAACATTTTCTTGAAATGTTTCTGTAACTTAGCTACATTCTTACTGTTGCCAATGATTTCAAGCAAATCTTCATCACCCACAAAATAGAACCTAAAATTAAAATAGCATTCAAGTTGTAAAATGTCACATACACATAAATAAGGTGCATCAAAGTGGAGCTTCAAATTACAGGAAGGGAAACTAGACTTGGATGCTGATGGACAATCTCCAATCTAAACTAGGTCCGAGTTTCCTCCAGCCCTCAGCAAAGGACACACGTTTGTTGAACAAGCTACTGAAGAGGGATTCCATGCACTTCATGCCATTCATCTTACTTCATGAACGTATTTTTTTAAAGCCTGTTCAAGGGGCACCTAGGTAGCTTGAGTATCTGCTCTTGATTTTGGCTCGGGTCATGATCTCACCATTCGTAATACTGAGCCCTCCATCGGGCTCCGGGCTGACAGCAAGGAACCTGCTTGGGATTCTGTTTCCTTTCCTTGCTCTCTCTCTCTCTCTCTCAAAACAAACAAAATAAATAAAAGCCTGTTCAATTTACAGTAAGCAAACTATTCACAAAGGAAGAAATGCCGTTTGGAAAACAATCAGAGCTAAACTTTTAAGAGATGCAAGCTGCCTAAAAGGGTGGATAATAGTTTCAATGAAGCTTAATAAACAAACACAAGACAGAAAGTGAGGAATTATTTAACATTATAATTAGGAATACGGGTGCCTGGGTGACTCAGTCCGTTGTGTCCGAGCCCCGCGTGGGGCTCTGTGCTGGCAGCTCAGAGCCTGGAGCCTGCTTCGGATTCTGTGTCTCCCTCTCCCTCTCTGCTCCTCCCCCTGCCCTTTCACTCTCACACACACATGCTCTAAAATAAACATTTTTTAAAAAAAGGAATAAATGCGCGGAAAGGGAGTAACATTCATTTTGTTACTAGTAACAAAGCTTCTGATGTCAAAGTGACTAACACACAGACCCACAGGGGAGAGGGGAGGCTCCTGAACTTGGACTCGACTTCAGCGCAAGTCAAAGCAATCATCTTACCTGGGGAAAGAGGATCGCTCTCTTTCCAGGTATTCTCCCAATGCTTTCTGGATCTTTCCTAGCAGGTCTGCCAGTCTCTCCAGAGACCTCTGTACCCCCTGGATATTCAGAACATCCATTACAAGGGGAGACTTGGATACCTTTTTCATCAGAGCCAAAAACTCCGTGCTGATACTACGAATCAAATCAAAAGTGTCGTTAGCCTTTACGTGAAGAAGGGTCACCAGTCACACCTACCCCTCAGTTCCTTTGCACCCAAGCTGGAGGCCATACCTCTGGAACCGCTGGGTCTCCACCGGAAGCAGGTGCTTGATATCTGCGCTTCCCGTGAAGATGCCTTCCAGGTACACCCACCGCCTCTGCACGTCAATCCACACGTCAAAGAGAGCCATGATCCGATTCAGCTTATCTTCCCAGCTCAGGGCATCCTCTTCGAAAACCTAGTAGGCAGATGGGAAGCAGAGCCCAGCTGCTAAGCGATTCACTCATAGATAGGCCAAAGCTTAGTAAAAAAACTGCAGGTTATGTCAAGTTATTTGACTCACGCTTTAAAAAACAGGCTTCTGGTAACTGCCAGTCAAAAGTATTACAGAGAAATTTCAGGGGAAAGCCTGATCAGAGAGGGAAAGCCTGCCCAACAAGGGTACCTTGTAGTACGGAGAGAGCTTCATGGCGGAGACACTGTTGATGTGCTCTTTGACCTTGTTGAAGAGGTCATCCCAACCTCGGATCAAGCGACACTTGTTCTGGTAGTTAACCAAGTCTAACTCGTAAGTATTCCATACTTCTCTTATCTGAATTAAAACCAAAAAGGGGCACCTTATTAGTATGTGGGTGTTTGCCAGGTATACAAGCAACTAAGTGCTATGGGGACAAAAGGACCGCAGATGAAGCTCTTGTTTTTACACAGCTCAAACTGACCTCACAGCCTGAAATGTGACATAAATGGGGCTATCAGTCTATTTACTCACCTGCTTCAAAAATTCTTCCAAAGCCATCTCCCCTTGTGCCACAAGCAGCACATCCTTGACAATAGCTTCATTTTTCTGCAAGTCAACATCCCAGATTTGGCCAAGGGTTAGCTCAGAAACAACCCAGTTGACATGAAGTCTTTTCATCAGCTGCTTCCAATGGCGATCTTTGAGTGCTTCGGACTTCAGTTCAATCACCAGCATGTTTATCTGTGGAGAGAGCAAGCAAGGTTACCGTGCAGCCGTGTTCCTAACAGACACCACGACCCCAGCACCGAACCACTACCTTCAGGTAGCCTTTCAGAAGCCTCTGGACAAACTCATAGGATGCGTACTGCCGTAATCGGGCAGGGAAGTTTTTCAGCTGGTTCAGGAGGCCATCTAAATTTTGTCGAAGCTGTCAAGAGGAACACAAAATGATATTTAGTTTGCCAACATTTCTTTAAATGGTGAATTATCTTAAAAAATGTTTTCTGGGGGTGCCTGGGTGGCTCAGGAAATGAAGTGTGACTCTGACTGTGGCTCAGGTCATGATCTCACAGTTCATGAGTTCAAGCCCCGCATCGGGTGGAGCTGACAGGGTAGAGCCTGCTTGGAATTCTTCCTCCTTCTCTCTCTGTCCCTCCCCCGCTCATTCTTTGTATCTTTCTCAAAAATAAAAACAAAACTTAAAAAAAAAAATGGTTTCCAAACAAATTTTACATCAGTCCAGATAAATCCTAAATGACCATCATGTGACATTCTGAGGATGCACAATACAGTTCCCTGCCTGCGAAGCTCCTGAGTGGTCTACGACCATCAGCATATGAGGACACACACCACATCTCCTTTAGGTGTACCTTTCGAGGCTGGACGGAAACCCACGGCTGCTCCTTCATCTGATCAATCTGCTCCCAGACCTTGGAAAGTTCCGACCAAACGCCTTTGAGGTCCTGCAGTTCTTCTAAGGCCACCTGAAATCACGACAGTAGAACAGTGAGACTATGCATGCAGAAACCACCGCGGCTCTGGCAGAGCCCCTGACGCGGCCCTGGTCAAGGGCAGACTCAGGACGAGGAGCCCCACCCCCGCGGTCCGCACCTGGACGCGCTCTTCACTGCCGCTAAGCAGCCCCGTGTCGGTCAACTCCAGCGCCTCCTTGGCCTTCGCACACTTCTCCCGGTCGTCCTTCAGCCTGCCGAACTTTCCTTCGTATATGGTAAGAGCCTGAAGCGCCTCCTCTGGGCGGAGATTGCCCTGAAAGCGGTCAAAATGCACAATTGCAGGACGAGGTCCCAGGACAGGTGCATGCTTTGGGTCTGAAATGGTGGAAAGCACCTGCTGGGAGTCTGGAAATCTGTGATTCCCTGAACATGTCCACACATGTAAATCTTCAGCAAGATGTACACTTAAAGTTCATGTACATCACTGAGTGTTAACTTCTACTTCCATGTCTGAAGTCAATAAAGGTATGAAGGAGAAAGGTGGAGCACCTCTCCGTTTAGTCACTGTCTCACTGAGTGCCTTGGGAGACGGGAAGAGAGGAGTCAGGACAGACTGGGGCCTGGAGCAGGATGCTCCCGACCCGAGGGGACATGGCTCTCGGGCGGCTGCTGGCCACGCACTCCCGAGGCACACAGCTGTTACATCAGTTCCGCAGACAAGAATGAGAAATCAAGTAGTCCTCAGGGAAACGGCCTCCAGTTGACCATTAAAGTACTATTGGCTTACTCTTAATTTTAGTAACTTGAGAATGACTATATACAATATCATCAAAAATTTAAACTAGAACACATTACTAGCAAAAAATGGCAAGAAAACATATTCAAATTTTGGTGATCAGAATCTCGCCTGTTGATCAATACTTATTCTGCCTGAGCTACAGTGCCAGGATTAGTGACAGAGAAGATCTCCTTAAAACAGGAGCCCTTCCAGGCCCTGGACAGTGTATGACTTTAGTATTGTAGTGCTCACAGGTGCAGAGCACAAAACAAGCTTTTAAAACTCACAAGGGACAGAAAACTAGCCAAAATGACAAAACGGAAGAATTCTCCTCAAAAGAAATTCCAGAAAGAAGTGACAGCTAAAGAATTGGTCAAAAGCAACATAACTGAACAAGAATTTAGAATAACAGGCATAAAATTAATTGCTGGGCTTGAAAAAAACATAAAGCACAGAGAATCTACTGCTGCAGAGATCAAGGGACTAAAAAATAGTCATGATGAATTAAAAAATGCTATAAATGAGGTGCAAAATAAAATGGAGGTGGTCACACTGTGGACTGAAGAGACAGAGAAGAGAATAGGTGAATTAGAAGATAAAATTATGGGAAAAGAGAAAGCTGAGAAAAAGAAAAAAAAAATCCAGGATCATGAGGGGAGACTTCAAGAACTAAGTGATTCAATCAAACGGAACAATATCCGTATCATAGGAATTCCAGAAGAAGAGAGAGAAAGGCGCTCAAGATGTACTTAAACAAATCATAGCAGGGAACTTCCCCAATCTGGAGAATGGAAACAGGCATTGAAATCCAAGAGGCACAGAGAACTCCCTTCAGATGTAACTTGAATCGAACTTCTGCACAACATATAGTGAAACTGGCAAAATACAAGGATAAAGAGAATTCTGAAAGCAGCTAGGGATAAACGGGCCTTAACACACAAAGATAGACACATAAGGGTAGTAGCAGACCTATCTACTGAAACTTGGCAGGCCAGACAGGAATAGCACGAAATCTTCAATGTGATGAACAGGAAAAATATGCAGCCAAGAATACTTTATCCAGCAAGTCTGTCATTCAGGATAGGAGAGATAAAGGTCTTCCCAAACAAACAAAAACTGAAGGAATTCATCACCACTAAACCAGGCCCACAAGAGATCCTAAGAGGGACTCTGTGAGTGAAATGTTGCAAGGACCACAAAGTACCAGAGACATCACTACAAGCATGAAACTTACAGATAACATGATGACTCTAAACCCATATCTTTCAATAACAACACTGAATGTAAATGCACTAAATGCTCCAATCAAAAGACATAGGGTATCAGAATGGATAAAAAAAAACAAGACCCATCTATTTGCTGTCTACAAGAGACTCATTTTAGACCTGAGGACACCTTCAGATTGAAAGTGAGGGGATGGAGAACTATCTATCATGCTACTGGAAGTCAAAAGAAAGCAACAAACTAGACTTTCAATTAAAGGCTATAACAAGAGATGAAGAAGGGCATTATATAATAATTACACAGTCTATCCGTCAGGAAGAGCTAATAATTGTAAATGTCTATGCGCCGAATATGGGAGCCCCCAAATATATAAAACAATCACAAACATAAGCAACCTTATTGATAAGAACGTGGTAACTGAAGGGGACTTTAATACTCCACTTACAACAATGGACACATCATCTAGACAGAGAACCAGTAAAGAAACAATGGCCCTGAACGATACATTGGACCAGATGGACTTGACAGATATATTTAGAACTCTACATCCCAAAGCAGCAGAATATACTTTCTTCTCCTGTGCACATGGAACATTCTCCAAGATAGATCACACACTGGGTCATAAAACAGCCCTCAAAAATATAAAAGAATTGAGATTGTACCATGCACACTTTCAGATCACAATGCTATGAAACTTGAAAGCAACCACAGGAAAAAGTCTGGAAAACCTCTGAAAGCATGGAGGTAAAAGAACATCCTACTCAAGAATGAATGGGTCAACCAGGCAATTAGAGAAAAAATTAAAAAATATATGGAAACAAATGAAAATGAAAATACAACAATCCAAATGCTTTGGGATGCAGCGAAGGCAGTCCTGAGAGGAAAATACATTGCAATCCAAGCCTATCTCAAGAAACAAGAAAAATCCCAAATACAAAATCTAACAGCACACCTAAAGGAACCAGAAGCAGAACAGCAAAGACACCCCAAACCCAGCAGAAGGAAAAATAATAAAGAGCAGAGCAGAAATAAATAACATAGAATCCAAAAACAGTAGAATAGATCGATGAAACCAAGAGTTGGTTTTTTGAAAAAATAAAATTGATAAACCTCTAGCCAGGCTTCTCAAAAAGGGAGATGACTCAAACAGATAAAATCACGAACGAAAATGGATTTATCACAACCAATCCCTCAGAAATACAAGCAGGGAATACTATGAAAAATTATACACCAACAAACTGGACAATCTGGAAGAAATGGACAAATTCCCAAACACCCATACACTACCAAAACTCAAACGGGAAGAAATAAAGTTTGAACAGACCCATAACTAGGGAAGAAATTCAATCAGTTATCAAAAATCTCCCAACAAATAAGACTCCAGGACCAGCAGGCTTCCCTGGGGAATTCTACCAGACATTTAAAGCAGAGATAATACCTATCCTTCTCAAGCTGTTCCAAAAAACAGAAAGGGAAGGAAAACTTCCAGACTCATTCTATGAAGCCAGATTTACTTTGATTCCGAAACCAGACAGAGACCCAGCAGAAAAAGAGAACTACAGGCCAATATCCCTGATGAATATGGATGCAAAAATTCTCAACAAGATACTAGCAAATTGAATTCAACAGCATATAAAAAGAATTATTCACCATGATCAAGTGAGACTCATTCCTGGACTGCAGGGCTGGTTCAATATTTGCAAATCAATCAACATGATACATCACGTTAATGAAAGAAAAGAACCATATGATCCTGTCAATAGATGCAGAAAAAGCATTTGACAAAACACAGCATCCTTTCTTGATAAAAACCCTCAAGAAAGGAGGGACAGAAGGAACATACTTAAACATCATAAAAGCCACTTAAGAAAAGCCCACAGCTAATATCATCTTCAATGGGGAAAAACAGAACTTTCCCTCTGAAATCAGGAACACGACAGGGATGTCCGCTCTCACCACTGTTGTTCAACATAGTGTTGGAAGCCCTAGCATCAGCAATCAGACAACAAAGCGAAATCAAAGGCATCAAAATTGGCAAAGACGAAGTCAAACTTGCACTTTTCCCAGATGACATGATACTCTACACGGAAAACCTGACAGACTCCACCAATAGTCTGTTAGAACGGACACATGAATTCAGCAAAGTCGTAGGGTACAAAATCAATGTACAGAAATTGGCTGCATTCTTATACACCAATGATGAAGCAACAGAAAAATAAAGAAACTGATCCCATTCACAACTGCACCAAGAACCACAAAATACCTAGGAGGAAACCTAACCAAAGATGTAAAAGATCTGCATGCTGAAAACTATAGAAAGCTTATGAAGGAAACTGAAGAAGACACAAAGAAATGGAGAAACATTCTGTGCTCGTGGATTGGAAGAATATTGTTAAAATGTCAATACTACCCAAAGCTATCTACACATTCAATGCAATCCCAATCAAAATTGCACCAGCATTCTTCTCAAAGCTAGAACAAACAATCCTAAAATTTGTATGGAACCACAAAAGACCCCGAATAGCCAAAGTAATATTTGAAGAAAAAACCAAAGCAGGAGGCATCACAATCTCAGACTTTAGCCTCTACTACAAAGCTGTAATCATCAAGACAGCATGGTATTGGCACAAACACAGACACGTAGACCAATGGAATAGAATAGAGAACCCAGAATTGGACCCACTAATCTGGCCAACTAATCTTTGACAAAGCAGGAAAGGGCATCCAATGGAAAAAAGAGAGTCTCTTTAGCAAATGGTGCTGGGAGAACTGGACAGCAACATGTGGAAGAATGAAACCAGACCACTTTCTTACACCATACACAAAAATAAACTCAAAATGGATGAAGGACCTGAATGTGAGACAGGAAACCATCAAAACCCTAGAGGAGAAAGCTGGCAACAACCTCTTTGACCTCAGTCGTAGCAATTTCTCACTTGACACATCTCCAAAGGCAAGGGAATTAAAAGCAAAAATGAACTACTGGGACCTCATCAAGATAAAAAGCTTCTGCACTGCAAAGGAAACAATCAACAAAACTACGAGGCAATCGACAGAAAGGGAAAAGATATTTGCAAATGATGTATCAGATAAAGGCCTAGTATCCAAAATCTATAAAGAACTCACCAAACTCCACACCTGAAAAACAAATAATCCAGTGAAGAAATGGGCAGAAGACATGAACAGACACTTGTCCAAAGAAGACATCCAGATAGCAAACAGACACATGAAAAGATGCTCAATGTCACTCCTCATCAGGGAAATACAAATCAAAACCATGCTGAGATACCACCTCATACCGGTCAGCGTGGCTAAAATGAACAAATCAGGAGACTATAGATGCTGGAGAGGATGTGGAGAAACGGGAACCCTCTTGCACTGTTGGGTGGGAATGCAAACTGGGGCAGCTGCTCTGGAAAACAGTGTGGAGGTTCCTCAAAAAATTAAAAATAAAACTACCCTACGACCCAGCAATAGCACTACTAGGAATTTACCCAAGGGATACAGGAGTGCTGATTCATAGGGGCACATGTATCCCAATGTTTATAGCAGCACTTTCAACAATAGCCTAATTATGGAAAGAGCCTAAATGTCCATCAACTGACGAATGGATAAAGAAGATGTGGTTTATATATATCATGGAATACTACTTGGCAATGAGAAAGAATGACATATGGCCATTTGCAGCAACATGGATGGAACTAGAGAGTATTATGCTAAGTGACATAAGTCATACAGAGAAACACAGATACCTTATGTTTTCACTCGTATGTAGATATTGAGAAACGTAACAGAAGACCATGGGGGAGGGGAAGGGGAAAAAAAAGTTACAGAGAGGGAGGGAGGCAAACCATAAGAGATTCTTAAATACTGAAAACAAACAGCGTTGATGGGGGTTGGGAGGAGGGGAAAGTGGGTGATGGGCATTGAGGAGGGCACCTGTTGGGATGAGCACTGGGTGTTGTATGGAAACCAATTTGATGATAAATTATTTTAAAAAAAATAATAAAACAAGTACAAGACTCATGTAAAAAAACAAACAAAAAAAACACAGGCCCTTGAACCAAAACTGAACACAAAACAGGACCTTTGGATGCAGCATCACAGCCAGGGCTGAGGCAGCACAGAGCTCTACGGAGTAGATGGTGGGAGGCTAGACCTGTCACCAGCCCTGGTGTGGATCAGTGACACCCAAACTAGAAAACCAGATTGACACTCAAAGTCCCATGACTACCTTCCCCCTTCTCTTTACTGCCTATGTTTCTATGTATAAATAAATGACACTGAATTCTGCCCTGGAAAACCAGGTATGCTGTTATGTACTTGCTCGAGCCTCGCATTCGACGTCACCTCTGCCGGAAGTCCTCCCTCACCATCTGCCCTCCCTCCCTCAGGTCTTACCACCCCCCACCCCTTCCCCTCCCGGCAGCACACCCAACACCGCTCTCTCTCTCCCAGCTTTCGCCCTTCCCCACGGCACCTCGCACCACCTGACTCGAACACGCGTTTTCCTTGCTCGTTTCTCCCTGCGTCTCCCGCTGGAATGTGACTCCATGGGGATGGGGGCTCCTGTCCTTCCTGTTCACTGCTCCATCCCCACTGCACAGAACAGTTAGTGCTCAATAAAAGGATAGCTTAGGAACAAAAAACTTTTTTAAAACCACCTCATGATTTACATGCTCGTCATGAGGGGTTTCTGGGTGAGAAGAGATCTCCATTGGCTTTCACTTTTCAAAGAGACCACGTGCAAGTTTCAGTTACAAAAAGGAGGAGTCCTCATAAGTGGGGAAGCTAATCCACAGCAAAGCCTTTTTAAGTTTGGGCGAAAAGGCACCGAATCACGCTGTGGGCTCAGGGCAAACTGTGACGCTGGCGGGACTCACCGTGACAGGCTTGGTCTTCTCCCAGTCCGTCAGCAGGTCGGTGGTGCGGCTCTCCACGGCCCGGTCCTCCTGCACGATCTTCATCTGCAGGTTTGCCACCTGCTGCTGAATGGCAGAGTCCTTCCGCCGCATGATGTCGTTGAAGGCCCCCCACTCACCCTCTATGTTGTCGATGTAGAGCCAGGAGGGCGGGAACTGGAACCTCTGCTTCTCCAGCAGGCGCTGGCCATTGCGGTAGAGCTGCGCGAGTCAGAACACAGGTGGTTTTAGTTCTCGAATCACAGAGACTGTCGTCAGACTCCCACGTAAAGGGAAGACAGCGTGTGGCTACGGAACACACAACAACGTCTGCTCTTCTCCAGAAACCTTCCACGCCGAGAGCACGGCGCTCAGGGAGCAGCGGGGCCCAGGCCCGCCTGCAGCCGGGGGGCCCGGACAGGATTGAAGGCACGCTGGGCTGTGGTTCACCCCCTCCTTCCAAATTATAAACAGAACGCAAGTTTGAGGACTCGAAGAACAACCACTAAAGTAAAAGATTTTAAAAGGCAAAACACAGTGGACCTCAAACCTCGAGAGCTGTTTAAAATGCAGATCCCCAGGATGCCAGTGCCTGCCCTCAAGCAGCCCATCAGGTGGCTGTCAGGGAGATGGTGGTGGCTTGTAGGCACCTAATTTCTGATACCGTGCCTCACGAGGTGACGATGAGAATTTTAACTGTTCACGGAGCTCACCTCAACTTGTTTCTCAAACTGTTTTATCTTTCGTTTCAAAGACTGCACGTAGGTGATGAAGGTCACCGCGTCCGAGGTGCTGGCCGTGTCCACCGAGTGCTGCTCCAACTCCTGCCGTGACTGTGTGGAGAGAGCACAGGAATTCAACACAGAGCCGAGGGTTTGGCGGCAGACTCGCGACACGGCCAGGATCCCGCCTCCTCACCTTCGAGATCTGGGAATGGAATTCTGTCATGTTTGACCCGAGCATCTGCCCAAATTTGCTGAGAACCTCCTTATGCCAAGAGTCGTACTTCAAGTTCACCTTGGACTGCACCTGTGGGTGGACGAGCCGAGGACAGCAGATAGTCAGTCCCTCGCACCGGGGTGTTTACGCTTCCACGCGTCCTTGTCACCCACAGACGCTGTCTTGACAGCGACCTCCACCCCCTGCCCCGGGGGGACAGAGCTCACCTTGCCGTAATCTATGACGACTGGCCCAAACTCCTTCTTGGTTTCCGCATTGTCAAAAGTTCCTCGGGCCTTCCGTATTTGCACCAGGAGAGCCTGCCATTTGTTGAGATCTTCTCCGAGTCTGTTGTAGATGTTTTCGGCTTGCATGTCCCACAGGCACTGGTACTGAAGCCAGACCTGCAGGTGGACGGGAGGGTCAAATAGCACAGCTGGGCCTCTTACAGAATGTTCACACGCATTAGGTTCACGTCTCACTTGTTGTCAATACTGTCAGAAAAATTCACTTCAAGTTCTCCGAATTTTTATTTTAAAAAGGAATAACATTTATTGCTGTCTAAAATAATAGTTAATATTCTGTAAGATCTGTCCTACCATTCACTGGCTGCTTTAAAATAAGCAAGTGTCATCAATTACATCATATTAGACACACATTACATAGATTTCGGCTCCCGTGTTCATCAGACCTCATATTCACTATGTCTAAACACACTCTGCAATGTATTTCAACGAGACAGGGAGCTTCTCACCTTGACGTACTGCTCGACCTCAGTCACGATGCCCATGACCGCAGAGTAGGACTCTTCCAGGGCAACGGGGCCATCAGGCATCCGCGTTAAAGCATTCCGGTAGAATTTCTCTTCTTCAGTCAATTCGTAATGAACACCCACCTAAGCAAGCAGAACCAGAAGAAACACAAGCAGTGTGTACAAAGATGTTCATCTCAGAGCCACCTTTCGCTGAATTCAAACGAACCGAAGGAAGAGCCCGCTATACAAATGGCATTTGGAACATCTGCTTACCCCAGCCACAAGAAATCAGAGGCCTCCTCAACTCATCACCCAGTGAAGGGACATCAGATCAAGCACAAATTAGAAAATCCAAAAACCGCTACAGAGCACTTTGAGACCTATCTCATCTGAGAGCAGAACATAAAAGGCAATGTCCAAAGAATGGAGATTTCCATGACCAAATATTTACACCGACTTGGATGATGGAAGCGATGACACATGCATCGTTTCAATGATCTGAGTGCTGGCTATCTGCCAGGCACTGCTGTGGGCACAAGAAACAGACAAAAAACTCTGCTCACATGGGCTTACACTCTGTGGGAGGAGAGATACTTCTCAGCAGGTGAGAAGTACCACGGAGATAAAGCAGGAAAGAGGAGGGCTGGGAGTGTGGGGTTGGGGAAGATCAGGGAAGGCCTCACTGAGCAGGACCAGGAGAGGGAGGGAGTGAGCCCTGTCAGTATGTTGCTACTGGGGGTTCTGAGCAGGGAGGTCAGCAAGTGCAAAGGCCCAGGGGCAGGAGCCTGCCTGGAATGTGAAGAGAGCAAGAGGCCAGTGTGTCTGGCACAGAGCCAGCGAGGGAGACACTGGCACTCAAGTCAGAGAAGCAATGAGCAGCACATTACGTGGGGCCCAGCACTCTGCCATGGGACATGGGCTTTCATGGGGAGTGACATGAGAGGCCATCAACAGGCTCTGGGAAGAAGTGTTGGGACTGACATAAAATCTAAGACTTTGGCTGCTGTGCTGAAAACAGGTTTTAGCAGGGGGCAAAGGCAGACAGAGACCTGTCAGAAGGGAACTTTAAGAATCCAAGTGCGGGATGATGGTACCTTGGACCAGTGGGATCAGTGGACGTGGGAAAAAGAAGATCAGGGTTAATTCTGCAGATGGAAACAGTGGGAGGCAAGGGTGACACCTCAGCTTGGCCCTGAGCAGGCTGAAGGCAGAGAAAAGGAGTGGGGGTGGCAGCTAGTCTGAGGGAGGGGGTCAGACACACACTCAGTTTTCGCACCCACGAGTCTTGTGGAGATGGGTCTAGAGCTCAGGATAAAGGCCGGGCTGGAGGTATGAGCCCAGCTGTCCCATCTGGCCAGCAATGGACCAGGTGAGACAGGTGCTGGGGATGGAGAGTGCACTCAAACAGTAGGAGCCGGAAGAGAGAGAGCCAAGGAAGAGCCGCAGAGGACACTGGCCAGTGAGGTGGGAGGAAAACCAGGACAGCCAAGCGGAACAAGCATATCAAGCAGGCGGTGGAGGTGGGGGTGGGGTGCACACCGTCACATCCTGCCACTGCCACTTCTCAAGGGCTGAGAAGCCTGCCATAACAGCAGGGAAACGCCTGTGACCCTGATGCCTGAGGGGCTGGACCCAGAGCAGGTGTGCAGACGAGTTCTCTGTGTTTTCACCAGGGGGAGCTGAGAAGTAAGGTGGCTAGAGGGTGACAGGAGGCTCAGCAGAGGGAAGGTGAGCTGGGCCACAGAGCAGGGGCACGGGCTCCAGCGTAAGAGGGGCTGGCTTCTGTTTGGTTCAGTGTGGAGACAACAGGACAGCAGTGTGAACAGACACCTGACGAGAAATATCCTGCAGTCTGCACACTCCCAGAGCGAAAGGAATGGTTCATAGCTCGGTTCGGATTAGCTGGTCACCACCAAGGCTGAGTCTACAGGGGGCTTGCTACCACGAAAACACCTCAGAACTGAGCCTATGCTGCTTATATTCAAAGCTGAGACTTTCTAGAAGAGCCTGTTACAACAGAGGTTATGGAAATCTGCTTATTTGAAAACCACCAGTCTTATTTAGAAGTAATGTTGCTCAGACCAGGGACTAAACAGTCTTTTCAGTTTTCCTTTTGCTCCAAAAGCACATTATTATTATTGATACTCTTATTAAAGAGTATATCCGGGATTTGTTTTAAAATAGTCTGGTGGGGAGAAGGAGGAGGGAAAGGAATAAAAATTTAAATTGGCCACATGATAAACAAAGCAGGCTGATGTGAACTCATGAGATTCCCTCTACTTTTGTGTGTATCTACAAACTTGTATATTAAAAAGTGGGGGTGGGGAGAAAGAGGAATTAAAAGACGGGTTCATGGGGGGAATTGCTGAGAGACTACTGAAATCAGAACTGCAGATGCAACGATTTGGGAAAGCAGCCACGGGGGAAAAATGCCAAGTCACATAAGCCTTCCTCTAGCTTTCCCTTAGAATGCAGAGTCCCAAAGTCGGGAGTCTTGAAAGACATATGGAGAGCACCATTTCCAGGGATATGGAGGAGAGGTGGTGCCCCAGGGCCCTAGGGAGGCCTGGGCAGAGGCCATGTGGTGCGAGTCCCCGGAAGGCTCACCTGGTACCTCTGACTCTGGATCCTGGGCAGAGACAGCACAACCATCTTCCAGGCAAACATTTCCTGGTACAGCTTGTACCTGCACTCTTCGATGGGCGGGTTCAAATAGATGACCTGATTGGTTATCCTTAGCTCATGAACGACATTCTGCAAAGGGAAGATTTCATTTCTTACTCAAGTATCTATTTCGATAATAGGCTTTCATGCATTTGTGCCGCCAGAATCAGTATTCACAAGAAGGGTGATCATTTCTGGATTAAAAATCCAACGCTGAAGCATGGCACTGATGTACTAATAAATTACCGAACGCCTCCAGGGGCTACCTTCAATCAAACGGTACTGGATATACACGTACGTGATCGTCACTCAGTAATTCCCTCAAGTACAATCAGGTGCTAGGAAAGTTTAAATTCAAAATTGGGTAAAAAGTATACAAATTACAGCTTAGTTATTTTTATCATACAAAGCATTAGAATAATTTTAAATGAATTTTCTTGAAAGAAAGTACTTTCTCAAAGTAAAAAAAGTGGTTTTGATGCGTAATATTTTTCTCCCTCTGAATTATGAACCTACTTGAGTCTGAACCACGGGTCTGTTACTTTAATGGACGTCATGGTCTGCTGTAGCCCATGTGTGGGGTGCACGGCCCTCCCCAGAGGATAAGAAGCCAGAGGGCAGGCACTGCTTAGGCGCTTCCTGGATCCCCTGTGCGTAGGTGCTGAACACACAATGGGTGCTCAATGGCACCATCTGCTTTAATATGCGTGGTGATCTCTGGACATAATGACCTCAGGACCTCACAACCCTGTGTCACTGATGCAGCCACACGAGACTGGCATTAGCTGTCAGACATGCAGCACGGGCATAGGTTTAGGAGTCAAGGTGAGTCTGTGCCACCTGCCAGTGCCTGCTTTAAGCTGAGCAAGATTTCCACCTCCACCTCCACTGGGTAACTGCTCTGGCTTACACAGACCCATTTGCTTGTCTGCATCTCTGTATTTTAAAAAGTATGCTTTGGGAATAAATGTGCAATATTCAAAACCGAAAACATTTTTCAAGCATTAAGAGGAAAAAAAAAAAAAGAGAAGGTAACGTCTGGGTAGGAAAAAAGCAGCCAATTGTTTCTCCCACATCAAAGTTTTTACCTTTAGTTCTTTTAGACCTCTGTTTTGTGAGGTAGTCTTACTGGTAAATTGAACACAAATGCAATAAACTACCTAAAACAAATGTATGGCTTAATGAACTACTGTAAGGCAGACACTTTTGTAACTGATGCCCAGATTAGTAGACAGGACCTACTAGCAGAGCTTGAATTAACACACTTTTCTAGACAGCTTGCTGGGCTGCAGCTGGCCACTCCTTCACTCAAATGGGAAATGGGGGGCTTGGGGACCAAGAGTGCTGTCCTGCGTGGAGGCCACCGTGCTGGTACACTCTTCTATGACTGAGAAGATTGTGTGAAAACAGTGGCATTTTAGTGTCAGAGTCTGAATTTTCCTTGTACTGGGTTACACTCAGTACTTGAAATGGTTTCTTGGATGTATGCCTGGAAAGTAGAGATTTTTTTCCAGTGTAGTTTTTTTTCCAATTTCCATTAAAAAAATTTTTTTTGATGTTTATTTTTTAAAGACAGAGAGAGAGAGAGAGAGAGAGAGAGCGCGCGTGCGCGCGAGTGGGGGGAGGGGCAGAGAGAGAGGGAGACACAAAATCCCAAGCAGACTCCAGGCTCTGAGCTGTCAGCACAGAGCCCAACGCAGGGCTCAAACCCAGCGAACCATGAGATCATGACCTGAGCCAAGTCAGAAGCTTAACCGACTGAGCCTCCCAGGCACCCCCAAGTGTAGATTTTTTCTAAAATTTATTTCCCATTTAAAAAAAAATGTCTGTTTTTGAAATTATTTTAGACTTCCAGGAGAGTTGCAAAGAAAGTATGAAGAGTTTTCATGCACTCTTGACCAACTCTCTGTAATGTTAACATCTAACACGTGACCATTACCAAAACCAAGAAATTAACATTGATACAACACTAACTAAAATCCTGACTTCAGTCAGATCTCCCAGGACCCCACAACATAGTTACTCGTCACATGCCTTAACCCCTTCCAACCTGTGACATCTCTGTTCCTCCTTGTCTTTCTCTCACGACCTTGACACTTTGGAAGGGTACTGGTGAGGTGTTCTGTAAGGGATGTCTGACCTTTTCTCATGATTAGAACGAGTCTGGGAGGTGTGGGGACAAAGAGCACAGAGGGTGGGGTGGTATCTGTCAGGTTTCTCCACTGTAAAGTGGCTTTCTCATTGGTACTTTTCAAGGGGGAGAACCTTCTGTTCGATTTACTAGCAAATCGGACGCCATGGGAAATACTCACTTTAATCTTTGGCTCCCCACCAGGCTTGTGACTAACTTGTGGTGCGTCTGTATCCATGTCAACTTCTGCTTTATCTTCAGCTTGTCCAAGAAGCACCTGGGTCCAAGCTCTCAGGCCAGCTTGTAGGCGAACGCCCAGTATTCTTTCAATCTACAGGGAAAGTAGTGTCAGAAAACAGTGTCCTTCCAAAAGGCAGGTGGGCAAGCATGTCAGATAGAAAGCCGACGCTTCAGGTGGAGGATGACAGTTGCTACCACACCCTTCATCGCAGCCTGATCCCCCCCTCCCCCTCCTGTGCCTCTCCCAGACTCTGAGACCCTGACCTCCATCTGGGGGCTAACCTAACCACCAACCCTCTGATTTGTCAGGGACAAGGAGATGGATACAAATGCAGCGGATGTAGTCACAGTCTTGCTGTTCCCTCAACGTACTAGAAAATTTATAAAACAAAAGTAGTTTCTTGGTAGCCTCAGAGATAAAACTAGCAATCTATAATGCGGAGAATAAACCATTTTCTCTTTTATGAAGTTGACATATGACTGACATATAACATTCTATTAGCTTCAGATGAACATAATGATTTCATATTTATGTACATGGCGAAGTCACCACATACAGGTGACCATCTTCTTTTAACAAGCGAAGAAAAAAGTCTCGCTTGATCGAGAACGAGAGAAGTAAATTTCCTACGAACAGAACACCTATACATCTTTGCGCAGAGTCTGTCTTGGGCCACAAAACCATCCTGGGAATGCTGGAAGGGCAGCTGTGACAAAGCCCGAGACTTTCAGTAGATTCAGAAGAGTGGGTTTTGTTAATTTTCCCCGCCAGTGTTCCACGTGTGGATACACTGCACCTTTGTGGGTCACAGGCTTTCTCTTTAAAATGGATAACTAAGGTGCTTCAGAGCTGCCTAACCACCACCGCCCATGGAGCAGCTCCGTCATGAAATATCCCACTTCCCGGGATTCTCCACGGATGCTCTCTGATGTCCAGCAATGAGAAAGCCACATGTGGTGTTAAGTATGTTTCAAACACATGTGCACTTTAACCTCCCCGCAGACCCCTACAGGAGTGAGCCCCAATCCTCTACGAGAGGAATGAGGTGGTTACTGGGTATTTCCTTTTCTTTTTTTTTTTTAAAGTAAGCTCTAGGCCCAACGTGGGGCTTGAACTCATGACCCAGAGATCAAGAGTTGCATACCCTACGGACTGAGCCAGCCAGGCACCCCCAGGCATTTAAATTGGGTGCTCGAGAGGGGCAGAGTGTCAGAGAAGGATGCCTGGAGGGGAAGGCCAGGGAAGACGACCTTTATCAGGTGAGCAGGGAAGGGCAGGCAGGAAGCTGTCAGGTATTCAGAAGATAAAGAGAATCCCCCCACCTCACCGCCTCAACTTGGAATGGACAGGAGTATCGCTAGAACCACACAGCTCAGCTCTGTCATTACCTAAATGGGATTTCTGGAGGGGAAACTGGACCACTGATGGTAATTTCTATGGAAAAATACTTTTCAGTCACTAATGAACTTACAAAATAGGGTCCACCCTTATATTGCTAGTAGAAAAATGAAAACCAGGATAACACTCCCATCCCTCACCTCCATGTCAAGCTTATTGACCCAGATGGGCAAGTTGGAATAGGAGTGCAGGTTTAAGTCGTCCACGGCTTTCTGAACTCTGTTCAAGATCTCTGAGAAAGTCCTGTGATCATACATGCAAGTCTCCAGGGAACGGACTTCCAGGTCGATTTTTTCTTCTATTATTAGCAGATCATCCACCTAAAGGAAGGCACATTTATTATTTAAAACAGCCATTCACTCTATTCCTTTATGTTTGTGTACATTCTTCTCAGTGAACAAATATTCACGGTAAAGGAGTTCTTTCCATGAATAGCTAATCCTATCTGTTGGTGTAAGAACACTTATTCCCACTCCTGTGTTTCCACAGAGGGAAGGAAAACATGTGGAAATTAATCAAGGTCTCCCCCTTACTCCCTCCTGCTCACAGGAAGGGTGACCTCTGAATGAGAAGTCTGCTCCGCTCAGTGCCTTCTCTGTCGCAAGCGCCAGCCTGTAGGCCAGACGGCTTACGACCATCCGGCTATGCTAGGGTCTGGGAAGCAAATCTAGGTCTAGGGGGACTGACGGCCAGAGCCCCATTCTCCGCGTAGCTGTATCAGTAGTAAAGCTCTCATTTTGCTCCGTCAGACTCCCGTGTTCTTCATCTCTCCGCTGGTTTCTAAACTCAGTTACCTAACGGCCTTCCCAGAGCACCATCAAACAGCACAGTAAGTAAAAGGGCTTCCTCTCCCCTTCAGCTCACATGGCCCAATGCCACACACGTCAGGAAGGCCTTCTGTGAGAGAGCTACCAGGTGAACCGAGTGAGCTGTCTCCGCGTTCAGTTCATTCCCAGGGAACAGGAGATCGACACACCTTTTCCTGGAAGTTGAAGACGGTCTCCGCCAAGCGCTGCACGTAGGGGTCGAGCTTGTAGGATTCCCACACCAGCGCGATGCCCTCTGCGATCAGAGCCTGCACCTCCTTCTTCAAGCCGGCCACCAGAAGGGAAATGGTGTTGCGCTCCTCCACCTTCTCACAGGTCCGCTCGTAGGTGCGGACGCTCTCGATCAGCGAGATGGCAAATGGGTAGAGCTGGTTTGCTTGATGGGCCTTGTTCACAATCGCCAGCGGGACTCGGAAACCAAGCCACTTGAGATTTCGAACCTCCTTTGAAAGCGTGATGATCTCAGGAAGGAAGTTAACTTTCAGCTTAAGGACGTTTCCAGTTCGGCCGCGGACCCGGGTGCTTTCGATGGTAAAGATGCGCCCCGAGACGCCCAGGTTGCGCTGCTGCACCTTCCGGGCCCAGTCGTCGAAGATCTCCTGAGTGTTGAGCTTCATGCGGAAGCTGTCCCCATCCTGCTTCAGCTTCTGGCCCTCCACGTGGTTCTCCCAGCCCTTGCCCAGCACGTCCTCCACGCGCTTCATGTAGGCGCTCAGCTGGCGGTCGATCTGCTTCGCCCAGATGATGGAGCCCGACACCGGGGGCAGGTCGCGCACGTGGCTCATCTTACACGCCTGACTCTGTGGGTACTGGACCTTGAACTTGTCGTGGAGAGACTCAATGTCGTCTTTCACGCGCTGGATTAGCTGGGTCTGGTACTCGCGGATGGCCCCACGGATGTGAGGCCTGACGAACAGCGCGTTGAACCTGGAGAAAATCCTGAACATCTCGTTAGCGTTCTTGGCTGTGCCAAGCTGATCCCTAAGGCGAGCGGTGATCCGGGTCTCCACCCTGTCGATCCGCTCATCGTATCTCTTCATGGCAGCCTCCCAAGCTTCCGTGCCTTCCTTGGAGACGTCTAGCCCGTCCACTTCCTTGACGTTCTCGTACGCGAGGTTGACCTCCTCAATAGCATTCGCGTCTGCGGCATCAAAGAGAACCTCCGCCACTTTCATGTCCTGAGGCTCGGGGACTTCTCCTTGGTTCTGCTGTGCGACTGCCGTGACCTGAAAGAGGAGGATTCGTGACAGAAAGGTTGATGGCACAAAGACTGCCATCTGGCTGTGCACCCGGAGTGCAGCCAGTCCGCTCTGTAAGTTTTCAGCTTTTAGCCAAATGTTTTAGAACCACAACTCAACAAGACCACGAAAAATACCACAGAGTATATTCTAACTCTGCCCATAAAGATCTACTGACAATGTAGTTTTGGTGCCTGAGAAGCTAAAATAACATGTTAAAACCTGGGCTTTGAGTATTTGGCTCTTCAGTGTTTTGTCTACAATTAAAACTGCACTGAAAAGCTCAGGAATTCAGAGGAGAGCTATGTGCAAACTCGGTGTCCAACATAGTCTTCGTTTTTGATTTTTTTTTTTTTTTAAATGATTATCCAGGTTTATTTATTTAGAGAGAGGGAAAGAGAGAGAGCACACACGTGTATGCAGGGGAGAGGCAGAGAGAGAGAGAGAGAGACAGAGAGAGAGAGAGAGAGACAGAGAGAGAGAGAGAGAGAGAGAGAGACAGAGAGAATCCCAAGCAGGCTCCGCACTGTCCACGCAGAGCCTGATGCGAGGCTTGATCTCACAAACTGAGATCATGATATGAGCTGAGATCAAAAGTTGGACGCTTAACTGACTGAGTCACCTAGGTGCCCCTTCCTTTTGATTCTGAAAACTTTAATTATAATTCGTGGGTAAATACCTCAGCAGAGGGATAGATAGATAAACGCTCAGGAAGAGAGAAGAATCCCCCATTCCACTCCCTGAAGCCCCCCCTAGAGAGCAGAACAGAGCGTGAGCTTTACGTCAGGTGTCAGACTTCCACACATATCTCCTGCCCACACTCCCACCGAATTATAAAGCCAGGTGGGGGTCTTCATCTGGGTCCACAGATGTCTTGGATGAAATTCAGATGGTCTGGGAATTTGGGGGAAATTATCATCATTATTTTCACTAACCCCTAACTAAAATTTAGCATTTCCTATAATTATGAATACATACAACAGTCACACATAGTCCCTTGAGGTCCTGTGGCTTTGTCACCAATAAAGTGCTTCTTCACTATGTGTGTACCTTTTTTTTTTTTAATGTTTATTTTTGAAAGAGAGAGAGAGACAAAGTACGAGCAGGGGAGGGGCAGAAAAAAAGGGAGACACAGAATCTGAGGCAGGCTCCAGGTTCTGAGCTGTCAGCACAGAGCCCAACGTGGGGCTCAAACTCATGAGCTGTGGGATCATGACCTGCACCAAGGTCAGACGCCCAATCCACTGGGCCACCCATGTGCTCCTATATCTTGAAATCCTGCTTATGCTCATCACTTCAAAATTATGGCATTAATATGGCCCCTCACTAGATCTTGCTATTTTAAGTGTTCATGGAGGAGCACACAGATGACTAGATTTTATTAATTTAATTAATAAATTTCTAATTTATTGGTAATTGCTCCTTTGTAAACTCATACATTTTATTTTCTGCATTTAAAAACATTCTAAGTATTCCTAGTAACGGTAGTATGAGGGCAAAAACTGAACAAAATTATTCAAAGTAGTTTTTTCAGGACAATGGAGAAAAACCAAAGGCAGCCAACAAAGGCAGAAAACAGATGTGTTTTCTCATGACAAAGGGCTACCAAATCAGATAAATAACAGCTGTTGGCCTTCTTGCCCGGAGGTGTTCCCATCCCCAGCTCAGGCAGCGAAAACCTGCATTCTGCACTTTGAGGTGGGAGCAGAACAGCAATGTTTCAAGGGGAGATTCGGAAAATGGGAGAGCCTGAGAAGGGCCGGCGTAATAAATTATGGAGACCCTCGGGGAGCACTGTTAAGAATGGACAGTCTGGGGAGATTTACAACTTGCTGTCAACCGAGAATTTTATATCCAGAAACACGATCCTTCGAGTATGAAAATGAAATATTTTTCCTGATCGACAAAAAATGAGGGGATTTGTTGTCGGCAGACCTATGGAACAAGAAATACTATGAGAATTCCTTTAAACTAAAGGGAAGAGACACCAGACAGTAACTCAGGTCCACGAATGAATGAAGGGAACTAGACCAATGATAATATGTGCACAAATGTAAAAGACTATATGTATTACTTTTCTTCTTCTAATTTTTCTAAAATGAATGTGACTGTTTAAAACAAAACTTATGGGGCGCCTGGGTGGCTCAGTCGGTTGAGCATCCGACTTTGGCTCAGGTTATAATCTCACGGCTTCAGAGTTCCAGCCCCACTTTGAGCTCTGTGCGGACAGCTCAGAGCCTGGAGCCTGCTTCAGATTCTGTCTCCCTCTCTCTCTGCTCCTCCCCCACTCATGTTTTCTCTCTCTCTCTCTCTCTCTCTCTCTCAAAAATAAGTAAACATTAAAAAAATAAAAAATAAAACAAAACTTATAACACTGTATTGTTGGGTTTATAGCACATAAAGATGTAATATACATGACAAGGAAGAAACAGAGCTATAACGGTATGAGATTCCTATAGTTTACTGGAAGTAAGAGTGTATACATACCATGATAAAGATGTATACTGTAATCCCTATAGTATCACCAAGAAAGAAAATTCAAAGAAATAAAGCTACGAGTCTATAGAAGAATTAAAATAATATACTAAAAATAACACAAGAGGAGTGGGCAGAGAAATAGAGGAGCAAAAAGTGAGATAAGCAGGAAACAAATAGCAAATGGCAGCTCTGAATCCAACCATATCAATGACAACGTTAAATGTGAACAGACTACTAAACACTCCAATAAAAACATTCTGAGAACGTATTCATGCACATGTAAGTTTATCATTAATTTTACTGATATAAAGGGCATGTACCACATGACTTACAAATAAAAAGAAAATGTAAATGACTTCTTGAAATATGTACGCTAAGAAGTACATGGGAAAAAAGGGTTAAGAGACCCCAGGCTATCCACTCTCATCACTTTTGTTCAACACAGTTTTGGAAGTCCTAGCCTTAGCAATCACACAACAAAAAGAAATAAAAGGCAACCAAATCGGTAAGGAAGAAGTCAGACTTTCACTACTGGCAGACATCATGACATTCTATGTGCAAAATCCAAAAGATTCCACCAAAAAACTGCTAGAACTGATACACAAATTCAGCAAAGTCACAGAATATAAAATCAACATACAGAAATCAGTTGCATTTCTATACACCAGTAATGAAGTAGCAGAAAGCAGAAAGAGAATTCAAGGAATTAATCCTATTTATGATTGCACCGAAAACCATAAAATATACAGGAATAAACCTAACCAAAGAGGTAAAAGATCTGTACACTGAAAACTATACAAAGCTTAGGAGGGAAATTGAAGACGATACAAAGAAATGGCAAAACATTCCATGCTTATGGATCAGAAGAACAAATATTAAAATGTCAACACTGCCCAAAGCAATCTACACATTCAATGCAATCTCTATCAAAATAACATCAGCATTCTTCATAGAGCTAGAACAATCCAAAAAAAATTTTTTTTAACATTTATTTATTTTTGAGAGACGGAGAGAGACAGAGCATGAGCAGGGGAGGGGCAAAGAGAGAGTGGGAGACACAGAATCCAAACCAGGCTCCAGGCTCTGAGCTGTCAGCACAGGGCCCGATGTGGGGCTCGAACTCACAAACCACGAGATTGTGACCTGAGCCAAAGTCAGACGCTTAACCAACTGAGCCCACCCAGGCGCTGCAACAATATTAAAATTTGTATGGAATTAGGAAAGACCTTGAACAGCCAAAGCAATCCTGAAAAAGAAAACCAAAGCTGGAGGCATCACAGTTCCATACCTTAGGCTGTATTATAAAGCTGTCATCATCAAGACAGTATGGTACTGGCACAAAAACAGACACTCAGATCAATGGAACAGAATAGAGAACCCAGAAATGGACCCACAAACACATGGCCAATCTTTGACAAAGCAGGAAAGAATACCCAATGGAAAAAAGACAGTCTCTTCAGCAAATGGTGTTGGGAAAATTGGACAGTGACAAGCAGAAGAATGAACCTGGACCACTTTCTTATACCATACATGAAAATAAACTCAAAATGGATGAAAGACCTAAATGTAAGACAAGAAGCCATCACAATCCTAGAGAAGAAAACAGGCAACAACTGCCTGTTTTGACCTCAGCTGCAGCAACTTCTTACTAGACATGTCTCTGGAGGCAAGGGAAACAAAGGCAAAAATGAACTACTAGGACCTCATCAACATAAAAAGCTTCTGCACAGCAAAGTAAGCAACAAAACTAAAGGCAACTGACAAATTGGGAGAAGATATCTGCAAATGACATATGAGGTAAAGGATTAGTATCCAAAATCTGTAAAGAACTTATCAATCTCAACACCCAAAAAATAAACAATCCAATGAAGAAATGGGCAAAAGACATGAAAAGACACTTTTCCAAAGACATCCAGATGGTTAACAGACACATGAAAAGATGCTCAACATCACTCATCATCAGGGAAATACAAATCAAAACCACACTGAGATACCACCTCACCCCTGTCAGAATGGCTAACATTAACAACTCAGGCAACAACAGACGTTGGCGAGGATGCAGAGAAAGGGGAACACTTTTGTGCTGCTGGTGGGAACGCAAACTGGTGCAGCCGCTCTGGAAAACAGTGTGGAGGTCCCTCAAAAACTAAAAATAGAACTACCTTATGACCCAGCAACTCCACTACTAGGTGTTTATGCAAAGGATATAAAAATGTTAATTTGAGGGGGCACGTGCACCCCAATGTTTAGAGCAGCACTATCAACAATAACCAAATTATGGAAAGAGCCCAATGTCCATCGACTGATGAATAAGAATGTGGTGTATATATATATATATATATATATATATATATGTATATATGTGACAGAGTACTACTCAGACACAAAAAATAATGAATTGCCTCCATATGCAATGTGGATGGAGCTACCGTGTCTTATCCTAAGCAAAATAAGTCAGAGGAAAGTTAAATATCGTATGATTTCACTCATATGTGGAATTTCAGAAACAAAAACAGATGAACACAGGGGAAGGAAAGGAAAAATAAGACAAAAACAGAGAGGGAGGCAAATCATAAGAGCAAACTGAGGGTTGCTGGAGGGGAGGTGGGTCGGGGGATGGGCTAAATGGGCGATGGGTATTAAGGAGGGCACCTGTTGGGATGAGCACTGGGTGTTATACGTAAGAGATGGGTCACTAAATTCTATTCCTGAAATGGTTATTGCACTCTATGTTAACTAACTCGGATTTAGAAACAACAACAACAGACCTAGGCTAGAAGGAATCAGTACTAGAACCAAATCTCCCACATGTAAAATAAGGGGCTAACACTTAAAACCAGCACACACATCAGGAAGTGAGCACTAAGCAAAAAGATGCTGAGGATTCATTATTAACAGTGTACCCGGGGTATCTGCGTAGCTCGGTCGGTTGAGCGTCCGTTTTTGGCTCCGGTCATGATCCTGTGGTTCGTGAGTTCGGGCCCTGCGTTGGGCTCTCTGCTGTCAGCGCAGAGCCCGCTTCGGATCCTCTGTCCCCCTTTCTGCCCCTCCCCCACTCTCAAAAATAAATTAAAAAACGTGAAAAAAAAGATGTTCATTAAAAAACAAAACAAAACAAAACAAACCACAATGTACCCCAAATAGCAGGCACTCCTAATGCAGTGAATAAAGCTTCCTGGATGCCATGGTTTCTAGACTGGATCCCCCACCGTTTCACTACAAAAATTTTTCAACTGCAAGAGGGCTGAAAGAATGACAGACTGAACACCCAGATGCGCCCACCTAGAGTCTATAACATTGGCTATATATTGGCTTTGACATGTACTGGCTAACTTCTCAATCCCGTCTGCATATAATTGGCCCTTGAAAACACAGGTTTGAACTGTGGGTTCATTTACACGTGTTTTTTTTTAAATAACTTTTTTAATATTTATTTTTGAGAGAGAGAGAGACAGAGACAGAGTATGAGCGGGGTAGGTACAGAGAAAGAGAGAGAGAGAGAGAGGGAGACACAGAATGTGAAGCAGGCTCCAGGCTCTGAGCTATCGGCACAGAGCCCAATGTGGGGCTTAAACTCACAAACCATGAGATCATGACCTGAGCCACAGTCGGAAGCTCAAGCAACTGAGCCACCCAGGTGCCCCACACGGTTTTTTTCAATCCAGCACAGTATATTTTCTTTTTGTTATGGCTTTCTTAATAACATTTTTTTCCTCTAGCTTACTTTACTGTAAGAAAACAGTATATAACATATATGATATACAAAATATGTTAATCAGCCTTTTTTGTTATCAGTAAGGCTTCTGATCAACAGTAAGCTATCAGTAGTTTTTTGTTCTTGTTGTTGTTTTTGAAGATTTTAGTTTTAAGTAATCTCTGCACCCACTGTGGGGGTCGCATTAACAACCCTGAGATCAAGAGTTCTATGCTCCGCTGACTGAGCCAGCCAGGCGCCCCAACAGTTAACTTTTTAGGGAGACAAAAGCTACACGTAGATTTTCGAGAATACACAGGGAGTTGGCACCCTTAACCCCCATGGTGTTCAAGTGTCAAGTGTGGATCAGTCCACACTCTCTTTCTGCACTGGATTTTTTAAACTGGTTTTTAATGTTTATTTTTGAGAGAGAGAGACAGAGCATGAGCAGGGGAGGGGCAGAGAGAGAGAGGGAGACACAGGATCCGAAGCAGGTCCCAGGCTCCAGGCTGTCAGCACAGAGCCCGACACGGGGCTCGAACTCACGAACCGCGAAATCATGACCGGAGCTGAAGTCAGACGCTTTACCGACTGAGCCATCCAGGCACCCCATCTGGACTGGATTTTTTAAAGAAAAGAAATTGTTGAAGAAAAAAGAAAGGTGAATTGAGAAGAAAAAAAAAGCACGTCCAAAGAAAAGGAGTCATTCAATTCTTTCAATAAATCTCAGGTACAGGAAGGCCCAGCTGGCTCAGTCAGAAGAGCGTGCAACTCTTGATCTCAGGGTTGTAAACGTTTGAACCCCACGCTGGGTGTAGAGAGTACTTAAAAAATAAATTGTAAAAAATTAAAATAAATAGGTAAGTAAATCTCAGGCATATGCAATCATTATCTACATTTTGCAAATGAGGAATCTGGGAAAAGGGTTAAAAAACATGTCCAAGTCATACAGCTCGTTAAACGGTGGAATTAGGATTTAAAACCCAGGAAGCCTGGCTCCGGAATTCACGCATTTTGCAGGGAGGGAAGAACGGGAGGAGTAGTCAGACTGAAGGTACAGAATCCCTACATCAGCGACAGGACAGGGACAGGATGCAGAGGGAATACGCAGGCACCTGGTGCGAATCAGAGGGAGCAGCAGTTCATTAGCATTCTAAGAAAAAGAAAGAAGGGGTTCTAAAAACCACCCGTGGATGCAGTTTTAAAATGCGACACATACCTGTGGCCTCAGGACCCTGACAATGACAGCTCTCAGCTGTTCGTGCTGGCGTCGAAATTTCCTCATCTGGTCAAGGCGAGCCTGAAGCTTCCTGTGGGCAGGGTTGATTCGCCACACCATCTTTAGATTTTCTTCCCTTTTCCTTTTGACGATGTCTCTCAGTAACACCTGAAGCTTCTCGTATTCATCATCCCAAGTCTGAAAGACTTCAAAGCATGCGACCATAACCTAGGATATAATTTTAGAAAGGAGGCTTGTTATTACAGCCGTGTTTTCATCTCGGTGCCTGAGGCTGGTTTTCTGATATATTAAAACTTACTTTTTCAAATTCCTCATAAGCAACATGCATCAATTTTCTGGTGCCCAATACTTTGAGTAACTGAGAACTCAAGTCTCTTGAAATCGCTTCCACCAAACGCAGTGCCCTCTGAATGGGGTATTTTGTGTTTCGGATCTTTCTCAGATGGGTGAAAATGGCAACGAGAGCCTGCCTTATTTTGTCCAGCTCAGTGGCAGACAGTAAGTCGTTCAGAGGAAAATCCTTCATCAGGGGGTTATAGTCATTCACAGTCTCCAAAGCCTGTTTTAGACCTGGATTGACCAAGAAACAGTGAATGGTTTGCATGTAAGGTAACATAGGTATAACATAATGTTGTATGTCAATCACATCTTAATTTAAAGAAAGTGATACAATGAAGAGGCTACTGCTTACAGCTTAATACTGGGTAAGGAAACTGAAATACAGCCTCACGACGGAACACTTTCACGTTGCTGAAGATTCAGTGACACCGAAACCATTTATATTTGAAAAAAAGGAACATGTTATTAACAGGATGATCCTCTGTTAATTAACGGACGGTCTCACTGTTGCTTTTTTTTTTTTTTTTCAACGTTTATTTATTTTTGGGACAGAGAGAGACAGAGCATGAATGGGGGAGGGGCAGAGAGAGAGGGAGACACAGAATCGGAAACAGGCTCCAGGCTCTGAGCTGTCAGCCCAGAGCCCGACGCGGGGCTCGAATTCCCGGACCGCGAGATCGTGACCTGGCTGAAGTCGGACGCTTAACCGACTGCGCCACCCAGGCGCCCCTCACTGTTGCTTTTTTAAGAACATCAGTCAACTCATGCATACGTTAAAGGCCGCGGGTGATTTCTTTTCTTGCTTTCTATACCATCGAAATGTTCTATGAATAACATTAAGGTTAGAAGAACTACAGTGTTATCATCCTTAGGAACGCTAAAATGAAAATGTTACACCCACAGCTCAAGTGAAGGGAGTGTGTTACGGACACAGAATCACAGAAACACCTGGGTCCTAGTCTACTTTCTGACTCTTCTAACATTAAGATTAAAAAAAAAAAAAAAAAAAAAAAAAGGGAAGGAGTAAAAGTTTCAGAGGTATATCTAAATTTCAAGGCATAACCTTCAGCATTACTGAATGCTCAGGTAACATGTGCAATGTGACCAAAGCAACTAGAAGGTTTCTACCTAGAACCTCCTCTAACATTTCAAATGTGGGCAGCACGCCTTTTTTTGGAGGGGAAGGAAAAGAACACGACAACTACTGCAGCCCTGACTCCTTGCTCTAACATTCCCTGGTGGGCAGAGCTGGAGAGAAATGCCCAAACATGCCTGGTCATTCAAACAGTTGAGTGCCCAGAGTGTGCCAAGACAATGTCACTCACACTGCTGTCCATTCAGAAAAGTAAACTCGTCTTGGCCACTTTTCAGAACAGGGAGGAAGGCTGAACAGGGAAAAGGGGCAGGTAAAAGAGGAAGAGAAAGCCCCAACCAGCTCTCCTTCCACAGCCCTGTGGCCAAACAACTTCCGCTTAATGTCAACCGTCCCCCGGCCCGGACTGTCAAAAGCACACTTGACTTTATGCTAAAAAAGTACTGCTTACTCAAGAAACCAAGTAACTGAGAAGCAGGAGGGAAACTCCCAAGGCTCTCTACACTCAGGTCTAGAAATTGGCACATGTCCTCACGACTCCTGAAGGGGCAGGAAGGTATGTGGGAAAATTACTGTCATTACCTAGAACTGGGGGAAACGGAGACGAGATACGAGAGAGGAAACAGGGAAGATGGTCCATTCATTGATTTTCACTGAAATTATCAGTATGGTCTCACAAAAGCCAGATTAGTCTCTTACTGATCACATCATTAGTTCCAGCGTTTACCTGTGTCAGTGTCAAAACTGACAGTGGCATGGAAACGCTTGCCATGTTTCAAGATATCCAGAGTAAGTAGGACTTCTGGGCTCTCTCGTTTCTCCTGTATGCGGTACAGTGCACGTTCCAAGTTCAACCAAAAACTGATTTCCTGCAAGGCTGTTCCTGAGGCAGGGTCTCTATCCAGTTTGGTCACCTTTAAAGATAAATAACATTCAAGAGTATTCACTATTTTTAAATAAAAGTAGAAAAATATCATTAATTAAACTCATGCATTACAACTTGATTTTTGTATTTCAAGTAGATTTTCTTCCGTCAATTGTAAGTGGCTTAACTTGAAAGCAAAGGTATAAGAGAGCTGAAATCAACGCTCTCTCAGGGCGAACATTTAAATAACCACACTGTACCCTGACCGCTCTACCTGGGCCAACGTTAGCCCTCGGTTGGGCATTCCCAGGACAAAGGGGAGCACCGCTAACATCATCAGAGACTTTACCTCAATGACAAAAATGCAGGCCAGTTTCTGAGAGACATTAAAAAAGAGTGAAGTACTTTACATAATACATCCAACACCGTGCTCTTACTTTCTGAATTTCTCGGATCCAGCGGTTAACTCCTGATTGTAATTGATTGAGAAAAGTTGGGTCTTCGACCTTATCTCCAAAGTCTGTAACTTTTGGCTTTTCTCCACGCTCGTAACACTGTTTTGCAACATTTGTAATAATGGGATGAATTGGCAGGCTGATCTCTGGAATTTCAATATTCTGCTGCAAGTGAAGGAGCCCCATTTCAAGTTCTGCAATCTTTTTTTCAACTGAGGGAGCCATTTTATCACCATCCCTAAAAAAGTTAACAAAGACTCCAAACTTAGTGTGCTGTTGGTCTCCAAAGACCCTATTATTTTAAGTCTGTCAAACATTAATAATATGCATCTTATTAAAGCAAGAGATTTATGTCCTTTTGGAATATTAGCCTTGCCTTCCCAAGTCCCGAATTTTACATTATCTCTCGTGGTCTCCTGAGAACACTCAGGGAAATAGGACATTCAAACCAACAAAGGAAAAATGGTTTTTACCTGTCTGCCTTGCCAGACTCTCTGATATAGGACTTAAAGAAAGGAGCCACCGCATTGCTAATGAAAGAATGCAAGGTTTCATACGGTGAGTCTTCACTGAGTGTGAGGACCCGAAGCTGAGAAGACACTGGTTTGTCTGCATCAATTACTGGAGTGCGTTTAATGAATGCCAAGCTAAAAGAAAGCAAAAGAAGAAATTAGAACGAAGAGCCTCACTCCTAAATAGTTTTGGTAACTGTCGCCCTTTCTGTATCGCACACAAATTAAAAATTCATTTGAATGTTGTAATTTAAAAATCACGGTAAGAATAGATCAGATGGTCCCTTTTCTGACACTGAAATACATTGCTTACCTTTCTTTACTCGCTTATGTGAGAACAATCAATCGAATCAAGATTAAGGTTTTGGCACGTGACCATGAAACCAGGCAAAGTCAATCTGTCCCATATGTAAGGGTTGAGTTCATCATCTTGGCCTCACGCAAACGAACCTCTATAGCAACTGCAAGTTACAAGTCACGACATAATTAACTCTGATCTTATGCTAGCTGGTACCATTCGTTTATGGCATTAAGTCACACGTCGGCTTGAATAAACAAAAGCCACCCACAGGTTAAAGTGACAAGAGGGCATTCTGGGCCGCGCACGACCTGGCCTAAACCAACTCTTCCAGTTCTATCTCGTTATGTACCTTCTTCCTCACCCAAGACACAACTGAGAACAGATGTCCCGTTCTCTAAACATTATGCACCTCTGTGGCTTTGCTTAAGAAATCTACATTCAGCTGCTGAAATTCCAAGGAAACCTCAAAACCCAATTCCAGCATTACAACACTTTGGGGTCTCCCCTAACCAGAATCACTCTCTCCAATCTCCTTGTTTCATGGTATTCTGCACTTCTAAGATTTCGCCAAGCAGTACAGTCAGTTGTGTGTCTGCCAAGCCAATCTTCCTCCCAAAAGACCACAAGCTTCTTGGGAACCAAGTTTTCTCTGTATACCTACTGCCATATCTTACACGTAACAGGTGCTCAAAGGTAGTTAAATTAATAGTTTAAAAAAATAGCATTTGAGTTTTCTGTTCCCAGGCCAGTACTTTATACGTAACACTTTATATTATTCTAAAAAGTCACTGAAGTTTCCTGCGGTGACACACTGAAAAGGAAGACGTCTTAATAGCATCCCTGCCAACAATGTACAAACCGAAATCTAATCACCACTAGTCTGTGCTTATCAAAAATGTCAATGTCACGAAAGACACAGAGTTAGATTCTGGATCAAGGAAGTTACTAGAAGGGACATTATTGAGACAATTTGAATATACACAGTACATCAAGAATACTATTGTACCCATACTTCATGAATTTAAAACTTGTATGGAGGCTATGAATAGGAATATCCTTGTTCTTAAGACATACGCTAAAGTATTTAGGAATAAAGGAGCAGGTTGTCTATAACTAACTCTCAAATGGTTCAGCAAAGAAAACAATAGTGCAAACGGGGCGATGTTAACAACTGATATCTGATATCAACTATATATAGTTCATGCAACTCTTGTAAGCTTGAAATTATTAAAAATAAAAAGGTTTAAAAAGCAAACACAGTATAAATTAAGCATTTACATATTTAAATTTGGATATGTCTACTGGAGGGGCGCCTGGGTGGCGCAGTCGGTTAAGCGTCCGACTTCAGCCAGGTCACGATCTCGCGGTCCGTGAGTTCGAGCCCCGCGTCAGGCTCTGGGCTGACGGCTCAGAGCCTGGAGCCTGTTTCCGATTCTGTGTCTCCCTCTCTCTCTGCCCCACCCCCGTTCATGCTCTGTCTCTCTCTGTCCCAGAAATAAATAAACGTTGGATATGTCTACTGGAGTGTAAATTGGCACCGCTCTTCTAGAAGATTGGAAAGATCTGGTCACATGCATTAAAGATTTTAAGGACACACTGCATCTCAACCGGTAATGCTTTCTTTCTTTATACTAAGAAAAATCAGACCTCCACCTAAGAATCTTTACTAGGTGTTTACTAGTTATTTATAATAATGAAAATGCAGATATAATCTCAGAATTGTTATTATATACGTTAAATACATTTATGGGCTCAATACTAAAATGGATGCCATGACATAGCAATTAAAATAAGAATATTTTAGAGCTTATACTGACTTGAAAATCCTCTGAATTTCAATACGTGAACTCAAAGATACTGATTTAAAGAGGAGAAATCTTGAGTGTTTTCTTAATGTCTTCGTCTAAGTCAGTTAAGATCCATATTCACGTCTCACAAGCTTATAATACAAGACAACAGTGTATTCACTTTACTCACCTATTGGACTTAACTCCATAATGAATGTCTATGTTGATATTATAGGAAATGAATTCTTTTTCTTCTTCGCCTTCATCACCAACATCCTCTACAAATCATAATAAATACTGTATCAATTCAAGTCACCATTACCAATTTTTAATTTATCAAAAGCTTAGAGAATGATTAGCCTCACCCTACTGCAACCTGACATTGAAACACCCACATGACTTTTTCCTTCCTCCCCATTTTTTTCCGAATCCTGACCCAGGCACTTTGCCGTGCAATCCTGGGCAAGGTAGTGAACTCCCCGTACCTCTACTCCTTTTTCTGTAAGTCCAGCAGGCACTGGTGCACCTGGGGTGTTGGAGGTACCAGAGCAGGGTCTGGCCCTGGTAAGATAGCTCACCACCCCTCCCAGCAGTCTCACCCTCGCACTCCCAACACAGAAGGTGCTCTCCACTCTGTGCACTCCATTCATAACCCAACACTCACTACGTGACAGGTGTTTTATCAAATAGTTTAGGTATGTCACACATCTAACCCTCATGACAACCCCGTAAGGGTTGGCATGACTATTATTACCCATGCTTTCCAAGTAAGAAATTTAAGTAAATTGCCCTCAGACACCTGTCTGGAGAACTCAGAAGTTTGTGATTCCAAACCAGGGGTCCTCCCCAGTCCACGGCCTGCCCAGTCCCTCATCAAGCCCCACCCAGGGCAAACACCCGTCAAGAAAACCATTATGAAGGAATATCCCTGGGGTCACGGAGAGGCATTCACCCAGCCTCCCCTCTGCTCAGATACCACTTTTCAGAGCCTGCTCCGGGGCTGATGTATGGATGCATCTTACTCCCCTACTGTGAGCTCTTGTGGGCAGGGGCCATGCTAGACTCGGCTCTGCAAACACTAAGCACAGCAGTCATTTTATTTTTATTTTTTGATGTATGTGTTTATTTATTTTTGATAGAGAGCAAGGGAGGAGCAGAGAGAGGGAGAGAGAGAGAAAGTTCCAAGCAGGTTCCGTGCTGTCAGCATGCAGCCCAATGAGGGGCTCAGTCCCACCAACCATGAGATCATGGCCTGAGCCGAAATCAAGTTGATGCTCAACCAACTGAGCCACCCAGGAGGCTCATTATGCAGCGAGGCCATTTTGAAAAGTGTACTGGATGGGGGGGGGGGGGGGGAGGGCCACCTGGGTGGCTCAGTCGGTTGAATGTCCAACTTTGGCTCGGGTCATGATCTCATGGTCCATGAGTTCAAGCCCCACATCACCTGGGCTCACTGCTGTCAGTGCAAAGCCCACTTCAGATCCTCTGTAACCCTCCTCTCTATGCCCCTCCCCTGTTAGAGCACTCTCTCTCAAAAATAAACATAAACAAACAAACAAACTTACTGGAATTCAAGCTTAATGGAATAGTTAAGATAGCTCAAGATGCATGTAAACAAAATGTCTAAATAATTTAAAAACCACAATTGAGAAACTAAAATTTGTGGGGGGCCTGGGTGGCTCAGTCAGTTGGGTGTCTGACTCTTGGTCTCTGCTCAGGCCATGATCTCAAGGTTGGTGAGTTCGAGCCCCAGTGTGGAGCTTGCTTGTGATTCTGTCTCTCCCTTTCTCTCTGTTCCTCCCCTTCTCTCGGCCTCAAAATAAATACACTTAAAAAAAAGAAAACTTAAAACTTCAAAGAATTAGAAATAATCCAAACCTCTAGATCTAGTACTAATGCACTCGCTGCCTAAATGCTCCAGGTGAATTATCTTTGCAGCCACACGGAACTGCCTAAGCAAATGCCAAGGACAGGGAATGTGTGGAGTAGCGGCATCAGCAAAGTTACTACCTAAGGATTAACGTGATGTATGCAGTTCACCTCTACTTTGAAGTCATGATGTAATAGCAAAGGCAGCAGAGTTAGCTAAGTGATCTTAGAAAAGTCATGTTTCTTCCTCTGGGTTTCTTTTTTTTATTAAAAAATTGTTTTTAACGTTTATTTGTTTTCTGAGAGACAGAGCATGAGCATGAGCTGGGGAGGGGACAGAGAGAGAGGGGGAGTCCCAGATTCCGAAGCAGGCTCCAGGCTCTGAGCTGTCAGCACAGAGCCCGACGCGGGGCTCGAACTCACAAACCGTGAGATCACGACCTGAGCTGAAGTCGGATGCTTAACCGACCGAGCCACCCAGGCGCCCCTCTTCCTCTGGGTTTCAAATTCAACATGTAAAATGGGCAGAGTAGGGGGTGGAAATATGTGAAGGGGATTAAGAGTACACTTATTGTAAACACAGAATAGGGCACAGAATTGCTGAATCCCTGTATCGTACACCTGATAACACTGTACGTTAACTACACTGGAGCTGAAATGTAGAACAATAAAAAATAAATGCAACGGACAGCAGAGGGGGAGGGTGGGGTATCAGGAGGTCTATACAGGTTCTTTAAGCACCAAAAACTGAAAATCTGGGTATACAGGGTCTGAGCAAAAACTGTTTACTTCATTAGCTTTAAGGTGAAACAAATGCAAAGTTTATATTAGAAAATAAAAAATATTAGCATATCTGTCAAGAAGACAATAACTTCCAAAACATTACTTTTAGTATAATTTTAGGAAGGGAGAGGAGGTGGCAAAACAGTCTTGTACGCCAGGTAATGCCTAGCTGTTTTTTAAACCTGACTAACTTAGGGGGAAAATAAAAGAAACTAAATAAATCAATCTGGTTTAACTACCAAAATATGGATATACCACAAGATAGGATAGATCGTACTGCCTGAAACCAACCACACATATGATTGCCATCTCTAAAATCCAACCCATGAAACAGAGCATAAGTAAATACTCTCAAACTAAAATAATTGTCAGGGTGGTAGGATTATGAAATATTTCCTCTCTCAATTTTTTGAACGCTGTTCTAGGATTTATATAAAATATATATCGTCAAAATAGCATTCCAACAATATCTAGAAAATAAAAGTGATATTCAAAAATCAAAGGAAATTACTGACATAACTAAACACGCAACAGTGAATAATTTCTTTCTCTGATACAAGATTCACATCTATACAAAATAAAATCACACAGAAAACGTGTCAGCTGGATGCAGCATCTGGCCACACTGCCTGTACTTCCTAACACAGACAGGGTTAAAGGAAGCGGGCACCACGCCAGGTGATGAGTCACAGCCCAGCTCCGCCACGACACTGCTGGGAACGCCCAGCTCCCAGCCCCACACCAGGGCTACCGCAATGCGACAGAACCCCGCCTGAGCTCAGGAAGGCACGCCCAAAGACCCCGTCCTCACACAAGGGTATCCGATAGGCACCCTCTACTGCTTTGTTAAAACCCTAACTTCTCTTGATGATAATAATTTATGGAAATCATAGAAGACATTTTGGATTCGTTTTTTAATGCTTATTCTCCATAGAGATCAAACGCCCGATTCTTAGTAGAAAGAACTTATATCATTGTTTAATAAACTGCCAACAAATAATTAACCTTTTTGCCTCCCTGTAAATTATTACATCTTCCAAATAATAATAGTTTGACACTCTACTTCTGCCGAAACATTTTTTAAAATTGTTCAGACGAGGAAAGATCATGGATAATTCTTAACAACAAAGAAGCTATTAATCCTGCTATATTTAGAAGCTTACATACAAACATAATCTGCATATTTTAGCAGGCAATACTGCTTTCAGTAAAGTTTGAATCAGTTGCCTAATGCCGGGGAAGTTACTGGTTAATACACGATGGCCCAACACTGTACTGCCTGCTAATACGTTCCAAGAATCAAAGTACCAATACAGAAGTGCTGAGCTTTGCTACATGAGTTCCTTTGCTACAAGCTACATTAGTACATATTTAGTGACCTGTGCACGTGTCTCGGGTTAACTTCTGAGTTGTAGAGACGTTTAAAACATCAATTAGCACTAATCTGTGTATATTTCTACTGAAAGACTGGTTTAATGCAGTTCAAACCAAGAGTGATTTGTATCATTACGCTGTGATTAGGTGAGCATTATGTCTCATTTAACGAATATAAAAAGACGTGCACTCGATCATCTTAAGACTCACCCTTCCTCTCCTAGGGGGACCGGGTATGCTTCACAAAGGAAAAGGAGCACCGCAAACTGGTAAAGGCACAGGCGAGGCTGCCCCACTCCATGGGTCCGTGGTCACTCCCTCAATTCTCCCTGCCCTCCCACCCTCCCCCAGCCACAGGGCAAGCCTCGTCCCATCCAGCACAGGCAGCGGCTGTTTTCCTTGGCTCAAACTACCAGGCTACTTGTTACATGTTCCTGGTTCTGCTTATCTTTCATCTTCTTTTCCTCTTAAAATCCACAACATACAAGCACCACGTTATTTGGACTGATCACTGTCACACGTTCTCCCCCTTTTCTCTCACATGTTTGCTTCAGCTCCCCCTTTCCAGCGGCTGATGCTTTTTCCTGTCACCTCGACATCCATCACCCCTTCGTCCTCCTTCTCAGGGGCTGTGACTTCTTTGCCACGACCACCCCACGCTCTGGTGTGAGGCTCAGGGCATGGTGGGAAAGTCCGAGTTTTCTCTCGAACCTGAAGACTTCCATTCGGAACACCGTTAGAAACGTAAAGGGAGGGGGGCGCCTGGGTGGCTCAGTGGGTCGGGCGTGCTGAGTCTTGGTTTTGGCTCAGGTCATGATCTCGAGGCTTCTGGGTTCAAGTCCTGCATCAGGCTCTGCGCTGACAGTGTGGTGCCTGCTCGGGATTCTCATTCTCTCTCTCCCCCTCTCTCTGCCCCTCCCCGCACGCTGTCTCTTTCAAAATAAAATAAAAAAGAATAAACAAAAACTGAAATGTGAAGGGAGGGGCGGATCCCACATAACACTCCATGATGCCGGCAAACAGACTTTCCCTCCATCTTTACTTTTTAAGAAGAAGTGATGACGGTTTGTCCCCATGCTGCACATGATGTCACTTCCTATGCTACACTGCATTCAAACTTATCTTGGCTGCAGACTGGTTTGTCCTACAAAGGGTGCACACCTACAGCGTGACAGCACAGGACAGCAGGAACCCAGGCTGAGGGACAAGACAGCGTCGTGTCCCAGAAAATCCTTTCTGTTAATTTCTTAACCATTTTACTTTACCATTTGGAGGAATAAGCAAAGGCCAGAAATGAATAGTTTTTAGTCATCATTTCTTCATCCTTTAGGGAAATTAAGTCCACAGAAAAATAATTTTTAAAATCCGCAAAAACATTCCCCACGAAAACCTTCCACACTGCCATATCTCTAAGAAGATGAGTACTGCAAAAGGTTCCAGCTTTCTTTCACATTCTTGTTCCTAGCCATCTCTGCACTAACGAAGATGTAAAACCCCGAAATTACGTCTTTTAGGACAAACTGGAACCCCAACCTTAGGAGCAGTGACCAAAGGCAGTCACTGTTCTCAGTCTTAAAGCTCCAGGGTCCAAGGCTAAGACACCTGAGTGTAGACGAAACCCAAAACCCACAGCACCAGATCCGAGCCTGGTCACCAACAAGCTGGAGCCCGCAGACAATCCTGGCACCCCCAGCTGCAGGCTGAAGCGTCTCTCAACTGCTTCTACCTTTTTACCACCCAACCAAAAACGCACTTCAGGTGAAAACTGCTACAGAACATCATTAAATCTATAAAATGCCTATTAAGTGATGAGCACCTTTCTGGCTCTAATTTTAGAAGTACGCTAGGAAGAAAACAATTTCCTACAGGCCAGGAATTACAGACAAGAGGTTTCTGTTTTTGGGATCAGGAGCTGTAATTTGATATTCCTCTTCCCACTAACCCTCCAATCCTTTCACAGCAAAATAACTGTTAAAATTCACAACCTTTATTCTATACTTCAAGGAATACTGTACTCTAGCAGAAAAGTTTATAGCTAGCTGGGGTAGTTAAAAAATAGATATCTTCATATAAAAATGCTTCTGGAGCGCCTGGGTGGCTCAGTCGGTTAAGCATCTAACTTCGGCTCAGGTCATGATCTCAGGGTTTGGGAGCTCCACCCGCATCAGGCTCTGCACTGACATTTTGGAACCTGCCTGGGATTCTGTGTCTCCCCCTCTCTCTGCCCTTCCTCCACTCACGCATGTATTCTCTCTCTCTCTCAAAAAAAAAAAAAAAAAAAAAAAAAAACCATAAAAAAAAAGAAATAAAAAATGCGTCTATATTCAATTACAAGTGTTTGGAAAATTCTTTCTATAAAAAGGGGGAATAAAAAAAGGGAATAATAAAAGCAATTTCCCTGTTCACTACATCAGGACTTCATTCTTGTTGATGGTCTTTACTCCGTTTAAACAATTCAGATCTGTTTTCCACACTATAAAGCAAACCTACTTTTTCACTGCAACTAAGTACTGGATGCTCACATTTGATTAAATGTACAAAGGCTGATGCTAACTCAAAACTCACCCGGAAGACAGCCCTCCTTATCAAGTGCCCGGGTCTGTACTGATGTCTAAATACCTTATGCTAGTTTAGTCAGGATGCTAATAAGACTGATGGGACCATATACTCTCTCTTTAAATTTCTTAAGTGAAAAATAAATTAGAGACAGGTTGAATTATTGGAAGTATTTTTTATTTTTATACATACAGTAATGAGGTAGGATTTCAATTTTAGACACCCTCATTCCTTAGTCAACGCTCAAAAGTGCAAGTCATTATGGAGCCAAGATTTGGATGCTTGGACTGAAATATGAAAATATGCCATCGAGAAAACAGATGATCTGCACAAGAAAGCATACTACAGAAATAGGGCTTCCCAATAATTTTAGCAAAGTTTGGTTCCAACGTTTGAGAAAAGCCAATCTAGAAGCAAAAACTATTTTTTTTCCATAAAAAGAAACAGAGACCCAACGTAGAAATCACCAATTTTCATACATAAACTGCAATGAAAATACGATTAAGAATTGGTCAAGGTCAAACTACTCAAAATACAGTGATTTAACACAAATTAAGACACACTTTAATAAAATAATGTATATTCATTGAAAAATGACCACAAGGACAGATTCCAAAATGCTGACAGTGGTTATATCTGGGTCGAAGGACTCCGGGTGATTTTTTCGTTATCTGTACACTTTAAATTTTCTATCATGACTAAATACACACTCTTCCTGAAAAAGAGTAGGTGGGTGAAATTTTTTTTTTTTTTAACACTAGTGGTTTCCATGCTGGAAACATAACCCTAAACATAACAGAAAACCCTAAACAACATTAATAGTCTAAAAATACCTCGGAATGGCTCCTCTGCTTTGAACACTCCACGTGAATCTAAAACATATTCTTTCACACACTCTGACCCTCCCACCCTCCCACCCAAGCAGAAGCTACAATGAAGCCTCTCTCGAGTACCCAGAATAGCCTTTGAAAGAAACAAACTATCAGAAATAAACATTAGCATGGGCGTGGGGGTGGGGGGGTGGGGGAGGTCGGGAGACAGGTAGCGAGTTCTGTTCTTGACAGACCCGGACAGCGGGTCTTGGGACAGTACAGAGCCGCCCCGCAAACATTTTCACACGGTGGCCAGCCCCTCAGTACCAAGGTTAAATGTACCTGGACACCCCCGAGTTCCCAGACGGGCGGCGCCACACCCAAACTGTGCCGCCAGATCTTAGGGGTCCTAGTGAGTCCAGAAGCTCTCCCTGAAGACAAGCTCGATTCTCAAGACGAACCTAGCCGCCTTTGGGAAGGTCTCTATTTGAGGAGACCGCTGGAATGTGCAAGCCTTTTGCTCCCTGTCCCCAAGTGAGTCTCTCTTTAAAAAAAAAAAAAACCTGCAAACTAGACTCAAATGTTACAGGGTCATTAAGGATCACCTAAGTATTACAGTGACCCAAGGGTGTGATTAGAGAGACCCAGCAGTGTCCTGGCCACCGAGATGCTGAGTCTAGCCCGGGCAGAGGAGTCGGCTGGTGACTTTGGGCGCGTCACTTCGCCTGAGCCTGTTTGCTGGCGTGTGAAATGGGGCAATACGCCCAGGCGGCAGGGACGCGGTGCAGACCGAGAGGCAGCCCTGGGAGCGCGCATCCACCCTGAACAGGGATGCTCCGCGCCGGGCCCGGGCCGGCCCTGTCACTGCGTGGGCCTCAGCATCTGGCTCCGACAGGGCAGGGCCGGGACGCCCGCCCGCCAGGGCTCCCCCCCCCCCCCAGCTCCGACCCCTACCCCCAGGCTGCGCACGGCTCCGCGGGTCTGCCCCTGACACATCCCTCCCGAGGCCGGCCTGGCGAGGCCACAAATCGAAACCGAAAAGCTCATGTGACATTGGAGGCCGGGATGCGGCCTCCGCCCGCGCTCAGCCCGGGAGACGCTGTCTCCACCCAACTCGGCCATCTTGAGGCCCGAGCAGACAAAGCGATCCCATTGTTTTGGGTGACGGCTAGACAGGGAGCACCCTCGTCGTTCCCCGCGACCCGGAAGGGGGCACCCCCGCCACTCCCGCCTGGCAGGGGGTGTGGCGCCGGCCTCGCCGGGCGGCCTCTGGGCCCCATCCCGCGGGGCGTCTGCAGCCCCGAGGCCGCTCCCGCCCCGGCCGCGACCCTCCCCCCGGACCCCGACCCTGTCCCCCCCCCCCCCCGGGCCCCAACGCCCGGCCCCGCACCTTTGAGCGTGGAGCGCTCCACCAGGACCGTGTGGACCTGCGGGTCGGACAGGAACTTGCGCATCTGCTCCAGGGCGCTCTTCTCCTCCAGCGCCGCCTCGAGCGCGGCCGGCGCCTCGCCGCCATCCTCCAGCAGCAGAGGCACCAGCTTGCGCAGGTGCTTCTGCAGCACCGACACGTCGGCCACGTTCTGCACGGCCGACACCTCCAGGCCGGCCGAGCCGTCCTCGCCGCCGCCGCCGCCCGGCTCTGACATGGCGCCGCGCTCGGGACCCGCAGGGAGCGCTGGGCAGGCGGCCGCAGCTCCACACGAGAGCGAGCGCCGAGCCGGCGAGCGAGAGAAACGGGCACCGGAACCCGACCGTCCGCTAGCCGCGGCCGACTGAGGGGAGCGGACGCCGGCTCCGCCCTAAAGGCCGCCGCCCGCCGGTCCGCCCCGCCCGCGACCCGCCGCCTCAGCCACTAGCGCCCGCTCGCCGCCCCGGCGTCACGACGTTGCGCATGCGCGCGGGCGGGCCCCGGGGACGCCGCCGCGCAGCCTTCTGGGATCTGTAGTCCCCATGCTGGGCGCGTCCCGCGTTTCCCGCATCGCAGACCCTGGAGATGGGAACTTGGCTTGGCTCGTGGGCGGTATGGGGTGGTCAGGGACTGTATCTCTCTTGTTCGGTGCTGTGGCTGAACAGCACAGAGCCTGAGACGCTCCATAAATATTGAGTAAATGGTGTTAATGACGAGAGCTAACTTTTTTTTTTTTTTGAGCAGTTAGCCGGTGATCGACATTGCTCTAAGCATTTAGCCTATGTCCTCGCGTTGAACGGATGAATGACTACAATGTGTTAAGTGCTAAAATACTGTCATGACGTATGTGGTGTTAGATCTGCACGGAGAGAGGGAGAACGTTTTCAGAGGGGCACGAGACGAGGGGCGTGCCACATTGCTAGGCTGGAAAGGGGCGGTTTGGAAGGGGATATTCCCCGCAGAGGAACTAGCCTCTACAAAGACAGAGGAGCCTGAATGAAGGTTGCGGCTGGAGCCCTGGCTGCAGAGGCAATGTAAGGTAAAGCCAGGAGATGACATCTGAACGATGGGATAAAGCCAAGCTGGTATGGGTCCTGGCTGCTAATAACAAAATAATTCCCCCCAGGATGCTGTGATGACCTATGTGACAGCATCTATGTAGAACAGAGCTGCTCTGCTAGCAGCGGGGCGGCACTGTCATTCCATGGGCCTCAGCATCTGGGTCCTCATAAGGCAGGGGCTGAGATGCCTGCCGGCTAAAGCTCCCCCCCAACTCGCATCCACCTGGATCTCCTCCCTTACACGGAGATGACGAGGGCCAGAGTCCAGGCTGCCCACTCTCTTGGTTTAGAGATGACAGAGTTTCTTTTAAGGAGCATTAATTGGCCTTTGAAAGTTCAAACTCGTAACTTGCTTCTTAAATTGGGTGGAGGAAGGGAAGCCAAAGGTGTTATTTTTATATCCGAGTGCACAGTCACAGAGCTGAATCCTGATTGGTAGGATGATGATAGGATGATTTGATTCCCCCAAATCATCTTTGGAAAACTGGGAAACATACAATATGCTTATCCTTGCTCAATTACCCAATGCCAAGCCCCAGAGGCTGCTGGAACATGGAAACTAATCAGATGATTCTTGTCTCTAAGGGGCTCATGGAAGAGGGGACAGAGCAGTACCCCATCCTCCTGCCCTCCATCAGTCTACCCTTGTGTGATATGCCCACACAGATATAGATAACTTTCCAAGAAAAATACAAAACAACTAACTGCAACGAGTTTGTTCTGTGATCATAATGGTAACGAATAATAATAATGTCACCAACAGCTAACACTGAATGCGAGCACCCGCACCCCCACCCCTATGTCCTTTGGGGTAGGAACAGGAATGAAGAGGGAAATCTGTTAGGTGCAGGTTAGCGAACTCTGAATTGACCACACACCACCTGAGACCCAGAAATCCAGCAGCGACCTGGCAGACGGAGCGAGGCTGCTTGCAGCGTGCATGGTGAGTCAGCACCATTCAAAAGACCCCAGGAGACGCAGCCACTTGGGCATCCGAGACACTCAAACATCTGCAACCTGGCCCCGATCCAGGGCAACGGAGCAGCGGGCTTCGGATTTGCAGATAGGTTCAAAATTAAAAGTGTTTGTTATTTCCAAGAGGATGGAAATTGAAAGACTCTGAGCAAAGATTCATACATTGACCCAAAGTGCTGGCATTTCTGTTTTATAAAGATGTTTGCTGTGTTTAATATGTAATAAGAATGGTCAATGTTGATTGAGTGCTTACTGTACCCAGGGGGCTAAGCACTCTAAATTCCTTAACCCCTGGGCCGCCCCCAGGGCTGCAAGGGGAGGAGATTTCTTGTAACCATGCCCTTTTGGCCTGCTGGCACCGGACTCTGCCCCACCCCCACCGCCCCCACCAAATTCCAAGCTGCCCTTGGATTGGCGGCGGGGGTCCTCCCCCCAAGCCTGGCTTCTCCCACCCCTTGCTCCGTTAGGCGGCTCAGTTTCCCCCTGTCCTACTGCAGCAGAAGCTGCTTTCAATGGGCAGTGGGCACAGAAGGGCGGGGGAGCTGTTGGAAAGAGAATTAGTTCCAAGTTGATGGGGGATGACTGTGGCTGCTAGGCGACTTGTATTTTCTCAGAAATCGGGGATGAACTGTCTACACGGAGGAGATCGCGTCCATTCCCCATCCCTCTCTTTAAAGTACTGCACTGGGTGGCTCCTCGAGTCCCAGCTGGGGGCTCAGTACCATCCCTACCCAGCCTCTCTCCTCTCTCCTTCTCCCGACCCTGGGGTGGCACCGAGCCCCTCAGCGGAAGCCCCGCTGGCTCAGTACCTGCAGGCCCTGCGCCTGGGATCGCCCCTCCTCTCCCTAAATACCATCTAGGGCTTGCCCATTCATTCATTCATTCGTTCGTTCGTTCCATGTGCTCGGAATGCAGCAGGGCCCGGCCCAACGTGGGTGCTTGGTTAATGGCTGTGGGACCAACGCTTACCCCCGGGAACCGGGTGCTGGCGATGGCAGCAGCCTCCGGTCCACAGGGCACATTTTGGATTTTGACCTTCCAGCTGCTTTAACCCAGGCGGGCCCCGCCGTTCCGCGGCCAGAGCAGACTGCACCGCCCTTCGCTCACCGGGGAGGGGGAGGCTACAGGGCGCTTTTGGATGAGCTGGCCCCAGCACCCGCCCCCTTTCCGCCCGGGTTCGGTCCAGGGGGCCTCAAGGTGAAGCCGGGACCCGGCTGAGTCGCGGTCCCGGGGCGTGGGGGGGGGGGGGGGGGGGGGGGTAGGTAGGCAGCGCCTAGACCCAGCAAACGGTCTCTTGGTGCCCCCTAGTGGCGCGGAGGCGGACACACGCGCGCGCGCAAGGAGGCCCCTCCCCAGTCCCCGCGCCCGGGTCCTGGGGGCGCCACCGGGTTCACATTCCCAAGGTCACCCGGGTCACTTGCCCTTTGCTACAGAATGAGTAATGGCAGTGACCAGAGGCGAATGCCAGCCTGTGGCCTGGCCTGCATCCCGCCGCCCACTGGGAAGGTTAGAGAACTTTGTGTCTAAGGGCAGATTAGGGGTCACTCCTGCCTAGAGGTCGTCTGAGACCCCTGATGCTCCCCTGGGTGCTCTTCTCCAGAGGTACCCCACCCCTTTCCTCACCTAAGACCTGTGTCCCCAGACCAAGACCATGGCTCCCTGCGCGCCCTGGACCCCATCCCTTCTCACGGATATCACTTCTGAATTCTGTGGCTCCCAAACGCTCGCCCTCTCCCGCCTTGATCCTTCCCAGTGGTGCCCAACCTCCTCGAATGCATCCCTGCCTTAAAAAGAAAGACAATCCTGCCACGTTGCCTGCCCGCACCTCTCCATCTTTTGGCTCCAGCAAAATGCCTTGAAAATAAGCGTGGGTGGGGCTGCGGCTCACCCTGCCTTGACATAATGATCAAGAGCTCCCCGACATCCCTGGGCAAGTGCTGCTGTCCAAGTCACCAAAGGCCTCCGCGTGGCCAAATCCAGTGATCAGTCCTCGGTTCTCATCTTGCCGGACTGCTGGGCAGCTTTGATACAGCAGGGCCCTCTCCCCTCTAAATGTTTCCTTTACCTGGCCCTCCTCCAACACTAGGCTCCTTCTCAGTCTCCTTTGCTGGACCCCTCTCCTCTTCCACATCCCTAAAGGTTGGAGTGGCCCAATGCTGTCTTCAGACTGCTTTTGTGTCCTAACAAAGCTCCCCAAGTGACCTCCCTTAACCCCATGACATTCAACACGTCTATACACTGATAACTCCCAACCTTAGAAGCTCCATTTTGCTCCTGTTGGCGTGTTCTAGGAAATACCAATTAGGCCAGGTTGGTTGAGAGTGTTGTTCGGGTCTTCTACATCTTTACTGATTTTTTCTTTTTAAAATTTTTATTTAAAAAATTTTTTTTACATTTATTTATTTTTGAGAAACAGAGGGAGACAAAGCATGAGTCAGGGAGGGGCAGAGAGGGAAGGAGACACAGAATCTGAAGCAGGCTCCAGGCTCTGAGCAAGTGGTCAGCACAGAGCCTGATGTGGGGCTTGAACCCACAAACTGTGACATCATGACCTGAGCTGAAGTCGGACGCTCAACCGACTGAGCCACCCAGGTGCCCCTCTTTTTAACATTTTTAAATGATTATTTATTTTTGATAGAGAGAGGGAGAGAGCGAGTGGGGAAGGGTAGAGAGAGGGGGAGACACAGAATCCGAAGCAGGCTCCAGCTCCGAGCTGTCAGCACAGAGCCCGACGTGGGGCTTGAACCCACGAACCGTGAGATCACGACCTGAGCCAAAGTCGGACGCTCAACCAACTGAGCCACCCAGGTGCTCCCTTACTGATTTTCTATGTGGTTGTTCTACCCATTCCTAAGAGAGGTGCTGAAATGTCGGATTACAATTGTGCTTTTGTCTTTCTTCTCGCCGCTCAATCTGTTTTTTTTTGCTTCATGAATTTGAAGCTCTGTTATTACATGCATGAACATCTAGCATTGTTGGGTCCTTTTCATGAACTGACCCCTTTGTCATTTTGAAATGTCCCTCTAATCCTAGAAGTGTTACTTACCCTGTAATTTACTGACTTTAGCATAGCCACTTTGGCTTTCCTTTGGTCAGTGTTGACATCACCTGTTTTTTCCCATCCCTTACTTTTAACCGATTGGGGCCTTTGCATTTAAAGTGGGTTTCTTGGGGCACCTCGGTGGCTCAATCCGTTGAACGTCTGACTTGGGCTCAGGTCATGATCTCACAGTTCGCGGCTCCTCAGTGATCTCATGGTTCAAGCCACCATATCGGGCTCACTCTTCCACCAAAGAGCCCACTTCGGATTCTCTGTCCCCCTCTCTCTCTGCCCCTCTCCCACTCACGCTGTCTCTCTCTCTGTCTCTCAAAAATAAACATCAAAAATAAAGTGGGTTTCTTATAGGAAGCACATAGCTGTTCAATTTTTTATGTTTTTATTTTACTTTTAAGAGAGACACAGTAAGACCAGGGGAGGGGCAGAGAGAGACAGAGACAGAATCTGAAGCAGGCTCCAGGTTCTGAGCTGTCAGCACAGAGCCCCATGCAGGGCTCAAACTCATAGACTGCAAGATCATGACCTGAGCCGAAGTCAGACACCCAACCGACTGAGCCACCCAGGCGCCCCTGGTTTTTGCTTTTTAGAAACCCTATTGGCTAATTTCTATTCTTCCTTTGGGGTGATTATCGACATGGCTGCATTAAGTCACGATCTCGCTATGTGTTTCCATTTTCCCACCTGTTCTTTGTCCAGAACGGAACTCTTCCTTCCCCAAAGCCCCTGATCTCAGCAAACACCGCTCCCTCGCCCCTCTGCCCAGAGTGTCCCTTGGTGCCTCTCATATTCCCGCATGTCTCCATCTGGCCCGACAGCCCACTCTGCCATTCTCCCCAGATCATCTCCCAAATCTGACCTCTTCCTTCCTGCCGCACTGTGGCGCTGTGGGCTCTCGGTCAAACCCCTCTGGCCCTCCCCTGGGCGGCTGAAGAGCTGCCTGCAGGCCCTTGGGGAACATCTTTATAAACATAGGTCGGAGTGGCCGGTTCTCTGTGGCTTCACATCCCGCTTAGAGGGAGAACTGTCCTTGGCTTGCCCACTTAGGCTCTGAGTGATCTGGTCCTTGGCCTGCCCTTCAGACTCATCCCTCTGGCCGCCTTGGTGTGCTGACCTTCTGTTGTCCCTGACGACACCAGGCATGCCTCGGCCTGAGGGGCTTTCCCTTGTTCTAGAATGCTCTTCCTCCAGAGTCTTAAAGGGCTCATTCCTTCTCTTCATCAGCCTTCTGCTCAAGCATGACCCTTCAGAAGGGCCCTCTTTAACCACCTTCCCCACCACTCGCCCCTTTGTTTTCTTCAGGGCATGCTTCTCTGCACAGTACTATCTGTGCTCCTCACTCATGGTCTGTGCCCCTAATTAGAATGTGATTCCATGAGGTCAAGGGTTTTCTCTTGGTAATGGCAAATCTTAGTGCGTCTGTGCTTGGAACTGTGTCTTGCTTGCTGTGGGTGTGGAATAAACATCTGGGGCATAAGTAAGTAAACAGAGTACTTCTATTCACTCCAGATGAATTACCAGGTGATTCTAAAAGGGCAGAAATTAAAAAAAAAAGAAAAAAAAAGTATCACTCAGCAACTAAGTTACATGCACATCAAAGCCTAATTGTAAAGAAACTGTCACAGCTGATTTCTGTGATATTACAAATGTACACTAAGTGCCCACGTGTCACACCCACACGTCAATCCCCAGTCTAATTCAGGCCTTTGCAGTTTGTCTCATGATCGAAATGGAGCCGTGATGCATCCCTTCGTTTCCTCAAGACTTTGAGAAGAGGGGGCACAAATGCAAAGTTCTAGATGCATCCTCACGAAGACTCACTTGATGGGCTATCTGGGGATTTGGGAGGCCACCTGTTGTGGGTTGAAGTGTTTCCCAAAAGACGTGTTGAAGTCCTAATGCCTGGTGCTTGTGAATGTGACCTTGCTTGGATATTGAGGTCTTTGCAAATGTCATCAAGTTGAGATGAGGTCATTCTGGATGAGAGTGGGCCCTAAATCCAGTGACTGGTGTCCTTACAAGAAGAGGGAAACGTGGACCCAGACACATGACCCACACAGGGAGAGCACCATGTGAGGACGGAGGTGGAGATTGGAGTGATGGCTCTACAAGCAAGGACCCAAAAGGCTGCCAACAGCCACCAGGAGCCGGGAGGGAGGCATGGGGCAGTAAAGGTGATTCTGCAAGCGGAAATCCTGCAAAGCAATCTTGACAATTGTAGGGTATTGTGAATCCACTAGGAACCACCGAATTTTGGTGAATTGACGTTATGTGAATTTTATCTCAATAAAAACTGCTTTTATTTTATTTCTTTAAAAGTTTATTTATTTATTTGGGGGGGGGGTGGTGCAGAGAGAGAGAGAGAGGATCCCAAGCAGGTTGTGTGCTGTCAGCACAGAGCCTGACCAGGGCTCAATCTCATGAACCGTGAGATCATGACCTGAGTGGAAATCAAGAGTCGGACACTGAACCAACTGAGCCACCTAGGCATCCCAATAACATTTTCAAAAAAAATTTTTTTAACGTTTATTCATTTTTGAGAGACAGAGAGAGAGTGTGAGCAGGAAAGGGGCAGAGAGACAGACAGACATATCCGAAGCAGGCTCCAGGCTCCAGGCTGCCAGCACAGAGCCCGACGCGGGGCTCGAACTCACAAACCGTGAGACCATGACCTGAGCCGAAGTTGGGCACTTAACCGACCGAGCCCCCCAGGCGCCCCTCAATAACACTGTTTAAGTGGACATGGGGAGAGGAACAAAAATCAGTGGGAAAAGTGTGACCTCCATGATCTCCCAAACATGAGAAACTTTCCCATTGGTTAGAACTATGCAGGCAAATAGAAACGGTAAAGCTAATCTTTGCTGGGGACCCTCTAACTTTCAGAAGCATCGAGAATGAACGAGCTTCTTTCTTTGTTCGAAAGCAGCACAGATACTCAAATCAGAACGGCCTCGAGGAGATGAGCATCTCTGCGACGGTGTCCACACACAAGTTCGCGGGGCCGCCCCTGCTTGTACGGCACCTGATGCCACAGAACCATGCACTTGGAAGTGGTCAAGGTCGTAGATTTTAAACTATGTGTATTTGGGGCGCCTGGGTGGCTCTGACTTCGGCTCAGGTCATGACCTTGCGTTTGGGGCCTCGAGCCCCGCGTCGGGCTCTGTGCTGACAGCCGGGAGCCTGGAGCCTGCTTCGGATTCTGTGTCTCCTTCTCTCTCTGCCCCTCCCCTGCTCGCACTCTCATTCTGCCTCTCAAAAAATAAAACATTAAAAAAATAGAAAGTAAATAAATAAACTATGTGTATTTAGCCACGACTTAAAGGAGATACTTACCAGGAGCAGTATGAACAGCGCTCGCCTCTTCCGCTGTGACTTAGGACGTGCCGCGAGCATCCTTTCTGGACCTCTGTCGGTTGTCGCTGTCTGTTCCGCGTCGCGATGAGCTTCCAGCGCGGCCTTCGCACTCGCACTCGGGGCGACGCGAAACGTGTCGAGGGCTCCGTCGGCGTGGGGGCGTGGCCGGCGTCACTCCCGGGGGACATCGTCCTTCTCATCAAGTCGGCCTCACCAGGCCCCTCTGGCCGCAGCTCTTTCTTCCGGCCCCGTCGCTGCTGCACCTGGATTTGCCTCCAGTGTCCCCGCTTCCCGTCCTTGCCACTTTCTCACCTCTGTCGGTCGACTCCCGGCTTCGGTGACGCGTTTCCGCAGAGTAGCCAGTGTGTCCATCAGGGAAGGTGGCACGGCTCCCGACCTGGCTGGTGTCCGGGCGCTGAGTAACACGCGGTGACCGGTCACCCACGGGGCTTGGGAAGAAGCGCCAGATGGTCACTGATCAGGAGGCGCGGCTGTTGTTTATGTAGTGATTTGCAGGCTGGCGAGCTCAGGCAGTCTCTACCTGGTGCGGCGACTCAGTTAATACACAGGGTCACTGACACTTGAACTGTGTTGTTGAGGGACTGATGGTGTTTTCCTAGACTGTGGTAACTAAAGTTTCTGCATGTTGGAACCACGCGGAACAGGGGCTGCCTACAATGACGTTTCCAACCCCCCTTCCCACCTTGCCGCTCCTTGTCTCCATTCAAGGAGGAGCTGACCCCGGACCTGTAGTCCCAGGATGGAAGCAGAAGGTGCCTGTGGGTCTTTTGGACTTTGTTTCCCCCTCACCCCCCAAAGCCCAAGCCCTTCGGACAACAAAGGGGGGTGGAGGAGGAAGGCAGAACTGATGTGTCCCTTCTGGGCCAGTGTCCTGGAGAAGCCGGGTTGATGAAGCATCTTGGACCACAGGGAGACCACCCTGGTCTGGGGTGAGCAGAGGCAGGTGAGGGGGTCCCGGGCCTGCTGCCTCCAGTCGCCAGAGAGCAATGCAGGAGGGGTCTGGCACCCAGGTGACAGGATGCCAGGCAGGCTGGCCCAAGAGGGCCACATGCCCAGTGAGGCTGGGGACAGCGCCGAGGCGTGGGACCGGGGGGCTGCAATAGCCGTTATGGGCAGATAACCAGTGGCAGCAGGCTCCCCCACAGGGCCCTAACCCTGCAGGAGTCCTGACGTAGGAAGGGGGCAAGATCTGAAACTGATGGCCGTGATAGTGCCCATGGAATCGTGGAATGGGCGCTTGGGGCAGAAATCAGGCTGTCACGGAAAATGGAGGCAGTGGCACTGCCCACACACCTGAGTCCATGGCTGGAGAGTCATGCCTGTGATGACTGGGGCTGTGCCACCACCATGACGAGCTGGCCTGTTCTAATGGCCACACTCACAGCACTGACGGGATAGGTTATTACTACTGGTCTGAAGATGTGAAGATAGCAGGCTGAGGCAGAGGTAACTTGCTTAAGATCTCATAGGTACCAAGATGTGAAGCAGGGGTTCAAACTCGGATACTGCTTGTGCCTAGAGACTTTTTTTTTTAATTATTTATTTTGAGAGAGAGCCAGCATGGGGCCCGACTTGGGGCCCGAACTCACGAACCGAACCGTGAGATCATGACCTGAGCTGAAATCAAGAGTCAGATGCTGAACCGACTGAGCCACCCAGGTGCTCCTGTGCCTAGAGATTTATAACCACCATGAGTGCGTGGGCTGGGTCCTGTTCTGTCATTTCTCCTGTCCCCAGTGTAGCACCAAGCACGGGGGAGCTGTTGACCAGTGCCTGCTCTGAGCTTCAATTTTCCATCTATAAATGGTGATCTTGGTGCAAACGGCGATCTCAGAGGGTGCTCAGGGATCTCTGAGCATCCGCCCAGAAACGGGACACAGTCAGCCTGCCTGCCAGAGGGAGCACAAACCAGGGGCGTCCTGACACCTAGCGGCTGCTCAGCGTAATTGCAGGTCCCAGCCCCAGATGCTCCCAAAACTCGAGGGCTCCTGGTCCTGGTCCTCTCCATGTCCGGTTCAGCAGCTGCCTGCTGCCCTAGACAACTTTCCCTCCTTGCCAGGCAGGGCAGTGCTAAGCCAGAAACTGAAGAGGCTCAGGTGCCTATTTATTCAGTTTCATTTATTTCCATAAGGTCTTTCATTCTAGGATTGCGGGATGGGCAGAGGCTGAATCTCCTTCCTTCCTGCTGAGAGAAGCCTATTGCTGGTCGAACACAACCACACACGTCCATCCAAAAACCTGCTCAGGTCAAGCATATAAGTGTTCACTTTGTTTTGTTTTTTTTGTTTTGTTTTGTTGTTTTTTTTTTTTTTGGTTTATTTGTTTTGAGAGAGTGTGCACATGAGCAGGGCGAGGGGCAGAGTGAGAGAGACAGAGAATCCCAAGCAGGCTCCGTGCTGTCAGCACAGAGCCCGATGTGGGACTCGATCCCATCAGAGCAAGACCATGACCTGAGCTGAAATCAAGAGTCAGATGCTTAACTGACTGAGCCACGCAGGTGCCCCACTAGTGTTCACTTTTAAGAAAGAACCTCCTACGTTACTCCAAAGAATAAATGTAAACATTTTACAGAGACCACCCGAAATTTCCAGCAGAATGCGCTGGGTCTGGTGAGATGTAAAGCACAGGACACCTAGTGTCCTGTTAGGTTAGGACTTAACTTCAGTGCAATGCTCACTTTCGCCATGGGTGGAGGGGAACACGTCAACATTTTTATGGACAAGACAAAACCCTTCTGCACCCTGAAAGTGACAGGACCTAAAATGGTTTATCAGAAAATGTTATTTTATCACAGTAGATGCTGGCATTTCCTGGCATTGCCAGTCAGGCTTTAAGTTTGACATCAATTGCTGTTTCTCTATATTGAACACTCTAGTATGTATGTATGTATGTATGTATGTATGTATGTATGTATGAAGCTTTTAAGTAATCTCTACACCCAGTGTGAGGCTCAGACTCACAACCCTGAGACCAAGAGTCACATGCTCTCCCAACTGAGCCAGCTAGGAGTCCCTAGTATTTATCTTCTTTTTTTTTTTTTCCTTAATGTTTATTTATGTTAGAGAGAGAGAGACAGAGTATGAGTGGGGGGGGGGGTGGGGAGACACAGAATCTGAAACAGGCTCCAGGCTGAGGCGTCAGCACAGAGCCTGATGCGGGGCTTGAACTCAAGAACCGCGAGATCATGACCTGAGCCGAAGTCGGACGCTTAACCAACTGAGCCACCCAGGCACACCCCTAGTATTTATCTCTAAATTGAGTACATAGAGGACCCTGCACTTCCGTTCCTCACCTAGAGTGAAGACAAAAGCAAGACCCTGTACTGAGAGGCACATCACCCATCAAGGCACAGGGAGCTGTCTGTGCATAGCGGCTTGGAGGCTGTCAATGTTTGTTTTTTAAGTAGGTGCCACACCCAATGTGGGGCTTGAACTCACCACCCTGAGACCAAGAGTTGCATGCTCTACCCTCTACAGACTGAGCCAGCCAGGCACCCCTGTCAATGGGTCTCATATCAAAATGGGTGGCGGGGGTCAACTAAGTTCAGGAATCGCTGGGCTTAGACAAAGCTTAACCTGTTTCTTCATGACAGGACTTTTCAGAGCCTCTAGGAAGTCCTTTGAATCTCTGGGGACAGGGGCAGGTGCAACATTTCCCAAGCTACTTGGCTATGGGATTCTTTTGGTGGAACATCAATACCCAGCCCCCGTGGGGCTAGAGATCTACGGGGATACTGGGAGAGCACTATCTAGAACGGGAGCCACGTGTTTGATAAACATGGCCGTTATCGCAGGGTTTTTAAAAATGTTTGTTTATTTTTGAGAGAGCCAGCGCAATGGGGGAGGGGCAGAGAGAGGGAGTCACACAATCGAAGCAGGCTCCAGGCTCTGGGCCAAACCTTGAGATCACGACCTGAGCCGACGTCGGAAGCTCAATTGACTGAGCCACCCAGGCACCGCGTCGTTTGTTTTGCTTTTAGGGAAGGCGGCCAGTCCCTCTTGCCAGGCCTTGTTTTGACCAGAGGGAGTATTCGGCGGCCACACACCAGCCTCACTCCGCCCCCCTCCCCCATGCCCCCGGCCTGTCGAAGGACACGTCTGCTAGGAGGATGGCTTTGCAGTTTGGGCTGCCTCGCTGGCCCCGCAGTGGGTGGCGAGAAAGGCCCGGCTCGCGCAGCATCCTGGCACTGCTGCCACCAGCTGTGTGACCGCGGCTGGGTCCCTTAACCTCTGTGCTGACGTGGCCTTCCATAAATGAGGCCCGTGAGCAGAACCGCCCCCGGGGCTGTGTGAGGTCAAGTGGCAAGGCTGCCGGCACAGGGAGTGATCAATCACAGGCTGTCCTACTGCCGCCATTAGCGGTAACAGTAAAGGAGACGGTGCCCGAGCCCCATCCGCACCGATGGCAGGTCCCAGGTCTGCGGAGGAAGCCGACTTGGGGAACAGAAGGCCTTCAAGGGACAGCTTCATTCTGTGGTGAAACACACAGGCTTCCTTTACCGAAAAGCAAGGAGAAGTCTTGTTTAAATTGCATCTTCGTTTCTTCAGCTTTAAAACAAATCGTGGGGGCGCCTGGGTGGCTCGGTGGCTTAAGCGTCCGCCTCTTGATACTGGCTCAGGTCGTGATCTTGAGGTCGTGGGATCAAGCCCCGCACTGGGCTCTTCACGGACAGCCCAGAACCTGCTTGGGATTCTCACTCTTCCTCTTTCTCTGCCCCTCCCCTGTGCATGCACACACGCTCTCTCAAATAAACGTTAAAAAGAAATAAAACCAATTGTGGTGAAAATACATAAAACTTACCATGTGAACCATTTTTAAGTGTGCAATCAGGGGCACTAAGGAAATCTGTAAATTTGTGCAGCCCTCACTCACCACCATCCATGTCCAGAATGTCTCCATCATCCCAAACAGAAATCTGCAACCCATTAACCATAACTCCCCATCACCTCCAGCCCGAGGGGCGGTTCTGAGAGGGGACAGTCTGGGGTGTGGGGCTTCTCCTCAGTGCCCTTCCTTTTGCAAAGGACCCAAGAGCCCCACTCAGCTGACACCTGTCAGGCAGAACACCAAAACCCAAATGCAGCCCCAGCCCTAGCGTTTACTCAGACTTAAAGCCAAGGAAAAGGTCGGCAGTTTTGTGCTGCTTTAGCCTCCTCAATACTGCACCTTCAGAAGAAAGTGAGGTGCACAACTTCATGTGATGCGGTGCCCTTGATGGGATCCTGGCACCAAAAAAGGACACCAAGAAAAACTAAGAAAATCCGAATTATGGGCTTTAGTAAATAATAACGTATCGGGGCACCTGGCTGGCTAGGTCAGTACAGCATCCGACTCTTGATCTCAGGGTCATGAGCTCAAGCCCCATGTTGGGTGTGGAGCCTTACTTTAAAAAGTAAATAAATAAAATAAAAATGCTCCCACTGTGTTTCCCAGATACTCTTGTTAAAGCACCTGACTTGAAAATAAAAGAGACAGTCAGGCAAGCGATACTGTGATGACCGAATCCACCAGTAAGCCCCTCCTCTTGGGGACCAGACATCCTGATGCTGCTGGTGGGTGGCTGTGGGAGTCGGGGAAAGGCTGCGAGAAGTGGCCACACAGTCTGCACAGCTGCAGGCCCTCCCTGTGCTGTGAACACTGTACCTCTGGGCCCAGGGTTCCAGCGCCTTAATTATGCTCCCAGACCACAAGCTTTGTTTTCTTTTTTAAGGTTCGTTGACTTATTCTGAGAGGCAGAGGCAGCATGAGCAGGGGAAGGGGCAGAAAGAAAGAGAGGGAGAGAGAGAGAATTCCAAACACAGTCTGCACTGTCAGTGCAGAGCCTGATGCGGGACTTGAACTCATGAAACCATGAGATCATGACCTGAGCCGAAACTGAGAGTCGGGATGCTTCGCTGACTGAGCCACCCAGGTGCTCCATCCCAGACCACAAGCTTTTTGAGACCTGGGAACGCCCAATTTTCTAGACACTGGGGCTAATGATGGAAATATAGTCCCACTTCAAGGCTGGGGACACAAGTGACAGGTGGGGTCCCGAGGACGAAAGCTGACCCCCTTCTGGAGGTGCTGCATAGGCCTCCCACATCATTGTTGACCCTCTGAGAGCCCAGCTCTGGGTGTTAGGACACACCGTGTGGCGCTTTCGCTCCCACCGGCTACCTTAGCGTGTGCACACCCTGTGTGGCAGCCTCGGAGCTCAGATACCTGGGCAATGAACGATGCAGAGGGAGACAGACTGGTCAGGGCCAGGTTTTCCCCATGAAGCTTCCACAGCCTAGAGTGGGGGTCAGGGACAGGAGAATCAAGTGGAAGGAACAGGGTTGCTGCCCGTCCTGGGCAAAGATGACAGAGATGCCAATGTGGTTTTGGGGACAGAAGGCATAATGCCTTCCTGCCTCTGGAGGGAAGCTGGCAAGAACAGCAAAGAAGCTCATGTGGGGAGCGGAGCCTGTCTTAAAACGCTTCCACGGCCTTATCTCAGTTAAAATTCCAAGCCCTTTTTGTGGCCACCTGTTACCTCCCTGATGCCTGCCTACTCCTCAAAGCCACACTCCGCTGCAGGTTCCCTCCCACCGTGGGTCCCTTGCACGCACTGCGCCGTCTGCCTGGATGCTCTTCCCTCACTTCCTTCCAAGTCACCTGCTCAGTAAGGCCTACCCTGCCCCTGTGTAAAGTTGTCCCCACCTCTTAGACCCATTCTCAGTTTTGGTTTTTCCCAGTAGCCTGCATCACTTCGAACACGGTGTGAACGTTTACTCTGTTTATGGTCTCTCTCCTGCACTGGAAGGGAAGTTCGAGGAGGGTGAGGATGTCTACCTCTTCTGTTTAATGCTAGATCCTCAGCGCCTGGAGCGAGCGGGTGTTTGACGGATTCTTGTTGAACCGAATGGATCAAGCTGCAGGTGGTTCTCCTGGGGTCCTGGCACATTTCTCCGGCCTTCCTTCCAGTTCGAGGCCCCTCCCTCCCACTGCTTCTCTTCTTCCCGGCTCTGCCTGAGGCCCTCCTGTCCCTCGTGTAACAGGCTCCAGTCGCCAGCCAGTTCTGTCCCAGTCAGGAGGGGAGACTGGGAAGCACCCGGCCCCGCCCTCCAGGGTCACCAGTATCTTGAGCGAACAGCAGTGACAAAAGGGAGCGTCCTCAAGGCTTGGGTGACTCCCAAGGGCAGGGAGAGAGGGTGGTCCCGTTGGCTCATTTCTCAGGGTGCAAAAGCCACCTGGTTGAGGGTCTGCAGGTTGGTCGGGCTGATGTCTAGGTTCAGCCTTGGCTCCTCCACTTCCAGGCCGTGAGGCCTCAGCAGTCTGTCCCCGACTACAGGCCTCAAGTACACTACGGACACTGCTGTTGTAAAGTTTCAGCAACGTTAAAAAAGGAACAAAAGGCCCCAAATGGGAGTCACTTGTGCTAAACCTTTGTCAGCGATCCAAGGCTTCATACCTAACCTAACTGCGGTTTCAGCCCCTCCCGGGAACGGGACCTAATTTAACTAGTCATCTAGAACTACCTGGTTAGCACTAGTGAGGTTATCTGGCTGACAGACGCCTGTCTCTCGCTAGAGGAAGGTGACCTCGCTTGAAAAGAAGCCACCCTTTGCTAGAAACTTCCTTTTTCGGGCCCACTTCGGTCTACGAGAGCCTCCCGTTTTCTACAGCGCCTCAGAGCTCCTTGCCACTGGCGGGATGGGACGCTGTCCCGCTCGGGAATTGCCGAATAAGGCCAATCAGATCTGCAAACTCACCCGGCCGTATCTTGCTCAATCGTCTGCAACGAAAGCCAACGGGCCCGTCACACAACCCTTGGCGGAAGTCAGCCGAGGGCAGGGGCTCTGCTCTGCTCAACAACCTCACCCACGGTCAGCTTTTCGGGACTCCCGGTTGGTCCTTCAGGCCATCGCCCTGCTTTACACGGCCGTGCACGTCCCCGCTGCCGCCCATAGGCCTCCGGCAACGCTGTTCCCTGGACAACCCTGGGACCATCTCACAGGCGAGGGCACCGAGGCCGCCCAGCTCACTCCGAAGGCCCAGCAGGCAGATGGCCAGCCCGTCTGCACAGGACGAGGGCGGAGGCCGGCACCGGCGGGAAGCCTCGGAGCTCCGCCGTCCCCAATTCCGGTCCCCGGTCTAGGTCCCCAGCTCTCTCCCGCCACAGATAAACCAAGAAGGCCGCCGCGGCGGTCACGTGTCCGAGAGTCCGCTGGGTCACGTGCCCCAGCCCGCTCTGTCACGTGAGCCTCAGGACCAATCCCTGAGGCCAGAACAGGGAGGCCTTGGGATTGGCCCATCCCGGCCAGGGGGCGGGACTTTGCTCGAGGACGGAAGCCTTGGCCGCCCCTCCCCGCCCAATCTCTGTGATCCGCGTGAATCTCGCCCTCCCGCGAGACCTGGCGTCGGGCTGCGGCCCCTGACGCCCACAGTGCGCCGGGCCGGAGTGGCGCTGTAGCGTTTCACGGTGGCCTCGCGTGGCGCTTGCGTCATTTTCCCGAGCCGGCCGTGAGATTAGGGCGCTCCTCGCCCTGAAACCTTTGCTCGCCTCCGCACCTCTGTCCCGTTTCGGGAGCCTGGGACAGATATCTTAACGTGGCCCCAGGGGCCAACCACCGTTGTCACTTCCCTGCCTCTGACACCTTGTCCCTCCGGCTTCCGTTCCTTCCTCAGGGTCGTCATGGCCTGACTTGTGCTCCCGGCACTCGTTTGATTTTTGTCGTTCCAGCCAGACTAGGGATACGTCAGCCGTGGTCCTTGGCTGGGCTCCTGGGGGCCGTGACCCCTTCGAATTATATGCACATTAGGCGGTGTCGGTGCTCGTGTTGTCGGGGGTGGCGGTGAGGACGTCCGTCAAACTCAGATGTGGAGAAACCCCAGAGTGGCGGCTCCGCACAGGACCATCAGGGCCCAGCAGCGCCCGCCTGTGTGCTCTGTGGGCACAGGGCCTGCCACGGCGTTCAGGGGTGCTTATTACACGGAAGAGAATCTCCTAACCTCATTTTCCCCAAGTATCCTCTGCTCGCACCTCAGTCTAGTCCCACGGGCCTGCTTCCTATACCTGCGTGCAACTTTTTTAAAAAATATAATTTATAGTCAAGTTGGCTAACATACCGTGTATACGGCGTGCTCTTGACTTTAGGAGTAGATTCCCATCGTTCATCACTTGCAACACCCAGTGCTCATCCCAATAAGTGCCCTCCTCAATGTCCATCACCCATTTTCCCCTCGCTCCTGACCCCCCCCCCCCATCAACCCTGTTTGTTCTCTGTATTTAAGAGTCTCTTATGGTTTGCCTCCCTCCCTCTCTCTGTTTCCCTCCTCCACCCCATGGTCTTCTGTTAAGTTTCTCAAGATCCACATATGAGTGAAAACATACGACATCTGTCTTCTCTGCCTGACTTATTTCACTCAGCATAATACCCTCCAGTTCCATCCGTGTTGCTGCAAATGGGCAGATTTCATTCTTTCTCATTGCCAAGTAGTACTCCATGGTATATATAAACCACATCTTCTTTATTCATCAGTGGATGGACATTTAGGCTCTCAATGATTTGGCTATTGTTGAGAGCACTGCTATAAACATTGGGGTACATGACCTGCACACAACTTCTGACGGCACTTCTCCCTGCTGGGATCATCTCCTTTCCTCTGCTGGGACACTTTTTTTTTCACCTTGCCGTTAAACTTTGGGCCGTGAACTGGCTTGGGGAGGCGTGCAGCACAGCGCCAGAGACTGGAGGCACAGTGGTGAACAGGACAGGTCCAGGCTCGTGGTCTACTCAGGCAGACAGTGAAGTTGGAGACGAGGGAGACTCTGTGAGTGCCTCAGGATTGGGCCCCAGGGAGATCTGAGATTGAAGGATAAATAGCTAATAATCAAGTCAGGGAGAGAGCAGGGAGTGGCAAGTTGGAAGGCTCATAGTGGGTAAGATTTAGCTTGTCATAGGAGGAGAGTAGAGAAGGTAGCAAGGCCAGCGTTTGATCCTTGGAGGGTTGTTAGGTAGAGTGTAGACTGATCAAGTGAGTGATTTTGGAAGCCCCCTCTGGCTGCAGGCAAGAGCCAGATGGCTGTTCATGGGAGGTGGGCAAGGGCAGGAGGGAGGTGGGCAGGCAGGAAAGGAAACAGCTGAGCAAAGGCTGGAGTTGAAATCTGAACACGTGGGGGAGACTTTCTGGGTTTCAGTTTGTCCATCTGTAAAGTGTGGGGGTTGTATTCCCATCTTTAAGGTCCTCCCACCTCTGTCTCAAATTCAGCAACATTTCAGGTGGATGAGAATTTGTAAGTGGTTATAGTGAGGACAGAGAAAGATGAAGGGAAGGAAGGGAGGCAGGAGAGAGAGAGAGAGAGAGAGAGAGAGAGAGAGAGAGAGAGAGACAAGGGGACACGGAGGACGGAGGAGCAGGGTTTCAAGGGGATAGCAGGACCCAGAGGCCTGCCCAGGCCGGAGAGCCGTCCCTAGATTCAGGCCCTCGATGGTACTGCTGTGTGACCTTGGCCGGCTCACCCAGTTCCCTAGGTCTCAGGTTCTGCCTCTCTGATGGAGATACCAGGCATAGATTGATGCTAGGTGACACTGCACTGGTCATGGCTGGGCACATACCAGACTTGAAGGCTGAGGGAGCATTAACTAGGGCATGTTCTGGACACCTGCTCACCTGCACACCGGAGTTCTGAGGGTCCGCCACCAATGCCCAGGGGTTTTAGTTGCTTCATCCATAAATCTGGGGACAAGTGAGGGTGTCATAGAGGGCAAAGCAAGATCTTAGGACCCCACTGACCTGCATTTGGATTCTGACTCTACCTTTGACTAGCTAGTGAGTTCGCGTAAATCACATAATCTCTCAGAACCTCAGTGTTCTCATCTGAAAAATGGGGACTCGCAACACCAACCTGTGAGAGTTCGATCAGACGCTGTGTGCCAAGGGGCAGTCCAGCTTGTCGTAGGCGCTCAGTACGTGTCGTTTCTGTTGCTTCCCCTCTTCCGGCTTTGAGGAGCCCGTGGCTGTCAGGCTGGAGAAATGTAACCGACTACATAATGTTTGTTCCTCTCATCCCACAGAGTTTAATTTCATTAAAAGTCCTTTAGAATGCGTGACGCTGGGAGGGCAAGTCGAGGAGCACAGAGTGTTCAGTTTACAGGGCAGTCAGACAGGGGGTAACATAAAAAGAGCTGAGCAGGCCGAGGCTCAAAGCAGACATTCCGGATGGTGGTGAGGTGGCCTGGCTCCCGTGCTCTGGTGGTGAGAAGGGAGATTGTAAGCCAGCTCACAGGCTGCAGGCAAGCTGGACCTGGCTGATTTCCGATGCTGCACTCAGGCGTTAGACACAATTTTTAAAAAAGGGAATGTATGGCGCGCCTGGGTGGCTCGGTCGGTTAAGCCTCCGACTTCGGCTCGGGTCATGACCTTGCTGTTTGTGAGGTCGAGCCCCGCATCGGGCTCTGCTGACAGCACGGAGCCTGGAGCCTGCTTCCGATTCTGTGTCTCCCTCTCTCTCTGCCCCTCCCCAGCTCGCGCTCTGTCTCTCTCTCTCTCTCTCTCTCTCTCTCTCTCTCTCTCAAAAATAAATAAACATTAAAAAAATACAAAAGGAAATGTAAAGGATTTGTAAAATCAGTGCAAATGTTCCAGAATTCTCCAGACATACCTAAGTCCTTGGGATACTTATCTAGTTTTCTCACATACTAACATTATATATAGTACATGATATGTAGTATATATTAGATTTTAGGATACTATATATATGTTTATGTGTGGATTGCACATAATAGGAATTCCGTGCAGACTGTTTTGGAACTCCCTTGTTTCACCCAAATATGTATCTTGGATAGTTGTTACGTGACAACATTTCATGCTCAAATTATTCTAGATTTGAATCGTGAGGGTTCCTGCAAATTGGCTCCTGTGTACTTTTAACATTCTTTTTTAACATCCATTCTTTGAGCACATCCTAGTTTCTGGTAGGGTGTTTGCAGGAGAGTTGTATCGTGCGGTGGAATTATGACCTTGTTTTTGTTCCTCGTTTGGAGATTAAGTATGGGTTAAGGAGAAGCATGTGGGTGCCAAGTTGACACGGGGCGGACTTGTGATGGTTAATTTTCTGTGTCAACTTGTCTGGGCCATGGTGCCCAGATATATGGTCAAGACTTATTCGGGATGTTTCAGTAAGGGTGTTTTGGGATGAGAGTAACATTTAAATTGGTAGACTTTGAGTAAAAGCAGATTGCCCTCCCGAATATGGGTGGGCCTTATCCAATCAGTCGAAGGCCAGAATGGGTCAAAAGTCTGACCTCCCCCAAACAAGAGGGAATTCTGTCAGCAGATGGCCTTCAGACTTGGACTGCAACACGAGCTGTTCTCTGGATCTGTAGCATGCCGGCCTACCCTGTAGATTTTGGCTTTGCCAGCCTCTGTAATCACATGAGCCAATTCCTTAATATCTATCTATCTATCTATCTACCTACCTACCATCTATCTATTTATCTATCTATCCATCTAATCTATCATCTATCTATCTATCTATCTACCTACCTACCATCTATCTATTTATCTCTCTATCCATCTAATCTATCATCTATCTATCTATCTATCTATCCTCTATCTACTTATCTATCCTCTATCTATCTCTATCTATCTATCTATCTATCTATCTATCTATCTATCTATCTATCTATCCTCTATCTATCCCCTAGCTATGTATGTATGTATGTATGTATCTATCTATCTATCTATCATTTATCTACCTATCTATCCTCTATCTATCTATCTATCTATCTATCTATCTATCCATCCATTCATCCTATTGGTTCTGTATTTCTGGAAAACCCTGATTAACACAGCATGGTTCTCTTATTAAGGAAAGGTTCTTCAAACACTTTTTTTTCACTAACTCCTGATTTAGAGTTTCTAAATCATGTCTGGAGTCAGTTTGGGTTATATTTTCCTAGAAAATTATCCATTTCAAATTTATTTTCCTATTGTTATACAAATTAGTCTCGTGGTTTTAAAAAATGTCTTCTGAATTGATGGTTACTTTTCTTCTGTCATTATTTCTTTTGGATGTTTAGGGGTTCACCCATGCCATTAAAAAACCCCAAGTTGAGCGTTACATCTCTTAGAATTTGTCTAGCAGGTTTTTCAGTGCTTACCGGAAGACCCCTGCTCCCTGCCCATCCCCCCAGAATAAAAAAATAAAATAATAAAATAAAAAAAACCAAATTGGCTAGTGACTTATTTACCTTTTGATGTTTTAAAAAGGTAATTTATTGGGGGCACCTGGGTGACAGTTGGCTAAGCACCCGACTCTTGATCTCAGCTCAGGGCATGATCTCACAGTTCGTGGGTTCAAGCCCCACCTCAGCTCTGTGCTTGGTGATTGGGATTCTTGCCTGCTTGGGATTCTGTCTCTCCTTCTCTCTGCCCCTCCCCCACTTGTGCCCCTCCCCCTCAAAATAAATAAATAAACGTAAAAAAGAAAATAATTTATCAATTTTTCGTTTTTCTGGTTTCAAACTTAATTCACTAAATTCCTACTTTTTTTCTTTCTTAATTGCTACTTTTGAAAAAATTCTATTCAAAAATTTTTCTTAATGAATTATTGCTTTTGGAATGATTCGAATTTTGTTGTTGTTGTTACACTCTGCTTTCTTTTCAGACCAACCCTTGGTGTACCATCGGGTCCTTGGACCTAATATTAGTTTTTTATTATTAAAAAAAATTTTTTTTTTGCTGATTTATTTAAGGCAGGCTTATTGGGATATAGTTTAAATATGGCAAGATCCTATTCTTTAAAATATACTGTTCTAGGAGTTATGACAAATGCATACAGTTGTGTAGTGACCACTTCAATTCAGATACTGAGTTTCCCTGTCACCCCCCAAAAAGCTGCCTTGTGCCCTTCTGTGGTGGCGCTTTCTCTTACCCCAGCTGCTGGCAACCGCAGATTTCTAGAGCTCCCCTGCCCCGAAACATCACGTAAAACGGAATCAAACATCATGTAGCCTTTTGTATCGGTATCTTTTCACTTAGAATAACATTTTTGAGCTTCATCCACATCGAATGTATCAGTGGTTCATTCATTTTTTTTTTTTTAATTGCTGAGGAGTATTCCATTGTATGGATGTATCCAACTGGTTCATCCATTCACAGTTGACGGATATTTTGTTTCAATTTTTGACCACTGCAAAGCTGCTATAAACATTCTGAGGTAAGGCTTCATGAGACCTCCTGTTGTTCCACACTTGATATTGTCAGGATTTTAATTATAGTCATTCACTGTGCATGCTATTGCTATATAGCAACAGATTATAGTGGTTTTAACCGATACTTCCCTGATAACTGATGATGTTGGACATCCTTTACTTTCTGCTTTTAAAAATACTACCTTGGGGGCGCCTGGGTGGCGCAGTCGGTTAAGCGTCCGACTTCAGCCAGCTCACGATCTCGCGGTCCGTGAGTTCGAGCCCCACGTCGGGCTCTGGGCTGATGGCTCGGAGCCTGGAGCCTGTTTCCGATTCTGTGTCTCCCTCTCTCTCTGCCCCTCCCCCGTTCATGCTCTGTCTCTCTCTGTCCCAAAAATAAATAAACGTTGAAAAAAAAATAAAAATACTACCTTGTTCTTTTGCAGCTTTTTATGTTGACATTTAACTTACTTGAACACTTTTGATATGGGTTTTGAGTGCTAGGAATCTGTCTCTGAGTACAACCAACATTGGCTGTATCTCATGGATTGTGACAGGTCATGGTTTTGTTACTACTACTTTTTTTTTTTTGAAATGCTGCATTGATTCTGCGTTTCTCTCTTGATCTTAGAGTTGTTTAGTGGCTTAAACATTTCAAGGCGGAAAGACCTTTGGAGGAATTTTTGTTCTTAATTTCCAGTTTTGTCACAGAGTGCTGTTGTATTATTCTGTGTTGAAATTTCAGATTTTTGTGGCTCAGTATGTGATCAGTTTTCTTTTCTTTTTTTGCGGTCAGTTTTCAAAAATGTTGCAGGTGAAGTTGAAAAGATGTGTTCTCTGATTTAAAGACTAGAATTTAATGTCCATCTGTGGGATCCACCTTTTCATTTTATTTAGATCTACTTTATTTCTAACTTTATTTTATTTTTTAACTTTTTATTTGATGTTTGAATCTGACAGAGAGATTGAAGTCTCCTGTTACCAGTGTGCACCTATGAGTTTCTGCTCTCACTTCCGTATGAAACGTTGGGGCACAGATATTGACCAGTGTTCTTTCTTCATCGTGAATATTATAAAATGTCCTCTTGTGTCTTGTATAATATTTTAGACCTGAAGTATACCTTAATATCAAAATCGCGACCTTTGGTTTTTTTTTTATTTTCACATTTTTAAATTTTTTAATTTAATTTTTAAAAAATTTACATCCCAATTAGTTAGCATCTAGTGCAACAATGATTTCAGGAGTAGATTCCTTAGTGCCCCTGACCCATTTAGCCCATCCCCCTCCCACAACCCCTCCCACAACCCCTCCTGTAACCCTCAGTTTGTTCTCCATATTTATGAGTCTCTGATGTTTTGTCCCCCTCCCTGTTTTTATATTATTTTTGTTTCCCTTCCCTCATGTTCATCGGTTTTGTCTCTTAAAGTTCTCATATGAGTGAAGTCTTATGATTTTTGTCTTTCTCTGACTAATTTCACTTAGCATAATACCTTCCAGTTCCATCCACGTAGTTGCAAATCGCAAGATTTCATTCTTTTTCATCGCCGAGTAATACTCCCTTGTATATATATACCACGTCTTCCTTATCCATTCATCCATCGATGGACATTTGGGCCCTTTCCAGACTTTGGCTATTGTCGATAGTGCTGCTATAAACGTGGGGGTGCCTGTATCCCTTCGAAACGGCACACCTGTATCCCTTGGATAAATGCCTAGTAGTGCCATTGCTGGGTCGTAGGGTAGTTCTATTTTTAGTTTTTTGAGGAACCTCCATGCTGTTTTCCAGAGTGGCTGCACCGGCTTGCATTCCCAGCGACCTTTGTGTTCCTTTAATTTGTCTTACTTGACATATCTTTGCCCACCCTTCCATTGGATCACGTCGTTTTAGGGGTGGTGCTGTGCCCAGAATAGAATTCGATTATCAAACAAGCCTCAGATAAACACAGAACGTAGACTATAGCACAGAATGGCCTTTTTTTTTTTTTTTAGCCAATCTGAACAATACATATTTTTCCGTTTCAACAGAGGAGTTAACCTTAGACTTTTTCGCTAGCAGTGACACGTTTTCAGGTGTCATGATGCTTTATGTTCTATTTGCTGTTTCGTGTGTGAGAGACGTCTTCCCCTCTGTGAACTGCTTCCATGCATCGTTTGGTATTTAGGAAGGCTTGTGTCCTTGTTTCGGTGGTCTTTATAGCAATATATTCACGCGATAACCCTGTCCCCTCCTTCCTTAGGCGCTGGCTGTGGATTCTCGGAAACTAGCCAGTAGCCACTTTCCCCTCCCCCTCATTGTCACCAACCTAACCATTTATCCCAGCTGACACCCGCAAGGGAGCCGCTGAGCTCACACTCCCGTCCACTCACTCTCCCTCTGTTCCATTTTCTGCCAGGTGCAGGATGCCAGAGTGCGACGCTGACTTAGTGTTCGGTCCCCCAGAGCTCTGTCCTTGGTCTGAGTTCCACACCTGAGTACATCCGAGGCCCCCCCCTCACCGACCAAAGCGGAAAGTCCTCTGACGATTTTGTGGTTTTCTGAAGCTTGTTCTGCACGACACTCGTCAGGAAGGGCTCATGGGAAGGAGCTGTTGCGTACCCATAATTAAATTAATTTTTTCTGTGCCCTTTGGAGCCGATGAGCAGTTTCACTGGCTAAAGACAAAAACAGAAACAGAAAGCGAACAACCATTCTTGCCTCACGTTTTCTTGGGAATCTTGAACGTGTCTCTCCGTCGTGTGTAACACGAGACGTCCGCTGAAGTCAGCTGGGCCCGTTTCCGTGGTCTTCGGCCTTGACCCCGTGGCCAGCAGGGCGGGCTACTGTCAAGGTCTGTGACCGCTCAGCGAACACATGAGAAAGCGTCCCACCCCTTCCCAGGACTCTCTTTGGGCAGCCAGGCACGGGGTCTGGTTGTCTCCACTGTTACCGAAATGCCCTGGACTTACACCTGTCTCCACCGCCGGGACGCCCTCCACCCCTGCCCCCAGGCTCTCGAGATCCGTGCTGTTCCGGTCCCCCCTTAGACACCCCGCCCGACCCCCATCAGAGGAGGGTGGCCCCGCTCTGGGACTGTACGACTCTTCTGCTCTCCGATAGTCTCTTCTCGTCTGCCTTTCCCTGCCAGGAAATAAGTTCCAGGAGCACATAGCAGGTGCACAGTAAATAGTATGCTGTAGATGGCTGGGCCTCGGCCGTGCTTACGGCCAGGTGACCACAGGGTGACGGCCCTGCTCTCGCTCCCCGCCCCTTGGCTCTGCCCTGCCCTGCTCTGCCTGGAACTTCACACCCGGCACGCGTGGTGGACGGGCCCCTGGGCACAGATGCCGTGCCAGCCCAGGGGGTCCCGTGCCCCCTTTCCTCTGCCCCCACGCTTTCCATCCGCGAAGGGGCCTCTCCCCTGGCCCTGGTGCTACTTGTTGGATCGGGTCAGGAGATGCATCCCTCTGGGAACATCTGGCTCCAGGTGGGCTGGCTGGGTGCCTCCCACCCCCACATGTGCTCGGTACCGCATTCGGTGAGCTCTTCAATCCCGGTCTCTTCTGCGAGGTGGCGGGGTGCGGAGGATGGCCTACCTTGCTCGAGAAAAGAAACGTCTGTCGAGTGACTGAGCCCGATGCATTATGTTGAAGGGACCACCGGCTTCTAGCTGCCTGCCGCCCACATTAGAAATTGCTTCTCTTTCCTGGATTCTTACCCGCGTCCCAGGAAGAACCAGGTCGCGGGCGGTGGGCGACAGGCGACAGCCGTGTTCGGACTCCTACAGCTCGGGGTTAGGCTTCCGTAGCTTTGCCACTCGCTGACGACAGGTGCACGCACGAGCCCGGAGAGCCACCTGTGCCTCCGAGTTTCCAGCCGCCGGCTGCCTCCCAGCCTCGGTGCGAAGATCCACGGAGGCGATAACACGCGTCAGTGCCGCGCACGGTGCCCGGCAGGCCACGTCTTCAGGACCAGGAACCCTCGGTGTTCTTGCCTGGCCACCGCGTCTCTCCCGTTGCTGCTGCGGCCCAGCCCCCTAGCCCCTCGGCGCGTACGGCGCTCGGGGCCTCGCCGGGTCTTGGCAACGCTCCGCGCGCGTGTCCAGACGCCCGGGTCCCGGAGGCGGTGGGGGGTTCCGCGCCTCGGAGCCGCTGGTCGTTCCGCGCGTGACCCCCCGCCCCCAGCTCACATCCCACCTGGGGGATTCAAGTGTCACATGCCACCTCTGATCTTATCAACCCCCTGTAGTGAATTCTTTTCTTCTTTTTAGTGTTTATTTATTATTGACAGAGAGAGAGCGAGAGCGAGCGAGCAGGGGAGGGGTGGAGAGAGAGGGAGACACAGAATCCCAAGCAGACTCCAGGCTCTGAGCCGTGGGCCCAGAGCCCGACGCGGGGCTCGAACTCACGGACCGCGAGATCATGACCTGAGCCGAAGTCGGCCGCTTAACCGGCTGAGCCACGCAGGCGCCCCAAAACAGGAAAAATTTTCTAATCAGGAAGTACCTAAACTTTTGCTTCACAAAGTAAAAACGATTCCCAAAGAGGCTCAAACAAGTCTTTCGAATATGCGTTTCCTAGAGACATTGGAAAAAAAAATCCACAGGCTGGAAACGATGCAGTGACAGGCAGCATAACGGACTGCATAAACACACAACTCAGAAACCCTTAACTACGTCCCGCCCGCTGCATTCCAGCACTCTCCAGTCAAAGGCTTTCCTTTCTCTGAGTCCACTTTATTTCCTGTGAAACAAGGGCTTTGACGTAGACCAGGATTCCTAGAATTCTGGATTTCATAGGTCAGGAGGCCGATCATCAGTATTGTCGTATTACTAAAACTACCTGGGGGGGGGGGGCACAGTATTGCCAACTGTTTTCGAGTGCGGAATTATAAAAGGAACCGCTATCCCCGTTTGCCATTTCACGAAGCTGTATTTTAGTGCCAAAAGCGGAGGGAGGGCATGTCGGATGAAGGACAGGGCGTGAATGCAATCCATTTCCCAAGGAACCGGCTCCCTTGGCCGTTTCTCATACCGCGGTGAGGACGCGGAAGCGCCTTCTCACACCCGGGACTAGTGTGCAGGCCGGTGGTGGGGACCCGTGCCTGTCAACAGAGATGACACTGGGCCCAGGGTCACTTAGGCGGAGATTTAGGGTCTCACCCTGGTACCACGTGGGCACGAGCCCGGGGCCGGGAGTTGGGCGATGTGGGCCCTGGACAGACTCTGCTCTACGCTCGCCCGAGTCTCTGACGTCCTGGGTCTCCCCACGGATGACGCTCTGGCTCTGAGACGGAGCCATGCCGATCTCCAGGCTGGAGAAAACGCTGGTGAGAGCGGACGTGAGTTACCGTTTTGACGACTTTTTAGTTTGGACAGGGGGCCTACAGCGTTCATTATGCAGTGAATGAATGAATGAATGAGCGAATGAGGTTTCTCTTGCCTGAGATTCCTGCACTCTGGGGACTTTGCCGGGGCCCTCACGTCGCTAGGTACAGTGGAGAGATGCGTGTGTGTTGGGAGGTATGTTTCCCACGTTTACTTAACGTTGACACTGAAATCAGGCCACCTCTTAGCCATTCCACGGTATTGAGCGCCGCCCTCCCAGAGTCGTTGGGAGCGGCCCAGACGTTTTGGGGTCTGTTTCCTTCTGTCGTCAGGCTGGCGGTCTGCTCGCTGGAGTCCTCTGCCTTCTCGAACGGGTTAACTGGACGGCAGGTCTCCTGACGGAGCCAGCGGGGCCCTTCCCCGTCTGCACGCGGCTGTGCCGTGGGAAGGGCTGAGTCAGGGGCCCTGCAGGTCGGGCTCCCGCCGGTGCCCTTGCGAGCCGTGGCCTCGGCCGGCGAGTGAACCCGCCTGCCCTCGTCTGCAAGGACCTCCGTGCGGTGAGGGGCTCACGGTGCCCAAGGAGAGGTTTGGCCTCTGCTCCCTAAGCCCCGCCTGAGGAGTGTCTGTCGCCCTGGGGGCCTTGGGCCATGCTGGCTGGTCCACGCTAACAGTGCGATGGGGGCGTGGCTTGCGGGCTGCACCTCTGGGGGCGCTGGGCACAAAGGTCAGCCACGTCAATGTGAGTCACCCCCATGCAACAGCGGGGCGCCTAGGTGAGCTCAGGTCACGATCTCACGGTTCGTGGGTTCGAGCCCCGCGTCGGGCTCTGGGCCGAAGGCTCGGAGCCCGGAGCCTGCTTCGGATTCTGTGCCTCCCTCTCTCTCTGCCCCTCCCCCACTCATGGTCTCTCTCTTCTCTCTAAACGCGTAGACCTAAGGAAAAAAAAAAAACCCAACAGTCTGGATATCGAGGCTCCCTGGTTCGCACCACGTAGGCAGTGCCGCTGCGGGGAGCGACCTCGGGGGAAGGACGCCCGAGCTCTGAGCCTGGCCTCTCCCACTACGGCCCCGCCCTACGCAGCTTTGCCTGTTGCTGATTTTAACCTGTGTCCCCCACTGTCCCCAGTGTGACCGCGGCCCTTCCCCCCAAAGTTCCTCAGCCCGCCAGGCAGGTCGACACCCACCCGCTCCCATGCTCTTCTCGTGGCGTCAGGCCACGTGGCGGGCTTCTTGCCCTGGTCTTCTTGAAACTCACGAGGATACAGCCCCGGAAGCAGCAGCCTCCGGCGTTCCTGGAGGAAACTGCCACCACACGGTCCTCTGCATTCTGGCAACATCGAACGAAAGAAAACGACTCAGCGAGCAGTAAGGCTTATTATCCACATCGCTCCCTTTTCAGCTCAAGAGCAGCCAGCGAACGTGGCCTTGGGGGTCGGCCTGGATCGTGAGGGCTCAGCGCTGCCCCACACTCTGGTTTTTCAGGAGATGGCCCCGCTCTGGTCTCCAGCCTCAGGCAGTGCGCTCACTCTGGGCTGCCTTACCCATCAGGGAACCCATTTTCAGCAAGGTCTCAACACGGCCTCATTACGTGGGTGCTGAACAGCTTCCTCAATGCTCTGCTCATCTACCCGGTGTTAGGAGTGGAACCTGGGGCTCCAGGAGGAAACCCCAAGGAAAGGGGCAGGGGACTAACCCCTTGCCGTCACCGGTTACAAGGGGCCCTGAAATTTACAACGAGTTTGAGGCAGATTTCTAGAAGATGCGTTTTGGAGGCAGAGATGAAGAGTCTGCCAAGGTGACGGCACCTGCCGGAGACGGACAGGTAACCTTAGGCTGACCTCTCAGTGTTACCGTGTATTCCCAACGCCCGCTCGAATTCATATCCTGATTCTGCACAGAGCTGGCGGGAGCACGCTGGGGTGTGCGTGTGCGTGAGACAGGCAGAGCCCGAGTGCCTCTACTAGACGCCGCTGGGACACAGACCCACTGGGGAAAAGCGATTCCCTGTACGTGTCTGATTCCGGGGCCGGTGGGGGGCTTCCCGCAGCTGAGACGCCCACTACTCCGCGGCTGTTCCTCCTCCCGCACCGCTGAGTGTTCACAAAGTGTTTCTTACTGGCTGTTCTTAGTTCAGGAATCCAGGAGATTTTCTTTGGGGTAACTAAACGAGGAGGCCGGCATTCACGAGAAACTTCATTTCGCAGCACCGTATGTAAGTCAGGTCGTTGGTGCACCTGGAACTGACACTGGGCTGCATGTCAATTACATGTCAATAAAACTGGAGAAAGACAGATGGGTCAGAAGCCTGCCGTGATCGATTAGTCATCAGTTATATACGTCGTCCTATAAAATAAACCACAAAGCTGAGTTCGGCTCCAGCTTGTATTTATGGAACTGTCTCTAAAAGCCCCACAGGGGTAAACCAAGCCACGTGTACCCCGAACTGGGGGTGATCAGAAGACGGGCGCCTGGGTGGCTCAGTTGGTTAAGCGTCCGACCCCTGATTTCGGCTCAGATCATGATCTCACTCACGGTCATGAGATCAAGCCCAGCGTCGGGCTCCATGCTGAGCGTAGGACTCTTTCTCTTCCTCTCTCTGCCCCTCCCCTGCTTACACACACTCTCAAAAAAAAAAAAAAAAAAAATTCTTTCCTCCACTACTGAAAAGTGCTGTGGAATTTACAGAAAACTTCTGTAAAAAGCAGAAAGACGCAAGAGTGAGCCAGAGTGGGGAAACGCTCAGCTATGAACAGTCTGGAGAGCAACTCTCCCCCTTCGATTTCCTTCCCTAAAAGAGTTAATCTTAGTGGATTTCAAACTTTTTGATGGTGGAATCCATTCTCCACCGCCCCCCCCCCAATGAAATCTTACGTAAAACCACAAATATTAAAGAGCTGATGTTTTGATAGATTTACGGGTTCATATAGTAACATCATACAGTTGATGAGGACAGAAGCTAATGAGTTGGGGGGAGGGACCCCGAAGGGCTGACAGTTGGTATGACACGTTTGAGTCTTAAGTAGTTCAAATATTGCAAACTTTAGATCTATGTAAAAACAGTGGCCTCTGGAGTGTGTATGTGAAGGGGCCACCGGGCTGGATGGTTTCCGGGTCCCTCCAGTTCCAGAAGGTGAAGTCACAGTCAGGCAGTGGCCCTCTTGTGTTCACCTGTAGGACTCAGGCGTTCCTCAGGGGAGGCGATGGACCCCGGGGCCACACTGCGTGGGCTGGAACCTAGCTCCACTGAGTACTCATGTGACCTTGGGCAGGTGACCTGACCTCTGCGAGCCCGTGTCCTCACCGGTCAGCGAGGATGAACACGGGCAGATACTTTGCCGGGTCATGAGAAGTAAGTAAAGGAACACAGCGTCGGGCAGCCCCCGAGAGCACGAAGGTTCCGGTTCTCAGGGAAGGAGACACAGCCGGGGCCCCTGCTGGCGTGCGAGAAGTGCGGCACGAAGCTGGACTCAGACCAGGGCAAGCATCCATTTACCGGGTTCTCCCAGGGGCTCCTGCGCCCCGGGGTGCTACCCTTGGCTTCCCCCGGTCCACCACCTGGTCCCGGGGCCCAGCGAGCTCCTTGCTGCGCCACGTTTAAGGTGTCCTCTGACCAGCGGTACGTACCTGCCCGGGGTGAAGTGGGGTACGCGCGGTTCCCCAAACTTCCCCATGGAGTTACCATGTGCAAGGACCATGCGCCGCGGGGGGCTGGGCCCCTCCAATACACCCCCGGGCCCAGGGCGACACCTCCTGTGCTTTTACTGGTGAGGGTGTCACAAGACTTGGGACAGAGAGAGGGAACTAGTGAGCCCCACCCGCCGGCTGGAATGTCACCAAGCACAGCCAAGGGCATGGGTGGTTCGTGGCAACGACTTGAGGAAGTGACTCGACTCTGCGTCTTTGGTTGGCTTTTCATCAACAGCATTGGTGGGATCGGTGAAGATCCCCGTGAAGAAGAGGGGGGGGGACCCCAAATTCAGATTCTCAGCGATTCTGTTTGCAAGACATTAATTTCTTTTTTCCAGAATCCTTTTAAACATCACGATTCGGGCTCAAATGATTCCATTTCTAGAAACCGTGTTCTGACTCACACGTGCCTACTCAGGAGAGGAGAGGAGAGCTGGTGGAGAAAGGCACCGTTGCTTTCTCCCCTAGGGAAGTGAAGGATGAGCCCACGGGACGAGCCCAGGAGGGCCCAGCACACGCCCGGCTGGAGTGAGGGACTCCGTCCACACTGCCCATCCCCCGGCCGGTGTCCCAGGCACGGCTGCCTAGGCCGGAGGGAAACTCGATAGTGACCAGGACCGGCTGGCCCGACACCGTGGCTAAATTTAGTTTCATGATGAGCAGTAAAATTCACATGTTCTTTATTTAGTCCATATAATACACCATTTTTAGAGTTTTTTAAAATTAGATAAAAGAGCATATTAAATGGCGAGTGTATGAAGTTTCCTCTTCATAAACAATGTCGAAACAAAAAGTTCTGAATTACAAAATGTTAAAAAATATGTAGGTACTTAACATTTCACTAAAGCGTAAAGTTACAGATATCTTCTAAAGAAAAATAATTGTGCCACTTACCTATTTTTGCTGTTTCTATGAACTTTTTTTTATTCTGTACATAGGACATTTTGTACAAAATATGAAGTCTACATTTTTATTACTTATTACCATAAAACAAAGATACAATGTATGTACAATATTAAAAGGAAGCCGTACTAAAGCCACACTAAAAAGACACTCGGAATAGTGACATTTCTGATGTACAGATACAGTCTGGAAACAGTGAAGATGCCGAATGCAGGACTTTATGAAGAAAAACAGTCACCGGTTTGTTCTCAATGTCGTACTTTTGAAATCAGTTTGGTGCAGGAGAAACGGTGTATCTATATAATATAATAAATGGTGTATCTTATATAAGTCGAACAATTAGCACAGGGAATCTGAGTACTAACTAGGAAAACTTTAATAGGCCAAAATATGAAATAATACTCTCGTCAAAGAAAATTAGTTTCTCTCAAAACTTTTTTTCCCCCCCTTTTTGGTGAATGTTTGTCTTCAATAAAGAGCAGAGATAGAAGCTCGACAGAAAAGGTGTTTTTACAGGCTGAGCTCTATACAGTCACCCAGACAAGGATATTTCGCTTTTTACCGAGGGCAGAGGGGGGGGGCCTTCCCAGGACCCTCTCTCTCGACACATACCGAACATCCAAAATCAAGGGTATCTGAGGATCTATCAGCTAAAGACGGAAGTTCAAACAATGGTATATCAAAATACATAAGACGCTGCTTTATACAATAAAAAGCACCCTTTTTCCCTCAAAAGGAGAAGGCATCTAAACTTTTTGTTTTTAAAGGATACATTTCATAATGGTACAATTGATAGGTACTTGTCAAGTTTCTCAGGAAGCATTTCTTCTCCCAAGGTGGCCCTTCCTGCTTCCAGCTGGGGCAGTTTTTTTCAGTGAGCCCTTGCTCCGAACACGGGGCCCACCCCGCCACCCCCCTCTGCAACCTTCCTCCGGGACACGGGGACACTGACGTTGCGGACGGAGGGACGGAGGCCACCCCGGGAGCAGCAGGCGTCACAGCTGCCCGGGGCCCAGGTCCGCTTCCCACAACGTGTCAGCGGACGCCCACGACCTCGAGTCAGAACGGACAGCCTGAGAGAAACCACATCTTATCTTCTGTGCATCAGCGACATTTAACACGGACTTGTATCATCTTATGCCACAGACCAAGGAAACTGAATCACTTGCTCGGGATAGCAGTACACATCTCAAATAGCTTTCAAGCAGGATAAGGAAGTCAAAACACTGGCCACCCTGAGAGAAATACGGAGCAGACGCACCCCGGGTGAAGGGTTTTTCTCCTCGTGCGGTTCCATTCAAACAGAAAGCTCAGAACATGCAGGGAAATCTGTGGCTCTATAGCAGCATTTGAAGACCCATGGAAACTCAGACAGTGTCTTTTCCTGATGAGGTGTTTATACCGCGTGCTCTGGTCGGCCGGGAGGGACTCACCGCAGCCCTGGCGGCTGCCCGTCCGAGCCCTCGGGCCCGCGTCCGGCACCCAGCGGATGTCAGGGCAGCGCCCGGCACGGACGGTGGCGTTTGGTGGCATTTTTGTTACTTTATGCCCAGAGGCGGGGGCCGGACTGGCCGAGCTCGAGAGGGTCTCGCTCTAACTTTCTACAAAATGTATCAAATCAATTCTTAGAGATGAGAATTTTATTCATTCGAGAGCCTCGTTAAAGGGCAACCGTGTGTCAGTAGAGACAAAAAAATGCGAAGAAAAAAAAAAAGGGGGGACACATCGTTTTAAAATTCCAATTCCGGTCAAGGTGGACGGAGAAAGGCGCTTTCTAAAAACACGTTTCTCCCACGAGCTCGCTCGTGGAGTCCCTGGTGCTGGGCCGCGGGCTTGAAGTATGGCTTTAGCTGTGCACGAGAGTAACACGGCACACGGGTCATCAGGCAAAGTAAAGAAACACCTCAGGAAAACACAGTGGCCGAGGATTGTCATGTCACTTTTCCCAGTAAGCTGTGTTAGAATGATGACAGCAAAGGACCACGTCAACGGGATGAAAAGGGAAAAAAAAGAGAGAGCGAGCAAGGAGAGGAAACGACTGACTACTGGCGCAACAGTCGCGTGGAAACAATCGAGGAGGTTGTGGAGTCTTCAAGAATACGCGATGCGTTTCTGTTTCAAGGGTTCCTCTGATCTGAAGCACATCCACACGATCACAGAACCACTTATGGTAAACGATCGCGGATTCCGTCTGGGCCGAACGTGAAGATGTCTAGGGTGCTCTCCTTAGCTCTGATTTGGGGAAGCCGTCTCACGGGGGCCGTGCGGGGGCCGAGACGACGCGCCGGGGACGCGGCCGGTGGCCCTCGGGCTCCACGGACACATCGGGGAAGCCACCATTGTTTGAACTCCTAATCTCGAGCTGAGGCAGAGTGTGTCGCTGCCTACAGAACGGGGTGGAAGAAAAGCTCAGACTCTGAGTGTAACCGACTCGTATGGCACACAAGGGATGTATTTTCTACAGACTCCAGGAGAGAGCAGGTGTCCCCAGCCCGACGCGGTCCTCCGGGGGACTAGCGCCCGTCCTGGGAGACCAGCTGGTCAGCTCTGCAGTGAGCCTCCAAGGCGTTCTTGGTGTGGAGGTCCTGAGGCAGCTCAGACTTGCGGCGCACGAGGGGCCGGTCCTTCTTCAGATCTTTCTGGGCCTGGAATCAAAAATGCAGGGACGTTGGCGACCAACGAGGCCACGCAGGGGTCAGAGGGCAGCCGTGGGCCGGGAGCCCAGCACGCACGCTCCAGGGCTGCCCTGAGAACTCTGCGGCGCGGGCCTCACCCCCCACGGCCTGGGCCGTTGGAGACGACCTAACCACCAGGGTGATGGGCTGGCAATCCGGTCTAAAAAGTGTGGCTCTGCACCCAGCACTCCACACCCCTCTGTCTTGCAAATCCACTGGTTTCAGCAAATCTCATCGCTATCAAAACCCTCCTACTTCATCAAAGAGGACGAAAGGCATTTTTATGCCGATGCCCGCTACCGAAGCCGTTCAGAAAGTGGAAATTTCCTTTGGAGGTGGATAAAACGAATGGAAGGGAAACACATTAACGCTGGATTTGGAGTCGAGCAAAGGTCTCAAACTGCTGTCAAATTTGGAAAAAGGTCTTCAAGGGAAGAGGTGCTAAATGGGTCGCTTGTGGGGACAAGCCCTCTAGGACTTAGAAAAACAGTATTTTAATCATTCACGTGAAATTTCCCAATATTAAGAATCAGAAATAAAAGACCTCCTTCTCCACCTCGTCCTCTTCCTCAAGTTCAGTTTTTAGGTTTTACTTAATCGTATTTATTTATTTCTCTTAACGCTTATTTATTTTTGAGAGAGAGAGACAGAGCATGAGTGGGGAAGGGGCAGAGAGAGAGGGAGACACAGAATCCGAAGCAGGCTCCCGGCTCCGAGCTGTCAGCCCAGAGCCCTAAGCGGGGCTCGAACCCATGCACCACGAGATTATGACCTGAGCCAAAGTCGGAGGCTTAACTGACTGAGCCCCCCAGGCGCCCCTTCACTTAAACATTTTTAAAAAAAGGTTCCTGTTTTTCCACGAGGCTTTAGAGCATCGTGAATCTGCAAAGAAAGCGGGGTGGGGGGCCTGATCTGGGCAGTTTGCACCCAAAGCGCCCACATTTCCATGGATAGCAATTGCACAAATCACTCAGTTTTGAGGCAGAGCTACCGCATTAATGCCAGTACTTCTGAAACGAAACGAGCCATCGAAGTCATCTCAACGCCATATATCCACCAGAAGACTGCCAATTAGTTGCACACTTTAACCAGAACCAAGCCCTTCTGCTTCGCGTCTCCATCAAAAAGAAGACAGAGTTTAAAGAGAACACATTCTCTTTGCGGTAGAGAACTAATGCCTTATCGGAGAAAATTCGAGGGAAGTCCGTCGTCTGACAGGAAGGACATAACCACAGCCTCTCACAGTTCCTGGATGTCTACCCTCAGCAGACAGAAAGTAGACTTTTCCTGGCTTTTAAGAACAATTCCAGAGCGTGCGGAAAAGTCATACGTGAAAAGTTCCCATCTTTTGCAGAGCTAACACTTCCCGGGGAGATTTTCTGCAAATTTACCTACGGAAACGGCAACAACGTCAGGGTTCGGAAGGAACGTTGTGCGACATGTTAGGAATATTGCTAGAAATGTTACTTGGAAATTAACACTCGGTGGTGGTAAAGGTGGGGATTTTGAGTTCTCCCCCTGAAAGCTAGCCAGAGATGGTTTCTGGAGAGCCGCCCGCGTCAGGAGGCCGTGAGGGCACGCGCCCCGAGGACTGTCAGCCACGGTGCCGACGCACGTTTGCTTTTGGCCCACAAGACACTCAAGAGGGAAAATTCTACCCTGGATTTTGTGTCCCTTCCACGTGCAGCTGTAAAATAAAGCCTAAGCGAGGCCAAACGAAACCAACACTTGGACGTCCTGGAAATATTTGATCACTGCCGACACAGGCCTTCATTCCAGAGAAGCAGCTTTTCGACAGAAAAAGCCAACAGTGAAAACCTCGGAACTGGAACCAGTGCAGGCAAGCGGAGAGAACAAACATGAGCCCCGAGCACCCGAAGGGTCGGCGAGGGCGCCGGGCCCGTCTGGGCCTTTCTGCGTGGGCATCTTAGCCTGGCGGGTAGGGCAGAGCGCGATTTTCACGAACCACGAGAGGGAGAAGACCAGAAGCACGGCAGGCAGGGAAGGAGGAGGGAGCACGAGCAGAGGGGATGGCGGGGTGGGGGTGGGGGGAGAGCAAGGAAGGGCTGGAGGCCGGGCCTCTGTCGGCTGCGCGTCCGCAGGTCTGAAAGGCCAAGTTCACACAGGTAAGTGGTAACAGAAGAGGACGCCTCGCGGACAATGGCGGCGCGCGTTTTTACTACGCCACTGAGGACACAACCAGTCAGGGCTTCTCGAGGGACCCCCTCGGTCCTTCCCACCACAAGCTGGCACGACAGGGGGAAGCGGGAAAATACTCCATGTCCAGCGTTAGTTTGTCAGGGCTTCGCCCGAGGACACGAGCCTTAAACACACTCTACGTGTTAAGTGGTACCTTCGCTTCCCACCTTTCGTCTGCCTACACCTTCTTTATTTGCATGGTTGACACTGCTTTTCTCCCAACTGACTGTTAACAACGAGAATTGTAAACATTTTAAACATCTCTGGTAGAAATGTCATAAACACGCGATTTACTATTTTTCTTCGGATGTTCTATGTAGGGTTATACAAGTTTCTCAAAAACGAAACAAATCATGGTTCTCACAGGTCAACATATAATTTGAATTTCTCTAGAAAATTCCAACCAACCACCGCCCCCCCTCCCGGAGGACTTCCTCCCCTCCCCTGGTACAGTTCTGCCATCCACCTCCTATGCCTCCCGTTCTGGCTGACGTTCAAATCGTCTTAAATAAGGGTGGACTTATTTTGCAAAAAATAAAATTAGCCAAAAACAAAATGAGAAGCGCACTGAAAATATTCAAATTTTAATTTTTAGCTGTTATTCGCTCTCCAAATTGTGCACATAACTTTCCTGCATCTAGCTATCTTCTCCTTGCTTTAACAGCAGAGTTTTTGAGAGTTTCAGGAACATGACTCCAACATTTTTCAAATTCGTAAGAGTCTATCGTATCAAATATTATACCTAAGAGCCTGCACTATAAACATATTCATCTAGATAGTTTGAGATTGGGGGAGGGGTGGATTCCACTGAACTGTTGAAATCGGTAAGAAGTCTTCAAATTGGGTGGTATTAATCTTCCAGTTTTATTCTTTTTCAAAGTTGTTTTGGCTATTCTGGGTCCTCTGTGTTTCCATATGAATTTTGGAATCCGCATGTCATTAAAAAAAACAAAAAGTGTGCTGGGAGTCTGACTGAGATAACGTTAATTTGGGGAGAAGTGGCATTTCAATGGCATCCGGTCTTCTGACCCAGGAACGCGATCATAGGAATCTAAGAGGCAGGAGCGGGCAAATAATTTTTGTAGGACTGTCGAATACACAGAAAAACTTGTTTCATCTCATTTCAAGAGTCATGATACAAGAGTTCTCTAGGAAACTCAGCACTAAGTGGGCAGGTGATTTGACAGCGATCCCTTCACGTTACGTGGAAGGTGCTCCCCTGGGAAGGAGCTGTGCCCTGTGCTAAGGAAAGGGGGGTGCGTCCACCATGTGGAAGGTGTTCTCGGGACTGGCGGGCCCACAAATACTAGGGTCAACTCTAAGAGGCGGTTTTTCACTCAACATTAGAATGCTCTTTTGGTTTGCGTTCTTGAACAAATACTTGATCCCTTAGAGTCACCTTAAATCATAAATAGGACCATAACGTACACCTCCATTACATTCTGGACACAGGTCATTCTCTCCCTGGACCAAAGGGTGTACCAAAAAAAAAAAAACCAAAAAAAAAACCAAAACAAAACCCTCCAAAACAGAAAACTGAACAAACCCAAAAGCCTCCAAAGCCAAACTATTTAATGCACAGTTTCCTTTCGGCCAATTTCCTTTCCAACTCCGCATGGTCTATGCGACTTAAAAACGAATGTGGTCACAAATTCTTGGGCAACGTCGTGGTAGGAGGGACACTGATCTGATTTTCTCTGAGTCTGCAAGTGATGGGCAAGCTCTCACGGCTTTAGCATACTGTGAGCCGTAAAACCAAAACGGTAGTTTAAAAAATGACCCTGTCCCGGTTAAAAAAAAAAAAAAAAAAAAAAAGAAGCAGGAAAATTAACACCCCCAGAGCCAGTACAGAGAAAAATATAATTTTTTTCTTCACTTTGCTCATTGCTAAGAATATTAATGGTAAGGAAATTATGGAATCTATCTGGATTACATTTACTAGGAGTGTTCTGCGTTTCTCCTCTGTATTTTCAAGGTTTGATCTTCACCGAAGGCTAGGGGCTGGCTGGGCAGGAAGCGGCATGGACTTGGTCAGTGGGGTCGCCCTCTTTGGGCAGCTCTATGAAAAAAGGAGTGTGGACCAGTGCTGCCCAATGGAAAAATAACGTGCTCCAAGTATGGAACTCCAAGTTTTCTAGTAGCCACATTAAAAGAGTAAAGGGCAATAGATGAAATTAACTTTAAAAGTATTTTTTATTCGGCCCGATATACCCCAAATGCTAGTATCATCGCGACAACGGAAAATTACGAATGAGCGGTTTTTGCATTCTTTTCTTCATACCGAGCCTGGGAGCTCCCGTGCTGTCGGCTGACCGCACAACAGCTCGGCGCAGGTGGCCACGCTTCGAGGGCTCGGCAGCCCCGTGCAGCCTGGTCGGCGGAGGTCCCGTGCTCTTGCTAACGCCTGACCCCATCCGAGCAGGTGGGGAGTGGAGTCTTACTAGCGCCCTCTCTGCTTCAGTGGGTTCCAAGCACTGACGACGCCGCATCCACCTCTATCTGGTGCACAACACGGTCTGGCCCGCGTGACCTTTCAGGCTTCGGCATCGTAGTGCTGGGTGTCACCAGGACTTGTGGAGCTGGCCCCCCGGGGATTCAAGTTGCAGAGTCAGAGTCAGCGAGGCCCCCGCGCCCCCCGCGCCCCGATCCAGGCAGGACTGTGCTGGGTCCCAGGAAGTGAAGACAGGTAGGCACGTTCAGAGAAACTCAGCAGGCGACAGGCTCCTCACGCAGGCAGGGACTTGGCACATGACCCTCTGCGGAGCCCACACGGTACATCTTCCCGGTTTAGTAAGAAACGTCTGTCTCTGGATCGGTGGTGATCTGAACACGTATTTCTGCCACCGTGGAAACAAACCAGCTGAGCACAGGCGTGGCGTGAGGTGGTCCCTGCAGGCGTCCCTGGCTCCTGAGCGGCCCCGGGAGGCAGTGCGAAGGGGAGGAGAATGAGGCTCTCTGCCCAGTGTCCTGGGGCCGGGGGGGGGGGGGGGGCAAGGCAGGGGACGCCCCGGCGGCGCCACAGCACGTGGGACGGTGCAGAGGGAAGAGCGTGGAGAGACACCACTGCCAAAGGTCTGATTTTCGCCCAGGTTGACATCTGAAGGACAGTTAAGGGCTGAGATCATTGCTGTTAACATAAACGAGGCAAATAATCAAAACTCTCAAAGATTCCGCCCAGTACTTTGGTCGTTAGGACGTACGGAGCAGCGACTGTCTCTGAGCTTCCCGACACGGAGTCTCTCGCTGGGCTCACACTGAAGGCGCTGGCCTGGATCCCGTCACCTCCTACAAGTGTTTCTTAAACAAACTAGCGCGGGCGCGCCCCAGCTCAGCTCTGCGCGCTGTTACCTGGCGGGCCTGTCCGCTCACTGTCTCTCTCAGCGTCTGCACATCTTCAGACAGAGGCCTGTCCCTCCCCATTGCCACCGGGAGGCTCACGGTGTTCGCTCCACCACACACCCACCGCATGCTGCAACGCAAAGCTGGGAGCCCCTCTCTGTTCGCGCTCAGGCTCCGGACGCCAAGGGCCTCATCCTGGCGGGGGGCACGTCTCCCCGCCGGCGCCCTCCCCGGGGCCCCCCCTCCGGCCCGCACCCGCGGGGCCTCACAAACCAGAGCCCTTTCATTCTCCTCGGCCCGCGGGGCGCCGGGCAAGGAGCGCGATGCAGGCTGCAGCCTCCCTTCCAGAGCCTTCCCCGGTCCCCGGGCCGGAGTCCACGTGCCCGCTCCATGCCGACAGCTCCGCTCACCACCCCGGCCGCACGCACCTGCCGGCCTCACCCCTTCACCCCACGCTCTAACTCACTGGAACCGCCTTATCAGCCCCACCCCTGTGTCCACACCCTCGGCATCTCCGCTCTCTAGCCGGAACTCCGCGAGGCGGCTGGGAGGCTGGGACGGCTGGGTTGCACGCTGCGACCCTGGGGCCCGGGCACGGAGGGAAGGGCTGGTGTGCCTTCGGGTCCCGGCGGCCCTGGGACCCACCGTCCTTGGGCTCTGGGAGCCGCAGACGCGTTTCTGGCCTCGGGCGTCTCTGTCTCTGAGTAGAACGCGGGGTAAGGTCACGGCAGAGGGCTACAGTGATGGTGACAGTGAGCTACGTGTCCCCTTTGTCTGTGAGGGGGACGGCAGGGGAGGAAGACACGGGGGTGGGGGAGCCGCGAGCAGGTGCCCCGCAAGCCCGTCACGCTTGGCAACAAACAAGTCACTGGGCTGATGGGAGGGACTGAGGGAGCTGCCCGCGCCCCCACTCCCTCCCCACGGCCCCTCCAATGGTACCACAGACGCTGGGGTGGGGGAGCTCTTGGCTGCTAAGCCAGTCATCGGGTTTTACCCTCCCGGCCTCTCCGGACACGATGGGCCCAACGGATGGAACACAACCGCCCCGAGACTGCTCCCTGCCCCTCCCGATGGCTCCCCGCTCCCCGGGGGTCTCCCTGCCTGGCCTCTGTTCACAGCGCTGTTGGGCCCTCAGACACGGCCCTCCACCCCACCATTCCTGTCAACCCAGCCGCGGCCACATACTTCTAGAGAGCCCCCAGGGCGGGCCCCTCCCAGGACACCAGCCTCCTGGCTGCCACAAAGAACTTTCTGGAATGCAAGTCTGACGACACCACTTCACTCCTTAAGACACTAACACCTGCATCCATTTTGGGGATACAATCGACATTTGTTCCGTCTCCAGCTTCGTCCCTCGTCCAGACCAACCCAGCCCCTCCTCCATAGCCAACAGTCCACCTGTGCCGAACAACTCGGATTCCTGACTCTGCTCTCTCTGCCTCGAGGACCTTCCCCCAAATTCAGACTGGGGAGGTCCCCTTTGAGACTTCCCCTCCAAGGAGCTCAGCCCTCCTGCTGGGGACACCTCGGCCTGGCCGTGCCACCGCCACAGGGTGTCTTTACGCGTCCCCGTCAGAGGCAGGAAGCAGACCTCCTGGCTTCCTCTCCAGCATCTCATGGGTTATAATCTGACCATCTGAAATGAATTCTCTTTGCTTCCATCTGGCTCCCCTCACAGATCCTAAGCTCCTTGAAGCTGTGTCCTGTTCTCGTCTTGGTATCTGGGGAATGTCTCGTGACTCAGGACACCCGGCTGGTGCCCATCTGCCAAGTGCAGTGGCTGCCTGGGCACAGCACCTCAGGGGCTCAGAGCAGCACGAGGAACCACGACTCTCACGAGGAGGCACAGGGGTTGCTTTTTAACCAGCATTTCAGCTTCTGGCTGCCCTGAGGGAAAAGTGGGGCGCACTCCATGCGGGAGTGGGAGAGCCGTGTGGGGCCCCTAGTCCTCTCTGGAGCTCAGGGCAAAGAGAGGTGGGAACAAGAATGCTACAGACTGGTCTCAGCAACAGAAGTGCCACACAGCGGCCACCGCAGGAGAGGCTTCTTACGAGGAGTAAAAACCTCTGCTGAGGCCGGGGTCACGGCAGGGTGAAGGAACACACACGTCGCCCCGAGGGGCCCGTCTCTCAGAGGGAAGCAGGTGGCACCCGATTTCACACGAGTGCCTGTCTTCCTTGCACACGAATCCTGCCAAAGTCAGGCAGAAATAAGCAGTCACCTGTGACTTGGCCTCTTTGGCGGAGTCGGAAAACACATTTACGTTAGAAATCCTCAGTATCTCGTGACTTAAAAAAAACCTAAATGATGCGGGACATTAAGACCCCCCCCCCCCCCAAGGAGCCGCCGTAGACCCCCCAGCCCAGGACAGACGGGGAGACCTCCAGATACAGGTCAGTGAGCAGACAGTGCCCTGCTGGGGATGCGCCCTAAAAATAAGCTATTAAATCGGTTCCTCAAAAAGGCAGATTTGAGATGCAGAGCCAAAGCCTGAAAGACCCGACTGCTTTCATGGCGGAAACGGGAAGCAGGATGTTTCGTCCACTGGGTTATTACCTTTTGTCGTTGCTGTTGCAGACAGCGAGCAGAGACTAGGATTTAGACAAGACGCCCTCTCTCTCAAGTGACAATCAAGTCCCGAGGCCCCGCTTTTCAGCTCTGAGACATTAGCTCGTGAGGCATTTTCCTTCTGGAGACGCTGCATCATCGGGGACTGCTGCATGCAGACAGGACTCACGGGGCTCGGGTCACACATGGTTTCAACGGGGAGATGGTCCACACAGCGCCCAGAACGCCACCTTCCCCGCAGGTGCAGCCCAGGGCGCTTACAGTGCCGCCTGCCTGGGACACAGCAGAGAGCGGCCCAGAGGAGGAAACGTGTCACGTAAGAAAACTCAGGAGCAGCTCAGGAAAAGGGAAGCGAGAGCAATTTCTGTTTCGGAAGGCGCACCGGTGACAGCGCAGCAGCGAAACGAGGCCGCGTTTGTTGTACAGCCAACCCGCTCTTTTTCGTTTGTAACGTGAAAGCTTGATGCGGTTTCCCACGAGGTTACTTCTATGTTCCAGGCGACACAGCTAAAAATCAGCCTTTCTGACTGGTTTCAGGTGTGGGTTTTGGGTGCGTGTGTGGTGGGGTGTCTGGCGATCCTGACCGGGACGCCCGGCTGGCTGCCCTTTGCACGGGGCCGTCAGGCAGGGCCCCTCCACCTCCACCTCCACCTGCCCCGGATCCGGGCTTTCACGGGGTTGTGGAACAAACGTCAGTATTCCAGCCTCACGTTCAACGTCCCTTCTGTTCCAGCAGGTGGACAGAGCAGTTCTGTGGCAGAGCACAGAATCGGCCGTGTTAGGGAAGGGCCGTGGGGGTAGTTCCAGGGCGGAAGGCAGGCCTCGCTTAACATCATTCCGCTTTCCTGAGGTGTAAGTCTCTCGAATGCGGTTTTATCAAAGAGAACACGATCGATACATTACACCAACACACGCTTTTAGCTTCGTGATCACGTGCTGTTTTTTATGAGATGTCACAGAGCCACGAATCCCGCACAACCGACTTAGTAAACGATTTACGCCCGCCTCTGGCCCAAGGAAACAGATGGCTTGGAACCTAGCTTCACCTCAACGAGCCTTTTGGGATTTTGAGGGTACCGAGGGGTTCTTGTCAGGTACAAGCTTTTCTGGGAGCCTGAGGACCGCCAGCGGGCTGTTGCTGTGGTGGAGAGGCGCACAGACGATCTTCAGGAAAGCGGCCCCGTGGTGACCAGGAGGCCCGCCCGTGAGGCAGTGCTCCAGTCACCCAGACCAGCGTGCGTAACACCAAAGACCACACAACCCAGAACCCCCAGCCGCCCTCAGAGCCCCAGGGCGGGCGCCGTGCGGGCCACCGCATCGCCTGCTCCGGGAGACACGCCGCGTGTGCGCACCTGCCAGAGTGCGCTGGAACCTTCTAGCGAGGACGGGAGAGAGGGTTAGTTGCTAACACGCAGACGTCAGGCAATTTTTAACGATTAAAAGGCTCAGCGTACAGGAACCTAGTTTTAGGAAAAGAGAACACGGACACCGTACTTCATCGATTTCAAATCTGTGTTCCTTTCTTTTGGACTGACTTCGATATTAAAAAGAAAGGGACGTATTGTTTGAGCTACAGCATCTATGACGTTGGTGAGGAGAAAGCAAATCCTAATCTTGGCCCAAAATAGACGCTGTATCCTGGTTTTCTTTTTACCACAGTACATTGGTTAAGATTTAGATCTTATTGAAAAAGCAGAGGAAAAAAAGGTCAATTCTGTGGTAAAAACTTGGTGGGGCAAAATAAGTTACTTGTACGAAAGTTGAGAAGTATTTTTATTGCAGACATTTCCACATACAAGGTTAGTGAAGCCGACCCCCTCCCTGCCCGTGATGCAGCCACATTCCTAGCTCATAAAAACATTCAAGAGATACCCTAGACGTTTTCACGTTACTCTTTTTAGTACCTGGGGGTTTGCTTTGGCTAGATTTTCTATTTTAACCCACGCTTCTTCTCGTTCTTTCATTTTTAGCTTCTCTCTGAAAAATAGTAAAACGTCATTGGCGTTAGAGAGAGGGATCACATTCAAGAGAGGAAACAATGACAAGGCCAGCAACACAATCACCTGCTTCCCTCTGTCACTTTCTGGTTTCTACTCCACATTCTTCACGGTGGTGATCACCATATAGGTTAACACGGAAAACGAAATGCAGAACACAAGCCAGACTTAGGGGAGAAGATTTAACAACTAGATGTGCTAGAATTTTAACACGTTGAGGCATGTGGGTTCTTAGGAAGACTTATACGAGTACATCTCAGGTCTCTGTCCTTCCTGGTTTTGCTGCTTCTCCAGAAGACCTATGTAATTTTGAAGAAAAGCTCACAGAGCCATGAAAGGTGAGACCATTCCATAGCGTAAAGGCACCAAGGTTAAGAGCCGATGTCCCAACAAGGGGGGCTTTAAAAAGGGACGGTCTTCAGACCTGGTTCCTGTCAGAGTCCCCCACCAGTGAGCCACATGACCTTTGGTGAATCACTTAACCACCTGGACCCACCTTTTTTTTTTTTTAAAATCTGGAAAATGGGCTGCAAGATCCTTTTCAGAAAGCTAAGATACTTGCCCTCTGAAGAGCCGGTGGCGCGTCTGAACACGGCGCTCAGCCGGGGCGGGGGGGGGGGGGGTTGGGGGGGGCCCGGAAGATGGCCTGTGCACGTGTGCCCGTGCGCCTTCCCTGCTCTGCGGACCCTCACCTCACACCCTGCACACACCGTCCTCCTGTGTGTTTTGCTGTCTTCCCTCTCCACACTACCCACGAGGGCACGGATTTTTGTTTCATGCCCTGTTGTGTTGCCAGAGCCTAAAACAGGGCCTGGCGTGCAGGTAACCATGTACATACTGTCTACAGAATGAATGTGACGGCTGTTCATAAATGTCCTGTAATTTGAACTACACTCGTTCAACGTTTCTCTGTCTTAGCCAGCTTCTAGTGGCAGGGAAGCAAAGAATAAAATCTGCCCAGAGCCCACGCTGGACTCTGACACCCTTCAAGCGTGAGAGTGGGGCCCTGGCTCTGTGAAGGACACAGGCCAGGCTCCAGAAGGGGCCCAATAAAGCTCTGTTGACATAGGCACTTGCTCTCTCGCAGAAATCTGATGGGACAGAATCCAAATTCCTGCCTTGTGAACCTAAAAAAATCACTATACCTCACAGCCTTTACGTGTTCCCCGAGAAAAGCAAAAATTCTGAAAGTTAGGTCCGCACACACATTTTGCAGAGACAACTGAACTGGCAGCACGGGGCGGGGGTGGGTGGGGGGGAGGGGAACGGGGGACAGAGAAGTTCTCTGCAGATGAGCTAACACGACACGTTTTCATTTGTTTTCCAAGTATGAGAGACTTGACTTTGCTTTAGAGACTTGATGAGCTTTTTCCGGACAAACAACGGAAGAGGTCTATTCAGGACTGAGGAAAAAGTCCTCGAGGGAGCAGCTTTGGAAGGGGGCAACTTACTTGAGCTTCTCTGCTTTGAACTGCTGGGTACAGTCGTCAAACAGTTTCTGGTTCATCTCCATGAAGAGCTTCAGTGCGTTGTAGATCAGGCCGTGTATTGTCCTGTAAGCAGAACTTCCTGTTCAGGCTTCGAACATGCCACCTGTCCCTCCACCCCTCCCCGCCTCGCCCTGCGCGGCCACAGCCCTCCTCCTCCCCGGCCTCCCAGCCCGTGCGGCGGCCACTCGGCCCCTCACGGAGCAGCCGGCCCCGAGGCCTCTCGGTGCGGTGTCCTGGCTGACGGCGGCCAAAAACCACCTTCCTTGGAAACAGAATAAAAAAATGTTGAAACTTGAAAAAATACAGTTCAGGAGCGTCTAGGTGGCTCCGTCGGTTAAGCGTCCGGCTCTTCATCTCGGCTCAGGTCCTGATCTCACCGTGTGTGAGTTTGAGCCCCGTGTCGGGCTCTGTGCTGGCAGCAGGGGCCTGCTTGGATTTTCTCTCTCTGTCCCTCCCCCACTCACGCCCTTTCTCTCTTAGAAACAAACATTTGAGAAAGCATACGTAATTAAAACCCACTGGGATGTGTCGGGGACAATAACGGAAACCCTTTATTTCCCATAAACGTCAGTTTCCTTTTAATCTTATTAATTAAGAACAGAAAAGTTTTTAATCATGCCAAAACAGAGCTCTGGAAGACAGAATATAAAATTACCATAGGATAGATTAATGGCACTTAACTTCCCGGCTCTGACACCCATGAGAGGGGGGAGGCCCCGCTGCTCTGAGACCCAGTGGGGTCCGGAGAGGACGCCAGTCCCCCTCGCCATCAGACGACAGCCACAAGGGGACCGCGGTGAGGTCAGCAGAACTGCCCTGGGGCACCTGGGTGGCTGTTAGTTAAGCGTCCGACTTCCTTCGGCTCAGGTCATGATCTCACAGTTTGTGGGTTCGAGCCCCACATCGGGCCCTGTGCTGGCAGCTCAGAGCCTGGAGCCTGTTTCAGAGTCTGTGTCTCCCTCTCTCTCTGCCCCTCCCCTGCTTGTGCTTTCTCTCTCTCTCAAAAATAATTAAAAAAAAGAAAAATTAAGACCAAAAAACCTCCCCAAACCAAGAACTGCCCAGCAGAGCCCGGTCAACCCACAGCGTCGTGAGCAACGGCAGAAAAACTGAAGCCTCGAGCCGTGACTGCCGCTGCTGCTGCTTTTGTGGTTGTGGCAGGATTCACAGCTACTTCTTAACTCACTTCATGATACCCAACTCGCATTTGGAAACACCTGAAATAACCCGTCTTTCTTTGCAACCGGCAGGGCTTTGCAGCCGGTCAGCGGTCACTGCTGACTCTCCTGTCACACTAAATGACACACAGGGACGAGGGCTACGCTCCGTCACATGCTGAGCGCAATGAGAAATGCACGTGACATAGAAAAGGTTGCCGAAAGTCGATATACTGAGGCGGGGTCCGCTGGGCCGTACACACCCAGGACCCGGCGGCTGGGGCTGCGACCCCTACAGCCGCGTGCCCACGGCGAACGTTCGCCGGATACCTGTTAGGTGCCTGGGACCCTACATCTATCAGCCTCACCTCCATGAACTTCACAAGGAGGTGACGGTGGCTGCAAGTGCTTTCTGCACGTGAGCACTGATTTTCTTGATGAATCAACACAAACCACCGAGGTGGATGCCAACATTCTCTGTTTCTCAGATGAGGAAACTGTGGCCGAGCGAGAGGGGGCGAGGACGTGAGCCGGGACGGTGGGAGGGTGTGCGCGAGACCCTGCGAGCCGGACCGCCAGCTCGCGAGTGTGACCCGGCCGCCACCGGCCACCGCCCCGAGTCCCGCTCTCCTCACCTGTAAACAAGGGGGCGGCACTGGGTATGGAGGCTCTGCCCCCTGCTTTCGGATCTGACTGAACGACTATCGTATAGAAAAAGGGCCGAAAGGAAAGAAGGAGGCGACAGCAAAGCCCTGGGGCCCGTAGTCACGTAAATGGTAAGTGACGTGAGCACCAGTCGGGAACCTGCACTGACTGTTCCCTTCAAGGTGTCAGAAGACCGCTGCCCAGTGTCTCTATCCTTGCTAAAGGGGCAGGACGAGGGAGAGAGAAGCAAATCCGAGACTCCCGAGGTTGTGTTTCTAGTCGCTGCTCGGCCCTTGCACAGGCGGGTGGCTCGTGCTCTCTTGGAGGGGTCCCCAGAGAGTGTGGCCGGGGCTCGGGGTGGCCCCCGTGCTCCCGCGGGGACTGCGCCCCGTGAGGCTTCGCGGCCGCCTTCAGCTCCTTGGGAGGGGTCCCTACGGCGAGGCCAGGAAGGCGCTGCCCCAACAAACCTGCCTCCGTGTTGGCGCGAAATGGGGGCGAGGAGCGAAGACAAGGCCACAGATACAGTCCCGCTCCTACTTCACTGTGAGCCCAACAGACAGACAGACAAACAAATCTACGTTTTGGTTTTTAACTGCTATCTCAGACTTAATTGGGCTGAGGCATCAGCAAGATTTGCAAAGTTTTCCGGGGCCCCGCGGGCGGCGGCCGGCTCGCTCACTTGTTCCAGTGGGTCTTGGAGTTGCGGTACAAGGACGGGAACATGATGGGGAGGATCTTGGCCGCGTTGTCGCTGATTAGACTCATGATGTACTCATTGTTCCAGTAATACAGCGCCCGCTCCGCCACCTGGAAGACGGAGGGCACAGCTGTTGTGACCATGGCGACAAACATCCAGCAATGCCCTCCCCACGACTCTGTGAACAGGCAACGGATTACACTGGGTTAGAGAGTCATCTCCACAAACCCCAAACGCTCCAGACCGTAACCCTGAAGAGCCCTCAACCAAAGGGAGAGGACTTCTTGTACAGCAGGAAGACGGTCACTCTTTCCTCCACTCACTCAACACACACTTACGCCGGACCCTGGGCTACCGCTGAGGACACGGGTCAACCGCCTTCCTTCCTCACGCCTTCCGCCCACCCCTACCCAGCGCGGGGCTCTGAGGTGTCAGCAGTGAGCAGGGGGAGTGGAGCTTCCGTTCTGGGGGGGAAGACCAATGAGGGGAGAACGAATTTACCAGAAGGGGTACGTCGGGGGGCACGCAGCAGCTAGGAAGGGGACACGTGTGGGGCAGAATGCATCCCCAGGAGGGCCCTGATGGAGGAAGGGCAGGCGTCAGGTGGTGCGGGGAGGGGGGTGCGGTGGCTGGAAGAGGGCCAGGAGGAGCCCAGTGGGGACAGCCAGTGAGCAAGGGCACGGGAACGGGGGCGGGCATGCGGGTAGGGCCGCCTTGCTCACGGTGAGCTGGTGATACAGGCCAGTATGTCCAATGGAGGCAGACAGGCTAAGCACGGGCCCCGAGGACGACCTCAGAATGAGGCCCGGAAGGCTGCACAAGGGGCCGAGGAAAGCAGGATGTGACTGGGGTGCCCCTCAAACAGGACTGGGTGGGGGACAAAAGTCAGAACGTGTGTGTGTTGGAAACAAAGTGCTTGTGGGGGCCGAGTTTTATGTCACCTACAAGTGCCCACCCCTCAGCTGTGGACGGCAAAGTTTTACGCATTTGGGGCACACTGAACATAAAGACAGGTTCACAGAGGGGCCAGGACTAATCACTCTTGGCGAGAAACATGTTTTCAGGGAGGGGGTCGAGATGCTGGGGTGCGTTTGACAGAATTAAGGTCCTAGCATCTTATTCTGAAGTACAGCTAGGCTGGGAGTTTACCTCCCAATTACACGAGAAGCCAAGTATGACCTGCGATACCCTGAAGCCTGTCACCTCCGACGCGGACGCGGGCATGAGGCCCTTCCCCCCGCCCTGCGTACCTGGAAGTGTGGGCTGGACACACACTTGGCCAGCTGCCGGAAGAGAGGTTCCATGACCTTCACAAATTCCGATGGTTCGATTACGTCTAAGATCTCTTCTAACTCATTTAAGAACATGACTTCTTTCGGACTGTGCGTCTTTGGCCAGTATTTGAGAAGGGCCATCACCACCTACCGAAGAGACAACACACGGCGTGACGTCCGTGATGCCCGGCATCTGTGAGTTAAGAGTTCTGTTTTTCATGAGGGTGTCCCCCCCCCCCCCCGCAAGCAGAGCATCACAAGAAGGTGCTGCTCTGTTCCTTACAGAAGGAACAGCAATTCAGTAAAGTAGCACTTTTTTTTTTTATATATATAATTAGAGAAACAGGTCAAACTTATTTGCTTAAGAAATGCAACTTTAATTTCTGTGACCCCCTCTCTTGGACCGCCACGGGAGTAGGTTCTTTTAGGAATAAATAGGTTAAAAAACAAGCAGTTAGGAGGGGTGAGAGAGAGAACGATGGAGAAACAGGGAGCACATGAGCTCGTGTATTCGTTCGGTGCACAAGCGGCCAGTTCTGAGAGTGTTGGCGACACACGTGCATATGCACAATCCGTTTATCTCCAATCGATCTTTTACGCGTATTTATACGTAAACGTATGTACTACGTGTGTACACGTGGTGTTTCGACTGTGCTAACTAAACTGTGCTAAAATGTATCAAAGGAGAGAGACATGGAGTAAGCTGACGCTGTTACCAGCTCACGCCACGCAGGGCTGCGGAGGGACCCGGGGTAGGGCCCTGCTGTCCCCTGTGTGCGTGACCAGTGACCTCGGGCCGATAACTGCCGCCAGGGGCCGCGAGGACCTTGCATCTGAGCGCTGACCCGCGGACGGCATGGCAGCGCGGCCTCAGATGGGACCCCACCAGGGAGCATCTGTGCGGCCCGCCCTCTCGAGGCACGTTGAGCCGGATGGTGGCAGCTTCCTCGTTTGTGGGGACTGGACCTTGTGTTCCTTGCCCAAGTCAGACGGGTAGAAGGAGTTTCTGTGGGGCAACCTTTCTTCACCTCCCTCCTTTAGTTTCCAAATTTCCTCCTGCAACCACACCAGTAAAGATCGTCCACCCAAAATATCAGATTTGGCTTGGTGAGGATTAAGAATACATATTTCTAGAGGCGAGCCACCTTAATTCTAAAATAGTACAAGGACCCACAACATTTGCACACAAGTACACGTGCACGCTTGCCCATGTACGACAGCAACCAGTCACTCTCAAGCAGCCCTTTGCCGGTCACGGCCGTTTCGGGAACCGCTGGCCCAGCCCCTAGCATCAGGACGGCCGTGACAATCACTGTGAACATCAGCCCGTCTGGGGAGGCTGGTGGCTTCCACCAGCTATGCAGACACCCCTGCAGAGCTCGGCAGGCCAGCTGCTCGCTACCGTGGCTAAAAACATGGCGGGTCTTCGAACAACGTCCGGCTAGGACAGCTCTGTTAATGCTTTTGGCATTCAGGCTCCTGGGTAATCTTTTATGGTATTACATTTTATAAAACCCCAAAATTTATAAGAAAATCCTCCTAGTTCTGAAGTCTGATCTAAACATTTATAGCATGATGATCTCTAAAATTAATTTCTTAAAAAAAATCGATGATTTAATGATTTTTTTCTCCTACTTGTTGCTCAAAATCACTCAGTGAACATTTACTGAGCACCTGCTATCTACCAGCAGTCAGGGAGCCACTGTTAAGAACACAGCAGGTGTCACTCACTTCGCAAAGCCACTCTTCCTTGACGTTTGTCAAATGGAGCTTTATTAGGAAAAATACAGTGATACACGGGACACAGAACACACCTGGTTTAGCTACTCAATGTCTCTGGAAAAGGTGCTGTTTCTGGAATCAGAGCCCCACGCTGGACCTACTTTTCACACTACTGGGAACAACCTATGGCTGGTACCCATGGCTTTGGAGCCTGGCAGTGCTTTGGCGAAGAGGGGCCTGCCTGGGAAGCTGATCTAGGCAAAAGCGGCTCTCCGCACGTCACGCGCCGAACTTTCCTTCAGAACCTCAACAGGCTGCCGCTCTCCGGACAGGGCTGGGGAGGGCAGGCGAGCCCGGGCGTGCATCTAGTGGCTCTGGCCTGGTGCCTGGGGAGCCCCCTCCCCTGAATACCAGGGAAAAAGAGTTCCCGCCAGACCCTGTAGTAAAGTCGAGTAGCCTAAAGCAACAGGTGCGTGAAAACATGATTTTACTTCTGTCCACGATCTGCCGAGCTCCCGTTCTTATAACAGTGTATGTGTTCGACGTGCCCAGAAAGCTTTTCAGCACCATACACAGTTTACAAGTAGAAAGATTAATTCCAGACCTTAAACGGGAGCAACACAGGTCTTTTAAACGTATCATACTTTAAACATTCCTGACCTTGGCCGCATTAGCTTCAGGAGCGCCTTGGGTCCAGGACCCTGAGACCCATGTGTGTGCCGTGTCCTCCTTAGTGCTGCTGAGTGGACACGCTCCTTCACAAGAGTTTACCCGTTCTTTTTATTACCAACAAACTTTCAGTGCTGAAGTAAGACAGATCAGCCTTTGTATTTTCATAATATGTGAATTTCAAAGGAAGGCGCTCACTAAGGCGAGGGTCTGAATGTTTTCAACGTGAAGAAAACTAAACCTGCTTTCTGTGGCCGAGAGGCAGCATTATGTTGTCTGCGCTGTAGGGAATCCAGGAACGAAGTGATGCTGGGTGGCAATCCTGGGGCATGTGGGGGCCCGAAGCTCCTCTGTGCCCGAGATGTCAGGGCCCAATCGCAGCCAGCCCGCCGCCCATCAGCTGCAGTCGAGGGCTCTCACTCCTGCGAGGTTCTACCAGCTCGACCAGTGGGAACTAAACACGAGCCCTGTCAGCCTTCACACTGCTCTCGGGCGCAGGAGAACGGAGGCCTGCTGAAGCAGGACTGGGACCTGGGCTGCGACGGACCCGGCCGGGGTCCGGGGTGCCACACCAAAGGCCTGGTGTGGGGTAAACGCAGCCAAGACCGGGCGGATTCTTTAGCCCCCAAAGAGTACGAGAAACATACACAGTGAAGAGTCAGAAAAGGAAAAGGCAGGTGTTAGAATCTGTTCCCATATTACTTTTTCCAGCAACGGTTCTCATCCTTCATTTTTTTTAATGTTTATTCTTTTTTGACAGAGAAAGAGAGGGAGCACAAACAGGGGAAGGGGCAGAGAAAGAAGGAGACACCGAATCTGAACAGGCTCCATGCTGTCAGCACAGAGCCCGACACGGGGCCTGAACTCACCAACTGTGAGACCGTGATCTGAGCTGAAGTCGGACGCTCAACTGACTAAGCCACCCAGGCACCCCTGGTTCTCACCCTTTAGTTTGGAGACGTCCTTCAAACTCAGAGGAACTGAGCACAGGGCACCACTGGAGAAGAGGCTTTATCCCTGGTGCTTCCCAAGTTTTCTCTCAAGGCGGATACCCTAGTCTAAGTGGGGGAAACACTCCTGGTTTGACACTGAAGTCTGGTAAGTTTGGTGCCTTTCCTTGGGGGCTTCCAGAATCTCAGAGCTGGGGCGGAGGCGTGCGGGGGCCCCGGGAAGAGGAGCTGGGCAGGCGTTGGGGGGGTGATGTCAAGGGCTTTTCCTGAGTTGGTGGGTGACACACGGTGTCCACGTTTGGAGTTTAGAAGCTCAGAAAAAGCAAAAATCAGGAGCCCGTGTAACTTGCAAACAGAGCATTACGGATTCCTCATGCATTTCCACTATAAAACACAGCCTCATGGGACCACTGTGAAAGACGGCCAAGGGGACAGAGAAGATGCCGGAATGATGACATTTGCCTTTCTTATTCCACCAGTAACTTTGAAAAGAATATTCAAACACTGAAACTGGCACTCAGTACTTCTTACTTTTGTTACTCAACGATAAAAAACAGCCAGTTAATAAAAAATGGGCGGTGGATCTAAAGACGTTTGTCCGAGACCCACAGGTGGCCAGCAGGCGCAGGAAGAGATGCCCAACGTCTCCAGTCAAGAGGGGAATGCAAGTCAAAAAGCCAGCGAGAGACACCACCATGCACTCACTAGGTGCTAGAATAAAAGAAGGGACAACAGGTGACGACGGAGAAAGTGGGACCCTGAAACCCCACGTGGCCGCTGCGGAGGACAGTCTGGTGGCCCCTCACAAGGCTAAACACGGGATTCCCGCCTGATCCGGCAATTCCACTCTGAACTGCACGCCCAGCGGGACTGAGAGCAGGGACTTGCACAGACACCTGCACGGCCATGTTCACAGCCACACGGCTCGCATTATCACAAGGGATGGAAGCAAGCCCAGCATCCACGGACAGAGGAGCAGATGAACACCACACAAGGGAGAAAGGGAGAGTGCACGGCCTTAGAGTTCTGGGGATGGAGTTCCGACACAGGCACGGCCTGCACGAGCCCTGAGGACGTCCTACGCGATGCCACCCATCTGAGGTGCCCCGAGGAGGCAAACTTGTAGAGACAGAGGCAGGTGAGAGGTCACGAGGGGGCGGGCAGGGGGGAAGCGGGAGTCGGTGTGGGGGGGGGAGGGGGGGGGACAGAGTTTCTGTCTGGGGCAATGTGATGACAAAGTTCTGGGAACAGTGGTGACAGCTATGTGGCCCTGGGATGTAACTCATGACCCTCATGCACTGAAAATGGCAAATTTCATGTTGTACATGCTTCACCACGATTACAATAATCCATAGCGTAATATACCAAAAAGCCACTGAATGGTACACTTTAAGTGGGTGAATTGTATGGCATGTGAATTATATCTCGATAAAACTGTTAAAAAAAGCACATTCAAAAGCTTAGCCTGGCACCCAACACACTCAACTTTGTTAATCTGGGCCACAACCGCTTTTCATTTCTAAGAAAGATCACACGCCAAGAAACTGGGAGATCTGAACGCTCAGTGGCAGCAACCTGTCACGGTCGACTCAGCGAACACGGAGTCGCTACCCTCGAAGGCGGAAGGAACTTCTCAGGCCGTAAGGCTCTTTGGCACAAGCGTTTCGAGAACTCACTGCGGGTGGTCTGACCGAAGCCGGTTACGAGCGTGGTTAAACCAAGAGCTCACACAGTCCGGCACACGACCCAGCGACCACGACCGCTCAAGCGTGTCACGTTCCAAGGAGTCAAGCCCCGCACAGAGAGGACGGCAATCCGATCGCGTACAATAATCGCCGCAGTAACGGAACTTGTAAGTAAAATCACGACAGTCTGAAAGCACACAGCACGTGCAGGAAATCGGTGCGTCTGTCGGCAGTGTGACTTGCGGTGAGAAGCGGTCTGGACGGCTCGGTGGCCCGCGGACCTACCTCTCGGTACCTACACTCAGGGAAGCCCGCACGTGACGCCACCGCCCGGCCGGGGAAGGTACTCACCGGTTCGGTGAGGGTGCTGTCCTTCTCTAAGAACTGCACGACACAGTACGCCAGCTGGAAAGGAGGAGAGGAAGCGTCAACCCCGTGCTGTGACCCGGCAACGCCGCGTCTCCCGCTGCCACGTGCTGCCCCCGTCCCTCCAGGTGGCGCCCGCCGGGCGGGCTCTGCCGGGGACTGTCGGGGACCAGGTGCAGCAGAAAGCTAAAAAAATCAGGAGATAGGGGCGCCTGGGTGGCGCAGTCGGTTAAGCATCCGACTTTAGCCAGGTCACGATCTCGCGGTCCGTGAGTTCGAGCCCCGTGTCGGGCTCTGGGCTGATGGCTCAGAGCCTGGAGCCTGTTTCCGATTCTGCGTCTCCCTCTCTCTCTGCCCCTCCCCCGTTCACGCTCTGTCTCTCTCTGTCCCAAAAATAAATAAACGTTGAAAAAAAAAATTTTTTTTAAATTAAAAAAAAAATCAGGAGACAGCCTTCTGGACTAACACCAACAGGTAAGCCCGGGGTTGATGGCGATTTTTCTTGTGGTCTTTTTGGAGACTGTAATGAACAAGTGACCTAAGAGCGGGGAAAAACCAAATTAAAATCTGCTTCCATCTTCAACCTCTGAACTATTAATCCCTCTTCTATAGAACAGTTAACAGGGGGCGCCCGGGAGGCTCAGTGGGCTGTCTGATTCTTGGTTTAGGCTCCCGTCATGATCTCACGGTTCGTGAGTTCGAGCCCCGTGTCTGGCTCTGCACTGACAGTGTGGGGCCTGCTGGGGATTCTCTCTCTCTCTTTCTCTCTGCCCCTCCTTCACTGTCCCTTGCTCTCTCTCAAAAATAAGTAAACTTAATTAAAAAAACAATCAACAGGACCACGATCTGGTTGGATATAAAGATACTATCACCAGTTAACAGCAAAGAGAAGAAAAAAAAAAGCCTCAAAGTAAAATACTTCCCAGGAAGCCGACGTCATTAGAATCAAGTCAAGAATAGGCTTTCTGTGATTCATCCCAAGCCGCTCCCAGCGTGAGGGACAGAGGTGCCCACTGGCTGCCAGAGCCACTCAGAGCTGCTGGTGAACGGGCACGTGGCCTGTCCCCGACCCTCGGTACTTGTCTATGCAGGATTCACGGGGGCAAAAGTGAAGGAAAAACCTCCTCTTCTGGCAAAGTGCAGCCAGCTAACTGGGTATCAACCACTTACCGAATTTTCAATGAAACTGTAAGCAGATTTCTGCAAACTGTAAAAAGCCCACAGCTTAGTTAAAAAACTCACAATTTAGGCCATTTCACTGGCTGCAGAGAGATTTTTCCTTGAAGGAGCCAAATTTGATTGATTTATTTTTTAATGTTTATTTTTGAGACAGAGAGAGAGACAGAGCATGAGCTGGGGACGGACAGAGAGACTGAGACACAGAACCCGAAGCAGGCTCCAGGCTCCGAGCTGTCGGCACAGAGCCCGATGCGGGACTCGAACGCATGAACTGTGAGATCGTGACCTGAGCTGCAGTCGGATGCCCAACCGACTGAGCCACCCAGGCGCCCCCCTGTATCCTTTCAATTATCACCAGAAACGACATCTGCAAGGCGACGTGAGCGCACCCCCAGGGAACGGCTGGGGTTCTGTGTCCGAGCTCACTGCCGCTCACATGGAGACACCCAGCTAGTGCACGCCCCCACCGACATAATGCTGCGGAGCACCCCTTACCTGTGGATGGTAGACGCTCAGAGATTTCACTTTGTGCAAAGGTAGCAACACCTTCAATAAGAAAATCTTGTGCTCTTCTTTTAGTGGTAAGGCAAATCCATTAATTATGCTGCGAAAACAGAATGTATTCCAAGTCTGAATACTCACAAATTCCAGGTTAAAAAAAAGCCTTGACTTTCAGCACAACTATCAGTAAGCGTAATGTAGGTTTCACAGAGGCGGACATTATCAGAAATTAGAAAGAAAATGAAATACCTTCCAAGAAGCATAGTCATTTTTGTCTTTGTTAGTAACTAGAAGATAATTCTAAAATTCTGGTTTGCGGGGCGTTACCCACAACAGGAGTCCCTGGGGGCGACACTGGCTTCTTTTGACAGGCCTGGAGGCCGGGCAGCTCAGGTGGGACTCCAGCTCCACAGCTGGCACCTTCCCTTGGCCTTCACCCACTTTTAGGAAGTCACGCTTCCCCCGAGAAATTCGGGTTCATTACCCTAACGCTGGCAGAAGTGAGTCTGTGTGTGCAGAACGGGAGCTGGTTAAGAATCAGCCAGAAAGCTGCTCCCTCCTGCAGAGAAAGGGGGTCTTGATCCTAGTCTTTAAACTGAAGTTTTGGGGGCGCCTGGGTGGCTCAGTAGGTTAAGCGTCCGACTTCAGCTCAGGTCACGATCTCGCGGTCCGTGAGTTCGAGCCCCGCGTCGGGCTCTGGGCTGATGGCTCAGAGCCTGGAGCCTGCTTCCGATTCTGTGTCTCCCTCTCTTTCTGACCCTCCCCCGTTCGTGCTCTGTCTCTCTCTGTCTCAAAAATAAATAAACTTAAAAAAGAAATAAAAAAAAAATAAACTGAAGTTTTGGTCTCTGATGTCAAGTAGCTTATCTACTGGTGCCCAGTTGGGCAAGCAGGCTTCGTTATTTACTATTTATCTGGTTTTATTAGGGAAGCACAGACACGTGGTAGGGCCACAGAGCAGTCGAGCGAGTTCTAGACTGTTCCGTGCCATCCAGGAGGCAGGGTCTCTCTGAAGAGGGCATTAGTGACTACCTGCTCCTTCACATGGGGGAGGCCCACAAGACCAAACAGCTCTTCCAGGGGGATAAAACCAGCGATCCCAGCTGCTGGGAGCGTGGAGGCCTGTGCGCACGCCGTGCCCGGCCGCGCTGGACATCTCACACAGCGCGCCGTCCTCGCGACAGCCCTGTGAGGGGATCATCCCCCACCTTGCTAAGGAAACGGCAGCCGAGAGTGGCTAAGGGAGGTCGTACAACTAGGAAGGGCCCCTGGACCGCTCGCTTCGCTCTCCTGAGCGAGAGAAACCCGCCCAGTGTGCTGACGCAGGTCAAAGCAGAATTCTCCACAAGGACTGACGTTTTTTCAAGTTAGATCTAAAATAGCGAGCACCGTCTTCTCAGTGCGACTGGAGCACAGATCGACTGGAAGCCGACAGTGTTCCCCGAGACAGGTTTCTTGTGTTCCGAAGGCTTTGGGGATCATCAGATTAAACACCAGCGCAGAGGACCCCTCCCCACAGGACCTTCAGCTGCCAATGCAGCTGAGTCCCCAGGGAAGGTGCCGGGAGAGCACTTCCAAGTTGATTTGGCTGTGGAACCCCAAGGCGCTCTCTTCGGGAAACAGCGGGTTGGAGGTCTGATATAAAATCTATAGGTCACTGATGAAAAAAAAAGGGTGGCAAGCGAGAACTCTACTTGGGTGAAGACGGCGAAATTTCTGAAGCGTTAATGTTACAAGTATACATATGAAAAATTTATAAAATGAAAGCAATTAGAAATTTAGCATTTACTCAATACCCCCAAGGTATGATAAATGATCCGTTCTAAATGTCAAAACATAAACCCTCTTCGCCATCTTCAAGGAGGTATGTGGAACAGAATCTGTGCACGGAGCCGTGTCCACAAGAAGGCTTCTTGTCTGGGGGGCTCTAACCCAAGACCTCACCCACCCCTTCCATCAAGCGAGGTCTTGGTTCCTTTGGAAATGGTTTCAATTGCCTCGCTCTGGAGACGGCTGCTCGACTCCGTGAACTGGATCATTCTGGAATAAATTCCACGTCACTGCCAGGAGCACAGCACTCACCTCCCCAGGATTTCCAGTAATTCTGCTATGCCGTTGTGATGCTCTGTTTCATAAATAAACCTAGAAAAAGCAGTTTGCCATTTAGAATGAGACACTGAGGTAATAGCTGGAAAGACCACAATCCTCTGAACGAGGAAATGATGCCCTTGGGGGGAGTGTCACACAGATGCCTGGTGGCAGGCACGCCTCCTGGAAAACTGTCCTGGGGGCGGCTCACCCTTCCCGACGCGACTGTGCAATTTCCGCCCCCAACATTTTATTTTGGGGGTTTTCAATCACAGAGAAAGGTCGAAAGGTCTGTGCTGTGAGCACTCGCCTTCCAGCCACCCCTGTGTGACAACGAGCCACTGCTGTCCTCCTGACCATGCGTACATCCCTCTCCGTCCCTTAGCCTGATTTCTTTGCTTCGTGCCAGCCTGACTTGACGCCTTGCTCAATTTTAAAGCCTCTGAGAGTTAGGCCAGTCTGTGCAAGGGCAGAAGCTCCTTCCTTCCCACTGGGCCCTCTCACCTATGTCTTCACAGACACCCTGCTCGGCCCCCACGCTGCTCCAAGCGCCACCTTCTGGAACCCCGATGTGGGCAGCTGATCTGCGTCCTCTGAGAAGCCTCTCCTGCTGTGCCCACGTCAGCCTGAGGACAGGCGAGGACTTTCTGTCACCATGTCCCCGGTGCTAGAGCATCTGTCCCATGTCTGAACACGTGCGGTAAAAGGCTGGGGACACCAAGGAGGGCAACGTGTCCCCACCACCAGAGGGTTTCCCCAGAAGGCAGGAGCTCACTCCCGCCCACGCCTCGCCGTGCGCCTGTGTGGTAGCAGTGGTGTCTGAGAAAGGTTTCTGCCTCTCGCTCGACAATGAAGTTTAGAGGCGGCTCCAAGCCTAAAATAAGAGTTTGTGATGATTACAGAAACCTGACTCTGAAATCTCGTCCTTGTTGGAAACAAGCGGAACGGGGCTGTCAAGGTAAAGAACAGGTCAGATGCCCACAAGATGGGAGAGATTTCCAGGGGGTGGGCCTGAAGATTTCTACGTTTTCGAGCGACCAGGATTCTTCAAGGCTGTGGGGCCTCACCGGGGCCCTGCGGGAGGTTAAACGGCGTGGAGGGGAAGGCAGGGCGAACGCGGGGGTCTGGGAACTGGAGCGGGGTGGGCCGCAGGTGGGCAAGGGGTTCACGTGGCGGTCGGGGTGAGCGCCTCACGCAGGCTGGCGGCGGCGCCTGAGCAGAGAACCATGGTGCCACGGACACGAGTGTGGCCACAGCACCGAGGTGAGGTGGGGATTCACCCAGACGGCCCGGGGCGACCTGGGCGGCAGGAAACGGGCACTGCGGTCATATTGCAGGTGACGCGTTCGAGCCGCTGCTGGACACGTCTCTCATGTCCCCTCCCTCCCCCCACCTGCCTAGAGACTGGAGGATGTCCCCAGGGAGTCCTGCCCTCCGTGGTGCATGCCCACGGACAAGCACTTTAATTTACAGAACTCCACTGGACGCTCCCTTGTGTTTTGCTTGTTTTCTGGGTTTACGGGTGCCACGTCGTAGCTTTGTAGGAAGTGCCGCCATGTCATCCGAGCGCCCTCGTTGGCGAGCTGGGGGCTGGGGGAGCAGTGGGCTGCACGAGGTGCCCAGAGATCCCGGAGCTGGGCTCTGGGCCTTGGGAAGAGGGGCCGGACCCTCAGAGTCGCGCGGGATCCAGCCACACTGGCCGACACGCATGGACAAGGACGGCCTTCAGCTACAATCCGTTTTGTTCTCCTGAGTCAACATGACTATATTCTTACTGATAAAGCCTTCGTTGCTAATTATTTTAACCTGAACTGAAGGAGGTATAAAAACGAGAAAATTAGTACGATTCTCCTTCTTATTCTTCCAGACAGGAAAGAGAGGAAGTTGCAGATGGGAAGAGAGCCATAAAGACGCATGCGGAACAGGCCAGCGTTTCTCACTTGTCCAACTAAAAAGGAATCAGGACTCTCTAGAAGCTGAGCCAGAACCTGCTTATCAGAGACCGTCTCTGAAACGGACCTTCCCCCCTGCAGGACGTGCTCTGAGCCGCACATGAACAGGTGGGACCTGTCTCCCTCTCTGTGCATCTGTTGTCCTGTGAGTTGGTCAGATCGACACAGAAGGCAGGGTGAATGTGCTTCACTTCCTGGCCGAGTCTCGCAGAGGCTTCTTCCCTCCTGGAGGCCGGCTGCAGCCCTGCCCCGAGCCACCCGGACTGGCCAGCCCACCGCAGGCCGTGTGCAGCACCAGACCTGCCCACGGGGCCCAGTTCCGATTACAGAACTGTGAGAAGTAATAAATAAATTAAAAAAAAAATATGATAGTTACAGAGAAGACAGCTGAAACACAAAAGTGCCACACTCTAGCACAGAGCACTCAGAATTGAATTATGTGCAATAACTTTGGAATAGTAATCTATTTAAATATTTTATTTATTATATTGAGGTTCTTTAAGGTATGAGACCTTTTTTAAAAAAAATTTTTTTTTACATTTATTTATTTTTGACAGAGAGAGAGAGAGAGAGACAGAGCACAAGTGGGGGAGGGGCAGAGGGAGAAGGAGATGCAGAATCTGAAGCACACTCCAGGCTCCGAGCTGTCAGCACAGACCTCGACGTAGGGCCTGAACCCACAAACCGTGAGACTGTGACCCGAGCCGAAGTCAGATGCCCAACCGATCGAGCCACGCAGGTGCCCCGTGGTATGAGACCTTTTAACACAAGTGTTGATTTGTGATTCTGCTATCTGAACAAAACCTATGTTTTAAAGAAAAAACCTCACTTTAGGTGGACCTTTAATTTTAGGCCTAAAAGATCAGAATTTAAACTGTCCCTGTTCTTCGTTGTTTAAACGATGTACATAACATCTTGATAGATAAGTATATCAGCCACATAACGATCCTGTTCAAGAGGAAGCATGATGCCAAGAAACGTGAGCTGGGAACGTGACATTTAGGAATCGCGATGGCATTCTCTGACCGCAGTCGGTGCCGGTCCTGGGATGTAGGGACCTTGGAAGGAGCTCAAAGGAAGACCACACACACCGGGAGCTCTGACACCGGACTGTTGTATCAAGTGTGAAGAGACAGCCGCAGACCCCGGTGACCACTGGAGGGTGGGGTGGGGGCACACCAGGGCCGGGCTGGGCACGGGACAGGGCCGGGCCCTGGAATCCCCAGAGGCTGCTGGTCTCCACGGTGGGATCTCACTTCCCACATCCAGTGTCTCCATGTGTCTCAGGGCCCCTCTCCTTCTCCCTTGCTGGGTCATGGTGTCTAAAAAGGGACCCGCCGTCCTCTGTGGCGCTCCGGGCAAGGGCCTGTACGTCACCTTCACTCTGGCACTGTGGCCAGACTGTGTGAAACCTGCCTGCTTTCTTACCTCACAGAGGGGCCTGCCCACGGAGCCTGTCACCGCTAGGATTTGTCACCACTGGGACCCGTCCTGGAGTCAGGGACGCCCAAAGTCTTAGAATACACCACTCATTCGGTAAGCTTTCCAGGGATGGGTAAGAAACCACGTTAACTCTCTCATCCATCAACATTCATCTGATGCCACCACGGGCTGGGCGTGAAGCTGGCCCTGAAAGCGTGCGGTGTTTGGCCCACACACCCCCTGCCTATGGGGAGGCCTGTCGGCCAAGCCAGGGGCTGCGGTGCGTCCTGGTGGGGGGCTGTGTCCGGAGGCCTTGGGAGGCTGTGGAGAAGGGCAGGTGGAAAGAATGTTCCAGGAGGGTCAACAAAGGCCGCCGAGGCGCTAGTGTGGAAGGAGCCGGAGGTGAGCAGAGACACAAATGAGGAGGATGGAAGGGCGGCCTGGACGCGCACACGGGCCTCGCCCGGGGCTCATGCCCAATCACCAGTGGCCCGTGTGACTCAGGCAGCAGCAGAAACACGGGGATGTCGGCAGGCAGGTGGAGGGGTGTTCAGACGGTAAGAACCAACGAGAGGCGGGGGCCAGGGTGGGGGTGGGACTTGCAATGTCATGGAACATTCTTTCAAGAGCCGCAGGGCTGTGCCCTCCCCCAGGTAAACCCAGGCAGGGCAGCCTCTGTGGTCGTGCAGGCCTAGGGACAGCCGGGCCCACCCGCACCTGCCGTGGCCAGCAGGGCCTCTCCTGTCCCGGGTACACGCGGCTCCCCAGGCCTCTGATACAATTCTCCATCTTATGAGTTTCTAAGGATCCCTGCTTTACTCCTCACTCCTGCCTCTCCGAGATGCACGGGGAGGGTGGAGTAACACACAGGCAGAAGGACGGACCGTTGGCTCTGGACAGGTTCCGGACGGACCCGCACCCAGGTTAAGTGGAAACAGAAACACAGGAAGGCCGAGTGGGGAGGTGCTGGGGGTGGGTGAGGGAGGGGAGCAGGCAGAGAAGGAGGGGTGGGGGGGCAAGGGAGGCCGCCCCCACTCCCCAGTCACCTGCCAAACGGAAGGATGGGGTGAGGGGAGCATTAGGTGTGGATGCGAACATCATCATGCAAAAAGAGAGCTGTTACCCCCACACGTCGACTTACCTATAAAATATATTATTTATCTGTTTTCTGATGTAAGCTCTTAAGCCTAAGAATTTTCCATAGATTCTGTGAAGGGTAGTTTTAAGAAAGTCTCTCTCTCGAGGATCTTCACTGTCAAAGAGCTCTAAAAGCTTCAAGAAGAAAAAAGACACTTAGTGGCTCAGGATTCCCGCTCGGTAGATTACGGCTTTTGTAGTTTCAGCTAATTTGTACCTACCTGCAATACAAATTTCTGATCAATATATTTCTTCGCTATATTAGGTTGGAAATCTGGAGACTCTAAAAAATCTTAAGAAAAATTCATAAACAAGCTAGAAGGAAAAAAACAACAACAATGAATCAAATAACATGGTATTTTATGAGATGGAGATCAAAGACACCCATGAGTTGAATATCTGCCTGAAAATATTAGCCTTAAAAAATAAAGCCACGTTATCTACAGAATTAATGCCAAATTACATGGCTTAATCAACTTATAACTGACGACAGTAATTATTTTATTTAGCTAAGAACCACAGACTATACCCTAAGTGGCATTTAAGCAAAATGGTACCCTTGGCCGATGTCACCAATGCTTAACTGACGCTGGTCAGAGACCACAGCGCGTAGGGATCTACATCCTGCCACCTACACGTGTCCTGGGCAGAGCCGGACGGACTGGAAGCTGGGATGTCTTGGCGAGCGGGTCCCAGTCGCAGTCACCCACGGCTGGGAGGTCCCTCCCCTGCATCAGAGGGTTGCCTGCTGTTGTGGTTACACAGCAATCCCACCTGCCTTGGCGGGATGTTCTGCCACCGAGACAGCCCCCCTTTGTGATCTGTTCCCCATCTAGCTCGTTCCCAGCTTCCACCTTTCCGTCTCCCTTCCTGCGGGTGACCCAGACCCTGACCTGGCACACGGCCTGCACACACTCTGCTCGTGCTGGGCTCCGTGCCTTCTCAGGCGTCCAGCCTCATCAACGACCAACTTTTTGCTTTAGAAATGTGTTAGAAAAAGGTGTCAGTCAGCGGGTGAGCTCTGGGGTGCGCTGAATCTAGGTACCGTAAACAGGAAGTGTCTGCAAAGGGCTTCAATTCCATGGCTATCAACCAAGCAGTCATTTCCACTGCAGACATACAGACAACTCTGTATCTTTGTAGTTGGGGTAAAGTGTTCAAACAAACAAAAATGCCATTTGATGTTCTCACTTCTGCTGAAATGCCTTCCTCGTATGCACAGGTTTACAAATCAGAGGTGCACCTGCCACCAGCTGGGGCTTGAGGCCTTAGGGCCAGCGCACTTGCTTTAGAGGAAAACCTCACAGACACACACATTCAACTCCTGCCCCGGTTTCGGGGGCGCTCCCAGAGTTCAGTACCTGTAGATGAGGCCAGGCCGCCTCTAACGTTGGCTCGTCCTCCTCGGGGTCAAATTCTGCTCCCGTAGGATTGGAGGAAGGTGGTAACGTTCGAAACATGTTAACTGCAAACTGAAATCCACATATTCTAGAATTATAACCAGGGCATTAAAAATATTTACAGATAACAGTTGAAAGAACATTTACAGAAAACATTAAAAAAACATTTACAGAAAAATATTTAATTCTAACAATTGCTGCTTCCGGTGGTGGTTGGGCTCGTCCTTATTCTCAAGATCGAGAAGCAGTGTGGATCCCCAAGGAGATTTTGGGTCAAAACTGCGGCAGGAAACGCGGCCGTGGACAGGTGGCCACCCCGAGACTCCTGCCTCACTCTGAGCCGCCAAACTCACGGGCGGCTACCACCAACCGGTGCCGGTGGGCAGTGGGGAGGTCAAGGTCTCCACTGTGGGTGCAAAGCGAGGAAGCAGGCATCGTGCTGGGAAGGAAGGGTGAGATTATGAAGGGAACAGCGGAGACTGAACGACCGGCAATGGAGCGCCAGCCCCTCGTGTGAGCCTGCCCCAGGGGGCCCCTGCGAGCCACAGAGGACAGCCAGCAGAGGGCCCAGGGCTACACGGTCATGATCTTACTCTGCGGTCATGATCTTACTCTGCGTGGACTCACCAAGAAATGACTTGAGATTTCTCTGGACTTTGAATGAACCCCTCATGCAACTCGCTGCCTGGTTTTCTTTATATTGTCCTTTACCACGGACTCCCACCCCCGTTCCGTTTATTTCCAGCTTCATAAAAGTCAGTGTTTTACGACAGACGTTTCTACATGAAGTCTAGAATTCTCTGGAGCGCAGGTACACTTTAGTGCCCACATGGTTAATCTCTAAATTAAGCACAACATACACGGACAAATCGGTGATATAAAACGTTTGGTTCTTCTGTATCATCGATTTATAACCCACTCTTTCTTTATAGTAATTTAGATACGATTAGTTACCTTACGGAATCTCTGAACCCGCCATATGCTGGTTACAGAACTGGGCTCCGGTGACTGGCTCTCACAGACTAGCAGAGCAAGACCTCTGCCCCTCCCCACCCCTCAAAGCACAAAATCCAAACACCGGCCACACAAGGTTAAGACCCAGCTCCATGACGGCGTGCAGGACGTCCTTGTGGACAGTCCAGGGCAAGCTTGCCATCCAGGCATCCAGTCTCAGAGAGACGGAGCTAAAACCCCAGGTCATCCGCTGTGCTTCCTCCCGTCTTTACTGTACTGACCCTGAACTCTGAGCCTTAACATCATGTTTCGTGAAGGAAAACACCCCCTCTTCAAGCCATCAGCTACAAAAGCCCCGAGCATGAAACGTTTGTTGTCTCTGTTGTCTGAGACGAGGAGTAGGTGCAAAGAATCAGAGCAATGGGGCTGAGACGGTGCAGGAGTGGAAGGAACAAAAAAATGGCTGGAAATCCAGAAACAAGTAAAAAAAAAAACCCTTAGAAAAAAAAGAGAAAATACTCCTAAAACGTAAGTAGAAAGTAAACCTGGGAACCTGGGGACAGGGTCCTGAAGAGACCTCCCAAACAACAGGGGACTAAGCAACAGAGGCTGTGACAGGTGCTGCCAGGTGGATGGGGCATGTCCCCCATCACCGGCCCCCAGGGGACGGGGCAGTGAGGGACTCTTCCAGCATGCTGACCCCGAAGCCCACAGAAGCGAGCAGGCAGACTCGAGGGACTCCCACACCAAGGGAAGGCCACACCCTGGTGGGTCCCGCTCCCCTGGGGCTTGCAGAGGGCAGCAGACCGGCCCTGGGACCCCCAGCCTTTTGCCCCTTCCTTCCAGGGTTAGGGAAGCGTGGAGAGTAGAGTCAGTTGGGATCTGGGGCCCGTAAGGGAGTGTGGCATTCATGAGCTGGGTTTTCTATGCTCTCCCTCAAAGCCAGATGGCTGGGGGCTCCCACAGTCACCCAGAGACTGGGGATGCTTGAAGAGAGTGAGGTGGGGGAGAGCCGCAGGCTGAGCACAGGAGGGTAGAGCCCACGTGGTGTCCCCGGGCGGCCAAGAAGTCGGGGGACACGCGATGTGCCTGCCTCCCTTGGAGACTCGCCGGAGAAGCCTGAGTCCCACACGGGACGGGACTGCCATGCAGGTACAGGGGAGCCGCTCGGGCCCAGCCAGGCCCCCCTCACGTTCCTCAGCGGCCAGCCCCCAGAGAGACTAACCAGGGCCAGGAGAGCAGGGCCTGACGGACCACAGCCAGTGTGGGAGCCCCCCCCCCACTCCCTCCATCATCGAACACTAATCTGGGCGTCAACGGGAAGGTAACTGCGGCCAACATCTACAGTCTCAGACTGAGCACAGATCACCCTCGAGGACACGGGGGGCCTCATCCACTCGGCTGGCAAGCCTGAGGAGCAGAGCTTTGGGTTTTCCTGGGGAAGAAGAAACCCCCTGGGGGACAGCATCAGCTCCTGCCCGAGGGAGGTCCTGGAAATCCGTCTCTCAGGTTCTCTATCCTACTGGTAGTTTCTCTGATCGACCTCCGACGGACACACCTGGCTAGTTAGATTCTTAGTCAACTGGCTCTATTCTACCGGAAGTGAAGCTAAGGACTGCGTTCCCGGGTGAAGCCAGGCGCACCGTGTCACCAAATCCCAGACGTGGAGTCAGGAGTCTGCGGGGCTGCTGGACCAACTTGCTTGTAACGCAGAAGTCCTCATTTCAGTATCCCTGAAGCACAACCATCCCCAATCCGGGAAGTTTTATTAGTGGCCAACTCTAATTGGCGTAAGCTCTTTCTTTCACAAGACAAAAAAAACCCTCACGCCGTAACTTCCACTCACCTTTCCTACCACATGACGCTCCATTAATTCAACGCTCGTCTCTAGAAAAGGCTAAATGTACTAAAACAAACATCTGGAAAAGAGCAGAAGGCAAGCGGCAGGCCACCTCACATTATTCTTGGGTTTCAAAACTTCTTTGCACAACAGCTGCAGGGTCAAGGGAGCGGAGCGCCGTGTGCTGACGTCTGCGTGTCTGGACGGGGTTCGGTCTGAGCACCACGCGAGGCGGTCTTCATCGTCCTCGTGCCACAAAAACCCACGGGGAGATGTGGACCAGACGCATTCTCACGCACCGAGTGAGTGTGCGCCCCGAGGTGCGGACCCAGCCAGGATCAGACTACGCAGACAGGCTGGCAAGGCTGCCTTCTGACTCAGAAGCAGGCCCTGCACAGGGAAAAACCTGCCCACGCCTCGGTTTTCTCACGTGTTGAAAGTGAGTGAATCTTCTCTCGGCACCGGGCCCGTGTGAAACGGGACAGCAACGCGCATGCACGGTTTCCGCGCACGTGGGCGCACACCGCGCGGGGTGGGACTGACCCTGTAATACGAGGAAGCACCTGCTCTCTGGACACTCCCGCTTTCGGTGTTTAAAATCACCCCTGTGGGTGCTCCCCTCCAGAGGGCTGCATTTATGGAATTAGATGCAAACCGAACTGGCGTGGGAAGTAACCTTATGGGAAACGGCTGAGATTCCACAGCATCCTGACGCCTTTCTGGATCTGTAGTACTCACGACCAATGGGTGAACTAATAGAACGTTCATGCCCTGAGGTACAGCAGTACCTGAGGTACAGTTCATGTAACTGAGGTACAGCAGAACATACTAAGGCTGACAACAGGAAGGGACACTCTTAGGAACAGCACCGAGAGTCTGATTTCAGAGACAATGAGGAAAGAAAGGTTGATTATTCAGTCCTTCCTTCTCGACCACAAAGGCCGTTCCGCTATGTTGTTTATTGTTCTATTCACGTGCAACGGGATTTATAAAGGTTGAGTCCACCCAAGGCCAAATCTCCGTTTGTCTAGATGCTCTTCCTCCCACAACAGAAACAGATGCATTCTGGGGCTGGCGGGGTGAGGGGAAAAGCAGGAAGTTTTTTCCCCAACGTTTATTTTATTTCCTGAGAGAGAGAGAGAGAAAGACAGAGAGAGAGATAGGGAGGAAGGGAGGGAGGGAGGGTGGGAGAACAAACAGGGGAAGGGCAGAGAGGGAGACACAGAATCTGAAGAGGCTCCAGGCTCCGAGCTGTCAGCATGGAGCCCGACGTGGGGCTCGAACCCATAAACCGTGAGATCATGACCTGAGCCAAACTTGGATGTTCAACTGACTGAGCCACCCAGGCAGCTGTCAGCATTTTTTTTTTTTTAACATTTATTCATTTTTGAAAGACAGAGACAGAGCGCAAATGGGGAAGGGGCAGAGAGAGAGGAGTCACAGAATTTGAAGCAGGCTCCAGGCTCCAAGCTGTCAGCACGGAGCCCGATGCGGGGCTCGAACTCACAAACCAAGAGATCGTGACCTGAGCTGCAGTCAGCCGCCCAACCGACTGAGCCACCCAGGCGCCCCAGCATTTTTAAAAAATGGAACACTGTGTTTGGAAATGTTACATCAAATCTGAAAAAGCCAACAGGCAACAGAATAGACCACTGCAGCTGGGTATGATACAAAAACCAAAAATACAAATGGGAAACTAACGTGAACACCTTCTCCACTAACAGTGACATAATTAGGGAATGTAATTAACAGGAGGAGCCCAGGAACACAGTCCCAGAAGTGACCCCTTGGTCACTAGGAACTCACTGCCCAGTCACAAGGCCTCAATGGAGAGAGCATAAACCCTAATAAAGGGCACAGAAGAATATTCAAACAAATGAAGGAATCTTCCCTTCCCTGGTGTGGGGTGACGTCCTATTACAAAGATAACCTCTCCACAAGGCAACCTGCACACTGAATGCAATCTTAAACATAATTCTAACTGGATTTTTGGTGAACCCAAATAAGGTTAGGTGAATGATAAAAATCCTAGTGGCAATCTTAAGAGAAAACCTGTGCATTTCCTAATTAGGGAGGTTAGCTCAAGCCTGCTCTCATGGTAGGGTCCAGGTGTTACCCCAGGAATGTGCACATTCCGCAGGAGACTGAAACCCAACAACATCAATACTCACACTGAAAGCAAGTCGCTTGCATACCCTCATCAATCAAAAGGCGCAGACCTCTGACTGAATAAAGTAACCCTCAGCTCCTTACTGTCAGCAACAAGCCTGCTTTGAATATAAAAACACAAATTGGTCACAAGTAAAAGTAAGGAAAAAGACATTCCAGGTTCACATGAGTCAAGAGAGAGAGCAGAAGTGGCTATATTAACATCAAAGTGGTTTTCGGAGCAATTAAGATGACCAGGGATAAAGAGGATCACTCCATAACGATAAAGGAGTCAACCAATAAGTAATACTAATATCTATGCACTGAATGACACGGTATAAAACTTGACAGAACTGTAAGAAAAAGACAATAAGCAATTAGAAAATGAACAGCCCTGATTACAAGAGCACCAAAAGATGAAATATTTATGAGCCTAAAAAAACACATGTAGGATCTGTATGCTGAAAGCCACAAAACGATGCCAAGATGGAGACATACTGTGTTCACGGACTATGGGTAAGGTATCTGCTCTCCCCGAATCTGCAGAGTAGTGCGATTCCAATCGAAACCCCTGAAGGATAGTCTGTAGATAAAACCAAACTGATTCTAAAATGTATATGGCAAAGTAAAATAACTAGATAGGCAAACAGCTTTGAGAAAGAAAAACAGGATCGAAGCATTCACACTACCTGATGTCAAAATTTACTATGAAGTGACATGACAATAATGAAGACAGTGTGGTATCGGCGAGAAGATCCCTAATCAATGCAACAGAACAGGGTCCAGAAACAGACTCACAAATATGGTCAACTGACTTACGACAAGGGTGCAAAAGAAATTAACCATTTCAAAGAATGGTTAGTCCTTTCAGTAAGTGGAATAGTTGGACAGCCATATGCTACAAAATGAACCTCAGCCAAAATGAATCACAGACCTAAATATAAAATATACAGCTATAAAACCACAGGGGTGCCTGGGTGGCTCGGTCGGTTAAGCATCTGACTCTTGATTTCGGCTCAGGTCATGATCTCACACGCTGACAGCACGGAGCCTGCTTGGGATTCTCTCTCTCCCTCTCTCTACCCCTCCCCTCCCCAAGTAAGCAAACATTAAAAAAACCCTATAAAACCGTAAACATTTTAAGAGAAATATCTTTGTGAGCTTGGGTTAGGCAAAGACTTCTCAGATATGATACCGAAAGAAACAAATCATAAGTCAGACTTCATCGAAATTAAAACTCTGTAAAAGACACTGGGTTAAAATAAAAATATAAGCCATAGACTGAAAGAAGGTAGACTGGCAAAGGTTTGGATGTAGAATATGTAAAGAAGCCTCCAGCTCAATAATAAGAAAACAAACAACCCAATTAAAACATGGGCAAATGATCTGAATAGACACTTCAGCAAGGAAGATCTACAAATGATGAACAAGCACAGGAAAAAATGTTCAGCATCATCAGTCACTAGGTAAATGCAAATCAAAGCCAAAATGAGAGGGGCACCTGGCTGGCTCAGTCAGTAAAACAGGTGACTCTTGATCTCAGCATCGTGGGTTCAAGCCCCACGTCGGGTGGAGAGATTACTTGAAAATTAAAAAAAAAAAAAAAAAGCCAAAATGAGGTTAAAGGACTGAGGACCCCGGTGTTGACAAGGATTCAGAGCAACCTCAATCCTTACACCCTGCTGGCACGGAAAGTGATTTAGGAAGTTAAACATAGGACATGACCCAGGAGTCCTGCCTGTTTACCCGAGTTAAGTGAAAACCTATGTCCAAAACTTGCACGTGAATACTTACAGCAGTTCTATTGCCCCACATGCCCCTCAACTGGGGAATGGATAAACCATGGTACGTCTATGTAGTGAGATACCACTGAGCAGCTAACGGGAACAAACCGCTGGGGTGGACCTCGAACACATTATGCAGAATGAAGGAAGCTGGATTCAAAAGGCTACAGAGCGTATGAGCCCACCTCTGTGACATTCTGGAAAAGACGATACGGAAGAGCTGCGGACTGATCAGTGGTGGCTAGGGACAACAGGGGAGAAGTCTTGACTATACAAAGGAGTGGCAAAATAATTTTTTGGGAGGGTAATGAAACTGCTCTCGATTTTGGTCGTGGTGGTGATTACATGGTTATATGTATGTGTCTGTTCACTAAAAAGACTGAACTTTGCTGTATGTAAATTAAGAATTAATTTTAAAACATGCTATGAAAGGATACTTCTTGCCCGTAAGTTCCCAAACCTCGGTTCACAACGTCCTTAGCATCTCAGGAGTTTCTCCACTGTGCCCCTAGATCAAAAGAAATACTCTTCCACTTAGGAGCTTTAAAAACGCCCAGCTTTACTGGGGTACAATTGAGATACAATTAACGGTATGTGTTTAAAGTGTACAATCTGATATTTAAAAAAATGTTTTTATTTTTGGGGGTGGGGTGGGGGGGAGCAGAGAATCCGAAGCAAGCTCTGCGCTGGCAGCCAAGAGCCTGACGCGGGGCTTGAACCCACGAACTGTGAGATCAAGACCTGAGGTGAAGTTGGACGCTTAACTGACTGAACCACCCAGGTGCCCCTCTAATCTGACATGTTCATCATATGCATACATCTGGGAAACCATCATACAATCAGGATAATAAACACATTTGTCATCCCCCAGGGTTCTCAGAAGCCTTCTGAAGAAATGGTAAACATACACCGGTTGGCTAGAAATGGGTACGGGTAGAACTGGGGAGGTGTGGAGTAAGAAGAAATATTAACTGGTGCGTATTTCGATCAGAAAACAAACGTGCATTTCTTTGATGGTTTGAAAACATTAAGCCAAGGAGGACTCTCCAAAAATAGTAAGAACAAATCTCAAAGCAGATATTGATATTACTGACACTGAAAGTAGAAAAGTCCCTCTCTGGATTTCAGAAAGCACCACACGTTTTAGTATGTTGAAAGTTCCCTGCTGATGTTTGCTTCTCTAACCCATGCTCCTGTGACTGGCTAAACAAAAACAACGAAGCCGAAAGGGGAATGCATGATTTAAATCCTCACTTGAAAGAAATCTGTAGACTATTTGAAGCTTTCCTGCTTAATATACTATCTTCTTTAACCAAAACGTGCATTCCTCTCCCATTTCCAAAGCATCTTCACCCTCACAACACGTAGTACTTTCCAGAACACACTGTAAGTATCAGATGTGAAAACAGAGAAGAACGTCAACTCTCATGTGAGTACAGGACAATCACCCTGGGTCTCTGGGCAGTAAACCCCTCATAGGGACCCAAGAAGAATTGCTTTGCTCTTAATGGAAAATGCTGACTTGAACCCTAAGCATCAAAGAAATGACTTGTAAAGCACTATCTGGTCATTTACAAGCAGTAGAGAGGACAATGACATGATGGGCTCATTTTCCCTGGAAACCTAGCCAATGTCTTGGTAAGAAGAGCATCACCATCACACCACGTATACAAAGTTTCTTACTGTTGTTTTATTTATTTTGGGATGCCTGGGTGGTTCCGTCAGTTAAGCGTCTGACTTCGGCTCAGGTCACGATTTCATGGTTTGTGAGTTCAAGTCCTGCATTGGGCTCTGTGCTGATGGCTCAGAGCCTGGAGCCTGCTTCAGATTCTGGGTCTCCTCTCTCTGCCCATCCCTCTCTTGTGATCTGCTCTGTCTCTAAATAAATAAATTAATTAATTAAAAAAAAAAAAGGAGGGGCGCCTGGGTGGCGCAGTCGGTTAAGCGTCCGACTTCAGCCAGGTCACGATCTCGCGGTCCGTGAGTTCGAGCCCCGCGTCAGGCTATGGGCTGATGGCTCAGAGCCTGGAGCCTGTTTCCGATTCTGTGTCTCCCTCTCTCTCTGCCCCTCCCCCGTTCATGCTCTGTCTCTCTCTGTCCCAAAAATAAATAAATGTTGAAAAAAAAAATTAAAAAAAAAAAAAAAAAAGGATCTTGGGCGCCTGGGTGGCTCCATCAGTTAAGCGTCTGACTTCGGCTCAGGTCACGATCTTACAGTCTGAGTTCGAGCCCTGTGTTGGGCTCTGTGCTGACAGCTCAGAGCCTGGAGCCTGCTTTGGATTCTATGTCTCCCTCTCTCTCTGTCGCTCCCCTGCTTGTGCTCTGTCTCTCAAAAAATGAACGTCAAATTTTTTTTTAAAAATTTGAGGGGCGCCTGGGTGGCGCAGTCGGTTAAGCGTCCGACTTCAGCCAGGTCACGATCTCGCGGTCCGTGAGTTCGAGCCCCGCGTCAGGCTCTGGGCTGATGGCTCAGAGCCTGGAGCCTGCTTCCCATTCTGTGTCTCCCTCTCTCTCTGCCCCTCCCCCGTTCATGCTCTGTCTCTCTCTGTCCCAAAAATAAATAAACGTTGAAAAAAAAATTAAAAAAAAAAAAAATTTGAGAGACAGAGAACAAGTGGGGGAGGGGTGGGGGGGAGAGAGAGAGAGACAGGATTTGAAGTGGTCTCTGTAATGACAGCACAGAGCCCCACGTGGGCCTCAAACTCATGAACCATGAGATCATGACCTGAGCCGAAGTCAGAGCCACTCAGGTGGCCCAGAAGCGACATCTCTAACAAGCACCCAGGTGGTGCTGATGCTGCTGCCTTGGAGCAGTGTGCTTCTGGAAGAGTGGTTCTCACCCTCTGGTTTTCAGACCCCCTTAAATTCCTAAACGTTACCGAGGACCCCAAAGAGCTTTGGCTTATGAGTCATTTCTGATGTCAACTGCGTTAGAAATTAAACCAGAAAAATTAAAAAAAACATGAATCCATTAAAAAATACTAAGCCCAGGGGTGTGTGGATGGCTCACTCGGTTAAAGCGTCTGCCTCTCGGTTTTGGCTCAGGTCATGATCTCATGGTTCGTGGGTTCAAACCCTTCATCGGGCTCCATGCTGACAGTATGGAACCTGCGTGGGATTCTCTATCTCCCTCCCTCTTTGCCCCTCCCTCACTCAAGCTGTCTCTGTTTCTCTCAAAATAAATAAACTTAAAAGAAGGAAAAAAAATCAGCCCACCGTGTCAATACAAATGCTATTTGAATATTTAAATAATTTTCCGTAACAGTGTTAGTTATTTCATTAAATCTCATGTTACAGAAAATACAGGTGACCCTTGAACAATGCAGGGGCTAGAGGGACCAATCCACCGCGCAGTCGAAAATCTGCGTATAACTTCCGACTCCCCCCAGAACTTAACTACTCATTGCTTACTGTTGACTGGAAGCCCTACTGATGACATAAACACCAATTAACACACATTTCGTGTTTTATATGTAGCATATATATTCTTACAATACAGTGAGCTAGAGAAAAGAAAATGCTAAAAAAAAGCATAAGGAAGAGAAAATACACTTATGGTACTGTACTGTATTTATATTAAAAAAAAAAAAAAATCCGGGTATAACTGGACCTTCCCAGTTCAAACCTGTGTTGTTCGGGGTCAAACTGTATTTTGCAAAACAAACACAAATGTAGTGAGAAGAGTGGCTTTTTTTACATTTTTGCTACTCTCTTTACTGTCCGGCTTAATAGAAAACGGATGGGTTCTCATGTCTGCTTCTACGCTCTGAATGTTGGTTTGGCTGAAATACAGGAAGTAAATGTCTCTTACGTGGTGCAGCTTGGAAAAGGGAGCAATAATTAATAGGTCCTTTTCAGAGAACCGTGGACTTCTTTGAAGCTACACCCAACTGACAAATGGTAGTTTCTCTTAGCGGTGAGGTGGTCTCTACGTTAAAACCCAATGGTGCCTCTTGCACTTTGAATGGCTCTCTGGCTCACCCACGGTTACGGAACATCGTTTATCGGTCATGGGGAAAATACCGGTTCAGCGGGTCATGTAGATCTTCCAGTGGGGACTCATTTCGTCACATGTACTAAAAATCCCATCTGTTCACAGCGTCGCTGATCTAAGCAGGAGAGCCCGGGGCCCCGGGTGGCTGATGCTTGCACTGAGTGGATACAAATTTTTCAAAATGCAAACTTTTGCCCCAAAGCTCAAACTTTGCATTGACAACAAACACTCTCACTTATTTTCCTTTAAGCGACATTCTCATTCTGTTTATTTTTTGAGAAATGCTTGCTAATGTTCATTTGAATCACCAGTTTGTCTCTGAGTCACTTAAAGTAAAAACGGGTGTCTGTGAAAACGGTGGTTTTTCTATCAGTGTACTGACTATAAGAACAAAATGCCAATGCCTGAAAAACAGATTAACTAGAGAATTTAATGGAAAGAACAAACAAACAGATGGTTGCTTAGATTTCAAATAAGACTGAAATGAAGAGACAATGAGCTTTAGGCCTGAGACTCTAGACGCCAGGAGCCCCCCTGTGGGCCCGGTTCCCTTTCACCCTCATTCTCAGGAGTTTTTTCAATCTGAAAACAAACGGGCTGGATGACCCGTAACACTCTGTTTCACGCTAGGACTGAAGTCCACGATGTATAAAAGCAGACAGCACACATGAAAAGATGCTCACTGGGGAAATGCAAATCAAAGCCACAGCGAGGTCTCACCACACCCCCACCCCGATGGCTAGCATCCAACAGACAGACAGTAGCAAGTGTGGACAACACGGGGGGGGGCCGGAGCCCTCGCGCCCTGCTGGTGGGGGTGCATCCGGGGGCAGACGCTTTGGAAGACAGTCTGGCGGGTCTTCCAAATGTTAAACACCCAGTTAACACGGGACCCAGCAGCTCTGCTCCCAGGTAAATACTCCAGGGAAACGAGCACACACACGCACACCGCAGCTCACACGGGAGTGTTCACGGCAGCGTCGCTCATCACTGCCAAGTAGCAGAAACAACCCAAATGCCCATCCACGGATGAATGGATAAATAAAAATGTGGTACGTGTCCACAGCATGAAATATTATTTGGCAACACAAATAATAAGTGATACAGGCTACAACACGGATGAACCTCGAAGCCATTATGCCAGTGAAGGAAGGCCACGCATCACATAATCCCCGTTGGCAGGAAATGTCCAGGGTAGGCAACTCTCGAGAGACAGAAAGGCAATAAAGGGCTGCCGGAGGTTGGGGGTGATAGGTCAGGGAGGACTGGCAGTGACTGTTAATGGGCTTGGGGTTTATTTTTAGAGGGATGAAAATGTTATAAACAATTAGATGTGACGAAGGCTGCACAGTACTGTGAATATATTAAAAACCATGGATTGTATATTTTATTATGTATGTATGTATTTATATTTTCTTTTATATTTGAGAGAGAGAGCAGGGGAGGGGCAGAGTGACAGGGACAGAATCTGAAGCAGGCTCCATCCAGGCTCCGAGCTGTCAAGCACAAAGCCTGATGTGGGGCTCAACCTCAGGAGCAGTGAGATCATGACCTGAGCTAAAGTTGGGTGCTTAACGGACTGAGCCACCCTGGTGCCCCAGGATTGTATATTTTAATTTTTTTTTTAAACGTTTATTTTTTTTATTTTTGAGACAGAGAGAGACAGAGCACGAACGGGGGAGGGTCAGAGAGAGAGGGAGACACAGAATCTGAAGCAGGCTCCAGGCTCTGAGCTGTCAGCACAGAGCCCGACGTGGGGCTCGAACTCACGGACCGCGAGATCATGACCTGAGCCGAAGTCGGCCGCTCAACCGAGTGAGCCACCCAGGCGCCCCTTAAATGAGTGAACTGCATGTATATGAATGACTTCTCAATGCATTTGTTCAGAAACTATATAGCAGTCCAATCTAACAGGCAAATACATATTTTTAAAGTTTATTCATCTATTTTGAGAGAGAGAAAGAGTGCGTGCATGTGAGTGGGGGAGGGGCAGAGAGAGGGGGGGGGAGAGAATCTAAAGCAGGCTCCACACTGTCTTCGAGGAGCCCAAAGTGGGGCTTGAACTCTCACTGTGAGATCATGACCTGAGTTGAAGTTGGACGCCCAAACGACTGAGCCCCCCGGGCGTCCCCAACAGGCACCACATTTAAAAGAAGTAGCATAAGGGGCTGCCTGCGTGGCTCAGTTGGTCGAGCACCCGACTCTTCGTATCAGCTCAGGTCACGGGTTCAAGGTCGTGGCATTAAGCCCTACGCTGGGCTCCGTGCTGAACGTGCAGTCTGCTTAAGATTCTGTCTCTCCCTCTCCTTCTCCCTCTGCCCCTCCCCTGCTCAAGTGCGCGCTCTCAAAATAAATAAATGAGCGTTAAAAAAAAAAGCAGTAGCATAAGGAGCATAGCATCTACAGAGCTTCGGATTCTTCAAAGTAAGTGGAAATTCACATCTTTAAAGGTACTGTGACCACACACACACCAGGCGATACTCAAGGGGGCTGGCTAAGTGCTGCTTCAGGGGTCAGCAAAGCACGTGGCATCCGGTGGAAGCAGGAAGGGACCCACATTTCTCCCACCTGCTCTGCTGGGTCTAGGCACTGCTGGGGGTGGAGGCCTTCTATTGACCGCGTGAGTCTGGCACTCAGTCTCCACTTCTGAGAGGGCAAGAAACCACCATCAACTACCATCCTGGCTACGTGCTTTCTTCCTTCTGCCGGTCCCACGAAGAGGGAGGCTTTGAGAAGGCAGAAACACTGTCCACCAGGCTATTTCCTCACCTAAAAAAGTTCCTGGCCCATAATGGATGCTCAGTAAGTATCTGTAAAGTACTTTAGGGGGTCAACTGTCCAGCACTCCAAAGACCGACCTGACTTTTGGGGTGGGGGACAAAGTGAAGAGAGCGGGAAGAGAACCCAGTTAGGGCCCAATTATCAACAGGGAGAGAAGTAACGATAATTTAATCTAAACAAGAGTTCCGGGGCTTTAAGCATCCTGAGCAGTTGTGGTAATGTGCACTTCTTTTTATTTTTTAATGTTTACTCATTTATTTGGAGAAAGAGAGGGAGAAAGAGAGAGCGAGCGTAAGCAGGAATAGGGAAGGGGCAGAGGGAAAGGGAGAGAGAATCCCAAGCAGGCTCTGCACTAACGGCGTGGAGCCCAACGAGGGACTCGATCCCACCATGAACCATGGGATCATAACCTGAGCTTAGCCAACGGGGCCCCCCAGGCGTCCAGGTAACGTGCACTGTAAACACAAGGGGGCCTGATTTGAACAGGGGAGGGGACCCGGTTCAGAGCCAGGCATCTGACCCAAACCAGGCTGACCTAAGCCTCATGTTCTGCATTCTTCCTCCTCCCTCCTTAAAAATGGAAAAACCTGGGGTGCCTGGGGGGGGGGGGCTCAGTAATTTGTGTCTGACTCTTGATCTCAGCTCAGGTTCTTGAGAATGGTTCTTGAGAATGAGCCCTGGGTCGGGCTCTGTGCTGACAGTGTGGGGCCTGCTTGGGATCTCTCTCCTTCTCTCTCTGTCCCTCCCATGCTCCCACTCTCTCTCAAAATAAACAAACGTTAAAAAAAAAAAAAATGGAAAAACCTTCCAACCATGTGATTTAATATGTAACAAATTGATGTGCTTAGAAATTTAATATGTATTAACAAATGGATTTAATTTATTATTTTTAAAAATAATTTAGAAATGTTTATTCATTATTGAGTGAGTGAGCGAGAGAGAGCATGTGCGTGCGTACAAGCAGGGGAGGGGCGGAGACAGAGGACCCGAAGCAGGCTCTGCACTGACGGCAGAGAACCCGATGTGGGGCTCGAAGTCATGAACCGCGAGATCATGACCTGAGCCAAGGTCAGGTGCTTAACTGACTGAGCCACCCAGGCACCCCAAATTTAATTTAAAGATAAAATAAATTTGATATGCAATAAAGAAGCATTTAAAATCAATGGAGAAAAGGGAATATTCAACACATGATGTACAGGCAAATGATTTTTCTATCATTTTATAAGAAAATAAAGTTATATCCCTCTCCTGCACTATAAAAAAACAAGGTTCCAGGAGGATTATAAAGTGAATGACAAAATTACGAAGGTGTTAGGGAAAATGTTAGGTTGTTTCTTTGAGATTTTGGCATTTTGGGAGGCCTTCCAAAGTAAACGAGGCTTGAAAGTAAGGAGAGAAAAAACGAGACTCCCATTTTCTTTAGTCTGAACAGGAAAAGGTCGGGGCCCTCATCATGAGTGATGGGGAAGGAACCTCACAGCCTCGGGCTGACCACACATTGGTAAATTCTCAACTTTAAAAGAGTTAACAACAACAAGTTAAAATAAGTCGATAGCGACTTCTGACACAACAGGTTATGAAAAGCACAAAAATGAACATCGCTTTCGAATATCTTTTCCAAAGCAAACACACTAAAGTGAGAATTAAACATAGTTTAGGTCATAAGATTAGTCACTTCTGAAACATGTAGCTTTGGGGGAAAAAATCAGTAACTTAAGGAGGAGTTCAGTGAAAATCAGGATATAACATTTTATATTAAGCAACAAGGACTCCCTTAGAACCAGGGAGTACTGATTTCAGAGGTGGATGAGACACCAACAATTCAAAAAAACACTCAACAGAAAACAAGTTCAGTGTCAAACAACACAAGTTTGAAACGGGATCCTGCAAAGGGCCTAGAAACAGGCTGTGAAGCAGGTGACCACAGAACGGAGATTTGGGCCTGAATGAAACCAACAATGAACTAACCGCAGGACCACAGAGGCCACCTCGGCCACTCAGGGCAGACTGTCCCGACACCAGCTCGGTCCCATCACTATTTTTTTTTTTTTTTTTTTTTTTTTAGTGTTTATTTATTCTTGAGAGAGAGAGAGAGAGACAGAGCACGAGTGGGGGAGGGGCAGAGCGAGAGAGGGACACAGAATCCGAAGCAGGCTCCAGGCTCCGAGCGGTCAGCACAGAGCCCAACATGGGGCTCAAACCCACGAACCGTGAGATCATGATCTGAGCCGAAGCTGGACGCTCAAACGACTGAGCCGCCCAGGCGCCCGGTCCCATCACTGTTTTAACTCTGCCCCATCATTAAAGTTTTCCTGCACAAGTATGGACAACATGTTTACTTCTAAATTATAGTGAGCACTATTACATCAAAGCGGGTAAGATAGTACGCTCAAATGAGGGCTCTAGTGTATGTGGCCCATAGGGTACTCGTGGGAGTTAACACACGGGACACTTCGACTGGCCCTGGAAGGTACCCAGTTCCCTCAACTGTTATCGTTACAACACAGGACACATTACCAAGACTTCCATTCTTCAAGTGCGAATTTTGCAACAAGAGGACTTCTTTGTGGGGAGTGTGTTAGGCTCAAACGTCTCGGCTTGTGCTCAGGACGCCAGAGCCCTGTGTGTCACTCAGGGTCGGGACGCACTGGTCAGACTGTAACCACTTACCATATGGACTACTTCCGGGTAAATAGGCTCTGTGATCACATTCCGGTTGTGGGTGATATATTCTACCATTTCACTTAAAGCAGCTCGTTTTACTTCCTTCCACTTTAGGTCACTCAGTGGATCGGAAACAAAGTCAAAGAGGACACAACACTGACGCAACTTCTGGATAAAAAGCTTCTCTTGATCAGCAGGAGGAACATCTGAAAAGCAGAAAGCAAAGTATATTGATCGCAAAGATGCTTAACCCACAATCACGGTGAAACGCTTCTAAGCCTTCTACTATTTTTATTTTGAATTAATAGAGACTCGAGGGAAGGGAGGGGGTGGGGGTGAAGAGAGGTCAGACATTCCCCAAACAGAAAAACGACAGGCCGTCAACGGCTCAGCTCATGCGCTTATGAGAACGTTTCTATACCGTTTACTCTCCGAAACCACATCGAGGTTACTGTGCAGAATACGCCCTCTGGATGCGTTCCCTCATTCGGCAACGACCGCCTGACTGCTGGCTGTCACCACCCGCTGGCACCATGCCGGGCCACGGAACGAGAGCCAGACCGCAGGCCCCGGTCTGGGGCGAGGGGCACGGACGCCCACGCCAGCGACGCCCGCGGACACAGGTAGGGCGAGGTGAAGAGGGTGACGGGGGGAGGGCACACAGGTGTCCCCTGGCTTCCTGCAAACACGGAGCAAGTGCCATCAGTTTGAGGCTTGTCAGAACGAGCGGCTGCAAACACACGGAGTCACCGCTCTGGCGCTCCACAAAACACCTTTCGTCCCTTACTCTAGGCTCCGGTCAACTCACACCAGACACGACGCCTGGTGATCTTAGTGGTGACGGCAGCACAGAAACAGTGCAAAGTCCTAAGTCGTAGCACTCGCCTTTACACAATGGGTGCCTGCCTGGGCAGAGACCATCCTACAAGCTTTCTCGGTACGGACACGTGTTTTTTCAGGTTATCTGTACAGTGACACAACAGAGGGAAGAGACCAGCCTGGAGGGCCACCTTAGGGCTGGGAAGTGGCAGAGCTCGGGACGATTTTCCAGGATTCTGGAACGTCTGGAAAGCTATCTGCCAGCGTGAGCTTGACGGCTTCTCTGGGGTGAAGATGAGCTTTGGGGGTGACGCTAATGAGTGAGGTTTCTCGATATACATACGGAAACGTGTCTGACATTTGCAAAGTGTCTCAGAAGGTCTGCAAAACTCAGTGAACCAGTATCTTCAAAGTGATCGATAAATGGCATTACAAGGTCCTTCCAGGGCACTCAAAGTGCAAGTCCTTCCGCTGGATTTTAATGGAATAAAATGTATGCTCGGCTCATTATATGGTTTCAGATTCCCCATCACAGATTCCTTCAAGAAACTGCCTGTTTAGGTTTTGGTGTAATATCAAAGAAAATTCTGGAACTACGTGCAAAGGATATTAAGGAACTCGTCCCCAGCTTCCCCAAACATGTGTCTTCATACATTTCAACTAAGACACACGGCGACACACTGAGTGCAGAAGCAGACAGGAGAATCCGGCGATCTCCTAGTAAGCCAGGCAGGAGGGAGATGTGCACAAAGAGAAAACAATGCCACTCTCTCACTTAATTTGTTTTTCTTTCATAAAATATGGCTTTGCTCATAAAGACGTTATTTCTGTTAACATGCGCTAGGCTTACTGTATTATTATTTTTTTAATGTTTACTTATTTTTGAGAGATAGACACAGAGCACGAGCAGAGGAGGGGCAGGCAGAGAGGAAGACACAAAATCGGAAGCAGGCTCCAGGCTCTGGGCTGTCAGCACAGAGCCCGACGCCGGGTCGAACTCAAGGATCTCGAGATCGTGACCTGAGCCAAACTTAGACGCTTCAGCGACTGAGCCACTCTGGCGCCCCGAGGTTTATTATTTTCAATTTTAGGATACGTGCTGCCAAAGCGAGCACACGGTTTTGTTATTTTTATATGGATTAATAAATATACACTTTATCTTTTCTGCTTTCATTCGGAACATGGTCAATATCGGTAGCTAAACCCACATACGCAAAAGCTCGTCGGGGGTCCTACATAACGTTTAGGAGTGTGAAGGGGTCCCGGGCCCAGAGCTGAGACCCCACACCCACCTGCGCCCAGGGCGCACCTCCGGGCCCTCGGGCTTTCCTGCCTCAGTGCTCGCGCCCTCACCCTCTTCGCCCCGAGTGTCCTCCCGGCTCCTCCTCGTTCCTGCCACCAGCTGCCCGCTTCCTGCTCAGGGCTCTGCCAACCTAGTCAGCCGCGGGCCGCGCTCCGAGCCGGGCGCTGCGCACTAGCTATTGCTTCCCGCATCTCAGCTGTCCTGCCTAGTATCTCATGCTTCCCCCCACATGCTCCCCGAACGCACGGGCCAGGTGACTACGTTTTCTAGTTCTCCGTGCACCCCTAACGCCCAGCAACGAGGCTTGCAGAACCAGAATTTGATTCATAAACATTCTGAGTAGTAGGTGTCTGTCTGTTGAATCATTTTCAACGAGTGACGACCGCTACGGTGTTTGGGCCCAACCTCTCCCAGTGAAAAGGTTTCCTTTTCTGAATTACCTCCTTGCTTGACTTCAATCCTCACTCAATTAACTCTACAGCTTGGTTCATCCTCCGGTCTGCTAGGATCACCTCAATGAGTTCATTTTGTAGTCACGGCTTGTATATTTGGAACCTATCTGGGATTCTCAGGCTCTTGACGCTGGAGAAAACGAAGAAGGCTGTGTTTACCCCAAGAGACACATGAGGACCCAGACACGGAGAGCTTCAACAGCCTCGGGCCACCACGCCATTAAGTGGCAGATCCAGATATGGCAGCATAATGTGCTCGAAAGCAAGGGCACGCCTGGGGTCCTCCAGGGTGGTGTCATTAGGTCTCACCTACCTCAAAAGCATCTGAAAGCATCATTCAGTCCTTTAACACAGTGATAAGAACTGACATTCAGAATAAAGACAAGGTTATCACCAAAACCACTAAAACAAATTTATTCTGATTAAGGAGGAAGAGCAGAGTAAAACAGATTTAAAGTTTTCTATCTAAAATTCTTCTAAAAGACAGTAAGATCTCAGCCTTCTGGCATTTATGTCAATTCTTCCAGGGTTCCAGACAGTTAAGTTGTTACTGTACTATTTTCATTTATAGTTTATAAAAGAGTCTGTCATGATGATAATCTCATGAACTCTTGGGGCGTCCGGGTGGCTCCGTCGGTTGAGCGTCCGACTTCGGCTCAGGTCATGAGTTCACCGTTCTTGAGTTCGAGCCCCGCGTTGGGCTATGTGCTGAGAGCTCAGAGCCTGGAGCCTGCTTCAGATTCTGTGTCTCCTTCTCTCTCTGCCCCTCCCCCACTCATGCTCTGTCTCAATCTCAAAAATAAATAAATATTAAAAACAATTTAATCTCATGAACTCTATTTCCTAAAACCTCATTTGGCTTTTAGAATTTCATGGTTTAAAAAGTAAAAAAAAAAAAATCCCCCCAAACCAAACTTCTAAATTAGCATTGCTAATCTTGAAAGAAGGAAAAGAGGTGTGACAGACTTGAACCTGTACTTGACTCTACTCTTCTGATCATCCCTGTGATGTGAACCGAATGTTACCAAACTAACCAGGCCTGGCACTGTGGGTACCTTACACTTCTGTATTCAGTATTCAAGGCCGCCCGACTCTTAAGTAATAAACCACGACGCTGGACTTGACCCAAACCTTACGTTACCTCCATGAAGCAGAATTAAAAAAAAAAAAAATGGACTTTGAATTTTGCCCATGAGGGACAGTGGCTCACTTTAATTTTAAATTGCATACAGACCAATAACACCGACCTAAGTGTTTCAGAATGTGTCGATGAAATGTTGATTTTGATGGCTTCCTGTCTTACTTTTAGGTCTTTCATCCATTTCGAGTTTACTTTTGTGTCTGGTGTAAGAAAGTGGTCCAGGTTCATTTTTCTGCATGTCGCTGTCCAGCTTTCCCAGCACCACTTGCTGAGGAGACTGTCTTTATTCCATTGGATATTCCTGCTTTGTGAAAGTTTAGTTGGCCATACGTCTGTGGGTCCATTTCTGGGTTCTCTATTCTGTTCCATTGATCTGAGTGACTGTTCTTGTGCCAGTACCATACTGTCTTGATGATGACAGCTTTGTAATACGTCTTGGAGTAGGACTGTGATGCCTCCAGTTTTGGTTTTCGTTTTCAAGATTGCCTTGGCTATTCGGGGTCTTTCTGTTCCACACAAATGTTAGGATTGTTTGTTCTAGCTCTGTGAAGAATGCTGGTGTTATTTTGATAGGGATTGCATTGAATATGTAGATTGCTTTGGGTAGTATTGACATTTTAACAATGTTTGTTCTTCCTATCCAGGAGCATGGAATATTTTTCCATTTTTTTGTGTCTTTTTCAATTTCTTTCATAAACTTTCTATAGTTCTCAGCGTATAGATTTTTCACCTCTTTGCTTATATTTATTCCTAGGTACTTTATGGTTTTTGGTTTATTATTTCTTAAGTTAGGAGCTATTACATTCTTCTACACAGATAAAACCACACACAAGGTACCCTGGGTCTGTATAAACCTTTCAGCAGCCTCCCCGCTCCCCCCCCCCCCCCCCGCCAGGGTCCTCATGAGTCTATTATTGTAAACTTGGGGCCCTTCCCAATTATTTCAAGGTAAATCCTGAATGATACCTAGAAGCAAAATGTAGGGACACACTAGGAGCTGGGAAGACACTAATCCGTGGCGTGGGAAACAGCGCACACAAGGCGGAGGTATGACTGTGTCGTTCTTTTAAAAACAGACTTACTGAAAGGAAGCCTGTAATTTATAACTGACAGGGATGCTCGAGGAAGGTTATACCATCAGAGTAGGGTGAGGGCACCCCATTAATGCTCTCGGTCCCCACCAGGACGGAGGGCAGCGTTCCTGTATCCACGACACCAGAGGAGCCATAGGGAATGGGCTCGTTGCCCCGATCCTGACCTTCAAAGTGGGGCCGAGCCCCAGGAGTGCCCAAGGTGGTATCCACAGAACTTCTAGGTATTCACACTTCCTTCTTCTGCAGAGAATAACATGTAAGCCGAGCCAACACATAACCTGCACATGGACACACGGTGGGGGCGTGTGCCTGAGACTGCTTGGCCGCCGGCACGTGTGGTCAGGTCTGCAGACCACCGCCAGGCAGCAAGGAGCCACGGCAGGCTTTAAAAAGTCATTCCTAAGCCACTAATTGCATCACAGCCAACTTCACAGGTGCTGCAAGCTTCTGTGTGCCTCAGTCTGCACCCCTCAGAAGGGGCAGCGTGGGGACATGACACGCTTGAACCACGAGTCGTGGGATATGGTGAGGCTGCGTCACTGAGTTGTAGCTATATGCGAGGAGGCATCATGCGAGCTGCTGGCGGACAGAAAAATGATTACACAGCCAAGCCCACTTCTACGTGACAAGTGTTGGCGGTGAAAAGAAAACACTTCAAGATACAATAAAGAACCAACTTGCAGCACGACAGGTGCAAAAAGACAGGAGCACCAGGCCCTCTGGTACATAGGAAATGGCTTTTCCCAAATAACCATGACTCGAACGAAATAAAGAGAAAATAAAGAGACTGCTAAAACTATGAGCCTGGAGAATGTCACCTCGAGAGATTCCCTCCCCGCAAAGGTTCATGCTCACGGGCGGTCAACTACTTTGTGGTCACTCACGGAATGTTTGCTAAGCAGCTGAAGCGGCTTGATTTCCAAGGAGAGAGACCACAGTGTAACCACAGCACCTCCGTGAGCTCCCACGGCGCCTTCTCAAAGGCATGGTGCACAGGTCCCAAGAGGGTCTAAGAAAATATGAAGTTGTGAGCCCACAGAAAAGAGATGGCTCATTCACAATGGGAACAAACACGCAATCTCGCTAAAAGGAGACAGCCAAACCTTGAGCTATGATGTCATCTTGTCCTTCCGACGTATCTATTCTTAGTACAAGGTGAGTGGGAATAAAGTTGGATTCAGTTACTAACACTACGGAGTAAACGTGCGCTTCTTCATTAATGTGGGCTAAATTCCACTGAGCTCTATTTCTTATATGACAAAGTGAGGCAGATGGCAGGGTCCCCCCACTAGAAAACCAAAGTTCAGCATTACTCTTTTGTTTTTGAAAAAGGAAGTTTATGTGCCATTTCTGAAATGACCCATCCTTCCCACTGCTGCCTGCGTCCCCTCTGTCCTCGATCCCGGCTGCAGGCCTGGAACGTTCTGCTGCACTGACGCCTCTCCCAGCACCAACACCCAAGTCCTAGCTCCTACAGCCTTAAAATAAGGCTCGGTATCTGTTAAACTAAGTTCTTTCACCTTGCTCTGTTCCATGCTGATTATTCATAGCCCTTTATGTTTTTGTAAATATTTTTGAGAGAGAGAGAGAGAGATGGAAAAAGAGAGAGAGAGCGAGAACAGATAGGGAAGGGGCAGAGAGAGAGGGAGACACAGAATCTGAAGCAGGCTCCAAGCTCTGAGCTGTTGGCACAGTCGGACGCAGGGCTTGAACTCATGAACCGCGAGGCCACGACCTGAGCTGAAGTCGGATGTTCAACCGACTGAGCCCTCCAGATGCCCTATTAATGACCCTTTAAATTCCCTTTATCAATTTGGGAAAAATGGAAGCCTGTGCGATAATGAGACTTCCAATCCATGGACATGGAATATTTCTCCGCTCACTCAAGTTTTCCCTAAATGTCTTTCAATAAAGTTTTATAATTTTCTCTTACAACGTGCCGCACATTTTTTAGACTTACTCTTTGGTATTTGTTAGGTTCTGATGCCCCTGTAAATGGTATCTTTAAAAAGATTTAATTTTTCTAACTGCTGCTGTGACACACAAAAAACGTTTTGGGGGATTACTTCTGTATCTAGCTACTTTGTTTAACTCTTCTAATTAACTCCATTAATTCTAATAAAGTTATCTGTAAATCCCTTTGGTTTTCTGTGTATGCCATCCTTTCATCTGCAAAGACCGATGGTGTTCTTTTTCTTGCCTGAGCCACCTGCCAGGATGTGTCTGTACATAACATTCCCCAGATGAAGAAGCTGACTTAGAGATTCAGCGCTGCCCCAATCCACATCCCATCAGGGATTCGTGTAACTGGGCAAGTGGATCCTAAAATGCATAGGAAACGTAAGGGGTCAACACAAACCAAGACCCTCTTGGAGAAGGTCTTTAACAGGGTGGGGTAACTCACTGTTCTGGAAATGTAGACTTACTGTGAAGCTTCATTAAGGAAAACGGCCAAGCCACAGAGAACAGAGCCCACGGACAGGCGTGGGCACATACGGATTCTAGATTTATGACAGAACTGTACTGCAGAATAGTGAAGAAAAGTCAGTCTTTAAAATTTAAATACATGGCACTGGGACAACTAGGTACCCAGGGAGAGGAAATAGGGGAGGGAGGAAGGAAGGAAGGAAGGAAGGAAGGAAGGAAGGAAGGAAGAAGGAAAGAAGAAACTGGGTCACGTTACATATATATAATATATATATTGTATATATATAAAAGCTCCTAGTGGGTTATGAATTAAATTTGAAACACAAAACCCTAATGCTTTTAGAAAATAATACAGAAGAATATCTTACGCCAAGAAAGAAGTGGAAAAGGACTTTTTTTTTAAATTTGAGTTCGGTTGACACACGTGACGTTAGCTTCAGGTGCACGATCTAGTGGTTCAACAACTCTATACCTGACGCTGTGCTCACCACGAGTGTAGCCACCGTCCGTCACCAGCCAACACAGCATATACCACTGACGATATTCCCTGGGCCGTATCTTTGATTCCCATGGCATATTCATTCCACAACTGGGAGCCTGTACATCCATCTCCCCTCCACCTGTTTTGTCTATACCCTCCACCTCTTCCCCTCTAGCAACCATAAGTTCGTCCAGCTGTTTGTTCATTTGGTTTTCGAGAATCCAAATATAAGGGAAAACATATAGTATTTGTCTTTTTCTGTCCGACTTATTTCACTTAGCGTTATACTCTCTAGCTCCATCCATGTTGTTGCAGAGGGCAAGATCTCATCCCTTTTTATGGTTGAGTAATATTCCACTGTCTGTACGTGTGCATGTATATATAATATACGTGTGTGTGTGTGTGTGTGTGTGTGTGTATATATATATATATATACATACATACAGGTATATATATACACACACCTTCCTTATCCATTCATCTATCAGTGCATACTCGGGTTGCTTCCAAATCTTGGTCATTGTAAATAATGTTGCAATAAATGCAGAGGTGCACATATCGTTTTGAATTAGCGTTTTCATTTTCTTTGGGTAAATACTTACTAGTGGGATAACAGATCATACTTTTTTTTTTTTAGGGATCTCTATATTGATTTCCACAGTGGCTATGCCAATTTATATTCCCACCAGCAGTACACAAGAGTTCCTTTCTCTCCACATCCTTGCCAACGCTTGTTATTTCTTTTTGACTCTAGCCATTCTGACAGGTGTGAGGTGGTATCTCATTGTGCTTTGGATTTGCATTTCCCTGATGAGTGATGCTGAGCATCTTTTCATGTGCCTGTTGGCCATCTGTACGTCTTTGGAAAAATGTCTATTCGGGACCTCTGCCCATTTTGTAATTGATGATGATGATGATGATGATTGTTATTTGATGTTGAGTTGTATAATCTCTTTATATACTTTGTATATTAACCCCTTACAGGATATATAATTTGCAAATATCTTCGCCCATTCAGTAGGTTGCCTTTTTGTTTTGCTGTTTCCTTTGCTGTGTGAAAGCTTTTTATTTTGGTGCGGTCCCAACAGTTTATTTTTTGCTTTTGTTTCCCTTTCCTTAGGAGACATATCTAGAAAAATGTTGCTGTGACCAATAAAGAAATTACTATCTGTGTTCTCTTCTAGCAGTTTTATGATTTCAGGTCTCACATTTAGGCCTTTAATCCATTTGAGTTTTGTGTTTTTGCACATAGCTGTCCAGTTTTACCCACACCATTTATTGAAGAGATTGTCTTTTCCCCATTATATATTCCTGCCTCATCATAGATTGACCAGAAAAGCATGGGTGTATTTCTGGGATCTCTATTGTGTTCGGTTGATCTATGTGTCTATTTTTGTGCCAGTACCATACTGTTTTGATTACTACAGTTTTGTAGTGTAACTCGAAATCTGGAATTGTGATACCTCCAGCTTTGTTATTCTTTCTCAAGATTGCTTTGGCTCTTCAGGGTCTTTTGTGGTTCCATACAAATTTTAGGATTATTTATTCTAGTTCTATGAAAGATGCTATTGGTACTCAGGGATTGCACCGAATCCGTAGATTGCTTTGGGTAGTATAAACATTTTAACAATATTAATTTTTCCAATCCATAAGCATGGTATATCTTTCCATTTGGTCATCTTCAATTTCTTTCATCAGTGTTTTACAGTTTTCAGAGTATAGGTCTTTCACTTCCTTGGTTAAGTTTAAATTTATTCTAGGTATTTTATTCTTTTTGGTGTTTTCTTTCTTTTCTTTTCTTTTTTTTTTTAAGAGCAGGAGTGTGCAGAAGCAGGAGAGGGAGAGAGCAGAGAGGCAGAGGGCAAAGGGGGAGGGAAGGGAGGGTGAGAGAGAGAGAGAACGAATGAATGAATGAATCTCAGGCAGGCTCCACACCCAGCATGGAGCCCGATACAGGGCTCGATCCCATGACCCCAGGATCATGACCCAAGCTGAAAACAAGAGTCAGATGCTCAACTGACTAAGCCACCCAGGCACCCTCTTTTTGGTGTATTTTTGAATGGAATTTTTCTTTTATTTATTTATTTATTTATTTATTTATTTATTTATTTATTATTATTTAAAAAAAAATTTTTTTTTTCAACGTTTGTTTATTTTTGGGACAGAGAGAGACAGAGCATGAACGGGGGAGGGGCAGAGAGAGAGGGAGACACAGAATCGGAAACAGGCTCCAGGCTCCGAGCCATCAGCCCAGAGCCCGACGCGGGGCTCGAACTCACGGACCGCGAGATCGTGACCTGGCTGAAGTCGGACGCTTAACCGACTGCGCCACCCAGGCGCCCCGAATGGAATTTTTCTTAATTTCTCTTCCTGTTGCGTCACTATTAGTGTATAGAAATGTAACCAACTTCTGGGTATTAGTTTTGAATGCTGGGACCTCACTGAATTCAGTGATCACTTGTAATAGTTTTTTTGGTGGGGTCTTTAAGGTTTTCTAGGTACAGTAACATGTCATCTGCAAACTGTGACAGGTAACACGCTCCTTCCAGCATTAAGCCTCTTGTTTCTTTTTCTCGTCTGATTGCTATGGCTAAGACTTTCAGTGCTATGTTGAATAAAAGTGGCAAGGGTGGACATCCTGTCTTTTGGAGGAAAAGCTCTCAGTTTTTCATCGAGTATGATGTTACAATGGGGTTTATTTTTGTGTTTTTTTTTTTATTATGTTGAGGTATGTTGCCTCTAAACCCACTTTGTTGAGAGTTTTTATCATGAATAGATGTTGAATTTTGTCAAAGGCTTTTTCTGCATCTATGGAGATAATCATAGAATTTTTCTTTTAATTTTTTTTTTATGTTTATTTTAGAGAGAGACAGAATGTGAGTGGGTTAGGGGTAGAGAGAAAGGGAGACACAGAATCCGAAGCGGGCTCCAGGCTCCGAGCTGTCAGCACAGAGCCCGATATGGGCTCCAACTCACAAGCTGTGAGATCATGACTTGAGCCCAGGTCGGATGCTCAACTGACTGAGCCACCCAGGTGCCCCGAGATAATCATAGGATTTTTATCCTTTGTTTTGTTGATGTGGTGTATCACATCGACTTGCAAATGTTGAACCATGCCTGTATCCCTGGAATAAATCCCACTTGATCACACTAATGATCCTTTTAAGGCGGTGTTGTATGTGGTTTACTAATACTTTGCCAAAGACTTTTGCATCTATGTTCATCAGGGATATTGGCCTGTGGTTTTCTTCTTTACTGGTGTCTTTGTCTAGTTTTGGTACCAGGATAATGCTGGCCTAGTAGAATGTATGAGAAGCTTTCTTACTCTATTTTTTGGAATAATTTGGGGGAAAAAGCCATTAACTTTTTAACTTTTTGGAAGAATTCATCCATGAATTCATCTGGTCCTGGACTTTTATTTTTTGCCAGTATTTTTGGGGGTGGGTAATTTTTGTTTGTTTATCACTTTCATTACTAACAATTACTAATATATTCAGATTTTCTATTTATTCTATATTCAGCTCTGGAAGACTGCATGTTTTTAGTAATGTACTCATTTCTTCTAGGTTGTCTAATTTATCGGCATACAATTTTTTGTAGTAGTCTCTATCTTACAATCTTTTGTATTTCTGTGGTGTTGGTTGTTACTTCTCTTTCATTTCTGATTTTACTTACTTGGGTCCAAGAAAACTTAAGACATGAAAAATAACGATCACTAAAAGATTGATAAACTGAACATATAAAATTCAAAAATTTTCCACCAAGAATAAAAAAAGGCAGGCCACAGAGTAGGGAACTATTTGAATACATATAGCCAGTGGACTCTTGCCCCGGGAGCTGGGACCTGCACTGTTGGCCACTTACCCTACGAAACTCATGCAGGTGCGGCACAACAGGGTAAGAGAATGCTTCCATCAGCACCAACAGCCCAAACTGGAAACAACCTGAATGTTCACCGGCAGCGGATATTCTACAATATTCTGAAACCACAGAGACGAATGAGCCCTATACGATCTGAATACATCTTACAAAACGCTGTTGGGTGAATGAGCTGAGATAAAAAGGACTTATTCGGTATGATTTCATGTTTATAGGGTATAGAAACAGGCATCCCTCAACCCATTCAGGACGTACAGGAGGCCGTGGGCGCCTGGTCTGGGTGGTGGTTATTTGCTTTTATATACTTCTTCATCGCACTTGGTTTTATGTGCTTTTTTATTTTTTTATTTAAAAAAGAATTTTTTTTTTAACGTTTATTTATTTTTGAGACAGAGAGAGACAGAGCATGAATGGGGGAGGGTCAGAGAGAGGGAGACACAGAATCGGAAACAGGCTCCAGGCTCTGAGCTGTCAGCACATATGTGCTTCTTTAAAAAAAAAAAAAAAAAAAAAAAAAATTTTTTTTACATTTTTATTTACTTTTGAGAGACAGAGCACAAGCGGGGGAGGGCCAGAGAGAGAGGGAGACACAGAATCCGAAGCAGGCTCCAGGCTCCGCACCGTCAGCACAGAGCCCGACGCGGGGCTCGAACTCACGGACCGCGAGATCATGGCCTGAGTTGAAGTTGGTCACTTAACTGACTGAGCCACCCAGGCGCTCCTTGTTTTGTGTGCTTCTGTATAGGAACTGTATTTCAAACTAAAAAGGCTACCGACTAAGTGCACATAGCAGAAACAACCCTCAAAAACACCTAAGAACACAGGGAGATGAGTCTCCTTCCTTCATAACCATCCTCTGCCTCCATCCTTCCTCCCAAAGGCAGCCACTGTCACCAGGGTGGGCCCCACAGAGCTGCCCCGCACAAGTACTCCTGGGGTACAGACACATCGCGGTCTCTTCCACGACGGCTTTAGATGAACCAACGCTGACAACCTCTAAATTAATGTTGATCTTCCTGGGACTGGGACACACACACACACACACACACACACACACACACACACCCAACACATTCTCTAACATACCCAGTATTTATGTTGAAGAACTTAAGCTCTGAATAGATTTCTTTTTAGTTGAAAACACTTCCCAATCAAAATGAAGTTCTAAGTGACCTCTCTATTTTTTTCTATTTATATCGTTTCTTCCTTTCCTTCTCCCAATGATCAGCAATTATGATCCCAAATGTGTAACAGAAAAATGGTAGCACGACTTGTTTATCAGATCTGAAACATTTGATATGAGGCAATCAGGACATAGAAACTAAGGTCTCAGAGTAGGCCCCAACCTTGACTATGGGGCCTGTATCATTACATCATACATGCCAGGCACTGAACTAGGCTTTGATGACACAAATGTAAGTTAAGACCTGATATGTGATCTAAAAGAAAAATGAGGAAAACACATGAGAGGTGCCTCTGGACCTGAGGCTACTGTGGAGGGACTGAGGCCACTCTCAGTGGGGAGGAGTGGCTCTCTGTGTGCCCACTTCTCTGATCAGAGGGCCTTGAAGGACAGGACAAATTAAACAGGGTGCACTTGCCTGGAAAATCCATTTTCCCTGAAAAGAATCTTTAAAAAAAATTTTTTTTAATGTTTATATTTACTTTTGAGAGAGAGAGAGAGAGAGAGAGAGAGAGAGAGAGACAGTGCATGAACAGGGGAGGGGCAGAGAGAGAGGGAGACAGAATCTGAAGCAGGCTCCGGGCTCCAAGCTGTCAGCACAGAGCCTGAAGTGAGGCTGGAACCTGCGAACCGTGGGACATGACCTGAGCCGAGGTCGGATGTTCAACCAACTGAGCCACCCAGGTGCCCTCCCCAAAAGAATCTTAAGTGAGCAGAACGCTTACGTTTTATAAACCCTGAATTAATCACACTGGATCCTTAATCACAAGTTTCACAGAGGAAGGCCTCTGTCTTGTTCAGCACGTTCTCCTCAGTATGTAAAACTGGACAAGCACATGGGGGACCTCAAATGTTCAGCGAATGGACACAGCAATTGAGGGAAACACACTCAGGTCATTTAACTGAGAGGAGCCTTGATTTAAGACATATTCATGTCAAAATAATGCCACATGTATCCGAGTAGAATGCAAAGTCTACATAAATTTTTAAGACAAAACCAAGGTCTTCGGAGAAACTGCCGAGAACAGGCATTTCAGCACTTTGGATTCTCAGAGGTACTTTGGCGGAAACCCTTGAAATGACTGTAAGCAGACATTTCAATCACAGAGGGTGTCGCAGGTGAGCGACAGAGTCCGATCTGGGAATGAGAACAGTCTCTTCACGAGTGACAGAGGGACCGAAACGAAAATGCCAGAAGCGGGAAGACCCACGTCACAAGACAAGGGCTGAGTCAGTCTAGAACCTGCGCGTCTCTTGTGACGCGATCCTGACGCCGCGCTCTGGCTCCTCAGGGCCGTTTCCGCTAATGGGGCATCTCTTACTCTAGAAGTCCCCACTCTCACAGCTCGCAAGGGTGACAGACAGATGCAGCTGGATGACATGTTCACTTCCGCGGAGGGGGCCTCTGAACCCTGCCCCTTAGCACCTGCCCCATTTCAAAACTGAGTTAATCCTCTCAATGCACTCCTACCTTGATTATTTTCAAAGTTATGATAAATCTTTCCTGAAAGTGGAAAGTGCCAGCATCATGGTCTATCTATTCTAGTGTATACGTTTTCCGTACCGACGTCCCCAGATCAAGCTGTGGCTTTCACTTGATGGTTTTTCCTTTCCTTATTGGGAATCCTTACAACACGCTTGATCTATAATCAGCAGTGTCTTAGTGTGGATGAGACATGGCGGCTTAGTTTCACCCTACGCACCGAGCCCGTGGCCAGGCTTCTCAATGGGTGTTACTTCGTTCAAATACAGCCAATGTGCACGCCACCCCCCGTCCACACCACCTCCCACAAAGGAGTGGAAGTCACCACCGGTAACTGGAAGCAGACAGGGCTTTGAAGAACCACGTCTCTACGCTAAGAGTGTCCATTTGTTCGACAACGCTGGGTGCTGCCTGCCCGCCCGCCCCTGTCTTGTGCTGGGTGGTTCTTCCACGAAAATCGACCGAGAGGCACTGAGCGTTCCTTCCTGTTCTGAGTATGCCGAGACCACCCTTTTCCCAGTCTCTCTGGGCAGGATTCTGGGACTCAGACAAGATGAAAACACCGCCTGTGAAACCAATTTGGATGAATCTGGGGACACAAGACTGGCCAGCAGCTTCTACGGTCATACTTTTGCTTTAAACAAGTTTTGCTAAGAGACCATCTGTAGCTCGAAACCCATCATGAATGTTCCCTTTCAAAACCCAGTTCTGCAGTTTATTCAGCTTTGTTACACACATTCACCAGGTTTATGCCCCTCCCTCCCCAAGGAGCAGATGTGCTGACCTCGGGGTCAAGTCTGGGGTGAAAGTCCACTCAGGACCGCAGGTCTGGTTAAAGCCCATCGCCAGGTCCCCCCACTAACCCGACGAGCTCCTCCTCAGACATCCGAAATCCTCTCTCCCCCTTTGCACACAGAGAAGGGGTTCCACCAGCGACCCCCAATCCACCACCCCTTTTCACGAAATCAGCATAACTCAACGAGGCAGAGCTCTCCTTTCGAAAGCAGTGGCTGGAGCCAGGGTGTGGTCCATTCACGCTCTTAGCCTCCCAGAGCTGGCAGCCTCCACGGAGCAGTGGGGAAGGCGGTGAGGTAAGGACGGCCCAAAGCAGCAGGCCCGGCTGAGAGAAGACAGAGGCCAGGAGAGACCTGTCTCCTCAGGAACGCTCCTAATTAAGGCAAGTCCATTTTTCAGTGAAGGAAGTCACACGGGAGACAAAGTGACTTCTCGTGTAGACTTTACCGTGGTAAGAACGAGGCGAAGTCATGACGTCATTCCAAGCCTTGTGTTCCCGAAGCTTCTAAAGCCACCTGTGGACACACATGTGTATTCAGGAATGTGTCCCCACCTCCTGGTAATACATACAAGGAATTTAAGCGACACGAGCTGAATTGGAAGCCTGTTTGCTTTTTTTTTCTTTCTTTCTTTTTTTTGGCCAAGATGAAGCCAAGTCAAACTCCTAGGGATATGGAGATCAATCCAAAGCTGCGTTTTATTGACACAAGGCCATATTCCCTGCTTAAGAATTTAGTTCTGAAGTCCTCTGTTGGGGAATGAAGTTTGGCAGTTACCATTAGTACAGATTAGTAAATGTTCAGCACCTCTGGTTATGTCCTTTCGTCTTCCACGCAGACCAGCACTCCTGACGAAATACTGAATCATATCACCGCATCCAGGGACCAAGAGCTCCGGCAACACAGTAGCGCGTTTATCGAAAGCACACGGGCAGGCATCGTTTCAGGAAGAGTCACTGCTTTTCTTACATTTGACACACAGACCGCCAAAGGAAGATTCTAGAACTTCTAACGTGTTTACCGGCAGACAGAGCAGGGTAGAGCCGTGAGAAGGACATAGTGAAAATAGGTACAGATTCGTTTTCAGTTTTGATTTTATGTTCTCTCCTTCCTTTCTCTGTGTCTCAAATAGATAAGAATGGTTCTTTCTGACCACGAGCACCCCCTCCTGATGAGTTCTGGGCTCTGCGCACATGATGTCTGGCCCAGAGCTGCTGCAGGAAAGGGCAACGGAGGACACAACAGATAAGCCTGGAGGGCCGTGTGCCGGGACGTGCCGAGAGCAAGCCCTGGGACTCACATACGGGAAACCGTGAAACCGGGGACACGTGCGTGTGTGCGCGTGTGTGTGCGCGCGTGTCCACCCCCAGGGGGTGATGCATAGAAAGAGGTGCCGGCCCCCTCAGGTGCCGCCGCCAGGAGCTGCCGTCCTCATCTCTGCGCATGCCCATGACTCCTCCCCTCTAGGAGCAGCACGTGCTAATTAGCGCTCGTCCTTCCCTGTTCTGGGTTCCGGTCCTCACCTCGCCGGGCCATCAGCCGACATGTGCCAGAAGGCCGGCAGCATTAAGGCTACCAGCCAACAAAGGTGGGTGGCAGCTCTTCCTGTCCCCAAGGGCCAGTGGCACCCCAGTGGGGGGGGAGCGGCTGACGCCCTCCTGGGGACCGGACGGGCCTTCCCTGGGGGCTTTCTGATGGGCTCTGGCACAGACGCGGCCTCGTCACTGCAATCGGGCGGCCGTCCGGGGAGGAACGCGGGGGCTGAGAGGGCACAGCCACCCCCGCCTCCGCCGCACCCCCGGTAACAGGCGCCCCACGAATGGGCCGCACGAGCGAAGGACACTGACAGGACCAAACTCCACACGTTGTTAACCTGGGACTTGCACGCTTCTGTGCAGGGCGACCCTCGGCCCGGGCTGGCCGGGCTACCCAGCGTGGGGGGCGAGAGAGCGGTCGGAGGCGTAAACTAGATGGAAACCTCTACACCGCTGACGCCTGTCGTGTTACCGTCTCAAATAATCCACTGTGAACTGTGAAGAGAAGGAGTTTGAACTCGGAGCCTGGAGACAGTGAGACAGAGAAGCTGGAAGGCTGCTAAGGAGGGAAGGCAGGCCCATGCCAGGTCTGTCCACCTGTGCCCGCCAGGCGTGACCAGCTGTGGGACCGGTCCCAGGTCCGCCCACGCCCACGCCTCCTCAGACGTGGGCCCCGAGATAGCGAGGTGGCAGGGGTAATTAGCGGTGACACACGGCTCCACGGCACACCCCTCCCCCACGCCCCGGGCACAAGCGATGCCGAGGCTGGGCCAGCGCGAGTCTAGATGGGTCCTGGGACAAAGCACACAGCCGGGGGCCGAGAGCCAGCTTCTCCCGTTTCTCCAGGAAACGCTCCAGCGGCGGCTCAGCAGCCACACAAAGCCAACCGCGAAGCGAGGCGACCGACCTGCAGTGCTCCACACCCTCGCTCTCCTTTGTTTTTTTTTTAATGCTTACTTATTTTATTTTTTTTTAGTAATCTCTATAGCTGACATGGGCTTGAGTTCACGACCCCGGAATCAAGAGTCGCACGCTCCTCTGCCTGACCCAGTCGGGTGACCCCGTTCTCCTTTTTAAGGCGAGGCAAGTGGCCGACGCGCACCGCCTGCTGCTTTATGAAAGGGCCCGATCGCATCATGCTCCCCGAACCGCACACACTCTAAATACACGGAGTGCGTCGTCCAAAGAGTCGACCACAAGGCTCATTTGTCCCTTGGAGAAGGACGTGCCGCCCGAATATTTGATGTTTCTATTGCCAGTTCAAACAGGAAACACTCGAGTGTTTGCTACGGATTGAAGACATCTAGCCGCTCCTCTTTCACAGCTTTGATCCCACGTTGCATGGGAAACGGAGACGATGCTTCGAATCACGTGCACGTACTTCCGTCCAGGGGGCAAAATGTGCTGGGTAAGATCTGCTTGGCTGTGCCGGGACCTGGGAAGAAGAGCCTTCCAACCAGGATCCAAGAACCTTCTGTGCCGAGAAGCACACACAAGTTCAGCAGGGGAGCTGCAAGCTCACGGTCTTTGAGGCAGGCCGGGCGGAGCGTGACGGGACAGCACAGGTGGAAGGCGCTCCTCCGCGACTGACCTGGGCGGGCTGCGGGGACAGCAGCACGCCAGCAACACCTGCAGGGAGTGGGGTGATGTCCCCAGCCGGCCCCCAAGGGTCCCTGCTTGGCAGGAACTTCCCCCTCCTGTCTCCCAGCGACCTTTACCCTCAACCGCTCAGTTTCCAACTACAAGATTCCATTACAAAGCCAACACCACGTTGATGGAGCCGCCCTCGGAAATGCTGGTCTCCCAGAGCTTGTGCTCCCAGAGCTTGTGCAGGACGCAGGTGGGATGCGACCCCCAGCGAGTCGGAGCCGTGGAGGGACTTGGTGATCCGAGCGGGAGCCACGCGGGCAAACCTCCTGACCCGGTCCTCGAAAGCCAGCCTTTCCGAACAAAGTACTTCCAAAGGCGACTTCTTCATGTTCCCTGTTTCACAGTTAGATCGAAACGACTTATGCTCGTGGCACTCTGAGGTCGTCACCTTGCTTCGAACTTGGAGCCCTTCGCTTGGCAGAAAGCGAGCGGGCGATGCCTGGGTTGGAATCTCAGCTCCACCTGTTACTACCTCAGTGACTTCAGGGCCTCACTTTCCTCAACTGGAAAATGGGGATAACTGCCCCCAACAACGCACTGGATTGTTGTGAACACACGTCACGTGCTCAGAGCAAGGCCTGAAATAGAGTCTGTCCTTAATCCGTGTCACTGGTTTTTGTTTTTGCTAATGAGGTGCAGTTAGCTTCTGTCACTCAATCCTGTTTATGCTCCTAGCCTTAAAAAATGTCTGTTACGGAAGCAACGTTTTTCATCCTCTCCAGGCATTTCCAAGCAGACCACTAATGCACTGCACTCAGCAACTAAATTTGTACCTGACAAAAGGCGGAATCCGAATCTGATGGCGTCTGGCTGTGCAGAATTCAATTACACGGTGTCCTGGCAAACTGGGCACAGCGATTGTGCTCTGCTGTTCTGGCTCTTAGAACAGCGCAGCCCCAGAGCAGCTACTTAAATGCTGCCTGCGAGGGGCTGAGTGAGCCTCAAATCCGATTATGACACATGTGCGGCTAGGTCACAGAGGAGCCACGCTCTCAGACGAGCTCAGGGACATCTCAGTACTATCAATTTGTGGCACAATTAGATTTGAACAGGAAAATATCCCTTGAGCGATAGATTTATAAAGGACCATGGTGGACCCGGTTTTTGGGTGGTAGGTGCTGTAGGCTCACGTGGGCGAGAAGAGAAAAAAACGGGAGGCAGCAAGACCCGGGCGGTGGGCTAACTGCTGTGAGACAGTTGTGGCACCCGCCTGAGATTTGGGGGGCTCAGTTTCTACATCTGGGAAGCAGGGTTCCTCCTGGCTCTACGAGGTCGTGAAAGGACTCTCCTCTCCAAGACCAGAGTGTCAGCAGCAGTTCCTAGAGGGAGGAAAAGGGGAAATACCACAGGGTCTCTAGACAGAAACGGGGTCTACACAGAACGGTGTGATTTTTTTTTTTTTTTAAATCCAGGAGAGCAACTTACAAGTGAGTCCTGTAAGGAGGAGCCTATAGAAAGCCAAGGATCCAAGGTATCCGGGTGGCTCAGTCGTTTGGGCGTCCAGCTTGTGATTTTGGACCAGGTCATGGTCTCGTGGTTCGTGGGATCGAGCCCCATGTCAGGCTCTGTGCTGACAGTGCAGAACCGGCCTGGGATTCTCTCCCTCTCGCTCTCTGCCCCTCTCGCCCACTCTTTCTCTCTCTCTCAAAATAAACAAACATTAAAAAAAAAAAAGCAAGCCAAGGGCTTGAACCTATATGTGAGGTCTTTCTCTCTGCATACAATTGACCACTGGTCTTTAAATGAAATTTGAGCTCAGTATTCAATTGCTAGCATATGATGTGTTACGTATTTCTAAAGGATTCTGTTTTCAGAAAAACGATAGATGTTAACCATAAAAGTCCAAACCTAAGAAAGGAAAATTCAGATACGTGCTTCTGGCATCCTGAGGCACGTCCACCTGGGGGCCTCCTCGTGCACATATTCTGTAGAACGCACGACCGAGAACCACGCTTCACACGCTGCCGTTTCTACCTCGCTCGACCCTGTGTTGAGTGTGTGCTGTAGATCAGTAACTGGACCAAGACCACTTCTGTTTGCACTTCTACTCACGTGTGCTAGAATTTCATAAACTGAGCCAGTCTGCTCATGGTTTTCCTTTAAGACAATATTACAAATAATGTTCTAATTTATGATGATTATAGATGGACGATGGAACGCACCGATCTAGTTTTATTCCTCCTAAAACCTCACCAAAGAGATGGCGAATTCTTTGCAAGCCTTACACCTTCAAGACAACAGGACCGCTAAGCTGGAGAGAAGCTTGCCAGACGCCTGGGAGCAGAGGGACGGCAGGCCGGCAGCGTGGCCACGGGACGGTGGAGAAGCGACCTGGCAGGTGCCGGCGAACCCCCGAGGCCTGGGCAAGGATGGTCACAGGCACCACGAAGCAGGGACGTGAGGGGCCCCGAACAGGGAGGCTGGTGGGAAGGTACTTAGCCTGTGACCACAAGCCCGTCGGTCTCCCTACAGGTCTCTCCTCTGGAGAGCCCAGGGCTGGCTCCTGTCCCAGCGGGGACTTTGCTTCTGGGAACCGCAGAGCGCGTTAACGGCCAACCTCCCACTGAAGCAAGGAAAGCTGGAGAAAAAAAAATGTAAAACAAATCTGTTTAACGGCGACAGCGAGCTAGAAAAATAGTGAGAGGTTATAGGACCAGGAAGAAAAGATGACAGCAACCCAAAGGGATGGGCCCTGCCTCTGGGGTCTCCCTTCCCTTAGAGAAGGCGGGACCAACATTGGGGGGAAAGAGGCAGAAAGGAGCCCCGGGCCCTGAACATAAGCATACAAGTGCCAGACAGGACAGAGCGGATGTGCTGATCGCTGAGAAGGGAAATGCTTTACGCTGGCCTTCAGCTTGCTGTACATTCGGGATTATTTTGACAGCTTTCATTGAGCAAACGGCCAAGGAAAGCTGAATTTTATCGGGGGCGGCCCTGGGATGCACTGAGGTGCGGCTGCGAACGTCCCTCGGAGCCACTACTGTGGGGACCCTGCCTCTTCTCTCGTTCACCAGGCTCTCCCCTGCCTTCTTCTCCTCCAGCACCTGCCCTGGGTGTCCTCCTTGTTTGCAGCGTCTGGTTCGTTCATTCCTGCTTTCGTCTTTATGGACCACAGCAGTTGCTGAATTCACTTTGGTCCTTTCCTGGCTTTTCGGCGTGTCCGTCGTCTGTCCTCGTTCTTGGGTAACAACCACAGCTGCACGCGGACTCGACACCCACAGGAGGCCGGGTGCTTCCGTCCACGAGGGCTCAGGCCCCCGCCAGGCGGCCTCCACGGACCCTCAGCTCGGCCTTCCGCCAGCTCCGGGGCGGTCTGCAGAGCCCACGTTTGCTGGCCGGCTGGCATGTTGGGGACGACGATGACGACGGTCCCTCCCTCCGGGGTGACGGCGTGGACTGAGTGAGGCAGCAGATGGAAGGTCGCAGGGCAGCTGCCACAGCTCGGTCACCACGACCACCAGGTGGCATTTGCGGGACGGCACCGCTCTAAGTCCCAGAGTGGACAGTGACCCGGCCACCGAGCGGATGCTTTCCACGGGACGGGTAAGGTCCCTGCTCTCGTGGCACCATCCCCCAAGTGGGGGAGACGAGCAAGCAAACCCCAACTCAAAAAAGCCAACAGACAAAACAATTTTAGGAAAGAACCACCCCCAGTGGTGGGCTGGATGGGGAGGCCCGTCCACGGGCAGCGGAGGAGCCGACGGCACCAACACGGAAGCGCCAGGTGGAGCCGGGCCAGGAGCAACGCGCCCTCTGCCCCGCGGGCCTCCGAGGGTGGCCTGGTTTCTACCTCTGCATTTATTCCCGTTTTTATTGCATCGTGATGACAGTCTATGGTTTCTACTTACTTCAACTTTCTGGAAGCAGCAGAGGCTTTCTGGGTGACCTAGGGTAATGCTAAACTCAGCTTCGTGACCAATTGTCTCCAAAGCCTCTCCTGGCTCGTCGTCACTACGCGGTCACCCCTGGTCCTCCAGGGTGGGGGGGTCTGGGCGGGTCTCCCCACCACTCGCCTCCTCCATTCTGTCTTACAGTCCCTCTGGCTCTGGAGGCTACGTCATCTGGGCCACCGACACCCACATCGCTCCTGCCATCTGCAGACCCCATGTTCCGGCCTGGTGAAGCAATCCTGTCTCAAGGACTCTTTTCTGCCTTGAACTCGGCTTCACCCGCTATCAGCGACACGCTCCCTGCTTTTGCGTCTGCCTAACATATCCCTTTCTCTCTACTTCTTTTTAATACCTTATTATATTTTATCCATCTCATTTTAGGATTTAAAGCCAAAGTTAGAAGACCTATGTTTGTTTCATTGATTACATCTAGTAATATATGTAGTAATGTAGTATATAATATACATCTATGATATATGTATATATATGCACACTATATGTGCATATATGTAAGTACATATTATATATATGCATGTATATAAATGCATATAATATACATGCATATAATATATATAATAGTGCCTATAATGTACATATAAACGTAACTTTTAAAATTATGAAAATAAAAAAATTAAAGATAAAAATCTTTGGGGCACCTGGGTGGCTCAGTCGGTTAAGCATCTGACTTTGGCTCAGGTCATGCCTCAGCAGTTTGTGGGTTCAAGCCCTGCGTCGGGCTCTGTGCTGACAGCTCAGAGCCTGGAGCCTGCTTTGGATTCTGTGTCTCCCTTTGTCTCTCAAAAAATAAATAAATGTTAAAAAAATAAATTAAAAAAAAAGATAAAAATCTTTAAATTTTGTTGGCCTAGAAAGATGTATGCAATATCCCAGCCGGATGTTCAGCACTGAGATATTATGTTTAAGGCAGTTTGTTCAGTTTAAATAGCATTTTGAAAAAGAAGTGTCTTCAGGTACTTGAGATATAAACTTCCAAAGTAACGAAAGGACCCACGGGCACTGATGACCGAGCGGCGTCCCTGACACCACCAGCCTTAAGTGTGTGTGCCGTCCTAGGTGCTGGGGCTCAGCCTGGACGTCGGCAGGCCTGGAGCGGGAAGGGCGAGTGGGGCAGGGAAGCCTCTGCCCGCGCCTGTGGTCGCGCCCGGGGGCCTGCTCTCTCTGCCACAGCTGGGGGGCACAGCTCCCCGCCCGCAGCTCAGCTTTGTGGCCTTGCAGGCACACGGCATTTTAGTTGCTTTTTGCCGGAAGCCTCAGCTTCTTGTTCTGGCTTGGGGATTGAAGAATTTCCTCAAACAATTTTGAAAATCGAATTCCCCCACTGTATTTTATCTCACTAACTTTCTACGCTGTGTTCACTTTTAAGGGACACAGAAGAGCTCACCACTACTGAGTTCTCGCCATGTACCAATGTATCGTTAGAACTCTCCCAAGCCTCCGGACCCTCGCAGCACCACACCGAGGGCCTAGTATTCTTCCCATGACACAAACAACAAGCGAGAGTGTCCGCACAGAGGTCAAAGGGACAGGGCTGGTGTCTGAGCCAGGGCGGTGTGGTTTCAGAGCCCCTCGGTGGCCTCTGGGACACAAACAGCACCCCGGTGAGGGGACAGCTCCGGCCTCCACACTGGGCCCGTCCAGCTGGCCAGCGGCCCTTCCAACCCTCCCATTCCGGAAGAAGCAGGGTCTCACGGCTCCTGCTCCAGATAAAGACTGCGTCTGTGCCCCCGGAGATGTCAGAACCCTAACGAAAATATCCTAAGGACTTACGCTCCTCAATCAAAACCAAATGAAACCAAACCAAAAACCCTGTGGATTAAAATCACCGGTGCTTAGTACACATAACTTTGACACAGAGGGCCAAGTTCCCCAGTGGTCCGTGGCACAGACGAGAGGGTAGGACACACAAAGGAACCTTCTACATAAACTTAAACGTCTGGGGGTTTGCCTTAACTCCAGATCTGACTTAGTAATATTATTACCCACCAAATATCCAAGTCATCACATTTTCCCCTCTACTCAATTCTCTTGGATACTCACAGACTGTACGATGTGCCCCAAGTTGTAAGCCACTGAGGAGTTCAGACGGTGTCAGTTCCTTGGTGTGACGCACCTCCAAGCTCTTGGCCAGTGCCCAGACCTCAGGCTGTCCCTGCAGGCCCCCGCCCCCCACCTCCTTGGCTACGGAACACGGTCATCTGCCACGACTTCTAGACACTCTTCCTTACAAGACTCGGGCCAAGGCGTCACACTCTCTGCACTGTAAGGTGCAGTTTCCAAGGCCACCAGCCAGGCTGGAGTCAAAAGACAGGGGCTGCATTTTTTCCTTACTGTGCATATGCTTTGAATGCACGCCTAAAAGTAAAATGCTTCTCCAGGAGTCTGGCGAGAAAGGAAAGCAAAACGGCAGATCCTGCCAGACCCACCGTTCTCGGAGGTTTTCTTTGTCATGTGCTCACAGGCGAGCTGAAGTTAAGGAAGTGAATCTCCAAGATTTGAGGACTTTTTCTCGCAGCTTTTTGGCAGTCCTCTTAGGAGAGGAAAGGGTCGTAATAATGGTCAATTAGAGGGCTCGTTTCTGGTTTTCCCAGCGTGTAATACAGAGTCACTCTAACGCCATCCAGATTCCCCATGAGAACAAACTGCCATCTGAACGCATACATTCTCTGTGCAAACGCCCCCGAGCACCTGGACGGCCCTTGAGCTTAGTCAAGCCTGCACTACAGGACCTTGCACGCCAGGACGGGGCCTCTGAAGTTGCACGTGCAGGACACTGAGTCTGGGAAGAGAGTCCTCTTCCCGGAACAGCTGCCTGAGCTGGACAGGAAGACTCAATGACGGGTGGCCCTAAGCTGGGGACCGTATACCGTCACGACCTCCCTTCCTCTCCTGTTTTGGGGAAGACTGCTTCTCGTCTAGATGGACACTGGGCTCAGTGTCGCTGCTTGTCACTGCTTCCGCCCTCACTTGCAAGCCCCGTGCGTGGAGCACGCACACGGGAGTCCTGGGCCAGCAAGGGCCCTCGTTCCACAGACAGGCCCTGGGGGCAGGTGGGCAGGCACCCGCCGCTGCTCAGACCCTCAAGGTGACCCTCCCGTGTGCTGTAACTGCCTGGACTGGACCGTGTTTGGCCAATCAGAGGAAGAGCCCCCCCCACCCCCCTTTTTTAAAGCAGGCTCCAGGTCCAACGAGGATCCCAATGCTGGGCTTGAACTCATGACCCTGAGCCGAGATCAAGAGTCGGACGCGAGGAAGAGGCCGTTTTTAGACTTTGGATTCAACGAAGACAGGAGGTCAAAACCAAAGCACTTCCGGCCACGTGAGGGAGAAACTTAAAACAGAACCGTATTTATAGTACTTTGATGTTTCAGACCGCATATTTACAAACATCATGATGCCTGATTCTTAGAACAACCCCATGAGAAAATTCCATCTTGGAACGGTTAACAGACTTGCCAATTGGTCGGGGGAGACAGAACCCAAACCCAGGCCCTCTTACTTCATCCCCCCGTGGGCTTTCCGGAAGAATCTGAATGGAACACGAGGGAGGGCTCTTCGGGGCTCTTCCGGGCTCAGTGATCAGAGCCAGGAATGGGTGCAAAATGAAGGACAGTGGGCTAGCCAGGGAGTAGTTCCTGCAGAATTATCAAGCCACGTAATTCAATGACTCCTTTCAGGTAACTCCGTCATCCCTACACAGTCTAGAAATCTCCCGGCTGACCTGCCGTGACCCCATCTCCTCAAAACACACCTGCTCCCGTCAGACAGAGCTGGCCAAGACTCCTCACCACCACGAGGGCTGAGTCTTCTTAGACGGGAGCTCGTGTCCTTGCTCATGCAAATGAACACCCCACCTCTGGCCAGTATCCGCGGTGCCTGCTGGCTCCCCCACCCGGCCACAGAGGCCACCTAGGCTGAAGGTTCTTGTGGTACCTGGGCCAGGAGTAAACACTTCCGACCCAGGGATGAGGCTTTGGCCAGGATGAAGCCACCATCCATCGGTTTTCCCCAAGTGGAATCTGGATTGGCAAACATGAGGAAGAGTGGGGCAGATCTAATCACCATCACTCGGACACAACCGATGTCACTTTGCCCCAGACTCGGTGCCAAATGCGCTCACTCCTGCCGTCACCGAATGCCCATGGCGCTTCTGCAAGGGAGATTTATTATTCCCACTTTGCAAGTGAAGAAACAGTTACTCATCAGGTTACGTAACTCGCTGGAGCTTTACCACCGAGCGGGAGTTGGGATACACAGGGCAATTATCCATGAGTGTGGGCCCCAGGGGGCTGTGACAGCAGGGCCTGGGGCGTGGGGGCACACAACAAGGCCTGGGCCAGGATGAAGGCCACCCTGCGGCCTCCAAGGTCCAGTCCACCAGGGTTACTGTGCTCGAAACCAAACGGGAGAGACCGGAGGGCTCCATGTTACAGTTTTGTGGTGAGCTTGGAGGGGGCCCGCTGCACGCCTCCCCGGGCTTGGGCCTCACGGCCACCTTCTCGATTTGGCCACATCCATGCAGAGTTGTGATCCCACTTGGTGTTTTTCTTTAAGTGGACATACTTTTGACTAGGCTGTGTCCTGAGCGATAAGCACCCAGGAAATCACGGATTTGACACGCTACCTACGTGGAAGTGACGGGCAATGCTGCACCACTTGAAATCATCTCTTGTGCCACCGGCGACGTGGACCCGCCACACTCGGAGGGACTGGGGCCGCCCCACAGCATAAAGGGCAAAACATAAAGGACAAAATTTCATTTCACCTTATTTATGGATTTCCGAGTTGACTATCACTGCTCTGCACAGTGCAGGCTTTGAGGCCTCCACCTGCTGTCCTGAACGAGGGGCAAGGAGGTCATTCTGTCCTCGCTGTTGCTGCTGTCACTGGGAGACCAGCCGGCGGGACGATGCCTCCTGGTCTGCACGGACCTCCTGCTGGGCTCTGGTTCTACAACCGGAAACTGCTGAGGACCCGGGTGAGGGCCTCCCCGTGGGCCCCAGCTACCAAGTAGTTAGTTCTTTTGAGGTCTGCCTTCAAAGTCCCATCCTGATACCGCTGTGACAATGAGACTGTCCTTGCACAAATTAAACTCCACTTCAACCCGTGTACACAGCCGGCTACTTCTCCGTATCAGGAGGCGCGTCCTGTCTTACACACGGGACAGGAGGGTGAGCACCTCCCCTGTGCGCCTTGCGAGGGTTTTGGCAGCACGAACCAGAAGGAAGCTTAAAAAGAGTCATAGAAAATTCTTCCGAAACTGCTGAACAGCTCCACTCAAAGGGGACTAGCCTTCCACGGTGGCTTCTAGTCCCTTTTTCCCGTAACAGACTGCTGCATATTTTCTAATACTTTAGGCCACATCACCTTCTTTTTTTGGAAGCAGCCAGAACATAAATAGCACCCTAAGAAATCTGCAAGCGCATCTTCTCCGTTAAGACATCACAGATACCAGCAAGAAGGTCCCTATTTCGTCTGTGGCAAGACGAACAGAACCACGGCCGCCGCACATCTCTTGCCCAGCGCGGAGCGCGGTGTTCTTCCTGCACAAGCGCGGAGCACAGTTATCTGCACATGGACTGCTGGCCTTCATGTACTTCACTGGTGTGCAATGGGCACGGGCACAGAAGTGCTCAGAAGTGTGTGCTGGGTGAATACGTCAAGAGCAGGACGGCCATACGCCCACCTGCCACGCCCCGCCCTCCCTTCACCCTCCACGCGGGCTGCTCCGCCAGGCCCCCCGCACCCCCGACCCCCATCCCTGTCACTTGGTCAGCGGCTCGCTCCCCTCTCTCCACGGCTCCCGTGGCTCTAGTGACGCTTTCATTTGACCTGCCAGCCCAGAGGTTCACGTTCTCTTCTCATCTTCCTTCCGCAGCAAACCCGAGGGCAGGCTTTCTTATCCGCATGTACCTGCTTTACGGACTTGAATTTTCCAATTACACCTCTGAACACAGCATCTGATACGACAGCTATAACCTGACCCAACTCAGAAGAAATCGGGTTTGTTTTAACAGAATAACATGATTAGGTTACGTTTCGACGACACACCTTTGCCGGGTATCTGCCAGGACGTGTGCTCGGGGCACAGAGCCCACTGCCCGCCTCCCTCTCGGACCCCGGCCCTGACCCAGGACGCGGGTGGATTTTCTGCAGCTCTGGGTTACTCGGATCTGGGCCAACCCGCGGCTCTCGTCGGCCTCAAAGCAGGACCGAATCAGGTCAGAACTTTCAAAGCCACACTGAGGATCTGTTTACAGTTCTGGGCTCGATCGTCCCTTGTCAGTGCCATCCCCGGCCTCACGCTGAGAGAGTGGCCTGTGGCTCTCGAGTCCCACGAGCTTCCGCCAGTGACAATGGGAGGTTTCGTGGAGAGAAGCGTTACAGGGGGTTGTAAAATGCGAATGAATGGATTTGGAAGCCCTCTGTCCTGCGGACGGCGGGGACGGAGCCCCGAAGTAGTGGGAGAGGACACGTGGCACGCAGAGGGGTTACACTCTGAGGCAGAGAGCTGAGTGACCAGACCTTCTGCATCAACGACAGGCCTAAGGCGGGTGCTCACGGCCTTTGCGGCTCCGACACAGCCAAGTGGGGTCCGGCATCCGAGGCAGGAGCGCCCCTCGAGGGCAGACCACAAACAGCCCCCGACATCTCTCCGCTTCTGTCACTGTGGACGTCAAGCCAGCGCTGGGCTTCTGGGAGCACCGCAGCGAGGACACGACGCCCGCAACAATGCCGTCCGCAGGTCCCTGCAAAGGTGCCGCGGGGGAGGAGCTGTCGCCATGCGGAGCCACCCCCACCCCCACCCCCCCCTCGCAGAACTTAGGTGCCCGGGATCGTCCCTCTGTCATCAGGCTCCATGAACGGAAAACCACTGACATGCCAACAAAGCACAGACGTTCACAAAGTCAAAGTTCAGTGGAAAAATCATCTTCCCTGAAAAAAAATCCCACTTTCTGGCACATTAGATGAGATCAGCTGTTCTGTTCCAAGTAAAGCACAGTCAGTATTTTAACAGAGGTTCAGGCGACAGGCTTTCTTTCGGGAAAGAAGACACCGGAACAGCAGTGAGTGTTGGGGTCGCCCCAGATCCCCCAGGGCAGGGGGGCCCTAGCCCAGCAGTTCCTGGCTGTGCGTTTCCTTCTGGAAGCAGCAAGCAGAGAAAGTCTTAGAACAGTACTATGCTTAGATTCATAACAAGGATTCTTCCTCACTTGCAAATAATGTAGGGCTTTCCTTCTCCCCTCCTTTCTTTTTTTGGAGGGGAGGCCAAGTCTCACGCTCCCCTTTCAAGCTTTATGGGACACAAGTCAACTGCCTGCTGTCAGCATGGTGGCCGGCGTCCCAGTCACCACTGAGAGCACAGCAACTAAACAGAGCGACACGAGACACTTAACTGGATTCTCCCGAAGGGGATTTCAAAACTTCAGCTTTTGCAGGCTGTTTCTGAGGTGACAATAAAGATGACCTTGGAGTCTCAGGGCAGTGTTAGAACCAACCTTTCTGCCGTCCCAAAGCAGGAGGTTTGTCTACCTCGTCAGCTTCTGATGATTATGCTCGGAGACACAAATCAACCGTGTGTACACGCACTAATGCGCGGATCCCGTGCTCAACTGGAATCACAGAAACTGGAGAGACACCCCTCCCACCCTCTGGCCTTCCATGTATCGACACCAATGAGGACGGGCTTTTATTTTTTTCAGGTATCAGATCTTTATTTTTTTAGTGAATACAATTTATTGTCAACTTGGCTTCCATACAACACCCAGCGCTTGTCCCAACAGGTGCCCTCCTCAATGCCCATCACCCATTTCCCCCTCTCCCCTGCCCCCCACCAACCCTGTTTGTTCTCAGTATTCAAGAGTCTCTTGTGGTTTGTCTCCCTCCCTCTGTAACTATTTTTTTCTCCTTCCCTCCCCCCATGGTCTTCTGTTAAGTTTCTCAAGATCCACATATGAATGAAAACATATGGTATCTGCCTTCCCTGAATGACTTATTTCACTCAGCAGAATACCTTCCAGTTCCGTCCACGTTGCTGCAAATGTCCAGATTTTATTCTTTCTCATTGCCAAGCAGTATTCCATTGTATATATAAACCACATCTTCTTTATCCATTCCTCAGTTGGTGGACATTTAGGCTCCTTCCATAATTAGGCTATCGTTGATAGTGCTGCTATAAACACTGGGGTACCAGTGCCCCTGTGCATCAGCACTCCTGCACCCTTTGAATAAATTCCTAGCAGTGCGATTGCTGGGTCATACATAGTTCTATTTTTAATTTTTTGAGGAACCTCCACACTGTTTTCCAGAGCGGCTGCACCAGTTTCCATCCCCACCAACGGTGCATGAGGATTCCCATTTCGAGGAGGATGGGCTTTTAAAGGCTGGGGGTGAAATCACATGGCATCGAATTAACCATTTTATTTTTTTGCTTATCGATTGATTGTTTGATTTTTTTAATTTAAATCCAAGTTAGCGAACATACAGTGTAATAATGGTTTCAGGAGTAGAATTTAGTGATTCATCACGTGAGCCCTGGGTGTTCTGTGTAAACGACGGACCGATTAACCATTTTAAAGCACACAACTCAACCCGGCCTGTAGAGTTCTCAGTGTTGGGCAGTCACCCCACTTTCCACACGTTTTCATTCCGGTAATCCTGCCTCATTCCCCTCCCCCCGGCCCTGGCAACCTCTAACCTGCTTTCCGCCCCTGTGGATTTGCCCAGTCTGGACATTTCATATAAAAGAAATATAAAAAACGAGCATTTAAGTTGCACAAATTGCTTAATATTATGTGGCAATTCCAAATGTAAACAGGGTACAAATCTGAGATTTGTGGCTTCAAATGATGTTCTGGAGTTAGGGTTTCACAGACCAGTAAAATTTCACTACGAATCTTGCCAGTGGACAACACTGGCTTACCACCCTGACAAATGAGAACATTACAAAAAGAATCACAGAAAAGACATTTTCAGAGCACAAAGGACAATCTTGGGATGAAGGACAGTCCTGTAAACTTAATAAATCCAGCTTTATAAAAAAACCCACTCGACATCACCTCGAGTTTTGCCTCGGACAGGTAGACGCCTTGCTTGGCACAGGGCGGCAAAGGCCTTTGGAAATGACTGATCCTGTACCACTATCCTCGGTACATCTGAACGTAGGTAAACTAAGGACGTGAATCCTCTGGCCAAAGGGAGTCCCCCTCCCCCCCAAAAGGGAAATGGATTTCCTCCTCTTAAGAATGAAATCTTTTCGGGGCGCCTGGGTGGCTCAGTCGGTTAAGCATCCGACTTCGGTTCAGGTCATGATCTCACGGTTTGTGAGTTCTAGCCCCGCACTGGGCTCTGTGCTGCCAGCTCAGAGCCTGGAGCCTACTTCAGATTCTGTGCCTTTCTCTCTCTCTCTCTCTCTGCCCCTCCCCCACTCACACTGTCTCTCCTTCAAAAATAAATACACTTAAAAAAAAAAAAAAGAATGAAATCTTTTCGATGGCTAAGACTGACAAGATCTAAATCCAGCTCGAGAATCAACGGAAAAGAATGGCGGCTTCGCAGGAGACACCAACGTACGCAAATCAGGGAGGGAGTGCCGCGGCACTCAGTGCGGATGGAGGCCGGCCTTCGGTCCAGAGAGGTTACACAGCACGCAGCCAAACCGACGTTTACAAATAAAAGGAGAGCTCTGACGGGCAGGCTCTCCCCAGCTTGGCCTTCTAAACTGGGGTGTGCATTCTGGGGGGTGGAGAAAGCCACAGGATAAACACGGCACATGTCCTGGAGTATCAGTTTTACAACACAGTTAAATCACGCTAACCGCTTTTACGTCAACTATAATAAGTATGAAATAGAATACAAAATTCAAGTAGCTTTTCAGAACAAAACCGGAGCCTTCGGAAACTTAAACACCTTGGGGGCTCTCGGCGGACCGAGTCATGAGTCGGGCCCAGGCCCCAGACTCCCGACAGGAGTGGGCTCTCCCCGCTCAGGCTCAGAGGAACTGCCAGGGAGAATCTGGGCTGCACTAGCCTGATCTAACCGACTCTAGCCCAGACAGGGCTGAGGAGAGGGCAGGAGTGGGAACAAACTGGTTCTGAGATTTACATGGAAACACAGGCGACCCTGAATACAAAACAGTTCTGAAAAAGAACAGAACTGGAGGACTCACGCTTCCTGACTTAAAATTTTTTTTTAACACTTATTTTTGAGAGACAGAGAGAGACGGAGTATGAGCAGGGGAGGGGCAGAGAGAGAGGGAGACACAGAATCGGAAGCAGGCTCCAGGCTGTCAGCACCGAGCCCAACGTGGGGCTCGAACTCGCAAACCGTGAGATCATGACCCGAGCCGAAGTCGGACCCTTAACTGACCGAGTCCCCCAGGCGCCCCTCACGCTTCCTGCTTTTAAACCTCCCCCAAAAGCTACAGCAATCGAGGCTGTGCTGCAGACATGTAGAGCACGGGAATGGAAGAGAGCCCAGAAATAAACCCTCACGTTATGGCTCAGTGAGTTTTCACGAGTGTGCCAAGTCCATTCAGTGGGGGAAAGGACAGCCTTTTCAACAAATGATGCCGGGAAAATCGGACGTCTACTTGAAAAAGAATGAAGTTGGACCCTCACCTGACACCATCTGCAAAAACTAACTCAAAATGGATCAAAGACCAACCAAGATGACAAAACTCTTAGAAGAAAACACAGGAGATCTTTGGATTCGGCGGTGGCTTCTCAGATCTTAGCACCAAAACCACAAGCGGCACAAGACAAATCAGATAAACTGGACTTTGCCCAAATGAGAGATTCCTGTGCTCCCGACGATGCCCTCGCGGAAGCGGACGGACAACAGACAGGCCGGGAGGAAGTACTTGTGAGTGCATCTGGGACAAGGGACCACCGTCCAGATACACAAAGGCTCTGCGGCGACCAAGTCGTGGCTGCCACCCTTCACCGTGCCCTTCGGGTCCCTCTCCGCGCCTTGCACCTCCCACCTCGCTGCTTCCGCCTTGACGTTTTGCAGAGGCCTCCCCCTCCTGTCTTGTGCCACCAGGAAAGCGGCAGCCACCAGGCCCTACCTTCCCCAGCTTCCTTCTCAAACTCCCCCCGCCCCCACCCCGGTGTGCGAAAGATGACAGCGGGCATCTGGTCTGAAGCACCGCTGGCTTTGACAGTCCTACCGCGTCACGCCGAAGAAAGGAGCAGGGCCGGCGACACAGGGACAAGGTCCGAAATATGGCAAAACTGGTTCACTCACCCAATGAAACACAGTAAGGGACAGTCAGGTCAACCACCACGACACAATGTGAGTGAGGCCCCGGCCGGGAAGCCCAGGGGTGACTGACCTGCCCGCGCCGCCCGCATCCTCGCGCTCTGCTGTCCTCGCCAGCGAGGGTGCGCACGCCGACGGGCTGGGCGAGGGCGGGGCGCGTGCGCAACGGGACAGGGGCCAGCAGAGTTACAGTCTGGCCGACTCTCGACACAAATGCATGATCTTGGCCTTGAGGCAGTGAACTGACTAGAAGCACAACAGCAACTTCAAAGACACAGAAAAATAGCAGCCCTGATTCGGAGCATGAAGGTCAGTCATCAGCACACGGCCCCCACGTCTAACGTGACGCCTCTTCTTGACTTTTTGAACTTAAGACGTTCACATGGTACACGTATGTACAGACACACACACACACACACACACACACACACACACCCCACCCAAGGTATCACTTTTGGTCGGTCTACCTTTCGAGTTTTGCTACGGGACCACAGCAACGCGTCTTGAGCCTGCCCTCCCTCATGTAATGACAAGGGTGGCGGCCACACCACTGTGACCGTCCTGCCTTTTTACTCCATCGCTCTGCCACTCTCCACCTTACGGTCCAGCAAGTGATCCTACTTGATGTAAACCCCCTTCTCAGATTTCTCTCCCCACATACATGGCCACACCCCAGCCCAACACGTTCTCTGCTGTGCCGCTCAATCTCTCGGCCCCCGACACTGTGTGGGGACCACCGGTGGGCTTACAGGTGTCACTTCTCCCGGGAGGCCCGGCCCTGCCCACAGGGCCTCTTGACTCTCCGTGTGCCTGGCCCAAGCAGGTGCAGACATGCCCCTTCGGTACCGCCAGGCGAGGGCGTGATCTCTAAATATTTGCCCAAGGAATGAAACAAAGCTTTGGGTGGCCGCGAGGCAGAAGGTCAAAACTCAGTTTTATTCTTCTTTCTGTGTTTGGTATCTTCCAAAAAGCTCTCCTTCCCTCTGAAATGAGCTCGTTTAACCAAACATTTCTAGTCTTAACTTTAACCTTATTCGGCACAACAAAGGGCGGGCTTGCCAGACCGCCAATGTTTCCGCCAACGAGAGCACACACACGGGGTAGTTGAAAGCCAAGAATGAGGAAGGAAACGTTTGCGGGGCTTTATGAAAATGAGGAACAGGAGCCCCACAGACTGTTTTTCTCCTCCAACGTAAACATCCCCTCAATTGTATACATCACCAAGAAGTCGCTGTCTTTCCTGTTTCCCCTCGGGCAGACGCCTATAGTAAGCTTTCAGCTAAAACCGGCCTCTCCCCATCTAGACCTTCAGGCCGAACTACTGTCGCTAGAACACTAATTTCGCACTCGCTTGTAAGCATCACTCGGGAGGAATGCACACCAGTAGTAAGTCTACGTTTAGCACCGGCCTACTCTTGTCGGCTTTGTTGAAAATGTCACGTCACCCGGAGGTCTCTCGGGAGGGGCGGGGTCCCGAAACCAAAGGGAGACCAGGTGGCGTTTCTCCCACAGGCGTTTCGGGCCATGTGCGCTGGGGGACAAGCGGGCAAGGGGAGGAGGGCGCGATCTGAGGCCCCCCCCCCCCCCGGGTCAGATTTCATTCAGAACCGCACACTTCCGAGGCACAGCCTCACTTTCGGGAGCCAGAGTCTGCACCTCTTTTCTCGAAGACGCCGAAAGCCCAGCTCGCCTGGCCCGCGGCGGCCCCGCACCCCGCGCCACTGCGAGAAACTACTGCGTAGAAAGTACCGCGTACTGCAGAAAGTAGAAAGTAGATGGATCTCGGTGATAAAGGGACCTGCGAGAGCAGCCCGGTGCACACTCTGAGGGGTGTGAGCCCAGAGCAGTGAGTCAAAAAACCCAGGCGCTCATCCGGTCTGTCACCAGCCCCGACCAGCTCCTCGTGGGACCGCAGGCAAGTCGGACCGCAGGCAAGTCGGGGAACCTGGCTCGCCCGAGCCACAGCCCCGGAAGGTGGGGCCGACACCACCTGATTGCTGCCTCCCAGGAAAGAGGATGGCTAATGAATGCATGTGAGGACCTTTGAAGATCAGGAAGTCTCCTGGGTGCTAATGACAAACAAGAACAGGTACGCCTTCCCCTCTGGGCGCCTGCCGGCTGCAGAGGGGGTACCGGCTGCAGAGGGGGTACCGAGCTGCTCCCGGCAGACCGGGCTCCCAAAACAATTCGGTCTTGCGGCTACGCAAGTCTGAAAAATCTCTGGAACAGTGGGTGACGGTATCGCCGGGACACCAGACGACAGGCGAGAAAGGACACGCAGACCGTGGCCACGTGGCCTGCACCAGCTCCTGGGCGGCCCCGCTGCGCGTCCGCAAGCCCCCGAATGGTGTAAATATTGACGTGGGCGGCGTGTTTCGGTTTCTACGGGCGCCAGGGTTAAGGCTGTGAACTGGCTGAGAAGGCCCTGTTTTCTGCCAGAGAGTGTGTTCCTGAACATGCCTCTTAAGCTTCCCTTTGTCATTGTTATTATTTTTTAATACTTCAAAAAGAGAACTACAGTGTAGAAAGTTATCTGCGGGGGGGGGGGGGGAGGGGGGAGGGCCTCCAAGTTTAGCTTATATTTCACGCAAGAGGAGGCTCTCCGCCCTGCTCAAATAGGCAAATGACTGAGCCCGGACACTAGCTGACCATAACAAGACCATAGACTGAACTGGTTTTTAGAAGAGGATATTTGGCTTTAAACAAGCATGCGTGCATGCACACACGCGCTCAAACACACACACACACCCGGCACCAGGTGTTTTTCCAACCTATGCAGGCAGGGCAGTCTTGGTTCGAACACAGGTCATTAGAACTCGTATCAAAATTAAATGCAAAAATTTTCCAGATTAAGATTCTGATACACGTTTGCACTTCACTGATGCACAAAACTCAGAAGTAAAAAGTGCAGGATTCATAGCTATTGATGTTGTATCATCTGAATTAGACACGTCAACCCGAAGGAAGCTTGCCTTACAGAGGTCAGGGTCAACCTGTGAAGGCCTCATCTGGAAAACAAAGGACACGATCCACGAAGGAGTGCTTTGGGGAGGAAGGGGTGTGGGGGTGGGGGTGGGGAAGGAAAGAGGAGGTAAGACATTTCAATTTGGCTTGAAGTACCAATTTCAGTTAACCTTTAAGATTAATACCTTTTCACTATAATATTTGTGACTTAACTGCAAAGAGAAAAAGTTTCTGGATTTATTAGAGTTTGAAAGAACCCTTACTCATTGGGCAGTCACTCAAGTTTCCTACTGCGAAGCATTTCTCTTAGGGACAAAATTAAAGGGGGAACTTGCTCATTCGCATCGCGTGCTTTTGTCCTCAGGGACACCAGATGAACATGAATCTAAGCACCTTCCTTTTAATTCCCTCGAAAACACATAATTTAATCAAAAGCATCCGTATTTACCTACCTACCTACCTACCTACCTACCTACCTACCTACCTACTTACCTATGTAGGTATCTATTTATGCATTTTTTTTTTCAACGTTTATTTATTTTTGGGACAGAGAGAGACAGAGCATGAACGGGGGAGGGGGCAGAGAGAGAGGGAGACACAGAGTCAGAAACAGGCTCCAGGCTCTGAGCCATCAGCCCAGAGCCCGACGCGGGGCTCGAACTCACGGACCGCGAGATCGTGACCTGGCTGAAGTCGGACGCTTAACCGACTGCGCCACCCAGGCACCCCTATTTATGCATTTTTAAGTAATCTCTATATTCAACATGGGGCTTGAACTCAGGACCCCAAGATCAAGAGCCCCACGCGCTTCCGACTGAGACAGCCAGGTGCCCCTCTAGTGCATCTTTAAACTAAGGCATTCGCAGGTTCAGGAAGGTACGGAGACTTAGTCAAGGACCCCAGGACGTGACCGTCAGGCCCTTACCCTGGATCACAGAGCTCGGGGCTCTGGGAGGACTGGGTCTGACTTCCAGAAGAAGTGTATGGGGAGGACGGAGCAGTCAGTGAATTAACAAGACCTCAGTGTTTCCAACATCTAGCGAAACATTTTCAGAGCAGGCACAGAGGGGTCAGCGATGCTCTCTGAATTTTTATTTATTTATTTTGAGAGACACAGAGACAGCACAAGTGGGGTAGGGGCAGAGAAGGAGGGAGGGAGGGAGAGGGAGAGGGAGGGGGGGAGAGAGAGAGAGAGAGAGAGAGAGAGAGAGAGAGAGAGAGAGAGAATCCCACTCAGGCTCTGTGCTGTCAGCGCAGAGCCCGACTTGGGGCTCGATCCCACCAAATGCGAAATCACAACCCAGGCTGAAACCAAGAGTTGGACGCTTAACTGACTGAGCCAGCCAGGAGCCCCAGGGACACTTTCGGAAATAAAATGTGGGCATTAAGTGTCTGCGAAGGCCCCCAGGCCGCTCCCAGCATGCGGCAGGTGCTCCTTGGGTGCTCCTCCCAGAGGCCCACCTGGTCCAAGAGTTGGAGCCCAATTAGCAGAAAGATGCAGGGGAGCACATCTGGGTTCACACAACATAAGCGAATACAGCATGATACGGGACACAAGATAACGTAACGTTACCTCAGGGCATCGGGTCAGTTTAGAGAGTAACCAGACGGTAAAAACCTGTAAAAGGGTTACGTTTCTAAAACTGCTCTCATGTCAGTCTTTTTCTTAAGACATAAAGAAACGAGGGGCGCCTGGGTGGTGCAGTCGGGTAAGTGTCCGACTTCAGCCAGGTCACGATCTCGCGGTCCGTGGGTTCGAGCCCCGCGTCGGGCTCTGGGCTGATGGCTCGGAGCCTGGAGCCTGTTTCCGATTCTGTGTCTCCCTCTCTCTCTGCCCCTCCCCCGTTCATGCTCTGTCTCTCTCTGTCTCAAAAATAAATAAACGTTAAAAAAAAAAAAAAGAAAAAAAAAAAGAAATAAAGAAACGAGAGGTGCCTGGATGGCTCAGTCGGGTAAGCGTCCGACTTCAGCTCAGGTCATGATCTCCCGGTTCATGGGTTCGAGCCCCGCATCGGGCTCTGTGCTGACAGCTGGGAGCCTGGAGCCTGCTTCCGATTCTGTGTCTCTCTCTGCCCCTCCCCTGCTCATGCTCTCTTTCTCAAAAATAAACATTAAAAAAAATTTTTTTTAAATACTATATACTTTCTGTGAATAAATAAGTACATATATTATGTGAAAACACACACACGAGCATGCGCACGTGCACACACACACACACACACACACACACACACACACACACACAGTCTGGGATGATACACAGTAAACCCAAGCAATTCACTCAGAAATGACAGGAAAGGTAAGAGACTGATTCAGGGGGATAAGGCCAGCGAGAATTTCAGATTTGTAAGGGAAAAAAAAATTAAGTGGCTATATTCACATATGGATTTCTTAAAAAGATTAATAAAAGACAGAAGGAAGGGGACTAAGGCGGAAAGGGAGGTTCTGGGTCCTAGGGTGACCTTACCACCAGCAGTGCAGCGGCTGGGCACAGGTATCACCTGTCACTGTGGCCTGAGAGACCTGGTCACATTATTGGCCAACGGTAATTTGGGATTTTCGTTTATTTTTTGAGGGGGAGGGGAAGAAAAAATAATACAGAGGCGTGGTAAAAATAGGGTCAGGGTCACGTCCAGCCCAAGCTAGAGAGGCTTCCTAGGACAGTGGCCTCCAATTTTTGTGGTCAGGACTCATGGACACTCTAAAGGTCTGCAAGGCCCCGGAGAGCTTGCATTGCATGGGTTACACCTACTGATACCCAGCAGGTAAGGGAAGGTTTCACATATTCATTCATTCGTTTAAAACAATTAAAGGTTCATTTTTGTGTGAACTTAAATATTATGAAAATAACTTTACCACCCGCCTACCCCCCTCAAAATCAGCCAAAATGTAACTGTTTTACATTTCCACAGATCTCTTTAATGTCTGACTTAGCAAAGGATAGGAAGATTCACGTTTCTGCTTCTGTACTCAATTTGTTCGATATGTTGTTTTGGTTGAAGTACATGAAAAAAAAAAAAAGGCCAAGCCTCACACAGGCATGTTTATTTGAAGAAAGGAGGCAATTCAATGGCTTTTTCAAAAATGTTTCAAAATATTCTTCTTTGATTCTACACTAACTTTCAACAAGAGGTAGTTTCTTAAAAATTAGTTGCAATACAGATCGAAACTGTGCTGATAAACATTTTACATCAAAACCCCGCGGTATTTCCTGCACTTTGACGGTCCCTTCTGCCCACACGTGCTGGCAGCATCTTTCTCGCTCGCTTGGAACGTGCCGGTGTGCGGGGCTCCGAAGACCTTCCACAGACGCGTCCACGAAGCTCTGCTAGTTAACAGCACCAGGCTCTTCAGCACCGGGAGTTGTCAAGCTCACACTGCCAGATGCAAGTTTCCCAAAATTCAAATTTTTGCCCGCAACTCTGATTTTTATCATGAACAAAGAGCGTCACTGTTGTTTCCCTTGAATCGACGGGCTCGCTTCGTCACTTTTCAAGGCAGTTTGTCTGCCTTCTGTTCCTTCGAGTAAAAACGCTGATCCTGAAAAAAGTGGCTAGTTCAGCTTGCAACTCACACAACCGTTCAGTGTTTGAGGCGAGCCTGCCAGAGGGCTTTCTGAGAGCTCCACACTCCAATGCCCAAAACATTAAGAGGCGGGGGGCAAGGTTGAAAGGTAGTAAAACTGACCATGTCAGGCTTCCTCAAGGACATTTCTAGGTCAGGCTGGCGTGCACGTGCCGGAACGCACACCGTGGCCTGCTGTGTGGAAGGGGCGGTCTTACCCACCACTGCCGCTGCACCATTAGGGTAGACCGCCACACCATGATGGAGACACACGGGTCCTTGGTGCTCTTGGGAAGACTGTTCTGGCCTTGCAGATCCCTCGAAAGCATCACTGGGACTCCAGGAGCCCCCGGACCACGTCTGTGAACGCCAGCTGCCCTGCGCAGGGACGACACCTTCACGGTTTCAGAGTTCAGGAAACGTGGTCCCCAATGCTAACCCTGGATCAGGTGGGTCTACTACTTAAAGGTGAATAGACCAACTCCTAGCTGTGTATGTACCCAAATCGTCTGCAAATGCAAACACACAAGCACGCACACACCCTCCCCACCTCGTTGTCCCTGATGCCCACCGAGGATAAGGGACCCGCAGTGAGGAAGGATTGGGCTTATTCCCTACAGTGAAACATTACTGTTCTTACAACTTCGTGAGTCAAAATGCTGAAATCAGAACACACTGCTCGTGAATGACACAAGCAGCAGACAAAAATCCTAAAGGAGCACGGAAGTTCACGTGCATCTGAGACAAGGGAGCGTCCACAGAACCCTCTGGGCCGGTGTTAAACGGTTCAAGCTCTATGGCAAACACCTCAGCATCAACACTTAAAACAAAAAGATCTAAGCAGATCGTGGAGATCCCACTGAGTTCCCATGCTGTCGCAATGAAAAACTCCCAGCACAAACAGGAACGCAGTGGAATTTAACGTAATGGGATTTGACAACAAGGCAATTTCTGGAGTGTCACAAGCCGCACCTGCACTGGAACACAACTGCAGGGGAACGAGAAGCCGGGTCACCCTACTTGGGACCGATCACAGATAACGTATCTCTAACTCTGAAAAGAGCATTCTTCCTGAACATAATTGGGAAGACCTTCCAAAGCCTTAAGAACAGCGAGGAGAGAGGGGAGGGGAGGAAGCAAACTCTGATCTCCCGTTTCACCGAGCAGTCTGGACCCAAGAGAGCTGCAGGGCTGAGCACAGGGACCAGAGAGCCACCGAGATGGTGCCTGTGATCGTCTCACTAGGCACTTTATGACACGCGGTCTGTATAAGCAGGACACAGTACACACTCCAGGATTACCGATGACGCTAGCTACTTTCTTCGGGGGCGGTGAAACGGCCTGCAAACTGCAAGAGGAGAAAGGGCTTGGTAAGTGGGGGAGGGAGACAGACAGATGTGCTTCCAGATGAACCGACAGAGGTTACCGTGGAAGCAAAGAAAAAAACCAAGCCGTGGTTAAGAGGCTGGGCTCCGAAGCGCCCTGTGGGCAAGGCGGACCACGTGGGGGGCCTTCCGATGCGCAGGCACCGCGTTCAGCACCTACGCGCACTGGCTCCTTCTACCCTCGTGAAACGCAGGCTGGCGGGGCATCTTGCTCCCGTTTCCGGGCCCGGGGTGAGTCAGCTTGCCCGAGACGGCTCTGCCCAGCCAGCGCTGGGGTGGGGGTGGGACGCAGGGATCCCCCACCCTGGAGCACCGAGCTCCCCACCTCTCTCACTCAGAGGAACCTTGGTTTCATCTCAGAGTGTGCCTTAAAGGCTGTTACGACACTTTAAGAGACCAATAAAGATGCCCATAAACGTCAAAAAAGGGTGTAAACCCCAAAAACACCATTTGGGAAGGCGGCGTTACCGTCTGTGCCCGCTGGCACCGGGCGCTGGCCGCAGCGCCTCAATGCTGCCCTGCCCGGGACGGCCCGGCCCTCGCCTGATGACTTCGCCAGAGACACCGGTCCGCCCGCAGCGGCACAAAGGGGAACGGCCGACCTGAACGTAAAAGACCGAAGCTCGCCATTTTGGAAACAGTTTCTGAATAATTACATTTCCTTGGTGCATTTTTTTCTAAAGCAGAACATCTTTTTTTTTTTTTTTTTTTTAATGTTTGTTTATTCTTGAGAGACGGAGAGACAGAGTGCCGGGGAGGGGCAGAGAGAGAGAGGGAGGGAGACACAGAACCCGAAGCCGGCTCCAGGCTCCGAGCTGTCTGCACAGAGCCCGACGCGGGGCTTGAACCCACGGACCGTGGGATCATGACCTGAGCCCCCTAGGCGCCCCACGCCCCCTGTTTTGGAGTTCTCCATATCTCCATATCCTTAGGGGTGCTATTCCCATCTGATGGGGAAGAGATTCAGTCTGAAGCCGGGCCCAGCAGAGTGGCTCCCTGTGTCCACCCTTTTAGGCAGTTACCTCGTACGGCTTCTCATGAGCCTGACAGGTACTATCTGACCGATGGAGCACCAAATACGTATCATCTGAACGGTCCTTCAGAGAGACAACTTTTTATTTCCAATCCACCTACACTGGCTGAGTGCTCACACTCTAGGGATGACGCCGGACGTCATGAGAAATACCCGATTGACCGTGACCTTCCTCAGGGTGCTGAGGTTTCGCGGAGGAGGTAAGAAAACGAAGCCCCCGATCAACAGCTGGCAGACGAGGTGGTGAAATGGGACGGCAGGTCAGGGGACGGACGCACAAATATATCACACTACAGAAAACAGGGACAATCAGAAGGTACGCGTGATGTGCAAGCTTTACACTCGTCTCTTGACACCCTGACGTGGGGTGACTTGAGCTCAGACTCTGGCTCCTTCATTCTCCGTGGCCTGGGGCGAGAGGGTCCCCTCTTCTAGAACGCACGATGCTGGGCGGATTCTGTGAGGATGTGGCCCTGACCCCACACGCTCCATAAACACTGCCGCTCCTGGGACAGCCACCGGCGACAGCTTGGGGACTGTGCAGCTGGTGCCAGGGACAGGGGCCTTGGACTCGGCCTTACCGGCTGGTGACCTTGCGGAGGGGAGACACCAGCCCGTGTCCGGCTCACCTCCCAGGCGGGAACCGGTCAGTCGGGTGTTCACGAAAGTGCCGGGGAGGTGCTGCACGGTCAGAAGACGGCCACTGGGCAGCCAGATCTGAAGTCAGGCGAGAAGGACGAGGTACCCAGACCACTCTGCCCGAGAGGAGTCTGTCCCTTTCCGAGGTTTAAAAACACGCACACTCTTCCTGACTGTCCACCTCCTGTCTTTATGTTTCGTTGTTTTCTCACCGTCGACATATTTTAGGGAAAAACCTTCTGGGAGTTTAGCTTCTGCTGCAAGGCAGGAGTCATGACCGAAAGCTCTTGCCACACCCAAGTTCAAGGGAAGCCTCATTAACAAAAGGTGTGCAGCCTTGATGCAAATCCCCCTCCCTCCCCCACCACCCCAAGAGAGCTATCTCTGTGCGTACCTTCCACACGGTCTCACAAATACGAAACAACCCCACACTCAGGTCACTGCAGGCAAGCTTTAAAAAGCCACTTCAGAGAGAACGACAGGCACAGAGCACACGATGTCTGTGAAGCAAAAACCCCGAGCTGGCCAGATACACCATCCAGAGACAGGTGCACGGTCTGATCTTTTGAGGGGTCTTTCATTTTTGGTCACCACCGACGCGTTTTCCTGCCTCACCGTGGGGAATGTGGATACTGCCGGGTATCGTCACATGACACAGGAGTGCTGGACGCCTGGCCAGCCACCTGCATCGGCCGCGGGTGTCTCTGGCCGTGCTAAGTCACCGGACAGAGCGGGGCAGGAAAGGAGACTTCCATGCTGCCCCTGCACATTCTACTCGTGAGAATACAAACTTTTCCGCAGGCAGACCTCAACTTGCCAGGAACAATGGGTTTATGTGAAGGAATAATTTGCTCCTGAGCTCCCCACAGGCCGCGGCTACTTCTCAGTCCTTCAAAGACGGACTCTCTGGCCACGAACATCTTCTCGGTTTGGCTATTCCTGCCTCGAACCTGGCTCTGGGAGTGACACATATTTTACCACACTAACAGGCCATTGAGACACTCAAGGGATGGTCTGCAACAGGGGTTGGCAAACTAGGTTCCGTGGGCCAGACGTGGCTCGCCACCCGTTTTTGCGAATAAAGCTTTACTGGAGCACAGGCGCGCCTATTCACTTACTTACTGCCTGTGGCTGCTTTCGCAGCCAGAAATATTTACAGGCACGCCTCGTTTTACTGCGCCTCACAGATCCTGTGTTTTTTACAAATTGAGGGTTTGTGGCAACGCCGTGTTAGGCAGGTCTCTGGGTGCCATTTCAGCACGCGGCTGACTCCGTCGCTGGTGATTTGTGCAGTCCGTCAAACTTCTTATCACTATAATTGTTCTGGTGATTGTGCTCAGTGATTATCATCTGCAGAAACCTCAGGTGATGGTCAGAGCTTTTCAGAAATAAAGGGTTTTTTTTTTTTTTTTTTGGTTTGGTAGCTCCATCCTTAATTTTGCCATTTTCCAGTATTCGTATTACTGTTCTTTTGGAAGGAAAGAAAATGAGCCTTTGGAGGAAATGTGCCCAAAGACACTCTAGGGCTATAGATTCCCCATTCCAAGCAAAGATCCCAAAAAGGATTTGGACTTGGGGTGGATCCCTGGATGCAGTGTTTTGTGTAAGCACCAAACTATTTTCAAACGAACGCACGAGCACGCACTGTTGTTTTTTCTGACAGTAACAGAACATAAAAGCAACGTAACTTTATTTAAAAAAATTTTTTTTTAATGTTTATTTTTGAGACAGAGAGAGACAGAGCATGAACGGGGGAGGGTCAGAGAGAGGGAGACACAGAATCTGAAACAGGCTCCAGGCTCCGGGCTGTCAGCACAGAGCCGGACGCGGGGCTCAAACTCACGGACCGCGAGATCATGACCTGAGCCGAAGTCGGACGCTTAACCGACTGAGCCACCCAGGCGCCCCGAAAGCAACGTAACTTTTACGTGCACTGGAAAACCAAACAGTTCATCTGACTTGACAGAACGCCACAAGAGCTTTACGGCAGCAGCGGTCTGGGAGGGAACCGCAGTGACGCTGAGGTGCATCTGTGCTGTCCGGCCCTTCGCTGAGAAAGTGCCGATCCCAGGCTACAGCTGAGCTTTCAATACGCTGGACACAAGAGTCTATTTAAATCTGAGGGAACGATAATGAAATGACATTAAAAATCCAGTTTCTGAGTTGCACGAGCCACATCCGGAGTGCCCCACAGCCAACACATGGCAGGGGCCACGGCAGCGGCCACCATGGAGGGCACCGCTTGCGGGCAGTCCTCTTGGACGGCGCTGGAAGCACAGGATTTAAGTCATCGAGCTAAATTTACAGCCATCAAGTTCAGGTGACGCTCTCTCCTTCTACAGACAGACAAGTTTATATAAGTTCCAATAATATGTTCCTCGCTCACTTGAACTTTTTAGGGTATGCGAATTCACCGTATTAATTGCAAACTCCAGGTTACTTAACAGAAGGTAACCATCACACCCACTGGGACTACTAATCAGGTTGGGATCCTGTTGATTTATTTGTTTACTTGACTGCCCCACCCCGCAGGGGACTGTAAACTCGGAAAGCTGGAACAGTGCTGGCTTCAGGTTCTGAGTTAGGGACCTGCTTGGCATGTGGTGGTGGGGAACTGATAAATATTCGTAAGATAAATGAAGAAATGAACCCTGGGCACAAAGCTGCCATATACAAGAGGCCACAGGGACAGATGAATGTCGATAAGGCACTGGGAAAAAGCACACGCGTAATCCTGTGGCAAAAGGTTCGCAAACTGCCAAGATTTGTATTTAAAGAAATTTTTTTTAACGTTTATTTTTTAATTTTGAGAGAGAGAGACAGAGCGTCAGAGGGGGAGGAGCAGAGAGAGAGGGAGCCACAGAACCCGACGCAGGCTCCAGGCTCTGAGCTGTCAGCACAGAGCCCGAAGCGGGGCTCGAACCCACAAACTGTGAGATCATGACCTGAGCCAAAGTCGGACGCTTCACCGACTGAGCCACCCAGGCGCCCCCCAAATTTCTATTTTAAAATAAGCTTGTTTTTTAAAAAACGATGACAAACAAAACAAAACAGCTGCCTGCATTTGGATTCTGGCCCGACCACATGTGGGTCTTGTGACCTTGGAAGGTCATTTTCCCTTCTGTGTGGAAGACCCCTCTTCCCTAAATGGGAATGGGGGGGAGGGGGAGAGGGGCACCCAGAGAGGGGAAGCAGCCCTCGGCACCACCCCCTCCTGGTGGCTACCTCTCCCCAGCATCCGTCCTGCACCAGGGCCCCTGCGTGGGTCTCCCACAAAACTGGTGGCTCTGGGGTGGGGCCGTGCGTTTCTGTCTCGTTTCCTGACCCTCAGCACGGGTTACACACAAGAGACCGGCTGATCGGATGTTTAAGGGGTGGAGAATCTGAAAACCAGCAGAAGTAAAACCAATCTTGCTAAGCAGCACACGAACATGCTTGCCCTAAAAACTAGGAGTCAACAAAGTGTTCTTCAAGTTTGGAAATTAGAAATCATTCCACTGTTTGAATTAAAAGTTAGTTTTAGGTCCCTAAAGGTTATCCCTTCTTAAAAACTCAGGTCTCTTAATACACTTCACTACCTTTTCCTCCCACAATCAGAAAATAACCAACCAGCTATTTGACCAACAGCAAAAAATCCAACCTGACTATAATAAAGTCTAGGAATAATAATAATAATAATAATAATAATAAAAAATCAGTGTGGTATAATGCGTAAAATCAAATGATTCCATTTCAGAGTTACCTCAGTACAGAAAATGACTAGGATATTAAGTATTAAGTATCTAATAAAATCAGGAAAAGCTCACAAACCAAAAAAAATCTGTTATTTGTATCTTAAAACTATAAAAAACGTCCTTTAGATGCAATAAAATTATCTTACTGCTAATGAGTCAGTATTTAAAGGACTAACTAACTTAAATCTAAACACAACTACATTTTGTTTTTACCCGTTTGGTTCCTGTATTAAAGTGTCTAAATGCTGTCTGTGGTCAACACTGGCTCTTTTCTGGGCACACGCTGTAAAACAATGAACGTGTAGCCCAACCTACAGGTTGGGCGCTGTGGGTATGAATTTTCACCGGCTTTATTAAAGAGGGTTTGGAGAGAAAAGCAACACCCATTTTATTCCAACCGATTGAGTGTTCGTGCGGTTTATCTGCCCTGGATACACCCTAGGATCTGAAAAATCTTGTCCGGCATTTTAGTCATACGGACTATTAGTCACCTAGAAATATTGCCCCCACCCTTTCTTGACATGGGTCCCTGGAGGAGACTGTGACAGTTACAACTGTTTTGTTAGGGCGTAGCTGTGACAATATACATTTTAATTTAAAGTGTTCTGGTAAAGCTTAACATCCATTTTCTGTTCTCTCAATTATGAACAAAAAAACTTATATAACAAATGTTTTAAAATGCCAACTAAGAGTAAGTATACTGCTACCCTGATGCTTCTATTTTAATGAAATTATTATTAATTACCATGGTAATGGTGTTTTTTCAGTCAAATTCGGCCCCCCAGTTTTGTGTAAACCACAAGCAGCACACTGTAATTATTAAAAGTGAGATCTCAGTACACACGGAAAACTTGTTGCCATTTTAAATCTTAAAGCCAAATGTCAACACAGAGCCTGTTGAAATGCAAAATATTTCCTACTGTCCCACGGACCCGCTAACATCTCAGGAATTATGACCCCACAATAGATCTCGGCATCTCAAAGCACGACCGAGCGGGTTTCTCGCTGAGGCTTGCACTGCACCGCAAGAACGAACACAGCCCTTTCAAAGGAAGTTCTTTCTGCGATCGCTGCTGCCTATTTGCAGCTCGTGTTGATTTTAGCCGAGCCCCCCCCCCCGCACCCCCCTCCCCACCCGCCGAACCCCGAGAACCCCTCGCAGCGCCCGGCAACACCGAGGCAGCGGCAACTCCGCGGCCGGGCAAGTTGGCCCCGCGCTGCCGCCCGCCTCTCCTTCCCACCTCCACCCAATACCTTCCCCGGGCAGTGACTTCACATCCTTTGACATCAGCACGGCTCGGGGAGGGGGAGGGGAGGGCCAGCAGACGGCAGAAAAACCAGCTTCGAACTCTGCGTGCCAGGCCTCGGTCGAGACTCGGATTCCGGGAGTAGTTGGTCCGACGCCGAACGGAGCCGCGGTGACACAGCCGAGCCCCCCCACCCCCACCCCGCCCCCCGCGGGGTCGGCGGCCGGACGCGGCGGCTCGGCCGGCGGGGACTTCCTGCTCCTCTGATCCGAGGCACAATAGCCATTTATTAACTAGCCCCGGAAGGTTCCGATTCGGCGAGACACACAATAACTTACCCCGAATGTGGAGCAGGGCCACGGGCTGGAAGGGCCCGTTGGAGTTCGCCGCGTCCACCACCATCCTGCTGCCCGCTTTATTACATGTCCACATCTAGACTCCAGCGGGAGAGGCAGTGTACTCCTTAAGGCAAGAAAGCAGCCTCCATTTTAGTTTAAAAAAAAAGACAAACTGAAGCTCTGCAGCTGGAGGGAACTGGCCGCCCCGTGATGTCAGCGGGCTCGGCGCGCGCTGATTGGCCGGAAGCTGCAACTTAAAATGACACTAAAAAAACTGCAATTGGAGAGAGCGCCCTGCTCGGCTGTCAGTGTGCGCGGACCCGGCGCGGCTCCGGGCTCCCGCGGCCTCGCTCCGCGCGGACCTTCGGCCCCCGGGGCCGGGCTCCGAGGCCGCCAGCCCCACCGGCCCGGGGGCCGACGTTCTGCGAGCGGGGAGGGCGAGCGGGCGGGCGGGGCGGGGCGGGGGAGGGGGGCGCGGGAGCCCCGGTGCCCGCCGCCCCCGGGGGTCAGAGGTGCGCGGCCGCCTCTGCTCCCGGCTCCCCGCGCTCCGGTGCTCCCGGCTCCGGCCCACGGTTCCCGCGCCGGCACCCGGCTCCGTGATGTTCCAGCCAGGGGCTGGGCCAACATTATGCAACCCCCCCCCCCCCACCCCGTCGCCAGTGTGGGCTGGCGCTCAGCCTGTCCTACCAAGTTCCGAGCCGAGCTGATCCCCGAACGCCCGCTTCTCTCCAGATCGAGCTCTCTTACTGGGAAAATTCAGTGAAAAAAATCGTATGGACAAGGAAAGCCTCCTTAAATTGAACAGCTAGGAAGTGCTACAAATTAAGGGGGTTAAAAAGAGAAAGCCAGAAAATGAAATGCACTCTCCATTTATGTATGCTGAAGAGGTCAACACAGTAGGTACTTTTAAGTTTTTATTTAATTTTTTAAAGTTAATTTATTATTTTGAGAGAGAGAGAGCATGCAGGAGGATAAGTGGGAGAGAGAGAGAGAGAGAGAGAGAGAGAGAGAGAGAGAGACACTCCTGAGCAGCCTCCACACGTGGGTCTTGAACTCACAAACCTGGAAATCATGACCTAAGCCAAAGTGGGATGCTCAACCGACTGAGCCACCCAGGCACCCCTTATATTTTTAGAGATTTAAGTTTAAAAATTTTAAACTAAAAAGGATATTTCACTTTTTTTTATGGGACTAATTTCAGAGGCTATTATTTAGATCTTAGTTTCTTGGCTTCAAAAAGAGTTAATGTAAAAAGCTGTTCCAAGGAGAAAGACATCGTCTCTGGAGTATGAGGCGATTGAAGACATGACTCCCTAACAACAAGAAATATTACTACCAGCTCCAAGTAAAAACAAACTATAAGAGAAACATCTGGCAGGGGTGCCTCAGTGGCTCAACCAAGAGTGTCCGGCTCTTGATTTCAACTCAGGTCATGATCTCACGGTTCGTCAATTTGACCCGTGTCGGGTTCTGCGCTGGTGGCACGGAGCCTGCTTGGGGTTCTCTCTCTCTCTCTCTCTCTCTCTCTCTCTCTCTCTCTCTCTCTCTCTGCCTCCCTCCCCTGCTCATACTCTCTCTCTCTCAAAATAAATAAAAATAAACTTAAAAAAAAATCTCTGGCAGGTACGACTGAAAAAAAACCTCCTCACTTCTTCACACACAACCAAGTCTGTCCAAACCACACCCATGTCCTCTCGCACAACTCCCTCCGCCCACCTGCCCCACTTGTGAACAAGAACGCAAAAATCCTTCGGTTCCTAAACATAATTCACAATAGTAAGAAACCCCCGAGACACAGGTGGGGTTAGCAGTTACATCCGTGGGCTGGCCCGTGAGTGAACAGCTACGATCCTCCAGGAGTGTTTAGTAAGGCCCCCTCACCAGCAAGAATGCAGTCTTTACAATGTGCGTCGATACCGATCACAAAACTAAGTGAGTAAAGGCAAATCAGATCCCACCCCTGCCTCCCTCTTCCCCGGAGCTGAAGGATGCTGCTAGCCTCCAGAGCTGGCCATGCGATTATTTGTAACAAGCGACGGGTCCAGGCCTTCACCCCCTGTGCAGACAGCCGCACACCTGCCTGGTTCCTCTACTGCTGAACAGCAGACACGCTTTAGCAAAAGCTGCCTGTGCTTTGAGTCAGGTTAATGTGGAATTTAAATTCTGACTGCAGACCCTCTGGGTTGTCAGATCACCGGAGGGATGGCTCTCCCAGGATCACCACCACCTTCTCACCCAGGGAGCGATGCCGGATGAACTCAGACATGTGTGCAATTAGGAACGAGGTGTGCTTGGTAAAGGGGTCCAGAAGCAGATGCTTCCTGCGGATCTGCACTTTAAAACCAGACAGGGGCGCCTGGGGGGCTCGGTCAGTTAAGCATCCGAATCAATCTTGGCTCAGGTCGTGACCTCATGGTTCGTGGGTCTGAGCCCTGCGTGGGGTTCTGCGCTGACGGCACGGAATCTGCTTGGGATTCTCTCTCCCTGCCCCTCCCCTGCACACGCACAGACCCTCAAAATAAATTTAAAAAATTAAAAAAAGAGAGCTAAATAATCTCTTTAATATGAGACGAGAAGGGGAAATGTGCCCGTCCCAAGACTGTGCTGATGAGCCTAAAGTGAAGAAATAAGGGGGAAAGACTCCTAGAATCTTTACATAAAGTATACAGATGAGACGTCAATGAAAAAGGGAAGACATTTCCTTGATGTAGTTTTCCTAATGATCTCAGATCAAAGGATCTCCACTCTATTAGTGATCTCCCCCCATGCTCTTTTGAAGCCTGGTACACATGAAGTAATTCCTTAAAGAACGCCAGGACTGTGATCTGGAAATCACCAAGGAAACACACCCTAAATACAAACAAGCAAACAAATAAGTAATACGGGGAGAGGAAAAAACACCTGAGTAAGTATCCAGAGGGCATGTCCTGGGCCGGAAGCCTAAATACTATACACATGCTGGTGTTAATTTTTCCCCAGGCTGATTTATAGGTTTAAAGCAATTCCAGTCAGCATTTGGTTGGGTCTCTATTTTTCTGACACATTTTTTTCTTGACAAAGCGATTCTACAGTTGAAACATAAAAAGAGGATGAGATTACTTTTGAGGACGGCTAGTCTTACCCACTGTAAAGCTTGGGAATTAATGCTGGTGTGATGGGGGCCTAAGAGGTCAGTGAGGCGGAGGCAACAGCCCCCAAGGCAGTGAGCACAGACACCCCAGTGTATCCTGTGACAAAGATGAATCTCGAGTCAGCGGGAAGGGGAAGATTAGCTGCATGACGGGTTGGCTATGTGGGGATCAGTCCGTTTAAGTCTTCCCATAAATAAAATAAAATCTGAGGTCAGTTCAATAAGAAACAAACCCAAATCCTTCCCTCTCCACAACCCCCACAGCTTTCAGAAAGGAAGTGAATATGAAAAGAAAGGACATTTAGGGGCACCTGGGTGGCTCAGTTGGTTGAGCATCTGACTCTTGATTTCAGCTTAGGTCATGATCCCAGGGTCGTGGGATCGAGTCCCATGTCAGGCTCCATGCTGAATGTGGAGCCTGCTTAAGATTCTCTCTCTGCCCCTCCCCCGCACACACCCACTCTCTTGCTCAAAATAAAGAAAATACATTTTTAAAAGGACATTTAAAAACAATGGGCAAACCCTGAATGGATACTGTTCACATTAAAAAATTTACAAATTTCTGTATGTTCCCCTCAAAAAACCAGAGGAAATATAAATGCCATAAACACGGGGAGTTAATAATCAACTACAGTTAATTATAAAAAAAACAACAACAAAAAACCAGGGCCTCGATGCTGTAAAGAACCACAACTGATCAATAATTGTATGAAAAAGTATTTCCTTGCCTATTAAATCAGGAATCATTTTAAAAAAATGATAACTACTCAATACTGGTAGAGGCATGTTGTGACCCTGCCAACAAATCTATAAACTGTTTTGATCCTTTTGGAAAATAACCTGGCAATATGGATCAAGAGTCTTCAGGTAATTTTGCCCCTGGGAATCTATTCTAGAGATGTGTCTGTTCCAGACATGTCGTAGCGGGGTGCGCATCACATGTTAAAATTTTTAAAAAACCGCTAAAACGCACATGATGTGAAATTTACCGTCTTAACCATTTTCACTCCCGGCGTTCAGCTCGTGTGGTTTTAAGCACATTTACACCATTTTGCAGCCGTCGCCACCGTCCATCCACAGAGCTTCATCCTGCAAAACTGGTACTGTCCGCAGTAAACGCTAACTCCCACCCCCACCCCCGGCACCCCCCGTCCTAGTCTCTGTGACTCTGACGACCCCAGGCACCTCCTCCAAGCGGGATCATGCACGTGTGTCCTTCTGTGACGGGCGTACTTCGCTCTGTAACGTCCTCGAGGTCCATCCACGTGGCGGCGGGCGGCGGCGCCTCCCCCCTTTGTACGGCTGGATGATATTCCGCTGCGTGACCGGACCGCGTGTCGTCCCGTCCATGCACGGGTGGACACGCTGGGCTGCCTCTGCCTCCGGGCTAGTGTGAATAAAGCCGCTGTAACGCGGGTGTGCAAGGATCTATCTTAAGTCCCTGCTTTCAGTTCCTGGGGGTGCACACCCAGAAGTGGGATTGCTGGAACTTACGGTGTTTCTGCGTTTAACTTTCTGAGGAACCTCCATGCTTTTTCTCACAGCAGCGGCACCAAGCCTGTTACACTCCCACCAAAAGTGCACGAGGGCTCCAGTTTCTCCACATCCTCACCAGCACTTGTTACTTTCTGTTGTTTTTTTGTTCCTTTGACAGCAGCCACACTAAGAGATGTGGAGTAGTAGCTCACTGTGATTCTGATTAGCGTTTTCCTAACGATTAGTGATGCTGATCATGGTTTCACGTGTTTACTGACCATTTGTGTATCTTTTTCGGAGATCTGTCTATTCGAGTCCTTTTTCCGTTTTTAAATCAGGTTTTCTTGTTGTTGAGTTGGAGGAATTCTTTGGAAATTCTGGATATTAATCTGTTATCAGATGAACGATTTCCAATTTTTTTCCCATCCTGTGGGTTGCCTTTTCACTTTGTTGACTGTTTTTTGAGGCACAGAAATTTTATTTTTTGCTTCATCAAACAATTTTAATCAAGTTAATGGTAAGCTGTAAAAGTGCAATTGCATGAAAAGCCCATATTCTACATGTTTAAATTATTTTCCATGGTCTTTACTTGTCAGGTGTTGAACGTGGGACCCACTCTCGAATCTTCTTTCTAGTGGCAGAATAAGGTACATTGTCTGGAGCGCCGCTCATATTGAACTTACGGTTTGTCCAAATGAATTTACGAGCAGTAGGTGGTTCTGTTGTTGGAGGATCATCGGTCACAGAGCGAGGCCAACAAGGCCATTCAGGAGACACCCGTCCACATCCCGAAATGTGTTCTGGCCGTTCATTTCAGTAGTATACGTAACCCACTGGTGACGGCCAAAAAACGGATTGTTGTCCTCAGAGTATTTGTTTCCATATTTGTCTCCCCCCACTAATGTACCAACCCTCACATCGTTTACCCTGAAGAAAATTCTAGATAGCCGTGGAGGCTGCCGTGGCCGCTGACCTGCTGCAGCCTGTGTTTCAGGACCCACGAGAACTCCATCGTGTCCTTTGGGCCCAGCCTCCCGGGTGCGACGCTCAAAATGCACTTGGCAGCGTGGAACCGACCACAAAAGATTCCCCACTAAATTTTGATGTAGTCCAACTTAACTTTTATTTTTGTTGCCTGTGCTTCTGGCGTCATTTAGAAGAAATCAGTAGCAAGTTCGAGGGCATGAAGCTTTTCCTCTATGTTTTCCTCTAATGGTTTATAGTCTTAGCTCTTCTATATTTAGGTCTCTGATCCACTTTGAGTTACCTTTTGTGCATGGTGTGAGGTAAGGGTCTAACTTCATTCTTTGCATTTGGATATCCAGTTTATCAGGGCCATTTGTTGGAAAGACTGTCCTTTCCCCACTCAATAGGGAAAACCATCCAACCATCTATGGGAGGGTTGGTTTCCAGGCTCTCTAGTCTCCTCGATATTGGTGAATATACCTGTCTTTATGCTGGCACCACACTGTTCTGGTTACTTTGCAGAAAGTTTTGAAATCAGGAAATTTAAGACCTCCAAGTGTGTTCTTCTTTCTCAAGACTGCTTTGGCCATTGGGGGGGTCCCTGCAGATTCCATGCAAATTTTAGAATGGGTTTTTTCTGGAGAAAAATACGATTAGGATTTTGATAAGGATTGCACTGAATCTGTAGGTCTCCTTGGTCAGTACTGACGTCCTAACGATGCTGCCTTCCAACCTATGAACACAGGGGTCTTTCCATCTACTTGTGTTGTCATCAGTGCCTTTTGGCAACGTTTTGTTGTTTTCAGTGTACTAGTTTTTTATCTCCTTGGTTAATTCCTAATAACTTTTTTTGAGAGCGTCACATTTTTGTGATTCTAAAATACTAGAAACTACCTTAATGTCAAAGGGATTTTTCCACACAATGAAACATTAGACATCCATCAAAAATAGTTATAAATATGTAAAATGAAAATAATTGAATAGAGGAGTGTATAACTTTTCAGAAATATTATGATCATAAAATGAAACACTCCCAGAATATGAACCAACACTGTTGAGTGTTACGACAGTGGGTGGCTTTTCTTTCTCAAGTGTCTGTATCTCTCTCAGCATTGATAAAATAAGCACATACTACTATGATAAAAGTTAAACATGATGGCTTTTAAAAAGACGCATAGGTTAAGTTAGCGCAGGGGGAAACCCTTAATGAATGCCGCTCGCTGGCTTGTAGGCTAAGAACAGAGAATGGGCTGTGATGAGCACCCAGGAAATACGATCCCGAAGGTTTCTTCCTTGTGCTATGTAAAGGAGCTCCTGTACGTAAAACACACAAACAAAAATTGGCCTAAATCAGGCAAGACAAACTGAACCGACAAACTAGAGGCTGTGGACTCCCTCCTGGTCTCAAAGAATGAGTCACGGACTAGTTAATTTTACCACCATCTCTGCCACTTCTGCACCGAATCTATACGCTCACTACAACTACCAGGGTTCAACCTGTCTCTGGAGCACCGTCTTCGCTGCGGAGACCAGCCCAGGAGAGGCTCCGAATGCAGCCACGCCCCTGGCACCGCGACCAAGTTGTCGCCACCCTGACTACCCCAGGATGGTTCTCATCTCACCCGGAAAAAGGGGTGTACGTGATCCTCTACCTCCTCGGGTGTCAGGAGGTGCCAATGTCACAGACGGAGTAGACTACATGCTGGGCTCAGGAGGGACTGGCTCCAGCCATTCTGCCTGAAAGCCGTGCACACCGCAGCACTCCAAGATCATGGCCTTTACCAACAATGCTTCGGAAAGATCCCCGGGCTGCAGGGCCGATAGGGGATCTCTGCGACACTGCCCACCCCCGCTCCAGAAGCCTTCCTACCCCCTCCCTGGGCCACAGGCTCCCTCCCCCCGCCAGCCCCTGGACGGTGCCTGGCAAACGGCAGGTGCATCAGCGAACACCCCAAATGACGGACGACTCAAGCAGTAACACCAATTCTGTTCTGATCCTATAAACCCCTTTCCTGCTCTTTGAACCTCTTCCCTGTAGTACATAACTAGGAGGGGCATGCCAGCTAGTCGCCCGGATGGTAACACTTCCCATCCCCCGGGTGCACAATCCGGGTCTCCCGCTGCCCCCTCCTGCAGCACCTGTGAGCGGTCGACCTGCCCTCCATGCCCCCCACGACGGCCTCCCTACTGGTCTCTAACTCTCCCTCGACCACCCAACCCCGCCCTCCCTGCTGCTACAGCCCTGGGGAGGGAAGGGCCTGAGCTAATGCCCACGGAGGAAGGGCACCTTTCTGGGTGCACACAGCCCTCCTGCGTGCGCCCTCCCATCAGAGATGCCAGTGCAAACACCTTTGTGCGGTACAGAAATGAAGGTTAAAAAAAACAACAACAACCCGAATTACTCTTTTTATTCTCTGGTCCCTCTGTCGCTTTGTTTTGGTCTTTATTTAAAAACAAACTGCCTGTAAACACATCCCACTGATTTTATTTCTGCTTTAGCAATTCTGAATAAAACTTTCCAGTTTTCATTTCTAAATTTGGCTTAAGGTTTTATTTTTCATCTCCCAGGCAATTTTGCAGGCAAATTAAATATGCTCATATTTTAGTCAAGAAGTTTTACAGTTTTCTTTCATTGAAAAGCAAGTTGTTTTTGAACCTCGAGAACGGGGGTGTCGCACGGCGTGGCCGTTGTGCTGGCCGGCACTATCTTTTTTTTTTTTTTAAACTGGAAGCTGTAGGAGCGCGGATGATGTACGTTTCGTTGGGCAAGAGAGCTAACCTAAAACAGTTGGCTTCACTTCGAGTTTAAAATAGACTTTTTCCTTAGGCAGACCAAAGATACCTAGCATTCAGCTGTGTTCAAAGGTTGCCAGGGAACTTCTGCTTGCCAACAGCAAGGACAAAGGGGCAGGCGCTGGTCGCCCGGTCCATGGGAGCGAGTGCTGTGAGTGGACAGCGTGGACGGGCTGGTCCCCGGGCATGGCCAGCAGGGGGACGTGGAGGAGCCCAGGGAAAGCTCACCCCGAGCACTTGCTGTCACTGTCCCCACAGCTGGGCCGGGAACCTTCAGAGCCAGAACAGGTGCTCACAGAAGACAGGGCACCCACCCCGGGTGCCTCCAGCATGCACGATAGATTAAGGTGCTCTCACGTCAGCTCTTAAGAGCAAACCTCTTTGTACACGGAAGAGCCGGTGGGGCGTTGGGGGTGTGTGTGTGAGCCTGGACTGGTCTCCTCATGAGAGGGGACGTCACCGCAGCTCTCTGGAAACTGAAGAAGCGAGGAAGGAGCGGGCAGAGGGCTCGAAGGCCCTTCCGTTCCTTCCGTAAAGTGTGTCTCCTGCATCCTTGGCAGATGCTGGCCTGGGCAGCAGCACAGCTCTGCCCTTGGTGACACGCTGCACGAGAGGAACACGGGTGGACAGTGAAGTTAACATGTGCAGCGTGTTCTGCAACCCAAGTGTCCACCAGCGGACAGACGGACGCACGAACTGTGGTCTAGCCGTTCGATGGAGCATATTCGGCCTTGAAAAGGAAGACTGAGTCTGGGTGGCTCGGTCGGGTAAGGGTCCGATGATTTCAGCTCAGGTCATGATCTCACAACGCATGAGATCGAGCCCCGCGTCGGGCTCTGTGCTGACGGCATGGAGCCTGCTTGGGATTCTCTCTCTCTCCCTCAAAATAAATAAACTTTAGAAAAAAACCCCAAGAGGGGCGCCTGGGTGGCTCAGTCGGTTAAGCGTCCGACTTTGGCTCGGGTCACGATCTCGCGGTCCGTGAGTTCGAGCCCCGCGTCGGGCTCTGGGCTGATGGCTCAGAGCCTGGAGCCTGCTTCCGATTCTGTGTCTCCCTCTCTCTCTGCCCCTCCCCTGTTCATGCTCTGTCTCTGTCTGTCTCAAAAATAAATAAACGTTAAAAAAAAAAATTAAAAAAAAAAAAAACTAAAAAAAAACCAAAAACAAACCCAAGAAACAGAAGGAGAAACCCTGTCACAGGCTACAATGTGGATGACCCCTGAGGACACTAGGCTGAGAGAGAGAAGCCAGACCCAGCAGGACCAATTCTGTATGATTCACTTCCCGGAGGGGATGAAATCCTAGGGCCAGAAGTAGAAGGCAGTTGCGGGGCTGGGGGAGGGCGGTGGGAGGCACGGGTGAGCAGGGGCAGGTCCAGACGGGGATGAGGAGAGGGAGGTGTGGGCGCACAGCACCACGGGCATATTTAATGCCACTGGAAGGGTCACTGGTGAGTGGTTAAAACGACAAATACCATGCTATGACTATTTTGCCACAATTAATAAAAAAAGGGAGAAGGCAGAGGCCTGGGCCAGCGTGGTTCAGGACACAACGGATCAGGAAGACACGGCGGGGCGCGGTGGCTGCCTCTGGGGAAGGCAGAGACGGAGGAGAGCCAGCGTCTAGGGCCGCGAGGAACCGGACGGAAGATGGGAACACCCAGGGAATGGCGTGTGCGCACGTGTGTGTGTGTGCGCGTTGGTCGTGAGTTGAGTGTGAGGTGCTGTGGGAAACCCGGGCGGGGAAGGCCTGAGCCAGACTAAGTGGGAGGTGACAGCTGGAAAAAGACTCCCAGGCTCTTCTCCGAGGGGGTGGCCAGACCACAGGGGGCAGAGGCCAGACTGACCCCGGCAGCGACAGCCAGGCCCGTGGCCCGAGGAGGGCGGACAGCGGGGTGTCTGAGAAGGGCCGGGCCGGCTGACGTGGCACCAGCTCTCGGTCACGCGCGAGGGTGGCCGTGGTGGCGTGTCTGCGGCCCAGCTGCTGACGGAATGTGGCCACGCGGGGCCTGAATGCAAAAAGCATGGTGGATTGTGGGTCGGCTGGCTCCCTGAGGGCCAGGGCCGCCTTTGGTCACTGTCAGTTCCCTGACCACCTCCCCGTGCTCCGGACAACCTAGACGGTCAGGAAATATTTGCTGTGAACTGGCATCTGCCTCGCCGCGCCTGGGCCATCTCCTCTGTTACTGTGGGCCACCAGGAGCAGACGCAGAAATCCAAGCACGTGGCAGGAGACAGGACTGATGGGGGCAGTTTCTCAACCCACCAGAATTAGGGCAGGCACTCTGGCACCTTCTCACTCTCCATGGTTGTGTTCTTCGACTAATGGCCACGAGGCAAGCTCCCTCTAAATACATGCACGGTTCATCTCTAGGCAGTAAAAGTGACCCGCCTGTACGGCAAAGTTTTCAGTTGTATCAGAAACTGAACTGCTTTGAATACGGCTGAAGTATTGAATTTTCACACAAGGAAGGCAAGAAATAGAAGCTTTTCACTGCAGTTCAAAAGCCAAGTTTTAAGAATTAACGTAAATTCTCCCAACAATAGCGTAACAACTTCTTTCACAAAAGGCCAAGCGCTTAGCAACTCAAAATTTCTGCCCCAAGGTCCCAATTGCGGCCAAGTCCCAGTTGCTTCTCTAGGACTTGACTACTTCTCCCAGGCTCTTACAAGCTGCTTGATCGATTTACTCCTCCCACACAGCAGTCAAAACATCTCCCTTCACTTGGCATCTGAACACTTTTACCTTCCAGACCAAAAATGGTCAAGGAAGGGACTAACTCAGGGAAATCTCTGAATGGAAAGGCCCGAAGTCTACATTCAGCCTCACTGTTAAATGAATAAAAACAGGAAATACTATTCTCCACGTAACAAACGACTCAAGATTTTAAACGACCCCAGTATTGAAAAGGTGCAATGGGACAAGACATCTCATCCGCTCTGGGTAGAGCGTGTCTGGGGCCACAGCATCTGGGCGGTATCACATAGGCTTCGGTCCAATACCTCCTTTCTCTGCGTCCAGCTTCAGAAAAGTTTCAAAGACGCGGACAATGAAAAATTTATATTACAGCGCAAAACCTGTAATGGCTGAAAACCTAGGATCACCACAGAGTAATAAACGGTTTTTAAAAAATCCCGCTTCCTTGGCATGCCTGGGCGCCTCGGTTGGCTGAGCGTCGGACTCTTGATTTCAGCTCAGGTCATGATCTCACAGTTCGTGTGATTGAGCCCCATGTCGGGCTCTTTGCTGACAGTGTGAGCCTGCTTAGGATTCTCTCTCTCTTTCTCTCTGCCCTCCCCTGTGTGCGTCCTCTCTCTCTAAATAAAGAAACATTGAAAAAAAACCCTGCTTCTATTTCCATTAAAGTCAGGAACAAGACAAACGTGCCCACTTGCACCACCACAGGTAACGTCTTATGGGAATTTTCAGCCAACTCAAGAGGAAGACACTAGAGGTATAAGAATTAGGAACAAAAAGGTGAGGTTATCTTTTTTTTTTTCCTTTTAGTAGGCTCTATGCCCAATGTAGGGCTTGAACTCACGACCCTGAGATCAAGAGCTGCATGCTGACTGAGCCAGCCAGGTGCCCCGCCCCAGAGGTGAGGTTATCTTCACGTGCAGATCTAACCAGGTACCTGGAACATCCAAAAGAATCAGCTGAAAAACTACTGCAAACAGTAAGACAATTCAGCAAGAAAGCAGGATGTGAAAGCGAGACACAGAAATCAACAGCCTTCACGTAAATAATTAACAACTATTTAGAAGACACTCACAATAGCAACAATAACAGAGTATCTAGGTACAAACCTAATAAGAAAGGGGAACTTTAAAAAACCTAAAAGGAAATGAAAGTGGCCTTCACAGAGCACACTCTTACGTAAGAGGATGCAAACTTCCTAAAGATGCCATCCTTCCCGGACGTTTAAAAAAGGTGATGAGATCCCAATAAAAACACAACTGCTTTTTCTGCAATGAAATGAGCCAATTCAAAGTGCCTACTGTTTGTAATAATACCAGTATTGTTGTTGTGAATGATTTTTTTAATTTTTTTTTCAACGTTTATTTATTTTTGGGACAGAGAGAGACAGAGCATGAACGGGGGAGGGGCAGAGAGAGAGGGAGACACGGAATCGGAAACAGGCTCCAGGCTCTGAGCCATCAGCCCAGAGCCTGACGCGGGGCTCGAACTCACGGACTGCGAGATCGTGACCTGGCTGAAGTCGGACGCTTAACCGACTGCGCCACCCAGGCGCCCCTGTTGTGAATGATTTTAATAAGATATAGCAATAATTATGTCAATGATGTTAGAAACCAAGATTTTCAGTGTAAAAGAGATAAAACTGAAAATTCAAGAAACGTGTGAAAATACCATACTATTAGAGTTGAACTGAAAATGTCATAAGAAAGCACGACTAAAATATACATGTATTTATATACCAACTCCCTCCGCTGACAGCACTTAAAAGCAACATCAGTCCAATAGCAACAATCACCCCCGGCAGCCAGATTTTGGTCTCTAAAACCAATCCCCACTGAAAGAAATCAGGACTCTCTGAAAATGGCCGATTCCAGGTCTGGGACAAGGAAGGTACAAAATGAGGCTGGGGTACATCTTACTGTCTCAGAAGTCAAGGAATCAAAAATAAATGCATCCATGTCAAAAAACACACACGGGAGTTAGCCTGAAGGATACCCAATGCTTAAACTTATGTATCTGCGCATCAGAGAGGATAACAATTTTAGTAGGGTTGAAGCACACTGAAATCAATGGGATCTCTAAGTTCATAACGATATTCAAAAAAGAGAAAACCAGAAAAAAATCTTTAGGTTTTCACCGTTTGAGGGCAATCGGTAACTAAAAGGCAGAACATCAAGCCCGTCCTGACTTCCAGTAGGAACTATACGTCAAGGTAACCAAGTATCTCCAGTTGGTAGGAGACGGCTCTGCTTGAGGAAGAATGCCAGATTACGTGTTAAGTCTCTAGAGCCACTGCTGTCCTAAGGAAGCACGGTCGCATGGTGTATACAGCATTAGCATACGGTTGGTGGCAAACAGACGCTGGCAGGATGCCAAAACATACCTTGCGAATCACCATCAGTACTTCTGGACAGTGCAGATGCAGAGGGAAGTGTCATCGTCTGACGGAGAGGTCAACCTGTCAGCACCCTAACACACTGTAAAATGTGGCATCACTTGGGACAGTCACCAGATCGAATGCGTATCCGGCACTAACTCCAGTATCTCCCGCGTTACGCGGCATTCCATCCAATAAAAGTCTCTATGTACAAGAACGACAGGGAGTAAGTGGAATATTTTACCGGACAACCAGCCTGACGGATTTAACAAGTCATAATAAATGAGTGCTGTGATTTACAACACTCCCACACCGGTGGTGACCCAGGTGTGAGGCAAAAGCAGCAAAGACCAGACAAACCAAATCCCTATGGAAGAAGGCACTTTTGTCTTAGGTTTTCATTCATCTTAAATACTTGAGTACAATGACCAGCACACAGTGGAAAATAGTCAGGTACTCAAGAAAGTAAGGCATCACGAACAACATGTGACAAGGACTTCAGATGACGTCATTACCTGACACGGGCCACAAAGGAGCTATGCTTACCGCACCCACGGAAACGACGAGGGTGACCTGAGATAGAACGGAAAGTATGAAAAAGTCATGCTGCAGGTAAGAAACATAACTCCCATAAACGAAGAAGTATATCTCAGGTTAAAAGCTGAACAAAGCGAGTTCAGCACATACTGGACAGACCTGAAGATTCTGAGCAACAGAAATGAGGCATGGTGTTTAAAGGTTCTGGTAGCACTTTAGCGGGGCAACTTTAGGTCCACTGGCTATAATAACAAAAAAAGCTGCATTTGATATTTCGCTTTTATAGTTATTTACTTTTACTGTGTTTTATGAAAGCATTAGTCCACGATGGGTTGAGAATTAAGAAAAAGAAAACCGGTCCTTCACCGTAGATAACGTGAGACTCTCTCATTGTGAATAGGGCATGGTAAGTCACAAAACGTTTGAAAAATACAGATGAAGATCAAAAGAAAGACAGTAAATGAAAAAGTCTAATACGTCCTGATTAAAGCCACAGAAAAAAGAGAGATAAATGTAGAAGAAACAACGGCTGAGAACTTTCCACCACTGAGGAAGTCCAATAACATAGGGGTGCAAGATGAATCCCCAAAAGGACTGATGAAAAAAGAAACCCACGTTTGGACACCCGGCAGTGGAACTATTGAAAACTCAAATGTTAAGGACAAAAATCAGAAAGGTGGCCAAGAATCACAATTCCTTTTTGGTTTCTCAATCCTAATGGAAGTCAAAGGCAGTGAAATGCTGATCTTCATTGTACTGAAGGAAAATAACCTGAAATTCAATACTCAGTGAACACCTTTCAAGAATGAGGGCAGAATAAAGATATTTTCTACATAAATAAAGACTTTGCCACCAGTAGACTCTCATGAAAGAAAATTCTACACGACATATTCGAATAGAAGGAAGATGATCCCAGGAGATGATCCCAGGAGAGAAGTCGGAGATACAAACAAGAATGAAGAATAAAGCGATAAATTAGTGGATAAAGCCAAATGATCACCAACCGAAGGAGACAGTAACACTGTCGTGAAGGATTTTAAAGGGCTGGCTTAAAAGTTCAAAGATCCAACAGCCGCGGGGTTCTCAGAAGATGGCAACAGCAGCACTTTTTTCTTTTCTTTTTTTTTTTTAATTACTAGACTTTGAGACTTACAGAAACATTGAATGCAGAGGTTTCACACTATCCCCCACCTGTTTCCCCTATTATGAACATTGTGCATTAGTGTGGGCGCGTTGGTTACAACTGATGAGCCAATACTGATACAGTATTACTCACTAAATACCACGGTTCACGTCAGGGCTCCCTCCTTGGGCTGTGTATTCTGTGGGTTTGGACAAATGCAAAATGCCATGTATCATACAGAGTAGTCCCACTGTCCTGAAAATCTCCTGTGCCCTGTGGATTCATCCCTCCCAAAAATGACTTAGCACGCGTCCTAAGATGAAGCTAGACGTCATCTAAGCCAGATTCGCGCTCTGCAGGCTGCAGTGAGCGGACAGCCCGGATTCCTAGCAGGCGAGGGGCAGGAGAGGCATCGACGAATCCTTACATTCTTCCCTCCCTCCATCCCTGCCCCTGCCCGATGTATCTGGCGCATGTGCAGTGAGCCCTTGCCATCCGCCCCGCAGCGTGGAAGGCACTAGAATATGCCTGTAAGGGTGCTCTGGGTTCATACGTCTTGTAAAAAGACCCATTGTTGTGAATGTATGGCATGAAAAATGTCTGATGGTTTACTACACCGGTCTTCTATTTTAGTAAATATAAAGGTGTTCAGAGGTTTGGACTTGACTTCTGGGGTCCTTACCCTATTTTCCTTGGTTTTCTTTACTTCGACCTCAACATCTCCTAGAGGAGCACTTTTAGGGGCCAAACACCTTCAGGTGGAAAGGGGGGACTATGCCATCTTGGGGGAAATTCAGAGCAAAGGGCACCATCGCCTGGCAGAACCCCCTGGGCAGAGTAGTCCCCAAACGATTCATACGAAGACAGCCCACAAAGGATTATGGCTAAATTCTCGCTTCTCTGAGACCAGGAAAACGAGGAGGCCCCACTGCAGTTTTTGCGAGTGCTCTCTTTGCAGCACCTCCTTTCTGAATCGCTAGAGTTCAAAGGCGACAAATGCAGGAGAGAAGTCCTCGCAGGGAACACCAGCCGGCCTGCTTACGACTCACACGAAGACATCTAGCGTCTTGCACCTGGACTACGCATGAGACGTTCACCTTCAACAGCTCTAGGGTTTGAAGTACCACTTGGGTAGATCAGTTAGTGGCATTAAATGGAAACAAAACAAAACAAAACGTAACAGAACAGAGAAGACGACCCTAGTGGACTATCAACGCAGCAGAGGAAGCAGCAGCTGGCCAACCACGAGAACGTTACTCCTCCCCTGAATGGGCACGCTCGAACTTTTAAAAGGCAAATGATAAAAATTACCTTTCAAAGACGGTAGTTTCTGAAGCTCTCTGTTGTTGCTGGCGCTGAACCTCGAAGAGTTTTGCCGCTTGTCCCTCCTCACTATGGGCTGAGCGGCGGGCACTTTTATTTTGCTGGATACGGTAGACGGGGTAGCAGGAAGGTTGTTTTTCCTGCCGGAAATCTGTTTCCAAAACAAAAACAGACAGACGCATATGTCAAACGGTTGTATCTTGTAGCACAATTAGAATCTGGAAAATATACACAAGTTTTTACTCCGGGACAGTTTTTACTCCACTCTGCCCTAAACGTCCCTCCTTACAGTGGCTGGGGTCCGTGCCCTATCCCGCCCCTAGTAATGCTGGGTTTCTAGAGATTCTCCTGGTTCAAACTTTTCTCTTATGCATTTGCCATCCAGGCTGATGGATACATACAGGCTGATGACAATGACCTTCCAAAGATGTTCACGTCCCGATCCCTGGAACCCGGGAGGTCTCCCTACTTGGCAAAAGGGACTTTGGAGATGCGATGAGGTAAGGGTCCTGGATTATCAGGGTGGGGGCCCAAGTCATCACAGGGCTTTACCAGACAAGACAAGGCAAAACAGAAGCAGATGACAAAGCAGAGGTGAGAGCGTCAGAGGCACTGGAAGAAGTCAGAGGAAGGCGCCACGAGCCAAGTAGCGCCCGAGGCCTCTAGAAGCTGGAAAAGGCCAGAGGGCAGATTCTCCTCTCGGCTTCCCGGAAGCACCCGCCACGCCAACATCTTCACGTGGGCCCCACTGTAGACTTCTGACCTCCAGAAGTGTAAGATAAGGAGTCTGTGGTCATGGGCACAGCAGCCACAGGAAACTCACAGAGCAGGCACCTCGCCCCTCTGCCTGCGCACCACTCCGCCCTCGGCGATGTGCGAGAGCCACGTGAAAGCACCTGTCCCTGGAGCCTCAGGAAGTGCTCCTCCCTCTCGCCACCCCCTCCGTGCAGCTCCACACTGCACTGCGGCAACCTGGGACGTCCCAAGACATGAGCAACAACAGGAGAGGCTGTGCAAACACCCGAGGGGAGGCGGGAGGGTGACGGGGGCACGTGCGGCACAGCCGGGGGTCCCTACGCCTGCACAGGCCCACGGTGGCGGGGGGGGGGGGAGCTCAAAGGTACACGCACGTGCATGGCCCCCCGCAGCGATGCCGGGGCGCACCGGGCGTCGACCGTCAGGATTCTCTGTGCAGCCTGCTCACCCCTCCCGAGCCTCCGGTCTGCCCGAAGGGACGGAGCTCGGAGGTGCCCGTGTGCGGCTGTAAAAAGCCGACCCAACTCGCCCTGGAAGCAGGAGCCCACTAAGGGTCTTCCAATCACACTGGGCTGGGAGAGCTCACGCCAACTTAGGCGCCCAACGATCGGCTCTCGCTCTTGAATGGAATTGTTACTAAGAAGTTAAGAGCAGGGGTGCCTGGGTGGCGCAGTCGGTTAAGCGTCTGACTTCAGCCAGGTCACGATCTCGCGGTCCGTGAGTTCGAGCCCCGCGTCGGGCTCTGGGCTGATGGCTCAGAGCCTGGAGCCTGTTTCCCATTCTGTGTCTCCCTCTCTCTCTGCCCCTCCCCCGTTCATGCTCTGTCTCTCTCTGTCCCAAAAATAAATAAAAAACGTTGAAAAAAAAATTAAAAAAAAAAAAGAAGTTAAGAGCAGCTTTATTTTTATTTATTTTTCATTAAAAATTTTTTTTAACGTTTCTTTTTAGAGAGAGAGAGACAGAGCACGAGCGGGGGAGGGGCAGAGAGAGAGAGGGAGACACAGAATCTGAAGCAGGCTCCAGGCTCTGAGCTGTCAGCACAGAGCCCAAAGTGGGGCTCAACTCAAGAACGGGGAGATCATGACCCAGGCCGACGTTGGACGCTTAACCGACTGAGCCACGCGGGCACCCCAAGATGCTGTATTTTTTTTATTCTATTTTTTTCTTAATTTTATTTATTTTTTATTTTTAAAAATTTACATCCAAATTAGCATATAGTGAAACAACGATTTCAGGGGTAGATTCCTTAATGCCCCTGACCCATTTAGCCCATCCCCCCTCCCACAACCCCATGAGAAGCTGTATTTTTAGACAAGGCGCGGAAGAATCCTTGGGGAGAGTTTTCCGGGATGCGGGATGCCCGTGCACATAGGACTCAGACCGGGGGGCGAGGGCCTGGGCGCCCCGCCCTCCCAGTCAGCAGCTTCTTCCTCACAGTGGGCTTTCCTGGACACTGTCCTTGACGTGTCACTCTTTCCACCTGATCACGAAAGCCGGGTCTTCCTTAAACCCCGTCCAGACCCCTCTTCCTCCCCGGGATTCCCCAGGTTAAAATGGTTCGGCTCGGCTTCCGCAGCTGCCCCCACCTCCCCACCCCCCCCCCAACCCCCTCACCGTCACCAACAGCTCCTCCTCAGCCACGTACTTGTTTTAAACGTTAAGTTATACACACGTCCAGTAGGTTAAAGGGGACAACTCCTGTTTACCAGGCCGAATCCCGTGCTGCACACACGGTGACCCTGGGGACAACTGGGCACGTGGCTGCCCCCGCCGGGCCAGGAGTGGGCTGGCACCTCCTGCAACGAGCCGGGCACACAGGCGCCGGGTGAACTCATAAAACGGAACGAACTCCATGCCCACCGACATTGTGTGCAGGACACACGCCCTGTGAGGCTTCTCACGACTGAGAGAGCAGGAAGGGCCCCCTCGGACCTGCTGACTCCGCGCCATGGCTCCTGGCTGTGGGCCCTGCCGGTCTCCCTGCCCCGGAGCACTGTCCTCGGGGCAGGCAGAGTGAGCTTCTCGAAGGAGGCCCTGGTTCCGCCACCCAGGCCAACCTGCCGCAGCCACTTCCCAAGACTCTCAGCCCGTGGGCTTAACGTGGCCTAAGAGCCCCATGCTCGGGTCACCAGCTCCCGCTCCAGCCGGCCCCGCACCTCCCACGGCCCCACCCGGAGTCGGCTCCCTGAGGCCTTCGTGCGGTGCAGTCGGCAACGTGGGCTGCTGCCCGCCTGGCCGGGCTCCATTACAAGGTGGCCGTCTCGTCTTCTCCCCCACGGGATGTCTGCTCCAGGAGGGCATGGACACTGCAGTGTCCCGTACCGACCAGGTAGGGAGGCCCCCTGAGGCCGTGTCATGAGGGGACCGCCTTCGGGCAGGGCTCGGGGTGGACAGCTGGGGGCCGCGGGCGCCCACAGAGCCGACCAGCCCAGAGTCTGACCTTCACCCGACGGGGCACCCCGAAGCCATGCAGGGGATGGGGGAGGGCCGACAGTGCGAACCCATCTTCCTGTTGGAAAGACTCCGCAGGCTGCAGTGTGGACCGGGCAGGAGGGGAGAAGGCAGACTAGGCTAGTCATCCGGGCCGTGCGCGAGGGTGTCAGCCACCCCAGCACGGTGACCAGCAGCTGGGGGCCACCGGTCACTGGGATGAGAAGGAGAAAGGGGCGGAGAAGCCCGGTCGTGAGCATGCTGGGTCTGAAAGGACACGGTGACACCTGTCCTCACGCCCCCAAGACGCTCTCTTTCTGCCGAGGACAACGGCTGAGTCCTGTCCTCGGTGTCCTGGCCGCCACCTGCCCGCCCTTGGCTGCCCTCTCTGCCCGGCGGTGCAGCTGCGCGGCCGGCCCTCGGACACCTCACGTGAGCTGGGATGTGAACTTGGAAGCCACCATCTGCGTGGTCACTGAAGTCACTGAATGAGCCCGAATGCCCAGCAGAGGAGCACGGAGTGGGAAGAGGTGGAGGAGGCGGGATGGGGCTGGGGGAAGAAAGCCTCTCAGGAAGGAGGAGGTCAACCCGTCCGACGCGGCGGCCTCAGCACCTCGGGGCTGGTGGAGGCTGTTGAGGGCGGTGAGGGCAGGTGGGGAGGCCCGGAGTGTCCGTGACAGCCTTGGAGAGGTGGCCGGGAGGAAAAGCGCCACAGGAGAGACATCGGGCTGCCGGGGGTGGGGGGCTTGACCGTGCTCCGTGCCCGCGGGGGGCAGAGCACCGAGGGGAGGCCGGGCTGCGGGACAGCTGAGCCAAGAGCAGGATCTGGGCCCTGACGTGCAGTGACAACAGAACAGAGGATGCACAGGACAGGACGGCTGGAAGGGAGAGATCTGATGGCCTCCCCCCGTGCACAGACGTACGAGGTCCCCTGTGAGAAGCATTCTGAAGGGAGGCGAGGCCTGAGGAGGTGAGGGTGGCCTGAAGGGATCCCTGAGCCACAGAGAAAGGCAGGGCCTGGAGAAAAAGAGATGCTCTGAGCACATCGTTCTCCTCAGCTCCAAACGTCAGCAGCCAGAGGCATACGTAATGGTCAGTGCCTGGGGGGGAGGGCACCGCGCTCCACAGAATTCTCCTGGCATCCCCGACAGCGTGTGGAACCCCCTCCCCAAGCTAATCACAGCCAGATACGGTCCTGGGCCGGAACCAGGGCCCTTCCCCAGCCAGGGTGCAGGGCGACCTCCTGGGATCGGGCAGGGAGCAGCGGAAGCAGACTTGCACCTTGCTCGCTCCCTGGACTTCAGACGTCACCTCCCTTGTGTCCCACAGCCAAGCAATTCCACTCTCCAGCATCTTCCCAAATTCCCCCCTTCTGCAATGTTATGACAAACTACCCCCACTATGTGTCAGACACCATGTGATACACAGCCTAAGAAACCCATATTTGCATGCCTTTTAAGATCTTTTAAAAGAATATTCATCTATGGGGCACCTGGGTGGCTCAGTCGGTTAAGTGTCTGATTTAAGCTCAGGTCATGATCTTGTGGTTCGTGAGTTCGAGCCCCGCATCGGGCTCTCTGCTGACAGCTCGGAGCCTGGAGCCTGCTTGGGATTCTGTGTCTCCCTCACTCTCTCTCTCTGCCCCTCTGCTGCTTGTACTCTTTCTCTCTCAAAAATTAAAAAAAAAAAAAAAAAAAAAGAATATTCATCTAAAGGGCATGGTACTAGCCTAAGGACAGCCACTTAGATCAGTGGGACAGAACTGGGAGCCAAGGCCTCTCAACAGGAGAACAGTCTCTTCAACAGGTGGTCCTGGGACAACCCTGCTGTTTGTGACAGTCAGCCTCTAGCTTTTATGGCGGCAAGAAAGGTGGTCTCCAGAGAAACCAGACTGTGTAGAAAAAACTCAGGCTGCTAGTGTAGGAGCCGGCCGCTCAGAGCAAAGCTCGCTACGTTCTGGCCTTTCGGGGCTGGAAGCCACAAGAGCACGCTCTCAGCTTGGGCCTGTCCAGTGAGCGGTCAGCTCACAAGCCCACCCGAGTCCAGCGCCCATGGCCAGCTGTGCTGGGGCCTCACCTCTGCCTGTGTGTAAACCGGGCATCTGATGGGCGTGTATCCAGGGGTCCCTGGTTCCAATTCTTGCCTTTCTGTTTCCTACCCAGCAATGGCAGAGCAACAGCAGGGAGCTTTTTAAATACTTAAGTCAGGGGCGCCCGGGTGGCTCAGTCAGTTAAGCATCTGACCCTTGATTTCAGCTCAACTCATGACCTCATGGTTCGTGAGTTCAACCCTGGTGTCGGGCTCTGTGCTGACAGTGAGGAGCCTGCCGGGGATTCTCCCGTCCCTCTCTCTCTGCCCCTGCCCGGCGTGCGTGCGCTCTCTCTCAAAACAAATAAAATTAAAAAAAAAAACACAAAAAAACACCAAACTTAATTTAGATCATCCCCCTTCCCTGGCTCAAACCACCTCAATGGCTTCCCATCAAATCCTGCCACGGGCTGCCGACAAGATCTTTGCCTTTGCCTATCTCTTTGACTTTATCCCTCCTGCTCAAGTCACCCTCATTTCTCTTCAGCCTTCCGAAGAGACACTGGCCTTCTTTCCAGTGGACACACAAGCTCGCTGCTGCCTCAGGGCCTTTGCACTAGCTACTTCCTCTGGCTGGAACGCCCCTTCTTGGATCTCTGTACTATTGGCTCCTTCTTCACATTCAGGTGTCACCTTTAACAATATCTCCTTGGTGAGACCATTGCTGACCACGTGAAGCAGCCTCTGGAAACACGTAAGTGCAGTTTTGATAGCGCAGTGACCAGAGGGCGCTACTGATGGTGAGAGCCCCAGGACCACCACTCTGCAAAGTGTGAGATGCACTCGAACCAAACGCCGCCAGTGCCCTTACAAACACCAGCGCACCTGGCACTCACTGAAAGCAAACTGCCCGAGCGCATGTGTCCTGCTGTGTCTCATGCTGCCCCCGCCCCCAGCACCCAGGATGGCGCTCAGCACTCAGGAGCGTCTCAGGCTGCGCCTGCCAGGTGACTGTGGATGAATGAGCCACCCGGAGGGAGGTCTACGAGGTGGAGGAGCATGGCCTGAAGGGAGGAAAACAACTTGGGGAGAGAGAAAGGTCACCCCCGTCACGGCCAGGGCGCCCTCCTCCAGAGCCCGCCCTCTGCCATGCAATACTTGTTCCTGTAAGATCTGGACCGTGGGGCTAATCAGCAGAGCGGGGAGAGAGCTCTGCTCCTGCAAGTGGATCAGATGGAATGAGAGGGTAGTTTCTGTATTATTTTATTTGCTAACCGTGTGTGCTTTGACCTCCAAAACAAATAAAGACAGACGATCTGAAAAGGGAGAAGGACGTTGTTTCCCCTAGGGCCAGCCTATGGGGGAGCGCGCGGCCTCGTGGGGGTGTCAGGCGCAGGTCTAGAACACAGGCAGCCGCGGACCAGTGGTGGCAAGGCCTCCTCTGCTCGTCCCTCAATCCCCTTCTCTTCCGCCATCCTCTTTTCCCTACCTTCATCCACTTCCTTCTCATGTGACATTTTACATCAAGAGTAGTAGCTGACATGGGGCCCCTGGGGGGCTCAGTCGGTTAAGCGTCCGACTTCGGCTCAGGTCATGATCTCGTGGCTCGCGGGTTCCAGCCCTGCATCAGGCTCTGTGCTGAGGGCAGGGAGCCGGGAGCCTGGAGCCTGCTTCGGGTTCTGTGTCTCCCTCTCTCTCTGTCCCTCCCTCCCCCGCAGCACTCTCTCAAAAATGAATAAAAATGTAAAACAAAAAAAGGATAATAGCTGACAAATGTCAAGTAAGATACACACAAATGGAATTATTTTGGAAAACACTGGCAGGGTCTAAGGCTACTCTATCCATCAGAACTTGCCGTGAAGCAGGAAATGTCCTTTATCTGCCGTCCAGTGGAGTAGCTACCAGCCACACGCGGGCCCCGCACACTCGAAGTGCAGCTAGGGTGATGGAGGAATTGAATTTTTAAATTAATTTGATTTTCAGCAATTTAGAGAGCCACATGTGGCTAACGCCTAGCACCCTCCGGGTACTGTGATGTCGCCACTGGGCAGAAACAGCATGAGGTCACAGCTCCCATCCCTTTAGAGCCAGGCTAAGTCTCACCTTAATAAAATATTTAAGACGAAGGAAAATCCAAGGTCTTCAAACTAATTACTCCCCCCCCCCCCATTTCTGGGCTCATCCTTCGCTCCCCCACGTGGAGAACACGGGGATGACAGCGCCCCGCCTGGGCGTGGGCAGCAGCACTTCCCCGCAGGGGCCCTTCTGAAACCCGACCGGGATCAGGGCCCCGGGAGATCTTGGCTGCCCACGATGTACGGATGGCGCCGGGCCAGGTGCCATCGAGCCCCGACCCCCCTCAGCGGGCACCCGATGTTTTAGGGAGACGCGGGAGACTTTTTACAGCTGAAATCTTTCACGTGAAGTTTTCCCTGTGACTTGGGGACGTATCACGTGATTCCCGCCGGTGGCAGACGGGCTCACGCAGCAGATGCAGGCGGAAGGCTCTCCGCCCTTACACGCGGGGCTACGGGCCTACACTCACCCGCAGCCGCTTTAACACGGACACCCCGCTTCTGCCGTGACCCGGCAAACTTCATCAATCGCTTCGTGTAATTCAGCCCAACTCTTACTTATCGTGTAATGGAGTTTCTGCTGGAGAGGGAGAGGGGTGCTGACCACTCCTACCTGCTGCTTCACCTGCCTCTCTCTCTCTCAAAAATAAACAAACATTAAAAAAAAAAAAAAGAACCTAGAACATAATAACTGTAACATACCAAATGTGTGTTGATTGACTGCGTATGTGATCAGCAAGGCTTCCAGTCAACAGTAGGCTATGAGTAGTTAAATTCTGGGGGAGTCAATGGTTATGCAACAGATTTTTCACTGTGTGTGTGTGTGTCTTGGGGGGGAGGGTATCGGCACCCCTAATCCCCATGTTGTTTAAGGGTCAACCACACAGGTGTGTTCTACTGAGAAAAATTACCAAAATAAACTCAAAATAAAACATACAAAGCACCGAAGATCATACTGGAAAGCTTACTTAAAAGGAAATCCTACCCTGAACTGTTTTAATTAAAATAAGGTCTCATGAGACTATACATCTTACCCCTGGCCTCTGGTGCTATATAAAAGAAAACTAAAACCCAAAACAAAAAACTCTTCTTAAAACTTTCATAAGACGTTAGAAAAAGACCTAAGTACCATAATCTTCTGCTTTAGGACGCTATTTATTTAAAACACATGATGCCGCGAGAAAATTTCTCTGCGCTGAAATTTCCTTAGAGGAACAAAAGATGATAAAGAAACAAGCCCCTTGAGAAGCAATTTTTTCCCTCTAATTTACCGAACTGGAAAACCCAGCGAGCTGATTGATCTGAAGCTTCCCTTCTTCCTGAGCACTTTTTAAATCCACAAACAAACATTTCTTGCCTCCAGGTTCTCACATATGTGGCAAGTACAGGGGAGAATCAAGTTAAATTGCTGTCCTCGAGTACTTAATGTAGTTAGGGAGGCAAACCAGGGTACATAAAAGTCGTACAAGTCAGTGTCAATGATAAACAACTGGTGGAGTCGATAATTGCTACTCGAATGTCAAAGATGGGAAAAACGCGGGCCAAGAGGGTGAGGACAGCTTCCCTTCAAGTTCAGAATCAATGAGCCTGACTGGGAACTTACAAGGCCAAGAGACTCAGACGGACGGTGAGGGGCATAGGAAGGGCACCACGCAAAGCGAGGCCTGGGGACCCCTGAAGGTCCCATAGACACTTCCCGGGGTCTGTGCTTTTATGAGAATACGAAGCCACAATTTGCCTTTGTAACTACCATTATGTCACTTTTTCGCAGGCCACAAGACACGTGACATCAAAACAGACGGAATGCAGGAACAGACTCCAGGAGCCAGCGAGCTTGTTAATCCAGACACTAAATAAATTTGTAAAAGCAGGATGCGATGCCATTTTTCTCAGTGACTTTTTGTGGATAGTTATTTCCCATAAAGACCTGCTACTTACGTTAACACGTATCGGGTGTGTTACCATTAGATGAATTAATGAATACTTTAAACATTTCACTTTTAATGTCTCATAAAAGTATCAGCCAGAACTGACCTAAATAAAAGTTCTTGGGGATTGTAATTTTTAGGACTGTAAAGGGGTGCTGCTGCTCCTTTGGTTTGAGCATTGCTATTCTAAAGGAAGCCTATGTGTCTGGCATGATTTACGAGCAAACATACATACTTCACCCTTTGGGGAGGGTCTTTCTAGAGCAGTGGTCTCACCGGGGGCCATTCTGCCCTCCAGGAGACATCTGGCCACGTCTGGAGGAACTTTTGGTTGTCAAAAGTGGAGGGGGTGCGGGGCTAGCAGCACCTGGTGGGGAAAGCCAGGGGTGCTGGGGGACATCCCACGGTGCACGGGGCAGCCCCGCGGGGAAGCATCTGGTCCACCCGTCAACACTGGTGAGCGTGGGGTGGAGGCACCCAGGGTCTGCCGAGCGTCCAGCTTGTCACTCGGTCCCAGAGAAGAGGTGGGCACTGCGATGGGAAGCTCATGGCACCTCCCCCTAACTCACATGCCCTCCAGCCCACGGCTGATCACCCGCTTTGCAGATCCTCTGTCTTTCCTGAACACCAGGCTCTAAGCAAACGGGCTGCAGAGTGGCTGGGGAAGTGGGCCGAGGGGCGGCGATTAAAAGTAGGGAACCCCACTCTGAACTAATAGTTGCATGTGCATTTCCAAAAAAAAAATAAAAATAAAAATAAAGTACCAGTCTTTTGGGTCCTGAGTGTCACTGGAGTCCCGTTTAGGGTTGTGTGGAAAAAAAGTGGGAAGAGAACAATGGGGAATGTGGCACGGAGGCTCCCAGCTGCAGCCCAAGCTCAGAATTCGGCCCCCAGACAGTGGCTCTGATGTTCCGGGGGAGGAGCTGGGGACTCTCCTCGCAAGGGTGATGATCACAGCCGCCTTTCCCGGAAAGCACACCTACCAACAAACTACTTTCACTGTCCTCCAGCACTCGGGTTAAAACACAGCCGAGGGACTAGAAAGTCAAATTTTCTTGAAAAGGTACTTTTCATAAAAATGTGAATTTACGTTACCGTGTAACGGGTATTGTTACTATTAGATGAATCGATATTTTTGAAATTTCAGTTTTAATTTCTAAGACGTGACTCCCCCAGCAACACCTACGGGACCCCAGCATATCTGGCTCCCTGTCTCTGCAACACCAAGGGGGGCGGGAGAGGATGTAAAGGGACAGATGAGAGGGAGAGAAGAGTTGTTACTAAAGGCAGAAGGTGTCAGAATAAGCTAACAGGTTGGAGAGAGGACTGTTGCGCTTTCTTTTCAGCAACACAGATTATGTAAGCGATGCTGTAGAGACTTTCAAACAAAACTGAGCCGAAGCAGGACATGCGAAATACACGGCCAGAGAACAACACGGAAACAACCTTTAATGTGCTTAAAACAAGTCACTTTACAAAGAGCACAGACACTTTCGAAAACAGAACTTTGGACGCAGTGTACAAATTAAGGCAACTACTATCAACAACTACTACCACGGCATGGTCTCAGTCTTCTAAAATGGACTTTAAGAATCTCTGAGCGATTTATTAAGACTCTGGATATTCATCAAGTGTGCCTCGTGAGGTTTCCACAGCTCTGAAGGTCACACTGGGAACGGCTGCTCCAAGCTGAGTTCCCTCGGCCCATCTCCTGGGTCCTCCAACTTCCAGTTCCCCGGGAGCCCATCTGCGGCCTCACTCCTTCAAAGTGTGCCATGAAATAAACCCGTAAGGACTGGGCAGAAGCTCTGGTTCCCAGGACACATGTGGAGAAGTCAAACTTAAACATCGTATTTGAAAGCGAGTAAAACAAAAGTACCAACACACACCATTCAAGGAGTAGTTTCTAGAAAAAGCAAAATGTGCACAGCATCAGTTAGAACCTTTAACGGTATCTTGTTACATTGGAAGATATATTCTGCCATACATTTCGCAGGGAAAAGTTCTTTCGAGAAGTTGTGGGTCATGCCTAATCTGTCCCACAGAGTTAAAAATGGCCACGCTGGAAACTCACCAAGTGTTTTCAGGGGTGAGGAAACAGGCCACAGAAGTCAGGTGACATCATTTATGGCAACCAGGAGTCAGCAGTTTTACTATCTAATAACCCCCAGGCTAAAATACTTTCCCCTACACTGCTCTATCCCTTACAATCCGTTAAGGCAGGACTTCATCTTCCTTCCTAAAGACCCCACGCCATCAAATGTTCCTTTGTTTAACCCAAAAGTGTTCTGCAGTGTATGTCACTTGCTTCTCTGTCTTCTATGAGGCTGGGTTACAGGCAGCCAGGATTTTAGTATGAGGACCCTTTCCAGTCTCGCAGTGGTGTGTTAAGTCAATCAACAGTAGGCCAAGTTCTTTTAGGTTTTCTCTGCTGGGATTACTTCCCAAGCCTGGCTACCCTGCTCTGGACGGGCGGCCTGTTCTGCCCGCCTCTCAGGCTGTGAAGCCTTGACTGCGGTAGCTGCCCTAACACAGGTGAGTTCACAGGCTGGCCTGGCTGTGAAGGCGACGTGACACTGAACAGGTCTGAAAAGCGGCACGGCACGGCAGTCCTATCTGAATCGTTCAGGTTAAAATATTCAAGTTCGGAGCAGCGTTGACAGGAGAGGAAAAGAATGAGGGTTTAATGCGCCTGAGTCAATCATGTTTGGTAAGTGGGCGGAACCAGAGGTGAAGGCGCAACACGAAGACGAAGACGGAGGAGGGAAAGCAACGATTAAAAAAAAAAAAAAAAAAAAAGTCAGGCTCAACGCAAGGTTCAGGTGCACTGCAGTGCCCCAATCTGCATTCCTGCAAAATAACGGACACAGGGGTCTCCCAAGTGTCGTGATTAGTGTGCCATGCTGCCTCTGGTGTCCTTATGAGGAGTGAAGGGCCCACCATTTCAGTATTTGTCGGTGGTAATTCAAGCTCTGTGGCTCCAGCTCTTAGCAGCACTAGAAAAAATACAAAAAGACAAGTGGGGCATCACACTCGGGCACTGCAGGCCACACCTCAAGAGTCTTAAGCAACTGACAGTCTAGGAACTCAGTCCACCTTAAAAACACGCATTTGACTTACTAGTGGTTCTGGTTGTCTTTGAGCTGCTGAGGGATGGTTCAGGTTCAAACTTAACATTATCCGCCCTCCTAGCCAGGTTCTTTCTGCTCGAACAGGAATAAACGAGTGATACACACCGATGTCCTCTGACACACTAACAGTGAGAGAGACAGGTATGGGAGCAAGAAAGGTTTGGGGAGCACCAGAAGCCTTTGCAGCTGCAATAAAAGCTCCGTAAATGATAGAAAAAGCATCCACCTTGCAGAGTGATTGCACTGCACTTAAATCAATTTAGTCCAAAGAGTGACACGGAAATAGGCAGGTCAAAAGCAAGAATGCCACAGTAAAACTTGATTGTCAGCTATAAACAAAGGGCAGGGAAAGGCTGGCATAAATAATCCCTAACTATTTAAGAAACTTTTTGGGATTTCTCCTTTTTGCTTTGGGGAAGGCGACAGATTTGCTGGAATAAACCACCTGCTGAAGAGGAGGGAGGCTTAGGATGCACCAAATCGTAAGGAAAAGATAACGCTGGGACTTAAAAAAAGAAAAAAAAAAAAAAAAAAAAAAGCCCACTGCTGATAATTGCCAGTTAACTGTTTTCCAGACAGAACTGAACTCATTCTAACTTGGCTTACAGGAAGGGGGCTGACACTTACAAACTAATGTCATCTGTGATAAGACCAGGGACCTTGATGACCCAGCTCTAGAGACTGTGACACTGAATCAAGCAGTTTCTCGGCCACCAACGATCCACAAGGGCCAGTTAGCTCTGCCTGGGTGGAGTCAGCTCCTGGGTCCTTAGCCCGGGGTGCTCCAGTCCAAGCACTCGTCACAGGCAAGACAAGACCAGGCAGAGTGCTGGCTCTGCACACGCTCTCAATGGTGTCAAAGGAATGACCCCAACCCCGCCAGGTAGACACAGGCCTCCGTGAGCATTTGGGTTGCTCCTCCATGAGCCCGCAGGTGAGAAGCAGAAGCCGTCACAACTGGCCCACGCAGACAGAGAACACAAGTAGAAGAGAGAAGGTTGTATAAAAATGCCCCAACTAGATAAACTGAATGGTACTGACGCTCTGGGAGAAAGAGGCTAAAGGAATCAGACGTCAACAGGAGAGGTTGTGTGGGACACGGGCGGCACAGGCCTGGCCAGAGAAAGGAAAGGTGATGGAAGGAAGAGGAGGAGACGCTGAGAGGGACCAGGCTGCTGGGGAAGGACGGGAGGGGAGAATCTGAGAGCTAAATGGAGCCCCAACAACAGTGAGAGCTGCTAGATTTGGGGTGGGGGTTATGAACTTAAAACTACCAGCTGCAGATACAGCTTCCAGAAACACATCCACATTTTCCCAGACGGAAACAGTAAAACCCACAGAACCAAAATTTCAGGTTACGAAGGAGACTACGAGAAAAATCTCATGCAGGAAAACACTCTAGAAGACCCTGGTGTTTTCTCGCCCACGCTGTTTTTCTGCCCTTAGTTAAAAGGTGTTCACGGCAAAACAGAAAGGAAATATTTGAGAGCAGTTACCTCTGATTCTATTATGTCTTGTCCTTCTTTGGAACTTTTTCCACTTTTCCCTGCTTTTGGTGATTCCTGGGAAATATCAAGCAGAGTCAATTAGACTTCTCAATTTTTAGACTGCCAAACATCAGACAACCCCAAATGCAGTTTAAAACCCGATTTATACCATTTAACCAGAACTTCCGCTAATTTTAATCAATACCACCAAGAAATTCTGCCTCACGTCACTTAGTTACCATAGAATATTGCGACGCGACACCCCCACCCCCCAGTTCAGACTCTCCTCGTTTTCCTGATGTGTATTTGGCGTTGAAAACTTCAGGCAGAAATAGATAAACCCACACGTAAGGTGCTCTCCGCGTTTCGACAGAGCCACACTGCATCCCTTTCTTGCCTCCCACCTGAGCGGGGATTTCTGGGGTGACTCTGAGACGCTACCAAGCTCCACCTGGAGCAGAAGCGTACCCCCCCCCCCCCCGACTCCCAAATGCAACGCAGCACACTCACGGCCATCCCCGCCGCCACCCAGGATAATAATAGTATTTCAGAGCCCCGGAGCGTCCCTCTTCACCAACAGCCAGCCAGGGCCATTCGCTCCCCTTCCCCGGTCCGGGGGTCCCTCCCGCGCGTCTGCGAGGCTGGGTCAACCACCTCCGCGGCCGCACCTGCCCCCTCACGCCCACCGCGCGCGCCGCCTGGGGCCCGACGCCCACGCAGCCCTCACGGCGGTCGCGCCCCCGCAAGCCCGCCCGCCCGCCCTGGCTCGTCGGGACCCCCGCCCGTCCTGGGCCCCGCGGCCCCGGCGCCCCCGCCCCCACCCCGGAGCGGCGCTTCTGCGCCCGCCGGAGCCCGGAGCCCGCCGCACCCCGCTCCCGGCCAGTTCCCTCCCGCCTTCCGCGCTGCCCCTTGCCCTCCCCGCCCCGGCCGGTCCGGCGGCCCGAGCCCGGACTCACTTTCTCCTTCTTGTTTTTATTCGGCATGGCTGGTGCGGGCCGCCGCCGCCTGCCCCCCGCAGCAGCAGCAGCAGCAGCAGCAGCGTCCCCGCCCCGGCCGTCGCGACCCCCGCCGCCGCCGCCGCCGCCGCTGCCGCCGCCGCTCGGGGACTGAGTCGCTCGCTCGTTCGCACTTCCCCTTTTCCAGGCTCCCACAGGCTGCGGCAGCCGCGGCGGCGGCGGCGGCGGCGGCGGCAGCGGCGGCGGCGGCGGCGGCGTCTCTCCGCCCCTCCCCCGGCCCGCCCCGCCCCACCCCTCCCCCAGTCACCCCCTCAGCCGCCCCCCCCCCCACCGCCGGCCTGGCCCGGCCCGGCCCGCCGCTCCCGCCCCGCCCCGCCCCCGCGACGTCCCCGCCCCACGGGCCCCCAGGCGTCCTGCCATTGGCCGAGGCGCCCTCACGTGCCCTCTAACGCTCTTCCCCGCAGCCCCGCCCCTGCACGCGGCACCGGTCCCACCCCCTCTTCCCCTGAAGCGCTCCGGCTCCCGGGGATCTCCTCGGCGGCGGCGGCGGCGGCGAAGGGCCGGTCGGGTGAGCCGAGCCCAGTCTGGGAGGGGGCGTGGGGCTGCATCGGCGGCGACTGGCCGGCACACGCGGCGCAGGTGCAGGACGGAGAGCAGGGGACAAGTCCGGCGTGGAAAAGCCACGTTTGAAACGGATGGCAACAACTTCTGCAGCCGGCGGGACGTGGCCTGGCGTGAACGGCAACCTCTCGGCCTCGCCTCCTCGCCGCCCCCGCGGCGCTCCCCAGGCTCTAAGGCGCCAGCGCGCGGGAGCGCAGGGCCGGCCGAGGAGGCCCGGGGCCGCGCGAGCGGCGGTTTCGCTGGGCCCCACTGGGCCCCGCCCCAGGTCCCAGGCCCCGCCCCCGAGGCCCTCCCTCCTCCTCCCGTGTCGGCCCCGCCCCACTGGTCCGGCTTCAGCTGCGCCAATGGGCTTTTATTTTATTCTTCAATTTGGCCCGATCTTAAACCACGTGAGGAAACCTCTGCATTGTGACCAGGCGGTCACGTGATTTGTCTCAGCTCGCTAACAGCTCTGGGGAGATGAGTTTTGCGAAGGAAGAAGGTTAGCTTGTTAACATACTACTTCCGCAGCCTGTCTGGTGGCAAGAACCAATGGAGAGCACAAATGACAGGCACGGAGCCTGCAGAAAAGCGTTAGGTAATAAGCCTCCGGGAGTGAACGGATCCACGCGTGAGAAGCGTTGCCTCACTCGTCATGATGGAGGGGCTGGATCTTAACCCGGCGCTTAGACACATTGCGTTTTCTTACGCCCCGGTTTTCGCTCTTGAAAGTTGCTAGGCAAAGCGTTTTCGGTTATTCTGTTCTGCTCTGCGATGAGAAAGCTAAAAGAAGAGGAAGAAAAAAAAAAAAAAAGATCTAAAGTGAGGAGTGTCGTGGGAGGTCCTGAAAGTTAAGTTCTGCCTGCAGGTGTCTGAATGTACGCCTTCGCCTTCAGACGAATATAGCTGCAGGTAAACGGCACAGCCTCCAACGGCTGGTGGTGCAGAAGAAACGGTTCTGAGTGGGTCAGTAGTTTTTCCAAACAAATAGTTAAAGAACATGGGGGAGGGGGTAGAACAATGCCCCTCGTTAATTTAATAACGTTTCATTAACAAAATTTTATGTTTATTTTATTTTTGAAAGAGACGGAGCATGAGCGGGGGAAGGGCAGAGAGAGAGGGAGACACAGAATCCGCAGCAGGCTCCAGGCTCTAAGCTGTCAGCACAGGGCCGGATGTGGGGCTGGAACCCACAAACAGTGAGTTCATGACCTGAGCCCAAGTCGGGCGCTTAACCAACTGAGCCATCCAGGCGCCCCAACGTTTCATTTTTAAAAATAAACATGCTATCAATTTAACAAACCCAGTATATACCCATGTCTAACAGGAGTAGTTCTAAAACTATTAGTTTATGACCATGGAGCTCTAAGGGAGCTGAGGCACTTTTCCAAGACAAGTCTGTGCCGCTGATATCCTTGTATCATAGCCCCTGGTGCAGTGTTGCCCATCATTCATTCACTCAAGGGATGTTTGACGCCCACTGTGTGCAAAGCACAGGGCAAGGGATTGCGCTGTGAACAAGGCACTACCCTTGTCCCCCACTCCACGTCCTTGAGGCAGAAATGGAAGAAAGCCAGCAGTCAGAAGGATGTGGCGCTCAGCAAGTCTACGGGGACTGGGGCGCGAGAGTCTGGCTCAGAAGCACCCAAGAGCCCTTCACCAGAGTATTTTGTTATGGCGAGAGATGAGAATGAAGGAAAGAGTCTCCCGATTCAGACTCTGGTAAGCCTTGCCAAGGAGCTGGACTTCTCTTTGAATGGGATTTGGGGTCCCCGGAGGATGTTAAACTGGGGAGTGACAGACTCAACATGTGCACCCAGAAGACCTCTCTGGCAGGAATGTTGGGCGTAAAGGGTAAAGGGAGGAGGTCAGAGAGCAACTGGGATCTGGGGTCCAGGGTGTGTGCTGGTGAGGCGTCTCCATGGCAAGAACAGGAGGAAGGATCACAAATACCCCGGAGGTAGACTTGCGCAGGCAGGAGAGAGCCACAGTAAGGCTCACGCCCACGTTTGTAGCTTGGACGACACGGTGGCAAGAAAGGGACACAAGCAGAGAAGCGGTTTTCCAGGGAACACGATTGCAGTCGTGGGGCCCACTGAGTTTGAGCTGTGTCTGCAACACGCTGATAGAGGTGTCTTCGCTGGCATGGAAATCCAGACCTGACATTCAGGATAGAGTGTCAGCGTATTTCAGGTTAGGTATTCATCAGGTCAGTTTGAGTTTGAGGGACACCCGGGAAGCTGCCTAGTGACCTTGAAATCACAGTCACCAGAGGCACTGGGATCAGCACCGTTGCCTGACCCACGTGTTCCTCCCTGGCCATTGAACTGGGTTTCCTTTGCCCCCACTAGGGGGCCATCCCACAACCAATGTCAGCCAGCAGTTAGTTTATGGGACAGTCACAGGGGACGCTAGATATGGCACAGTGTCCTGGCTGCTGTGGCATTTACAGAAACACTAGAGATAGATGTAGCCCCTCTCAAAAAAAAAAAAAAAAAAAAGGGATTCAAAAGCCGCTATCAATGAGATACAGAGATTGTGTACACCTTCATCCTCGTGTGTGTGCGCGCGTGTGTGTGTGCACGTGTGCCTGGGGTTACCTCTTCTGAGTGCCCCCATCTTCTATGTTCATCAGGGCGCTGCCCATATCACAGAAAAACCTCTCTTCTTCAGACCCTGACCCTTCTGGGACACGTTTCTGCGATGGCCTTTAGTAACCTAGAAATGCTCTTCCCACGTCTGCCTTCCCCGGAGGGTGGATTGCTTCAGTTAGGCCCTTGAGGTCTCTCTGGAGGAGCAGAGAGGGCCCCAGAGGATCTAGTTTTCCGGCTGCCCTGCCGCCACCAGCCATCGACCCGCAGAGAGGCCTGCTGCTTCACTCTGGAGAGCAGAAGGGGTGCATAAAAGCAGGGCAGAGAGAAGGCCCTTGGTTCAAAATCAGAGCTGCCCCTTCATACCTCCACTTTTTTTTTTTTTTTTTTTTGGGACAGAGAGAGACAGAGCATGAACGGGGGAGGGGCAGAGAGAGAGGGAGACACAGAATCCGAAGCAGGCTCCAGGCTCTGAGCCATCGGCCCAGAGCCCGACGCGGGGCTCGAACTCCCGGACCGCGAGATGGTGACCTGGCTGAAGTCGGACGCTTAACCGACTGCGCCACCCAGGCGCCCCATCCACTTTTAGAAGCTCTTATCTTCAAGAATGCCTACGACACAGTGGCCCTGCCCTCACGTCCTCCTCTGACGCCGGTCCCAACCCGGCCGTGTCTGCCACGCTGCAGTTTTGATCTCCTCGACCCAGAAAGCCCCTTCTCTTGGCTCGCTGGACACCAGCCCCGGCGGCTTCGGTCCTGCCCCGCTGGGCTGTCTGAGCACCGAGGTGGTCTCGTACGTTTGAATTTTCGGCTGAGCCTCCCGAGGCAGCAATCATGTCCTAGGCACCCTGTGTTTCCCAGGGCCTACTGTTTGTTCACAGATCCCACTGCTGCTGTGGTCTAGCCCCGCCTCTCAGACTGTTCTCTTTCCTCCTGCTGCTCTCATTGGCCGTCCTCCCCCAGAGCTTGGGACGTGCTGGCAACCCCCTCCAATGTGTCCATGTCACCAGCCCTCCCCCCCCCCCCCTTCTGCTGGCGGGGTAGTCGGGAGAGGTGCCTAGACCCTGGGCTGGATAGTAACTTCTTCAGGGCTGCCCCTGACACTTCCCCACTGTAGAAGTTCAACTCATTTACTCACCCCCCCACCCCTTTTCCTGACTTGATTTCCACTGACACATCATTAAAGAACTCATTTCTTATTGAAGTTGGACCTATTTATTCACTCACTACACATTTGCCTGCAGATTTGGCGTGGAGCCATAGGGAGTAAATAGAAGTTGGCTTGCATTGAAATGAAATACCCACGTATGTGCCCATGTGGAGTGCCGACCACGGTGCCGGGTGCATGGGGGCACTTGGTAAGTGTAGGTGCCACCGAATGGGCAACGGTTTGATGCGAAGCGCTATTCAGTTTCAAGGACCCAACGACACCCCCCAAAACACCACCTCTAGGCTCAAGGGCACCCAGAGAGCTCTGTTAAATGAAGTAAAGCCTTTTGCTTGGCTCTTGAAGAGCTTTGAAAAGTGCCACGAGCCAGTCTGTCCCCCTAGCTGGTCCCACTAGCCACCCAATCCTGCAGCCCATGTCTGGGGTCCTCCCCCCCGGGACACGAAAAGGTGAACCATCTAGGAAGGTTTGGAAACCATCAAGTTTCACGGCTGGTTCTAAAACCATCTATGAAAGTTCTAAAAAAAGTGTTCTAAATATTTTAATGAATTTCACATCCAAGGTATTAAAAAGGGAAACAACACAAAATATAATTTCATTTTCATGTGACTAGGGTGAAATATAGTCCCTTTCTTTTTCCCTCTTAAATCCCCAAGTCCGGCGAAAGAGATAAGGCAGGATGGAAATAGCCCGAGATGAAGACAAGGATACCATAAGAGCATTAGAGACCCCGGGTTAGGAGGTTTGGGAGAGAGGAGGGAACGTTCAGCGGCTGCCAGGGAGCCGAGAGCTTGCTGGAAGGCAAGGTGTTGATAAGTAGCTGCAGGCCGCTCAAGTGTTGAGTTTGAGTTCTTGTCCTAAACTGTGGGTTGTTGGTTTTAACAGGCAGGAAACATGGCCCTGTCACGAAGTTCTAGCCGGAAATAAACTAATGAAAGATGTGTGTAGAGAGCCATGCGGTGGTCAAGCAAGCGAGAGGGAGCGAACAAAGCACGCTGGGGCTGATATTCTGGGAGCTGTCCCTATTCCCCCACCTCACTCAAGCCCTCTAAACAGATGGTTCTTAAAACAGGGGTGATTTTGTTCCCCTGGGGACACCTGGCAATGTCTAGACAGTTTTGTTTGTCACAGCTGGGTGGAGGGTGCGACTAGCACCTAGTGATTAGAGGCCAGGGAGGCTCTTGAACACCCTCCAGCGCACAGGGCAGCTTCCACAAGAAAGCACGCTCCCATCCCAAATGTCAACAGCGCCGAGGTGGAGAAACCCCTGTCTAAACCCACGTAAAACGGATATGACACAACCCACCCTTTCCCCTTCGTGGTTACTGTGAGCGCCGCAGAAGGTGATGGGTACGAAAGCCAGAACTTCATTTAAGAAGAAATTGTCCATCTGGGTGGAACTCTACAGTGTGCTGAATGCACCACACGCACACGCGCGCACACGCACGCACACACACACACACCACACATGTCATCCTCTTTCTGCCACAGAAAACCCAGAGAGAGAACAGCTCCACCGTGCCTTAGAAAGATGAGAACTGGGGCGCCTGGGTGGCGCAGTCGGTTAAGCGTCCGACTTCAGCCAGGTCACGATCTCGCGGTCCGTGAGTTCGAGCCCCGCGTCAGGCTCTGGGCTGATGGCTCGGAGCCTGGAGCCTGTTTCTGATTCTGTGTCTCCCTCTCTCTCTGCCCCTCCCCCGTTCATGCTCTGTCTCTCTCTGTCCCAAAAATAAATAAACGCTGAAAAAAAAATTAAAAAAAAAAAAGAAAAGAAAGATGAGAACACCATGCTGATGTAGTGAACAGAATTCCCTTCCAGGCAGCGACCCCATCCTGGGAGACCGGCGCAAACCACTGTCCGCGTTAGAGCTGAAAGGTGATGTCACCACCTTTCCAGAAACAATTCGGAGTTGTTACAAAGTACACAGAACTTGAAATTTGCTACGTTAACCATTGAAATGTACAGTTTAGTGCTGTTAAGTATATTCACACATGCACATCCAGACTTTGTTCATCTTGCAAAACGGAAACCACTCCCCATTCCCCTCTTCGGCCGGCCCTGGAACCCAGCACTCTACCTTCTGTCTCTGTGGCTCTGACGACTCTAAGAACCTAAATGTTAAGTGGAATCACACAGAACTTGTCCTTCTGGGTCTGGCTTGTTTCACTCAGCATAAAGTCCTCAAGGTTCATCCATGCCACAGCCTGTGACAAGGTTTCTTCCTTTTTAAAGCTGAATAACATTCCATTGTATGGATAGACCACGTTTTGTTTATCCCCCATGGTTTGATGAACACTGGGGTGGCTTCTACTTCTTGGCTATTGTGAACGGTGTTGCTATGAACTTGGGTGTGTAAATATCTCTTTGAGACCCTGCTTTCAGTTCATTGGTGTGTATCCAGAAGTGGAGTTGCTGGGTCAGATGGCAATTTTGTTTTTAATTATTTGAATAAACATACTGGTTACCAGAGAGGCTACACCATTTTGCATTCCCACCAACAGCGCACAAGGGTTCCAGTTTCTCCAAATCCTCATCAACACTTGTTTTTTTTTTCCTGTTCTTTCTTTCCTTTTTAAAAGTTTATTTATTTATTTTGAGAGAGTGTGAGAGAGCGCTTGTGTACCCGTGAGTGGGGAAGGGGCAGAGAGAGAGAAAGGAAGAGAGAGAGAATCCCAAGCAGGCTCTATGCTGTCAGTGTGGGGCTTGATTCCATGAACCACAAGATCATGACCTGAGTTGAAATCAAGAGTCGGATGCTTAACCGACTGAGCCGCCCAGGCGCCCTTGTTTTTTTCTTTTTTGATGGTAGCCAACTTAACTAGTAGGAGGTGCTATCTCAGTGTGGTTTTGATTTGCATTTCCCTAATTCTCAGTGATATTGAGCATCTTTTCATATGCTTGTTGGCTATTTTTATTTTTACTTATTGATTTTTCTGGAGTAGCACTTTATTTATTTATTTAAATTTTATTTTTAAAAATTTACATCCAAATTAGTTAGCTTATGGTGCAACAGTGATTTCAGGAGTAGATTCCTTAGTGCCCCTTACCCATTCAGCCCATCCCCCCTCCCACAACCCCTCCAACAACCCTCTGTTCTCCATATTTATGAGTCTCTGATGTTTTGTCCCCCTCCCTGTTTTTATATTATTTTTCCCCTTCCCTCATGTTCATCAGTTTTGTCTCTTAAAGTCCTCGTATGAGTGAAGTCATATGATATTTGTCTTTCTCTGACTAATTTCGCTTAGCATAATACCCTCCAGTTCCATCCACGTAGTTGCAAATGGCCAGATTTCATTCTTTTTGATTGCCGAGTAATACTCCATTGAATACATATACCACATCTTCTTTATCCATTCATCCATCGATGGACATTTGGGCTCTTTCCGTACTTTGGCTATTGTTGATAGTGCTGCTATAAACATGGGGGTGCATGTGTCCCTTCGAAACAGCACACCTCTATCCCTTGGATAAATGCCTAGTAGTGGAATTGCTGACCATAGGGTGGTTCTATTTTTAGCGTTTTGAGGACCCTGTGTGCTGTTTTCCAGAACGGCTGCCCCAGCCTGCCTTCCCATGCTGCACAGAAGTTTTAAATTTTGATGTCCCCCATCTTTTCTTTTGTTTCCTGTGTCCTTGCTGCCTGTGTCCTTGCTGCCTGTGTCCTTCCTGTGTCCAAGGAATCATTGACAATTCCAATGTCAAGAGGCTTTTCTTCTGTATTTTTTCTGAGAGTTTTATGGTTTTAACTCTTCTGTTTAGATCTTTGATCCATTTTGAGTTAGTTTTTCTATGCGATGTGAGATGAGGGTCCAGCTTCATTTTGCACATGGATGTCCAGTTTTCCCAAAACCATTTCTTGAAGAGACTGTCCTTTCCCCATGAATGTTCTTGGCACCTTTGTTGAAAGCCATTTAACCATTCCAGGGTTTATTTTGGGGCTCCTTGTTCCTTTCATCGTCCTTTAAGCCTGTCTTGAAGACAGTAGCATCCTGTTTTGATTACTGCAGCTTTGCATAATGTTTTGAAACAAGAAGGAAGCGTGAGGCCTCAACTTTGTTCTTCTTTTTCAAGGTCACTTTGACTATTCAAGATCCCTTGAGATTCCACATGAATTTTAAGATGAATTTTTCTATTTCTTCAAAAAATTCCATTGGGATTCCGATGAGGATTGCATTAAATCCATAGATTGCTTTGGGTAGTTTTGATATCTTAATAACATTAAGCCTCCCAACCCACAAACACAGGATGTTTCCCAATTGATTTGTGTTGCCTTTAATTTCTTTCAGCAATGTTTTGCAGTCTCTAGTGTACAAATCTTTTACGTCTTTGGTTAAGTTTATTTTAAGTATTTTATTTTTCTTGATGCCATTGTAAATGGAACTGTTTTCTTAACTTCCTGTTTGGAACGTTCAGTTTTAGTCCATATAAACAACTTATTTTTTATGTGTTGATTTGCATATTCTGGAACTCGAGCGAGTTCACAGATTTTTTTTTTAATTAAATTTTTTTTTTCTTATTTTGGAGAGAGAGAGCACAAGCAGGGGAGAGGGGCAGCTCGATCATGACCTAAGCTGAAATCAAAACTTGGACACTCAACTGACTGAGCCACCCAGACCCCCTGGAAGAAGTGCTGTGTTGAACAGAAGTGGTAAAAGCAGTCATACGGGTCTTGTTCCTGATCTTAAAGGAAAATCTTTCAGTTGTTCACCATTGAGTATAAAGTGAACCGTTGGCTTGGTATAAACAGCCAGTTTAGAAAATGTTTATTTATTTTGAGACACAGAGAGAGAGAACATGAGTGGGGTTGGGGCAGAGAGAGGGGGAGAGAAAGAATCTGAGCCCCAATGCGGGGCTCGATCTCATGTATTGTGAGATCATGACCTGCGCCAAAATCAAGAGGCAGACACTTAACTGACTGAGCTACCTAGGCGCGCGCGCGTGCGCACACACACACACACACACATCCATTATTATAGTAAAGCAGTTTCCTTCTATTCTTAGTTTGTTGTTTTTATCAAGAAGGAGTGTTAAACTTTGTCAAATGCTTTTTCTGCATCAATTGAGATGACCATGTGTTTTTTTTTCTTTACATTCTGTTAAGTGATGTATTGTGTTGATTGATTTTCCTACATTGAACTATCTTTGCATTCCAGAAATAAATTCCAATTGGTCATGGTGTATAATCTTTGTAATGTGCTGTTGAAATCTTTTTGCTAGTATTTTGTGGAGGATTGTTGCATTGATATTTGTCAGGGATATTGGCCTATAATCTTCTTTTATTATAGAGTGTTTATCTGGCTTTGGTATCATGCTCATTTCATAGAATGAGTTTGAAAGTGTTCTTTCCTCTGCAATTTTTTGGAAGAGTTTGGAAGAATTAACCGGTGTTAATTCTTCTTCAAATGTTTGGTAGAATTCACCAGTGAAAACATCTGGTCCTGGGCTTTTCTTTGTTGAGAGGTTTTGGATTACTGATTCAATGAGACTGTCTTTTTAGAATGAATGTTTTGACTTTTACATCTAAATGAATTCCCGCCTCCCTGCCCCCAGAGGACTAGTCCTTCATGTCCAAAGATTATGCACCTTTTATAACCAGGCACTTTCCTCAGAAGAGTGTTAGAACATGTTTTTGGAAGAATAAGCTCTGAAGCCATTACTTTATTACCATATATGTTTTCTTCTTATGTAGGAACAACAAGCAAATCTAGACAACATTCTCACCTTTACTCAGCTTGGCATACAAGGACTTTTGGCTTTTCCAGATACCAAACCTACACTCAGAAGGTAGAGAAGAGTTGCCACCAGGGGGTGCCTGGGTGGCTCAGTGGGTTGAGTCCAACTTCGGCTCAGGTCATGATCTCATGGTCTGTGAGTTTGAGCCCCGCATCGGGCTCTGTGCTGACAGCTCGCAGCTCGGAGCCTGGAGCTGCTTCACATTCTGTTTTCACCTCTCTGCCCCTCCCCAGCTTGTGCTCTATTTCTCTCACATATAAACATTAAAAAGAAATTTAAAAAGTTGCCACCGTATAAAGTGTGTAATAGGATATAGAAGGTGCTGGAGGCTTATAACACCATGAGTTCTGACTCACAGTAGACTGGTTTGGGACTAATGACAGAGGGATCTTTCATATGGTAAGCTCCTAGGTAAGGAAGTCTACAGGCCCTGGCAGCTGTGACTTCATGGGAGACTGAGAGAATTGGTACGGAGGGTCCCAAGTGCTGCCACTTGGTGTTGTCACATCTTGTGCAAGTTTGCAGGGCTGAGTTTCTGTGGTTTCTCAGAGCTGTGATAACCTGCATGTAAAGCCAGGTCAGAAAAACAGTCAGACCCAGGATTCTGCTAACTCAGCCCAGCTGGCTTCTAGAATCCTCGGGGTGTTCTTCAGTGAACTTATAGTGTACTGAAACCACACTGGCCTTGAAGTCAGAGCCATTCGCCACTAACCACTTTCATTCATTCATTCACCCATCCATTCATGTATTTAGCCACTCATTCTTTACTGAGCCCTCCTAGCTATGTCTTGTTTACTTACACACCTCAGGGCTCAGCTTCCTCATCAACTCAGTGGAGAGTAAAAATGCCCCTTTGAAGGGGGGGGATGGGCTAAATAGGTGACAGGGATGAAGGAGGTCACTTGTCCTTATGAGCCCCCGGTGATGTACAGAAGTGTTGAATCACTATATCGTACCCCTGAAACTAATATAACACTGTATGTTAACTAACTGGAATTAAAATGAAAACAAAAAATGCCCCCTTGAAGATCTTTGTAAGATGAGAAATAGGTTATCTAAAGTTCCCAACACAGGGTGTGGTCTGTGACCTGTGTGGCCACCCTGGGCCACGCTCCGAAGGCCCCATGCTTTAATTGTCAGACATTATCATCTTGAAATTATTAATATATTTTTTAATGTTTATTTAAAAATTTTTTTAAACGTTTATTTTTGAGAAGAGAGAGACAGAGCATGAGCAGGGGAGGAGCACAGAGAGAGGGAGACACAGAATCCAAAGCAGGCTCCAGCCTCTGAGCTGTCAGCACAGAGCCCGATGTGGGGCTTGAACTCACAAGCCATGAGATCATGACCTGGGCCGAAGTCGGACACTCAACCAACTGAGCCACTCAGGCCCCGATATTGGCATTCTTAAAGAGTGTAGTTCCTCCTCCCATTTTAAAATTGAACATTCCTAATTTTTGTTGTCTGATGTTTCCTTTGATTTGCTTGAGGTGATTGTGTCTTTCTCGAGGTAACGCTTCTGGAGCCAGCAATGACCTCGGCTTTTAAATGATGACTCCACATGCTGGCCTGAGTCAAAATTTTCAAGCAAGAGTAAGTTTTCTTTAGGCGACCCTGATGTCTCTTTGTGCCTCTCTTTCCTGCCTATGTAGCCCTAATGCAAACCTGATCTATGAGGAGGGTATGTAACTCATATAACTCATTCATATTAGGATAGAAATATGACTGTTTAGACTGTCTTTCCATGCTTTATGTCTTCCCGTCTGCACGAGCTCTGTCCCAGGCAGGCACACGATAGTGCTCAGGTTTCCTCAGTGCAGGAACAGGGACCTCTCTAAGCTAACTTAAATAAAAACTGGTGATTTGTGGGCATGGTCCCGAGGTAAGAGGGAAGATACGGAGATTAGGGGGCAAGAAAGCCAGATGGAACAGGTACTGGAAACCTCCATACATGTTGGAAACAGTCATGGCTGTGTGAGAAATGAGCCCACAGACCCAATCAAAGGAGGGATGCGGAGACTGGGAGCACTGGGAACACAGTGGATTGAGGCTTTAATCAACGTTCTCACAAGAGCCAGTGTCTGGTAGACAGGCTCGCTGGGGCAGTTACAGCAGACAATTTATCTCCTAGAGTGAAGCCCTCCCCTGGTTCCTCACTGGCTGAGCACTACAGAGGTAAGTCCCTCCCCTGGTTCCTCACTGGCTGAGCACTATAGAGGTAAGTCCTCCCCCTGGTTCCTCATTGGCTGAGCACTACAGAGGTAAGTCCCTCCCCTGGTTCCTCATTGGCTGAGCACTACAGAGGTCACAGCCCTACCCGGAAGTCGCCTATGCCCAGGTAAAGCAGGAAGTAGTCTGATTGGAACAAACGTACATTCCCTGAGGTGTCGCAGAGACTTTCTGTCCCTCCTCCATTTGTTCTTTGGCATATGCTCATTGCAAAGCCCATGAAAATAAGCTCCCAACAATAAGCCCACGAAACAGAGCGGGGGTGGGGTCGGGGGTGGGGGGTTGAGGGGGGCGGGGGTGGGGAGAAGAACCAGGAAGTGAAGTGTCTAAGGGTTTGGGACTCCATTGTGGGGGGCGGGGTTCGTACGTATTTCCAACAGGTTGTAAGCCTACTGTTAACTAGCAGGGGTAGTTAACTAGCACGGCTTTTATTTGATATTTCTGAAAATGAGTCATCCTTCTTACTTATGGCAGCTGCAGAGGCCCCAGAGCTGGTGTAGAGTGGCACCTGTCCCCTAGCGCCTGGTTCCCTGAGGCCAGGCCTGCCACAGCCTCTGTCCTTGGCTTTCCCTGTGAGTCCCTCCTCTGTGGATCTTCACGGTGTCCCCTCGTTCCTTGCACTCGTCTGACTGTCTGTCCTTGCAACCGCAGTGCCTAACAGTAGTGCTGTGGGCAGGAGGTGTATGGCCTCTCCCAAATGCATATGTTCAGACTCTAATCCCCAACATAATGGCATCTGGAGGTGGAGGCTTTGAGAGGTGATTAGGCCATGAGGGTGATGGGGCCCTCGTGATGGCCTTAGTGCCTTTATCAGAGACCCTGGAAAGCTTGCTTCCTCTCTGTCTCTGTCTCTGTCTCTGTTGTTTTCTCTTCCCTTCCCTGCCTGTGAGGACACAGAAAACCATGAAGAGGACTCTGGCCAGACACCAGACCTGCCGGTGCCTTGATCTTGGGTTTCCCAGCTTTCCAGATCCATGAAAGTACATGTTTGTTGTTTAAGCTTCTCAGTCAATGGTATTCTCTTATAGCAGCCCAGACCGCTAGAATAGTAATACAGGTAGATTGCTTTAATGGCCCCAGTTCTTTACTCCTCCCGTACACATACCCTTCTCCCACTGTGGGCAGAGCATGCTTCCTTGCCTCATGACTTTGGGTCTCCCGCGGATCTGCATTGGCCGATAGGATGAGGCAGGAGTGAAGGCTCCTTTGTTCCCCGTGCATCCGCCATTGTCATGGGAAAGAAGTTACTCAGGCCAGCCGCTGGTCCTTGGAGGAAGATGGCTCTTGGAGCAGCGCCATCCCAGCTGTACATACGTGAGCCACCCCTAGGCAGCCGTAGATGTGGGAGCATGCTCCAAGCCCGGTCTGGACCTGCTGACCATTCCATAACCCACGGATCTGCAAGATGAAAGGATGTTTATTTAGGTCGTTGAATTTTGGGATGTTTTTGTTACACAGCACATTTGGCAATAGTTGTTTGGTACAAGATCGAGCCAAACCATCAGAATAAAGGCAATAACTTAGAAAGCTTATGTTTTCTCATCATTTACTGCACTGCTGTGCATATCTGGAGTTGGATTACAGTGGTGCAGAAGACAGACAAGCCCTTTCCTGTCTAGAACTGACATTCTGGTGGGGGAAAGCAGGCAATGCATTTGTAAGCAAACACATGAGTGAGATCAATTTGGATGTTGACAACTACAAAAAAGGCAAAAACAAAACAAGGTGGGTAACGAGCTGGCCTGTGCTGCCCGATACAGGGGCCACTCACCTGCGACATGGACATTTACATTTAAGTTAATGAAAATGAAATACAATTTAAGTCGATTATTCGGTCACCCTAGCCATATTTCAAGAAGTCAGTAGCCAGTTTCCAGTGGCTTCTGCATTGGGCAGTGTTAGATACAGAACATTCCCATGATCACAGAGAGTTCTATGGACAGTCCAAGGTTAGACTCTACAGGGTTCCTGGTGGGGGACGGTGGCCACTTGGCCTGAAATGAGCGGGGGAGGATTCTCTGAGAAGGTAGAGTTTGAATCGGGATCTAACGAGGGAGTCAGCCATGTCAGTTATCAGGAAAGAGCATTGCAGCCTAAAGACCAACTGGTGCAAAGGCCCTGAGGCATAAATTGACATGGGCAGTGCAGTCTGACTTAGACCATAAAAGGGTCACTCTGGCTGAAGAATAAGGGTGGATGGGTACAAGCGTGGGTGGAAGAATCTGGAATGCTAATTGGCAGCTTTCACAGAGAATGTGGCTGGATGTAAAGTTGACGTGGGCCATTTTTTCCATCACAAATTGCTGCTGGCATTGAAAGGATAATTTCATGTCCTCATTATTTTGGGGCTCACTCGCGGCTGAGGTGACACTGACCAGCATGGTAATACAGTGAGGGTTTCACAGACTGCTGCTCAGATCGGCTTTGACATGGTGGGGAAGGCCTGGTTACAGCGGTGTGCCTTTTTCCTCAAAATCCAACTCACTCTGAAAGAAAAATATTAAATGCACAGACTTTGGCAAGCTCAGGTAAACAAGAGAAACAAAAGTTCAAAAAATTTGCAAACCCATCTTCTGAGGACCGCTGTCCATGTTTTGTGTACGTTTCCAGTTTTTTCTTGTGTGTATACATGTTTTTTTTTTCACTAACACAAATGGGATCACACTAAACCTGCAGTTCTGGGGCGCCTGGGTGGCTTAGGAGGTGAAGTGTCTGACTCTTGATCTGGGCTCATGTCATGATCTCGAGGTCGTGGGATCGAGCCCTGCATTGGGCTCTACTGAGCATGAAGCCTGCTTGGGATTCTCTCTCTCTCTCTCTCTCTCTCTCTCTCTCTCTCTCCCTCTCCCTGTGCCCCTACCCTCCTCATGCTGTCTCTGTCTCTCTTGAAATAAATCTCTCTCACAGCATGCCCCCACCCCGCAGGGTCTGCCCCTGCCTCCATCTGCCCTGTGCTTCTACGGCCTCCTCACCTGTTGAAATCCTCCCTGGTTTTCAAACTCAGCCCAAAGTCCACCCCACCCCTGCCTCCTCCCCCGGGGTCCTCTGGGAGTTCACTCCCTTCTCTGGGTTTCAAGGGCACCCTCTCAGCACCTCTGGGGAAGCATTTTCAACGTTTTTATTTATTTTTGGGACAGAGAGAGACAGAGCATGAACGGGGGAGGGGCAGAGAGAGAGGGAGACATAGAATCGGAAACAGGCTCCAGGCTCTGAGCCATCAGCCCAGAGCCTGACGCGGGGCTCGAACTTGCAGACCGCGAGATCGTGACCTGGCTGAAGTCGGACGCTTAACCGACTGCGCCACCCAGGCGCCCCTGGGGAAGCATTTTCTAAGCCCTCTCCTGCATTCTCCTGGGCTGTTTACCTGTCTACCCCTCATCTCTTACCTGGGATCTCTCGGCTCTCCTAGGCTGGGGTCACCACTCCAGCCTGGTGTGCAGAGCCACACTCCATCCCTCTATTTCCTAGCCCCCACCTCAGGGAAGCAGCTGAACCTCTATGCCACAGTTGCCACATCTGTAAAATGGGCATAATAATTGTGCCTCCTTCAGAGACCAAAGAGAATCCTTTAGAGAATGAAAAAGAAAAATGTGACTCTTCAACGGATCTCTCTCCCTCATGAATCTATGTAACTCCCGTGGGGGCAGGAATCGTGGCAGATTTGTCTTGGCCTCCCCACCCCCCACCCCCCACCCCCCAATTGAGGACTGTGCTTGGTATGCAGAAGTCACTCAATAAACGGGTGTGGAACTGGGCTGTCAGGCAAGGTTGTGCGCTCCTTGCATGAAAGACCCTTCCAGTATTCCCACGGGACCTGGTGTATTTTAGCCACTCAGTAAATGTGTTTTGTTGGTTTTTTTTAAATTTTTTTAATGTTTATTTATTTTTTAGACAGAGAGAGACAGAGCATGAATGGGGGAGGGTCAGAAAGAGGGAGACACAGAATCTGAAACAGGCTCCAGGCTCCGAGCTGTCAGCACAGAGTCTGACGCAGGGCTCGAACTCATGGACCGTGAGATCGTGACCTGAGCCGAAGTTGGCCGCTTAACTGACTGAGCCACCCAGGCGCCCCAGTAAATGTGTTTTGGATTGAATATGGGAGTGCCTTCTCCTGGTGCTTGAAAACACGTCCTCGTTTATTCCTTATGGGTCAGCATGCTGTGGCCAACTGCTGATTCACACTGGTTTCCTGGCACCCTGGATGAGCCAAGAAAAGTGGCATGAAGGGAAAGAGGGGCCATGTGCCCAGCAGATCTTCCCCGCGACACTTGGCATCTATAATTATTCACTGTTTGCAGAAAAAGATGGCATTCTAATTTATGCACTTGGCATTCTCGTTCCTGTCGTGCCCAAAGCCCTTCTGCCCAGCGTCACCCAACGTGCACACAAACGCAGGACTGTTTTGTCCCCAAATGTGTTGCCCTTTCTTTCCTCTCCTCTCCTCTCCTCTCCTCTCCTCTCCTCTCCCTTCCCTTCCCTTCCCTTCCCTTCCCTTCCCTTCCCTTCCTCTCCCCTCCCTTCCCTTCCCCTCCCTTCCCCTCCCTTCCCTTCCCCTCCTTTCCCCTCCCTCCCCTCCTTTCCTTTCCTTTCCTTTCCTTTCCTTTCCTTTCCTTTCCTTTCTCCTTGTTGAAGAATAAAGCAGAGCTCTCAATAGGCCAGTTTAAAATGACTTCCAAAGATTCTGCATGAAGCATCGCATGAAATGCCTTTGGTCTGCAGTTGGCTACACCAAGAAAACATAAGCGCGCTTCAGAACACTCTCCGAAGCCATGGTCTGCACCCTTGCAAGGTGGGGTGAGGCCGTGAGAGCAAACGAGATACTGTCACTTGGGGCTCAGTATCCTACGCCCCACAAAACAAGGTGGGCCTTTTGCGGTGTGAAGTAAATGAAGCTATTTTGGACCTAAACTATGATTCATCTTTCTGGCTGTTGTTGAAGACCATCCATACTCAGCACAGCTGCACTCTGTGCTTAATGGAGAACCGGGAGCTGTGAGGACAGAGATGGACCCCACAGGTGGCTGGGGGAGGGACTCATGTGGTGGAAGCAACGCGCAGACATCAGAGTTGGTCCTGCAGACCCAGGCACCCAGACTCCATCCCCGGCACACAGTAGGCGCTCCATGGTGGCTCAGGACATGAATGAATTGGCAGGACTCGCTCTTTACACAGCACCTGTGCATGGTTATCTATTCTGGGAAGTCATCGGGGCAGGGGTATTAGTGTTCCGATGCTGCCATAACAAAGTACCACAAAGTGGGGGTCCCACACAACAGGAATGTATCGGCTCACAGTTCCAGAGCCTGGGGTCTGAAATCAAGATATCAGCAGGACTGCCTCCTTCTTCTTTATTTTTTTTAAAAATTTATTTATTTATTTGAGAGAGAGAGAAAGAGAGAGAGAGCAGGGAAGGGGCAGAGAGAGAGGGAGAAAGAGAATCCCAAGCAGGTTCTGCACTGTCAACGTGAGGCTCAAACTCATGAACTCTGAGATCATGACCTGAGCTGAAGTCAAGAGTCGGATGTTTAAGAGAGTGAGCCACCCAGGAGCCCCCCCCCTTTTAAAGTGTATTTATTTATTTATTTTGAAAGAGAAAGAGAGCAAGTGAGCAGGGGAGGGGCAGAAAGAGAGAGGACTGCCTCTGTGGGAGGGCTAGGAGGGAAGGGTGGTCCCAGGCCTCTCTCCTTGGTTTATGGGCGGCCGTCTCCTCCCTGTGTCTTCCCGCTGCCCGCTGTCCATGGTACCTGGGTCCCAGCTTCTCCTTCTTATGAGGACACCAGTCCTATCGGATTAGGACCCACCCTAATGACCTCATTTTAACTTGATCATCTCTGTCAGTAAATACCCTATCGCCAAATAAGGTCACGTTCTGAGGTACTGGATGTTAAGACTCCAGCATGTCTCTTTTGGGGAGGGGGACACAATTCGATGGTAACAGCAGGAGAGGTGACCTGGTGGCTGTGGCGTCAGAGAGAGTTAACAGATTGTCCAGGCCACATGACTGGGATGAGCTCACATCAGTCTGTTGCTTCAGGATCCCACACTTTCCCACCGTCCGTGAGGCGGAGGGACAGTAAGTGTTGTGGAAATGCAGAGCAGAGAGAAGACTGTGCCCCGAGGGCACATGAGCCCTTGTGGAGAGGAAGCTCCAGCAGTGGGGTCCACATGACACCCCCAGGATTTCTTCGAGGTGAGCTCCTGTTGAAACTGAGGCTGTGGGAATGGTTTCTTTCAGGTACCAACTCTTGTGCAATCAGGTTCTAAATGCTGGGGTGGGGGGTGGGGGAGGAAACCCAGGCAGTGACGGTAAGTGGGGGAAAGGTAGGGAGGGATTGACTTGGCGTCCAAAGGTGGAGGTGAGGGTTAGTTTATGAGAAGATCACGCCCTGAATCCCAAGCAGGGCAAGTCTAGGAAGAGTTCAAAGTCACAAATAGGGCTGAGAGGGGTTTTTCTGGAGGTGATGAATAAGGGACAGGAGGACTTCTGTGTGATAAGCTCTGGGGAGGAAGGAATCAGGAGCTGTCCCTCCAGGAAGGGCATTCTAAGCTCAGAGAGAGCCGGATGTGCCCAACGGCGTCCAGAGTAGCATCCAGACAGGAGAGGCCTCCTGTCCTCCACTGCCCCAGGTGGGAGCCCAAGTGGCCCTACCTCCCTGTCTCCACCCATCAGCAGGCAGGGACCGCAAACAGAAGGGGATGATGGATCGCATCTTCTCTGCAAAGTGCTTGTGACCCATTAGGAAAGCCGATGGGGTTTAGAGGCAGGCAGTGTTCTGGGCACCAATTGGTGAATCCCTAGCGTGGCTGGTTCACCCGTCTCCGGGCTCACTGCACCGGCCTCCCAGCTGGTGTCCCAGCCAGGCCACCGCAACATTAGGCACAGGGCCTGAGTATTTCGGGGGCCTCTACAGCAGTCTGGGACCAGGCAATACCTATAGGCTCTGTTGGTATGATGTCAGTTTCATAAGTTGATTACGTTGCATGGTAACACAAAGCTGTCTTGAAAATGGTTGCTGGGTTAGATTTTCCTACTTTACAAGGATTCTCTGGGAAACATTACCACCCTGAAACCTGAGGGCATTGGGGGCATTTGGAGGCCCACACCCAGGGCCCTGTGCTTTTGAGGGCTCCACACTGGCCCAGCACCTCCAGCAGACCTACCTGGCTGGGAGGGCCAGGGACACAAGCCTGCCTGGAGCCCATACACTGCATCCTTCTAGACCACACTTTGGGTATCTGGGAGCCTACGATTCCTTGCCCTCAAGCCCAAAGTCTCCTTCCAGGTCCCCCTCCCCCAAAGGCTATCACACTACTGGGTACACAAGCCTCGGTCAGAGAGTCAAGGGAGAGCCGTTTAAGGGGCAGGCTGGTGGAGGGGGTGTGGGCATGAGGGCCTGACAGACATGAATCTGTCTCCACCCACGCTCTTGCCCCAACCTCACAGACACGAGGCACAGGAATCCGTCAGCAAGTTACAGCCAAGATTCCATGAAGTGTGTTACCCGCAAAGAATCTCAAAAGCAAATAATAAAATAAACGACCTTTCAGATCCGTTTTATGGCACGGCGGAATTACATTTCAGGTGGAGCTTGTGGGCGTGTTCCAACACGTTGGATCCGAGGGTCCCAAACCAGGACCCCTGCGGCTTCCGGGTACCCACCGCGCCCTCCCCCAAACCGGCCACTTTCTCCTGCAGTCCCACCGCACCTGCAGCCAGAACCACCCGTCAAAAGCTCAAATCTGCTCGTGTCAGTGCTCGACCGAGACCCCTTCAGTAACTGCCTCTGCCTTCAGGACGAAGCTAACCCCCTGGCTGGGCTTCTGAGGCCCCTGGGCAGCTGGCTCCCTCTGGCTTTTTCAGTCTCCTCTCTTACCCCCACCCCGCTCCACACCCCTGTCCAGCCCCTTAAGGAGACCACGGGCAGTTTCCCCCCGGAGCTCCCCGAGTTCCTGCCTTCCCCACGAGGAGCACCCCCAGCTGAGACCTCAGCCCATTTGGAGCAGCTGCAGCGAGACCAGCTGTGCGAGGGAGGGAGGCTCCTGGTGGCTCTAACCCAGGCCCCAGACCCCAGCCTCGCTGAGAAGCCTGAGCGAGAACCGCCTAGCTGATCCCAGTCTCCCTCCCTGTCCCCTGCCCCGCGCCGGGGAGATGACCCAACACCATTGTGAGGTGCTTACTGCTGTCTTCAGCTGCTCAGTTTTGGGGTGATTCGTGAGGCTGCCATAAGTCACTGGAATAGGTGGAAACGGGGCCAGTGGGATGCAGGCCGACCACCTGAACGTGCCGATTTTGTCCAGTTGTTTCCACAGGACGCGCCTTAGCGCTCACGCGTGATGTCACGTATTAGATGCATAATTGCACCTGCCCCACGGCATTAGCAGCAGCGCTCTGCGATGGGTGGCTGTGGGGTGGCATGGACATGAGGGGCATCGTGGAGCCCAGGCCCCGGAGACAATGTGGATGTGGTGTTCATTAGCTAAGCAGGTATTCTCAGGCATGTCTACCTGAGAGGAACAATCTGTGAAATGACAGATCTGCTGATTTCTCTTCTTCTCCCTTCGCAAGCCGAATGCTTGTTGTTTGGATCCTGGCACCAATCGGAGAACCACGGCATCCAAATATTGAAACGCTTTGCCTCCCAAAGCTGCTAAGAGGTGCTGGCACAGGTCCCCGTGCAAGGTGACGCGCTCTCCAGAGCCCCGGTTCCCCAGAGAAACCCAGAGGACGCGGGTCCCTGTGGTCACGGCGATGCCACTGGGCACCAGCGCTCGGGGCCCTTCTGGTTTCTCCCTAGAACAGTCCTCCAAGGTGGCAAGCTGGTAATTACTACCCCCATGCTGTAGACCCAGGCGCCTCTTAGGAGTGGATCCGGTTTTGTGAGTCCTGGAGCTTTTAAGTTGGGGAAGGTCCTCGAAGGGAGGGCATGCCTATTACAAGGTGAGGTCCAGGGCCCGGGGAAGGGCGGCGTAGGGCAGGGGCCCCACAAGTGAACCTGTGTAACTTCTCAGTGGATGCACCTTGTGCCTGTAAATGATGACACTGGAATTTGAGGCCGAGACTGTCGGAGGCGGAGTCCAAGGTCCTGCGACACCACCGCCTTCCCGTGTGATGGGTGGCAGCAGGCGGCCGAGTCCACGTGGCCGACGCATGACCTTCCGGGGAGGCCGGTCTGCGGGCCGGGCGGTGGGGGCGTCCTGCGCTGTCAGGGAGCCCGCCGCAGGGTGGCTGGGGCACGGGCCCCGCGGTGAGAACCCACTGGTGGGTCGCTGCCGCCCGGGGACTGCTCCATTCGCTGCCTTCTTGTCTCTGCCAGGCTGCTCGCCTTTCGTGTCACAGGTGGGCAAAGGGTGTGCTCCAGCCCGTAGCTCCCTCCTGCATGTGTCAAAAACATGTAAACGAGGAAGGCGGGGAGAACGGTGGTTCTGCTATCGCCAGGTGGCCTTGTCTCCCATCTGAAAGGTAAAAACTGGCCGTCCGGTCCCTGCTGTGCGCTGAGGCACTTCCGGGAAGCCCGTCTTCCTCCCGCACCCTCCACACCCCTGGTCCGTGGCTCATGCCCGAGATGCTTCCATTGAAGCAGTTCCTCCTTTTATTGTTGGACAGGGGCCTCCTCTGGCTCCCCCTCTAGGTCTCCAGTCGGGGAAAAATTCTGGGAAACGGAGTCTGTTTCCACATTGTACTCAGGGACCGAGCTGTGACCACCGCTTTGGTCACCTGGGTCCCAAGCGAGGCATGCGCAAACGGAATCTCTTGGGGGGACCTTATGAAAACACAGATTTCTGAGCCTAGTGCAGAGCTTTTATTCAACAGGCCCCCTGCCTCTGATGCCAATGGGCACCAAGTTTTGACAGGCCCTGGGCCCGTCACCAGAACATCAAAAACCAGGCGTGGGCTCCTTGTGTTTTTAAGTTTATTTATTTATTTTGAAGGAGAGAGAGAGCACAGGAGCAGGGAAGGGGCAGAGAGAGACGGAGACAGAGAATCCCAGGCAGGCTCCGCACTCTCAGCACAGAGCCCGACGTAGGGTTTGAACCCGCAGACTGTGAGATCATGACCTGAGCTGAAGTCAAGAGCCGGATGCTTAACCTACTGAGCCACCCAGGCACCCCAGGTGTGGAGGTCTTTTGGAGTGACACCAAAATCAGTGTCCTGGGAGAAGGTGCAAAGCCACCAGGAGTTCCCGAAGAAAAATGCACAAAGTATAAGGAGAAAAGAGTTTGGCCCCAGCTGTGGGCGGTGTCAGCCTCAGGGCCTCTTAGAAATAAGTGACTTTAGGGGCGCCTGGGTGGCGCAGTCGGTTAAGCGTCCGACTTCAGCCAGGTCACGATCTCGCGGTCCGTGAGTTCGAGCCCCGCGTCAGGCTCTGGGCTGATGGCTCGGAGCCTGGAGCCTGTTTCCGATTCTGTGTCTCCCTCTCTCTCTGCCCCTCCCCCGTTCATGCTCTGTCTCTCTCTGTCCCCCCCCCCCCCCAAAAAAAAGAAATAAGAGACTTTGGCTTTTTCAACCAAATTGTAGCTGGGCCCCAAGTGCCTCCTGCCCCATCCCCAGAGCCCTGGGAACTCTGGTGGAGGGCAGGCATCCTTGGGGGGGTCTTAGCGTCAGCCTGCTGAGTGATTCAACGTTCAAGAGCAGGTAGTTGGGAAGGCAGGTTTTGGACAAGAGAAAACGTTCCTTTGTGGGTTTCTTCATCTTATGCTTACAAACAGCTTTACTGCGATTTCATCCACAAAACAACTCCACATGTTTAAAGTGTACAATTCACAGGGGGGCCTGGGTGGCTCAGTTGGTTAAGCGTCTGGCTTTGGCCCAGGTCGTGATCTCACGGTTTGTGAGTTCGAGCCCCGCGTCGGGCTCTGTGCTGATAGCACAGAGCTTGTTTAAGATTCTCTGTCCCCCCACCCTGCCCCGCTCTCTGCTCCTCCCCTGCTCACGCTCTTTCTCTCTCTCTCTCAAAATAAATAAATTAACATTAAAATATAAAGTGTACAATTCACTAAGTAATCCCTACACCCAGCCTGGGGCTTCAGCTCACGACCCCAAGATCCAAAGTGGCGTGCTCTCCCAGCTGAGCCAGCCAGGTGCTCCCAGTTCACTAAGTTTTGACATCAACACGCACCCGTGAAGCCTTTACCATTGTCAAGATAAACAGATCGGGCTACCCAGAGCTTCCTCATGTTTGGAGTCCTCCCTCGTCCTTCTGTTCCTCCTACCCCAGGCAACCAGCGATGTGCTTCCTGTTTAATATTTTACATAGAATTTCCTAGAATTTCACATAAATGGAAGCCTACAGTGTATACTCATTGTCTGCTTCCTTCCCCTTGGCATCGTGATAGTGAGGTTCATCTTGTATTCTGGGATGAGCTGCACCTAGCCAGGACCTACCCTCCTCTTCAGCAGGAGGTTGAATTCCATTTGTTACAGTTGACAAACACTTTTTTAAAAGACTTATTTATTTTTGAGAGACAGACAGAGCGTGAGCGGGGGAGGGGCAGAGAGAGAGAAGGAGACACAGAATCGGAAGCAGGCTCCAGGCTCCGAGCTGTCAGCACAGAGCCCGACGTGGGGCTTGAACTCATGGGCCGTGAGATCATGACCTTCTGGAAGAATTTTTGTAGAATGAGTATTATCTCCTCCTTGGTGGAATTCACTGGTTTTCTCTGAGGGAAGGTTTTTGTTTTTGTTTTTTTTACTATCAATGCTAGGTGAAGAGTGGAGAACAGATAGCTAAATAGATAATAAATGAATCTATTCAGGTTATCGATTTCTTTTTTGGACAACTTTAGGGGTCTGTGTCGAGCAAGGCATTTGTGTATTTAATCCGAATTGTCTATTTTGTGGACATAAACTTGTTCGTAATATTCTTTTACTATTTTTTAAAATATTTTCAGAGTCTTTGGTGATATCGCCTCTCTTGTTCTGAGTTTGGTAATTTGTGTCTTTTTTTTCCCCCTTCTCATCAGTCCTGTAAGAGGTTTATTCATTTCGCTGATCTTCTCAAATAATCAGCTTTTGGTTTCATTGATTTTAATCTATTGTTTTTCTCTGTTTTCTATTTCGATGATTTCCACTTTAATCATCATTATTTCCTTTCTTCTGGGTTACATTTGTACCTAGGTACATTTGTACGTTTGTAATTTGTATATATTGTGCATATTTGTAATATGTGTACATATGTACATTTGTAATATGTGCACGGTTTTGATAGTATATTTGTCAGCTCACTGTCATAACAAGATACCACAGACCGGGTGGATTAAAAACAGAAATTAATTTTCTCACAGTCCTGAGGCTAGACAACCCAGATCGAGGTGACTTCAGCGTTGGTTTCTGAGGAGATCTCTGTTACTGGCTTGTAGGCAACGAGCTACGTGCTGGGTTCTCACGTGGCCTTTTCTCTGTATGCGTCGAGGGAGGGAGAGAGAGATCTGTGATGTTTCTCCCTCTTCTTATAAGGACACCAGCCCTATCAGGTTAGGGCTCCACACTGACCTCGTTTATCCTTAATCACCTCCCTAAAGGCCCTATGTCCAAATAGGTCACTTTGGGGGGTCAGGGCTTCGGCCTATGAATTTTGGAGAAACACAATCAGTCGTAATGAATGACATCTCCCCCAAATTCTCATACATTCTGTCTTAATTTTCCTTCAGTTCAGAAAACATTCTAATTTCCCCCTTGACTTCTTCTTTGATCCATGGTTATTTAGAAGTATATGTAGTTTCCAAATAACTGGAGATTTTCCAGATATCTTTCTGTTATTGACTTGTCATTTAATTCCGTTGTAGCCAGAGCGCATACTCTGAATTATATGAATCCTTTTAAAACTTATCGAGACTTGTTTTCTGGCCAAGAATATGAGTTATCCTGATAAATGTTCTGTGCACTCTTGCAAAGAATGTGTGCTTTTCCGGCTGTTGGGTGAAATGCTCAATGAATGTCAGTTAGGTCGAGTTGGTTGATAATGTTGCTCAAGGCTGATGTATTCTTGCTGATTTTCTGTTCACTTATTCTATCAATTATTGGAAAAGAATTGGAATCTCCAGTTATAATTGTGTATTTGTCTGTTTCTCCTTGCCATTCTAACAGTTTTTCTTCCTGTATTTTGAACCTCTGCTATTAAGTGCATCAATGTCCTTTTGATGAGCTCGCACCTTTATCATTAGAACATGAGCTCTTTTATCACTGGAAATACTTTTTCTCTGAAATTTGCTTCGATATTAAGAGAGCAACTTCTGTTTTCTTTTGACCAGTGTTAGCATGGTGTCTGTATTTTCTTCCTTTTATCTTTAGCCTATTAATTTCTTTGTATTTTTTTTAATGTTTATTTATTTTTGAGACAGAGAGAGACAGAGCATGAACGGGGGAGGGTCAGAGAGAGAGGGAGACACAGAATCGGAAGCAGGCTCCAGGCTCTGAGCTGTCAGCACAGAGCCCGATGCGGGGCTCGAACTCACGGACCGTGAGATCATGACCTGAGCCGAAGTCGGATGCTTAACCGACTGAGCCACCCAGGCGTCCCATAATTTCTTTGTATTTAAACTGCATTTCTTACAGGCAACAAATAGTTGGGTGTTGCTTTTTAATTCAATCCATCCATCTCTGCCTTTAAATTAGGGTGTCTAGACCATTTACATATAGTGTGATTATTGGTGTTGTTCGGTTTACGTCTACAATCTTGCTATTTTTTTCTGTTTTTCCACCTATTCTTTGTTTGTTTCTCCTCTTTCTCTGCCTTCTATTAACTGAGTAATTTTTTAAAATGCTTATTTATTTGTTTTTGAGAAAGAGAGAGAGAGAGCGAGAGAGAGAGAGAGCATGTGCGTGAGCAGGGGAGGGGCAGAGAGAAAGGGAGAGAGAGAATTCCAAGCAGTCTCTGCACCGCCAGTGGAGAGCCCAATGCAGGGCTTGACCCCATGAACCATGAGTTCATGACCTGAGCTGAAATCAAGAGTCAGACACTTAACTGACTGAGCCACCCAGGTGTCCCTTAACTGAGTAGTTTTTATGTTTCTATTGTAATTCTTTGTTGGTTTTTTAGCTATGAGCCTTTGTTTTGTTATTTTAGTGGCTGCTTTAGGGCTTACAGTATACATATTTAATTTATCACAGTTTATCTCCATGTGATACTATGTCACGTATATTCACTTAAGGTATAAGAACTGTATAATAATATACTTCCATAGCCCTCCTCATGGCCTTGATGTTGTTGTTGTCATACATTCTATTTATATATATGCTATAAATCCCACAACCCTCATTTTTGTTTTGTTTAGACAATAAATTATATTTTAAAGAATCGTAAATAGGAGCGTCTGGGTGGCTCAGTCAGTCGAGCAGCCGACTTCGGCTCAGGTCATGGTCTCGTGGTGACAAGTTCGAGCCCCGCATTGGGCTCTGTGCTGACAGCGTCTCCCTCTCTCTCTGCCCCTCCCCCTCCCCTGCTCATGCTCTGTCTCTCTCCATCTCAGGAATAAATAAACAAAAAAAAAAATAAAGACTCGTAAATAATCAGAAAAGCATTTAGCTATTAATTCATGCAGTGAACATTTCCAGTGCTCTCATTGCTTTGTGGAGATCCTTATTTTCCTTTATGTAAATAACATCCTTTAACATTCCCCATGGTGCACATCTATTAGTAAATTCTTTAAGCTTGTGTATGTATGAGATTATCTTTATTTTGCTTTCATGAACAAATTATTTTTGCTGGGTATCGACTAGGTTGGCAGTTTTTTTCTTGCAGTATTTGAAAGATGTTGCTCTGTTGCCTTCAGTGCGTGCATTTGTTCTGTTTCCTTCTTCTCTCTGTCCCTCTGTACGTGATGTGTTGGTTTTCCTCTGCTTCCTTTTCAGATTTCTCTCTTTATTACTGGTTTTGAGCAATTTGATTATGATGTGCCTCGATGGAGTTTTTATCCTGTTCTTTGGATTTTGGATTTGTTGAGACCCCTGGATCTGTAGGTGTGTAGTTACCAACCAGTTGGCAGACTTGGGCCATTATTTCTTTGAATTTTTCTGAACCGTTCTCTCCTCTTACTTGGGGATTCTAATTATATGTAAGTTAGATCACCTGAAGTTGTCTCACAGCTTTCCGACGTTCTTCTCATTAATTTTGTTGTTGCTGTTGGTGTTGTTTTTCTCTTTGTGTCTTATTTGGGAGTTTCTAGTGCTGTCTTTGAATTAACTAATCTTTTTTCTTCAATGTCAATTTGCCATTAATTTCATCCAGTGTTCTTTTCATTTCACACAACATAGTGCTTTTTCTTTAATTTTTTATGTTTATTTATTTTTGAGACAGAGGGACACAAAGCATGAGTGGGGGAAAGGCAGAGAGAGGGAGCCACAGAATCCAAAGCAGGCTCCAGGCTCCGAGCTGTCAGCACAGAGCCTGATGTGGGGCTCAAACCCATGAATCGTGAGATCATGACCCGAGCCAAAGTCGGACACCCAGCTGACTGAGCCACCCAGGTACCCCTTATGTGTGGAAATTTTTGATTGGATGTCAGGCATTGTCCATTTTATCTTGTTGGGTGTTGGACATTTTGTATCGCTCTAGATATTCTTGAACTCGGTTTTAGAATACAATTAAGTTGCTTAGGCACAGTTTGATCCTCTCTGGGCTTGCTTTATGATATGTTAGGTGGGCACATAATAGCTTTTATCCTAGGACTATTTCCCACTACGGAGGCAAGGCCTTTCTGAGTACTTTACCCAATGCCTTATGAATTATGAGTTTTCCAGTCTGGTTAGTTGGAACACATACTATCCTCAACCCTATGTGAATACCAGGCACTGTCACCTCTAATCCTTTCAGATGGTTTTCGCCATCACCCCTCCATTTTCTCAGGGGCATGGGCTGATCAGTTCTCTGCAGAATATTTTAGGAGAGCTCTGCAGATCTCTAGGTTCTGTCTCTGTGCAGCTCTCCTTCCTCTGATCGTCTACCCTAAGAGTTCTAGCTGTCTTGTTCTCCCTGGACTCTCCACTCTCTCTCCTCAACTCAAGAAGTCTGCCAAACTCCACCTGGGTACCCCTTTCTGTGCTGTGCTCAGAAATCCTCTCAAGGATGTAATATTAGGTAATTGTGGGGTTCATGTCATTTATTTCCCCATTCTCAAAGATTATTATGTTTTGTTGCTTGATACCCAATGAGTTGAGAACTTTTATTTCATATATGGTCCAACTTATTTTGGTTGCATCAGGAAGGAGGGGGAATCTAGTCTATTTGGTTTGGGAGTGAAAGCTTCAATTTTCTTAAAAAATTTTTTTTAATGTTATTTATTTATTTATTAAAATTTTTTTTTAACGTTTATTTATTTTTGAGACAGAGAGATAGAGCATGAATGGGGGAGGGTCAGAGAGAGAGGGAGACACAGAATCGGAAGCAGGCTCCAGGCTCTGAGCCATCAGCCCAGAGCCCGATGCGGGGCTCGAACTCATGGACGGCGAGATCGTGACCTGAGCTGAAGTCGGACGCTTAACCGACTGAGCCACTCAGGCGCCCCTAATGTTATTTATTTTTGAGAGAGAGAGAGAGAGAGAGAGCAGGGGAGGGGCAGAGAGAGAGAGAGAGAGGGAGGCATGGGATCTGAAGCAGGCTCTGTGCTGACAGTAGAGAGTCTGATGTCGGGCTCAAACTCGTGAACTATAAGACATACAGGTGTTTCTCCATCTTCTTTTAAAATGGAAAATACTTTTCCAATTGTAAAATTGGCTTATGTTCGCTGTAAAAAAAATCATAAAATAACAGGGGCACCTGGTTGGCTCAGTCGGTTGAGCGGCCGACTTCGGCTCAGGTCATGATCTCACCGCTCTTGAGTTCTAGCCCTGCGTCGGGCTCTGTGCTGACAGCTCGGAGCCTGGAGCCTGCTTCGGATTCTGTGTCTCCTCTTCTCTGCCCCTCCCATGCTCACACTCTGTCTCTCAATAATAAATAAATGTTAAAAAAATCATAAGATAACAAAAACATAAAGAAGAAAATAAAAACTACTCGTTTATAACCACTGTTAACACTTTGGTCTGTATTTTGTCATCTTTATTTTCTGTGCATGTGTGTGCACGTAGCAGGGTCACAAAGTCACTCAAAATACATCAGATGTGCAAAGAAAACAGAGCCTCTTTATTTTCCTACTTAATCTGATATTTCTTGAGAGGTACCATCTGCTGGGTGATAAGAAGGGCAGAAAAAGAGTGCAGTGTCATAGCCTTAATGTAATACAAGAATCCCAACAGTTCTTTGACAAACTCATGGTTCTTAGGCTGAAATGCATGGTCAGTCAGATTTGTTACAGGCCCTGTTCTCTACCCTCTGCTGGAGATTGTGGGAGTGTAGGGGGTGGGCTGTAGGATTTCTGGATCCTTTTTGGTAGCCAGCAAGAAGGGGTCATCTGGTCCACACATATTCTGATGGTGCCCTCTGAATTTGGCTGTAAACAGTTGGCCTGGCTGTTGCCATAGCATGGCGGCTGCTAGTGGACGATGGTGACAGGGGACCAGATCATGCAGGGATCATATAGGGTTTGGGGGCATCGTAAGGACTTTAACTTTTGTCCCCAGTGAAACAGAGGAGCCATTGAAGAGTTTCATCATGCTGGTGAGAGACAGAAGCCTGCCTGAAGTGGGTTCAAGGGAAAATAGGAAGAGAGGAATTGCAGAGAGCAAGGATTGACACTTTCAGACTCCTGAAAAGAGCAGGGAAATGGAAGGAGAAATCAAGAGTTTTTTAGATGGGAAATAATGGGCATTATCCAATAGAGAGGGGGAATGGGGGTGGGTGGGTGAAAGTTGCTGAAGTGGGGAGAGCTGGCTGGTAAGTGGGGGGTCAGCGTTGGGGCACAGCCAGGGTATGACGGGGCGGGTGGCTGGGCGGAGGTGGTGGGAGCCTGCCCTCATTCTCCTTGGCACACTTCCCCGTCTTGGTGAAAGAGGAAATAAGTCATCAGCTGAGCGCCATGTCTTGAAACAGGGAAAGAGATGCCGGGCTCTGGGGGAGAAAGGAGTGGAAAGGTAGTAGGGTGGCCAGTCTGCACTGAGGGAGCAATCGATTTCTGCACGTGAGATCTAAAACGAGACCAGTCACCATGTTTGCCAGTTTTCCTTCAGCCTCGTTCAGCCGGACAGGTGCGGGCATGGCATTATCACTAACCAGGTCGGAGGTTTTCCCAAGTGCGCACCGTGTAGTGAGAGAGAGAGGAGTACCCCGAAGATGCGCATGAGACAGGGCTGCGATGAAGGACCATGGAACTCCAGCTGGGGAAGAAGGGGAGCGAGGACAGAAGGTGGAAGGGGAAGGAACGATTGGAGAGGCTAGCTGGTGACTTGTAGATCTCGGTGGGCTTGAAAGTTGTTGGCGTGAGGGCACTAGTTGGCGTGAGTTGGGAAGAGGAGAGGTGGCGGTCCGGGGGTGGCATGCTTGAAACCGAGGTTATGGGAGGAACACAGGGTGGGTAGAAGGCAAGGTCTAGGGCAGTGTGGCCTGACAGAGATCCCGTGGGAGGTGCACATGGGAGCCACGCAGGCAGCTGAACATTCTCTAGAAGCCACGTTAAACAAGTAAAAAGAGGGGTGCCTGGGGGGCTCGGTCGGTTGAGCGGCCGACTTCGGCTCAGGTCATGATCTCACCGCTCTTGAGTTCTAGCCCCGCGTCGGGCTCTGTGCTGACAGCTCGGAGCCTGGAGTCTGCTTCGGATTCTGTGTCTCCCTCTCTCTCTGGCCCTAACCCACTCACATTCTGTCTCTGTCTCTCTCAAAAGTAAATAAACATTAAAAAAAAGTAAAAAGAAGCGGGCAAAAATAATTTAAACAATATATTTTACTTGAGTTGATGCATCCCAGAGATAATAATTCCCACATGCAATTAAATTTTATGAATTATTAATGAAGAAGACATAGCGGGGAAGCTTCTTGACATTGGTTTGGGCAATACTTTTTTTGACCCCCAAAAGCACAGACAACAAAAGCAAAAATAGATAAATGGGGGTTGCATCGAGCTGAAATCTCCTGCCCAGACAAGGAAACCATCAACAGAGTGAAGGGACAATCGACAGCACAGGAGGAAATATTTGCAAGCCATGCATCTGATGAGGGTTCCGATCCAAAATGGGTAAGGAACTCAAGCAATCCAATATAACAAACAAACCAAATAACCTGTTGGAAGAACGGGCAAGGGACATGAACAGACATTTCCCAGAAGAAGACACACAAATGGCGGACAGGTATATGATGGTCAACAACACTAATCATCAGGGGAATGCAAATTAAAGCCATAATGAGATACCACCTGACACTAGTTAGAATTGCCAAAAAGACAAAAGATTACAAGGGTTGGTGAGGATGTGGAGGAAAGGGAACCCCGTACACCGTTGGCGGGAATGTAAACTGGTGCAGCCCCTGTGGGAAACAGTATGGAGGTTCCTCAAAAAACTAAAAAATAGAACCACTTTAAGATCCACCAATCGCCCTCTGGGTGTGTGTCCAAAGTTAATGAGCTCCGTATCTCAGAGAGACATCCGCGCCCCCGTGCTCGCTGCAACATAAAGTGCCCATCAAAGGATTAATGGATAGAGAAAATAGGATATAAATATAATGGAATATTACTCAACCATATAAAAGAAAGAAATTCTCTCATTCGCGACAACATGGATGAACCTGGAGGACGTTATGCCGAGTGAAATAAGCCAGGCACCCAAAGGCCTTACTGCGTGACCTCACCTACCTGTGGCATCTGAGAAAGTGGAAGTCATAGAAGCAGAGAGTAGACTGGTAGGTACCAGGGGCTGGAGGGTGGGGGAAATAGGGATGTTTGTCAAAGGGTACAAAGTTTCAGTTCTGCAGGATGAATAAGTCCTAGAGTTCTGATGTACAGCATGGTGACTTGATTATGGTTAATAATACTGCACCATGTACTTGAAATTTGCTAAGAGTAGATCTTAAACGTTCTCATTCATCACACACACACACGCACACACACAGAGCTATGTGAGGTGATGGATATGTTAATTAGCTTGATTGTAGTAATTATTTCACAATGTACTCATACATGAACACATCACATTGTACCCTGTGAATATATATAATTCTTATTTGTCGATTAGACCTCCATAAAGCTGGAAAAAAAGTTAAAAAGAATCTTAAGACTAATTGAAACCCCCCTCCCAAATTATTAATGAGATAGTTAAAATAGTTTTTCTACGCTAAGTCTTTGAAATCTCTATTTCGCCTGACAGCACATCTCATTTTGGGCCAGGAACATTTCAAGGGGCTTGTGGCCACTGTCTGGACAGTGCACAACTAGAGAATGATCATGGGGAGGGGTGGCTGAGGAAACGTGAAAGACAAGGTCATTGGGGGAGTGGAGGTCAAAGAATAGAAAGGTCGTCTCTGTGGATATTCAAATCACCAAGAATTAGGACAGGAGTGGTTTAAGGGGAGTGACAGTGAGCCAGGAGTGGAAATCTAGGAACAAGCAAGAGGGACTAGGGATTAGTAGACAGCCGCAACTGGGAGCTGGAGGGTTTGGGGCAGGTGGGAGGAATAGTAATCTGGAAGTAAACATAAGGAGCAAGAGGGAGCCACAGAGATCTGGGTTGCAGACAGAGCAAGACCATGGAGGGAACTGGCAGGAGAGAGGTGCTCTCGCTCATGGTGCTTAAGTTCCAAGGGCATAGAGAAGGCTTTTGGGAGTGGAGAAGGGCTGGAAGATGGGGCAGAACCTCCTGGGGATTAAGGTCCCGAGGGATGGCCTGGGAGCCTGGGCATCCTTGATGGATGAAGAGAACAAGGATGCACAGTTAATGGCGCTCTTTTGGCCTGACTTGTAGCATTTGCCCATTTCCATGGTGTAAATCCTCCCATGATGGCTCATTTCAAGCTACTAGTGGTTTTACAACCAGCTTACAGAATGCCTGGAAATTGAACAATCGGCTCTCACAACAGTACAAGCTGTTCCCAAGGGCAGAGCAATGGGTACAGGGCATCTTGGGAGAGGCCCTGATGGTCTCCAAGGCAGACCTGGTGGGATGTGAGAGCAGGGGCGGAGGTGGGGGCGAGGGTTAGGCATGCAGCTCTTCCTAGAATGAGAACTCTAACCCCCCTTTGACTTCTGTCATGGAGCAAAGAGAAACGGGTTGCATATTTAAATGGTCTTAATATGTATTTTTCTGTATCTCTGTGATGAGTTGCCCATATTCCTCTTCCAGGCAAGACCTGTCACCCCCGCTGCCGGGAGTGCCTTCAGCTGTGAGCCCCTGCAGGGCCCCCTCGCCCAAAGTCATGGCCAGTTTCCCTTCTCTGGGCCAGGCTCCTCCAGTGACATATCGATGTGGGGGCGTAAAAGTCATCCAACTCTGCCCAACTCAGGACAGCACCCCAGCTCTCCGTGGGACCTATTGCCGGGTCTGTTTCAAACTTTCCTTCTGCTTCTGACCTGCCCTTCCCTCTCCTTCCTTCCACAGGTATTGACTCTAAGGCCAGTCCCTGATAAACACCCCATCGCTCACTAACTCCATTTCAGACTCTGCTTCTAGAAGAACCCAACCTTTGCAAGGCTTACTGCTGGTGGAGGTGAATTCTTTAGGAGCTGAGCCAGTTGGATAGAGCAGAAAGGTGCCTTGTTTCAATTTGCCTCGCTTTGATAACTGGTGGGGTTGATTTTTTTTTTTTTTTAACAGGCATTGACTGAATTACTTCCTGTGTGGATTACCTTTTTTTATTACTTCCTTTGCCTGTTTTTCTATTGAGGTGTTTGTCTTTTTCTCGTTGGTAAGAGTGCATATGTGTATTACCGTCATAAAGATATTAATCTTTGCTTTTTGTATCTGGTTCAAGAAATGTTCTCAGGTTTTCCGGTGTAGGCCTCTGTTGTGGTTAAGAGCACATGCGCGGTCACAATGCCCTATCACTTCCTAGCTGTGTGACTTTGGGTACGTTCCTTCACCTACCAGAGTCTTGGTTTTTTCATCTATAGCTAGGATTAGTATTAACACTTTGTAGGCTCGTTATGGGGACTGAATGATTTAATAAAAGGTTTACAACAATAGTTGTCTACAACCACTAAATTCAATAGAGTGAATATGAGATAATTATTTGCTTTTTTTATTAGCATCTGTATTATTTTTTCTTATCAGCCATACAGAGATTACATCTCATGTACTCAAAGCTATCTTTTTGGGGCTTCTGGGTGGCTCCGTCGGTTGAGCGTTTGACTCTTGGTCTCGGCTCAGGTCCTGATCTCAGCGCCGTGAGTTCAAGCCCCATGTTGGGCTCCACGCTGGGTGTGATGGGGCTCCACGCTGGATGTGAAGCCTACTTAAAAAAAAAAAAAAGCTATCTGTCATGGGTTTTGCCTTTGGAGTTATATTCAGGAAAAACTTCTTGATTTCAAGATTATATAAACATTCACCACCATTTTTCATTTAGTACTTTTATGGTTTCATTTAATATACATATATATTTGAATCCCCCACCTATCCAGAATCCAGAATTTATTTCGGTGTGCAGTTTAGGCTTGTTTAGTAGGGACACGTTTCTCGAATGCCCAACATTACTTCAAGGAGCTGAATCACCCAGCGTTCTCCAGCAACATGGAAGCAAGAGGATACTTATGGATATAAAGGGAGATTTATTATGAAGAATTGGTTGACACAGTTTTGGAGGCTGAGAAATCCCACGGTTTGCTGTCTGCACGCTGGAGACCCCGAAAAGCTGGTGGTGTGGTTCAGAGTCTGAAGGCCTGAAAACCTGGCGGGCCAGTGGTATAAATCCCAGTCTGAGGGCAAGAGGAGGTGAGGGGAGATGTCTCGGCTCAAAGAAGCAGGAGAAAAGGGAGAAATTCCTCCCTTTCCCACCTTTTGTTCTATTCAGGCCATCAATGGATCGGGTGGTGGGCACCCACATTATGGAGGGCAATTTACTGAGTCCACCTATTCAGATGCTAATCTCACCCCCAAACACCCTCTTAGGACACTCAGAAATAATGTTTCATCTGGGCACCCCATGGTCAGGCAAGCTGACACATAAAACTAACCTTCACAAGTCTATCCTTTGTCGAATCGGCACCTATCTCCTAAACCATACTTATCTCCAAATAAACATGAACAAGGTCGTGATTCTGCCCACGCGATACAGCTATTCTGCGTACAACAGAAAACACTCCCACTCCCTCCCCAGAAGACGAGGTAAAGTCCTTGAGTGATGTTTACACTTCTCCTTGATCTTCTGTGACATAAATACCATGATGTAAAATTAACAATACTTAAATACTATGATATAAAGTCAACATGTCTTATGTTACACGGCAAGGAAATAAGAGAGGAAAGAATACACGTACGCACACATACACATTCATAGAAAAATAAGGAGGAAATACTCATGGCAATCACAGTCCTTGTCTCTGTAACTGGTCATGTGGTCATGGCTGGTATTTATAACAACTTCCTTCTACTGCCCGTTCTTCTTCCCTTTGCCTTAGCAAGCACCTTAGCTGGTCATGGTCTGTCACATGGTGGGGTGACCCAAACCTTCATTCCTGAAGGGTCTGGGCCACTCGTAGTCTTGCCTGGATTGGGTGGTGGCGGTCTCGTGAACACTCACCACGGGGCATGTGATGCTAGGAGACGCCATTAGGGATCTCCTGTTTTCCAAACATACTCTTCCCTCCCTCCGCTGTGGAGGAGTGGCCTCATTTCCCCTTGAGGTCAGGATCAGTCACCCCAGCCAACACCATATCTCCCTTCCTTGCCTGCTGTTTCAGAGGCATGAGGAGCCCAAAGTGCCTGGATAGCAGACTTCACTTCCTGTTCAACGGGATCATTGTTGTGTCTGCCGGTGGGAGGATTCTTTCCTCTGGAAGTAAGACCTCTAGGCCAGCAGAACATGAAGTTGAGGCAACAGGAAGTAAAACTTCTGTTTGTGGGTCACTAGGGGTAATAGCGAGTGGTGCCATTCCCACTTCTACACCGTGATTCCCGGATCTGCGGATCCTGGCTCTGGGAGAACTGGCTCCATATAGTGGGTGCTCTTCAGAGGACAGACAACCTTCTGGAGAGCCTTGTTCCAACCCTGTGAGGTACGACCACCTAGTTGCCTTGTAACTAAGTCTTCCCAGGGCCTTTCTACCCCACTCTCAAGCCGGCTGCCTCAGGATAGTGGGGAACAGGGAAAGACCAATGGATTCCATGAACATGGGCCCATTGCAGCACGTCTTTTGCTATGAAGGGAATTCCTTGACCAGAAGCAATGATGCGTGGAGTACCACGACAGTGGAGAAGGCATTTTGTAAGTCCACAGATGGTGGCTTTGGCTAAAGCAATGTGTGCCAAGAAGGAAAATCCATACCCAGAGTAAACGTCTTTTCCAGTAAGAATGAAACTCTGCCTCTTCCACAGTGAAAGCGGTCCAATTAATGAACCTGCCACCAGGTAGCAGCTGGCTGAACATCCCAGGAAATGGTGCCATACCGGGGGCTCAGCGTTGGTCTCTGTTGCTGGCAGATTGGGCACCCTGCCAGACTGTAGCCAGATCAGCTTTGGTGAGTGGAAGTCCATGCTGCTCAGACCATGCATCATCTCCGTCCCTGCCACCATGGCCGCTCTGTTCACAAGCCCATTGGTGATGACAGAGGTGGCTGGGGAAAACGACCACCCCTTCATTATCAAAAGCTAGGTACTTGCTTATTAAAATTCTCCAGTGCTGGGGCGCCTGGGTGGTGCAGTCGGTTAAGCGTCCGACTTCAGCCAGGTCACGATCTCGCGGTCCATGAGTTCGAGCCCCGCGTCGGGCTCTGGGCTGACGGCTCGGAGCCTGGAGCCTGTTTCCGATTCTGTGTCTCCCTCTCTCTCTGCCCCTCCCCCGTTCATGCTCTGTCTCTCTCTGTCCCAAAAATAAATAAACGTTGAAAAAAAAAATTAAAAAAAAAAATTCTCCAGTGCTGAGGTCACTTTCGGTGAGCATTCACAGGAGACACAAATAACTTCGCGTTTTGGGCCACGTTTTGGCCCATGTTTCAGCCCATTAACCGTCCAAACCGTGATGGCCCTTGCTAACATCTCAAGCTGCAACGTTCAGTACAGAACTTCTGCTTCGTGAGCACCTGTCAAAATATTTGGTTAATCCCCTCAGATGCGGGTGGGAAGTCCGATACCTCTATAGGTGGAGAGGCCAATACCGCTGACGGGTGGGGAGACCCCTTCTACTGGTATGAAAGACTCATCAGAATGTAGGGGCTCCATGTGTCCAGCTTCATCAGTGCCCATCCACACTGGGGGCAGGTAGCAATCTGCTGAACTGAGTCCACTGAGGCAAGTGCTGATCTCATCCCGAAACACCCTCACAGACGCCCTACGAAATAATGTTTAACGTGGCCAGTCAAGTCGACATGGAATTAACCATTCATTACAGGACCTGGTTCCAATTTTATTCAGGATTAATGTTTACTTATTTATTTTATTTTGAGAAAGAGGGAGACAGAGATAGAATCTTAAGCAGGCTCCACGCTCAGTGTGGAGCCCAACGCATGAGATCGTGAGACCATGACCTGAGCTGAAGTCAAGAGTTGGACGTTTAACTGACTCTACCACCCAGGCGCCCTCCAATTTTATTTAGTTTTCAATAAACCTTTTATTTGAGGACACTTTTACAGCTACTCAATTATTATGAAGATAGTACAGAGAGTTCCTATATACTCCACGCGGTGTCCCTTGCTATTAATGATATGGTACATTTGCCACATTTATCGAGCCTGTGTTGATATATTTTTATGGACCAAATTCCATTCTTCATTCAGATTCCGTTAGTTTTTCCCTATTGTCCTTTTCCTGTTCCAGGACACCTTCCAGGACCCACATTACATTCAGTCATCTTGTCTCTTTAGGCTTCTCTTGGTGGTGACAGTTTCTTAGACTTTCCTTGTTGTTCTGACCGTGACGTTTTGACGACGACTGGTTGAATGTTGTGTAAGACGTTCCCCAACTGCGTTTTTCCTGGGTGTCTTTCTCGCGTGTCTTTCTCGCGATTATGCTGGGGTTACGGGATCTGGGGAGGAGAGCACAGAAGTCAAGTTTTATTTCCATCACATCTTTCAAGGGACGTCCTATCAACGTGATGCATCACTGTGGACGCTGGCCTTGAGCACTTGGCTGAGATAACGTGTGTCAGGTTTCTCCTGACCAAAGAAAAAACAAAACCAAAAACAAAACCTCATTACCTCTTACCTCGCTGCATCCACACTGTCACCTCCAGAAGGGAGTCACTTGAAGCCTATACTTGTGTGGGGAGTCATCCCCTTCAATGTGGAACATCTGCAGCCAGTATCTGGAACTCTTCTGCACGGGACATCTGTCTCTTTTCCCACATTCGTTTATTTATTCCATCATCTATGTCGATATGAACTTGTGAATCTTTTTTTTTTTCACTTTGGGTTATAATCCAATATGAGGCTATTTACTTTGTTGTTCGGATTGATCCACTGCTGGCATTGGGAGCTCTTTCTGTCACTCCGGGGTCCCTTTGTCATCATTGTTGCAATCTTTTGTTTTTTGAGCTCTGCACTTCACCGTCAGTCCCTGTGTTCTAGGGGGACAACCCTGCCCTCCCCCAGGGTATTGCCGTGAAGCCTGAGTCTCTCGGTGCCTCAGGCCTGACCTCCTATGGAAGGCGCCGGTGAGGAGACTTATCCCGGGACAGAACCACCAGGAAGGGAGAGGAGCCAGGAGGGGCACACGCAGAAGAGAGAGAGAAAGAGCCAGAGGAAATCCTGGGTCTTGTGTTACCGGATCTCGGACTGTTCAATTTTTCTTTTTGCTTAAGGGGATTTAAGCTGAGATTCTGTCACTGGAAACAGACGATTTAATAGACAAGCCTCCATGATGGTTTCTGTTTTAACCTGCTCGGGAGGCAGAGCAGAAGGCCACAGACTGGGCGACATCAACAACAGAGCGATTTTCTCAGAGCCCTGGAGGCCAGAAGTCCGAGAGGAAGATGCTGTCAGAGAGAACTCTCTTCCCGGCTCGCAGACACCGCCCTCTTGCTGTGACCTCACCTCCTCCGTGTGTGCGTGGAAAAAGAGATCTCTGGTGTCTCTTTTATTTTTTTAGTAGGACATGGGCCCTATAGGATCAGGGCCTCACTCTCATGACCTCATTTATCCTTAAAGGCCTCCTTCAAGGCCCTAACTCCAAATATAGCCACCTTGGGGGTCGGGGATCCAACATATGAACTTGGGGAGGCACAAGTCAGTCCATAACGGGCTGAGTGTGTCCCCCACAAAATTATGTGCTAAAGTCCTAACCCCCAGCACCCCAGCATGTGATTTTTTTTAAATTTTTTTTTTCAACGTTTATTTATTTATTTATTTGGGACAGAGAGAGACAGAGCATGAACGGGGGAGGGGCAGAGAGAGAGGGAGACACAGAATCGGAAATAGGCTCCAGGCTCTGAGCCATCAGCCCAGAGCCCGACGCGGGGCTCGAACTCACGGACCGCGAGATCGTGACCTGGCTGAAGTCGGACGCTTAACTGACTGCGCCACCCAGGCGTCCCCCCCCTTTTTTTTTTTTTAATTTAAGATTTTTTATTTTAAAGAGAGAGAGAGGGCGAGCACGAGCTGGAGAGAGGGCAGAGGGAGAGAGAGAGAGAGAGGGAGAGAGAGAATCTTGAGCAGGCCCCACGCTCAGTGCAGAGCCCGACTGGAGGCTTGATCCCTTGACCTTGGGATCATGACCTGAGCCGGAATCAAGAGACCAGCACTCACCCGGCTGAGCCGCCCAGGGGCCCTTCTGATTCACTTCTTTCTACGCGGCCGCTTGTCCCAGCTCTGCACAGTCCCAGCAATATTGCCCTGGTCGTGTCTTCTATCAGGGGCTCCGGGGGGCTGTGCAGCCTGTCTCCACATGGCAGTCACCCCCTCGGCTCCTCCCAGCTTCTCTCTGCACCCGGCCACCCGGCAGCATCTCCCAGGCTGGCCCGCTCGGGGGTGTGGGACTGCGCGGGCCCGTTCCTGTCCACCAGCCCCGGGGCCCTGGCTGCTTCTGTGATGAAAGGAGCATTGCCGAGCCCCCGCGGGGCCGGCGGTGAGTAGGGCAGACCCGTCTCTGCGGTGGCAGACGCCACGGTCTGACAGGGAAGTCAGACCGCGGACAGTGTGGTGCGCCCTGCACCGGTGGCTTGACGCCCAGCCCCGCTCTCTCCGCGTCCGAGCCGGGCAACCCTCCACGTGCCTCCCCCTACTTGGCACAGTGCCTCCTGGGGGCCAGCTGAGGAGGGGGTGGGGCGGGCACTCCGGAGGCTCCCCAGCAGCGGCCACCGGGCGGCAGATGGGGAGGACCAAAATCTCACACGACACTTGCGTGGAGAGGACAAATCGTGGCCAGCGTGTGTGGGAAGGTGCGTCTGCAGGGCTGGCTTGGCAGGAGGGCACCTGCTCTGACCCCGGGAAGGGCTTGATTAGCTTCCTGCTAGGGAGGCCCTCTGCCCCTGCTCTCTCCCTGGACCCTGTCCCCAGCCAGTCCTGTTTCCCCGACATCCCCCCACGCACCCAGGTACCTGGCCCCAACCCCTGAATCTCCGCACTGCGCTTTTCCCCAGGGAAAGACCACTCTCGTGTTACAGTGACCTGGGGACCTGCATCCGTCAAGCTGGGCCACCAGCCTCCTCTGGGATGAATGAACCTTGGGGCTGAGAGGCCATGACCTCCAGCCCCTGTTAGGCTGGCACTGGCCAGGCTGTGGGTAGACAGGGCCCTGCTCTAGAACTTACGGAAGGAAGTGACTTTCTTGGGAAACTTCTCTGGAAGGTTAAACCATATGACCCCCCATGAGAAGAACTGAGGGCCACGACCTGCCCAGAAGTGGATGCTTCTCTCTGCTCTAGCCCTTCCTGGTATTCCCAGCCCCTCCCCTTGCTTTCCAGAGAGCTCTGGAAGACCCGGAAGAGAGGAAAGCAGGTAGCCTCTCCCCTATCCTGTGCAAGCAAGAACCTCCAGAAGCTTCCTTCACAGCCCTGCCTCACCCAGGCTGCCTGGCCCTTCCCACCTTAATATCACCTTTCCTCACTCATCAGACAACTAGCCAACGAGATCAGGTTTCTCCTCACTCTGGGGGGGGGGGTTGGGGGGGTTGGGGGGTGGGGGGGTGGGGGGATATCGTAGCTCATACAGTTCTCACATCAGAAGGCCTTGGAGCTCTCCAGCCCAGCACCATGCGGCAGAAACAGAATGAGAGCCACATAGGTAATTGAAAATGTTCTCGCAGTCACACTGAAAAAGAGAAACAGGTGACGTTAATTGTAAAATATCTTTGATTTAACCCCAAAAGCCCAGACACCATTTCACACGCGATCCATGGGACGCGTACTCTGATTCCTGCTAAGTGTTCACGTTCCCTTCCCCCACTCCTGTGCGTTTACAAGGCAGCTCAGCTCAAAGGGGTTCAGTGGCAGCGTGAGGACAGCGTGGCCCTGGGCCGTCCTGGGAGAGGAAGGGGCTCACAAACACCACCCAGGAGGCGGTGGGCGGCCGACCTGAGACCAGAACCGAGCTCCTCAGCCCCAGAAGTGGTGCCCGGGGATCTGAGGCATCTTCTCACAGACTTGTTCAAAGAGGCGGGAAGGAAACGTGGTGGCTTGTGAGACTACCTGTGGGGCCACCTGGCTGAGCCGGCCTGCTCCCTCCGCCCCTCCCCCTCGCTGCGCCCCTGGGGGCCAGGGCGGGAGGGGCCGTCCCAGACACAATGGAAGCTTCTGGTCCCAGCTTCTGCTCCCCTGTGAGAGGTCCTGGCTGCCACAGCTCCCCAAACAGAGGAGGTTCTCCCACCTGTGGCCCCGGACACCTCGCTCAGATTAGCTTTCGTTCTCCTCGGTTCCTTCATCCATTTGCCCCCCCTTCTCTCTTCCTCCCCTCCCTCTTTCTTCTGGAAATATTAAGTGAGGGCCCAATGATGGGGGGGACACAGTAGTGCAGAAAATGCTCAAAAGGGCTCAAAAGGGCCTGGAGGGGGACGGAGGCAATGAGAGAGGAGACGTGTGGTTTCCTGGGGCTGAGGACAGTAAGGGGCAGCGGGTGGAGGCCTGGGAGGGGGAGGACGGGTGTGCTCAAGGGCACGGCCCGGTGAGTTTCACGGGTAGGAGACTGTGCCAGCGAAGATCCTTCCCTTGCTCCTGATCACAGATGACCAGACGGGGCTCTGAGGGCAGGCGGGGGCCAGGACATTTCCTCCTCTGAGGGGTGCGTTGAGGGCCAGGGAGGGGTGTGCATCCCCAGAGGGACATGGTCTTCGGGATTCCAGGCCCGTCACTCTGGAGGAAGGATGCTGGGGAGGTTAGGGCCTCTGGATCCCCCTCTGAGGCAACTAATGAAGATCCTAACAAGAGCTAGTGGACATGTCCTGGGGCGCTGGGGTCTGCTCTCCCTCCCTTTGTTCATGGAAGTCCCGAGAACCAGGCCGAGGGGCTCCCCGCAGCTTCCCTGCAGGGTGAGAGCCCCCCTTCCCGTGAGTTGCTGGCATCATTTTGATTGGGTACCTACACTTGTTATCTGTTGTATTTTATACCCAATGTGGGGCTCAGGGACAGGTCCCGATGGCAGAAATCCAACGACTGGTGAGCCATTAAGAGGCAAGTAGAGCGGACCCCCTGGGGCTCCTATCCCAGGCCCACCCTGGTGTCCCCAGGCTGGGCAGTAACTTCAGGTAGGCACAGGAAGCGGCTGCAAGCTCTTGGTGCTAAAAATAACACAACACAATAGAAACAGCAAAAATAAAATAAAACAACGAATAATTAGACGAAACCAAGCGTGAGCTTCCCAGAAGACCGCCTGTGCCGGGAGCGGGGCACCCAGAAAAGCCGAGAAAAGACCAAGCCCGGCCTCGGAGACGGCCACGGCTGCTACTCAAGGGCCCTGCGACAGTCGACCTCTCTGAGCCTTGGTCTCCTCCTCTCTGTGCAGTGATAGCACCACCTCACAGCGTGGGTTCAAGGGCTGAGCAGGCTCGATGTTCCCAGAGGCGCGAGGGCCCGGCCCCCCCCCCCCCCCCCCCCCCCCCCCCCCCCCCCCCCCCACCGCTTGCCTGCGCTGTTCGTGGGGAAATAGGTCTGGACGCCCGTTCCTCCTGAGCCCTGGGGGGGACCAACGCTGATTGGACGGGAGGCAGGGAGTGGGCGTGGCCGGTGGGCGTGGCCAGGAAAGTCCGCCTCTCGGCTGCCACCTGCAGGAGGCCGGCGCCGCAGGTCCCGGGAGGAGGGAGGAGGGACAGGTCCCGGGCTGCCGGGCTGGCCTCCCCCCCCCCCCCCCCCCCCCGTGTCGGTGACCCCAGGTGGCCGGGCCGGTTGAGCGCTCCGCACTGGGCGGGTCGTCCTCCCCCTGTCACCCCTTCGCGGCGGCCTCGCTGCTGGGCAAGGGCAGCGGGGACGGTGGGACGTGGCGGCTGGGAGCGGTCGGTCGGCCCAGGTCAGATTGGGGGGGCAGGGAGACCTCAATTCAATAAGGGCGGAGCTCAGGTATGTGAACTTGACTGTCACAGAGGCTTGTCTTTTTATCCCCACACCCCGTCCCACCCGGGGCTGCGGCCTATGGCCCCCACGAACACGCAGGACGTGCCTCCCATTTAAGTCCCCCCTTCTCCTCGTGCACGTCCCCAGCCGGGGATGGAGCCGTTCTGAGGAGGGTCCTCGGCTCCCACCAATGCCCCCCCCCCCCCCCCCCCCGCTCTCAGCTCCTCCTCGTCCTCAATCCTTGGTCCCTGACTTTACTTATCTACACTCACCCCTTGGAGGCCTCGTCTATAGGCAGCCACGCCCACATTTGTAGCTCGCGTCCACTTCCAGCTGTGGCTGATGGTGTTCCAAACTTCACACCCCAGACTCAGCCCTGTCTTCTGCCCCCCCCCCCCATTTCTCCTGCAGCCTGCCTCTTTGACAATGAAGGACAATGGAGAGCGACTCCACCCCTCCAGTGCTCAGGCCCCAACCCCCACCATCCTTGCCTCCTCTCCCTCCTCAAATCCCTTGTGAAAGCCACCAGGAAATCCCCGGATCCTCTTTCAAACTCGACCCAAATCTGACCACGTCTCACCGTGTCCTCGGCCGCCGGGAGGTCCTGCCTCTGTGGTCTCTGCTCTGGATCCCTCCCGCATTGGCCTCTCTGTAGTCATTTCTTGTCCGTTGGGGTGGTTCTGTTAAATCGCAAGTCAGATCACATACTTTTGTACTCAATACCCTTCAATGGCTCCCCTTTTCACTCCAAGTAAAAGCCAAAATCCTCAAAAAAAATTTTTTTAATGTTTATTTTTGAGAGAGAGAGGGAGACAAAGAGAGAGAATGGGAGCCGAGGAGGGGCAGAGAGAGGGAGACACAGAACTCAAAGCGGGCTCCAGGCCCTGAGCTGTCAGCATAGAGCCCAACATGGGGCTTGAACTCACAAACCATGAGATTATAACCTGAGTTGGAATTGAATGCTTAACCGACTAACCCACCCAGGCACCTCCCTAAATCCTTTAACCCCCCTGAAGATCTCTGTCCCCCTGGGCTCCAGCCACGCTGGCCTCCAGCCCCTCGCCCCATAGTCCGAGGGCTCCCAAGGCAGGGTCTTCTGTTCCTGCAAATACCACCTCCTGAAAATCGTGCCCCCACCTCAGCTGTCCAACCAGACCTACTGCTGGCCCGTGTCCCCTCTTGAGTCCTGCCTCCCTCCTTTTTGTCACAGCACCTAACACATCGGATAGGTATTGGGTTAATTATGGTTACTGTCTATTGTCTATGGTTCCATGCAGGTGGGGGTTTCTTATCTGCCTTGTTCACAGATGCAGTTCTGGTGCCCACCACGGCGCCTCGCACACAGTAGGCCCTCAATAAATATGTGTTGACTGAAGAGTCACTAGTCTCGGGTAAGTTTCAGGGATGCGGGCTGTGGGCGCAGCCCTAGTGGGGTGGTCGGTGTTTGACTAGTGACCAGGTAAAGGGAAAGGACAGCATTGACCCTTCGTCCGCTTGTTGGGGTGAGGCAGAGGAACACGTCAGGGAACGTTAGCGAACCCAAGGCAGAGGGAGGGAATTAAAAAGGCTTAAAGCTGGAGCCGTCAGCTTCAGATCAGGTGCACCAAGAGAGGCCAGGGGAAGACGGCCAAGCGAAAGTGGGAAAGCGGATCACGCACAAACTGTCATCCGGCCACGGGGTGCAGGACACCAGTGTCTCCGGGGGCACTTGGTCTGAGTTAAAGGCAGCAATGGGTCCTGCGGGCAAAACACAGATGGGGAACAGAGGGGCAAGGCTGTTCCCTCCAACCTGTCATCCACGTGGCAGGCACAGGAGCAGAAGGAGACACCCTGAGCGGCGGGTGAAGGGAAACTGTAGGGAAGCCCAGGTCTGCAGGAAGAGGACGGGGACGGAGGACACTTCTGTTGCCCCCAGAAATTCAAGGGAAATTCAGGAGCTCAGAATGAGCCAGATTGCAGGAGCAGCCAATACACAGAGGGTCACTTTCCAACGAGGATGAGTTTGGGCTGCAAGAGAACTCTGCCTCGGGGCTGCCTCATCTATGAAGGAATATTCTAGAAGAGGAGGGGGCAGCAATGCCAGGCACAGGGCAGGACAGGGGCATAGCAGGCCTTTGGCTCAGGGACCATGAGGTCTAGAACTTTCCTTGGAGACTTTCTTGTCGTGGGTATGTATGTATGTGGGGCACTGTGTGGGGGTGGGGTTTTGAAGGGGAAATAAAAAGAGTTTAAACACCGAGGACTCTAAGAGGAGAAAGGCTTAGTTGTTTGAGCCACAGAAAATCTGACTCGGCCTTGCTTAAGCGGAAAGGGAATCTATTTGTTCACAAAAGCTGGAAAAGTCTAGATCCGGCTTCAGGTGCAGCTTGACTGGGGCTCCAGGGAGGTTAGCAGGGATCTCAGCTAGGCTTCCTTAGGCCACTTGAGTGTGGCTCTATGGTTTCAGGCTCCTGTAAATTGAAGTCCAGGGTCCTGTGTCCCTTCCTGACCTGATGCAATGTTCTAGATTGTGTGTGGGTTATCACCTCCTTTTTAGTCCAGTGGCTTCACCACAGGCATGGCTGCGAGACAGCGGGATTCTTTAGGGGACAGTGGGGTCTAGTTGCTGTGAGGACAGACGCCAGGGCATCAAAGCAGCAGACACCCCCCACCTCAGAGGACTTGAGGTGAAATCGGTCATGAGGTACCCCCCACAAGGACAAAATCCCCAACTTTGAAGGAAGAAGGGATGTTTTGGATCCTGTTTTCTGGAAGGAGCAGCCACATGAAGGAGGGTCTTCTGTGAGAATGCACCAAGTAGAGAGGTGTCCACAGTTTGCTTCCTGGTAGGAGATCCCCCCCCCCCCCCACGTTTTAAGCTGGCAAAGTGTGAACTAAGAACAACTAGCATTTTGGCGCCAAAGAGCCAGGGGTTCCCTTTTCCTGACTTCCTGTTTCCACCCAGGTGACTTCCTGTTTCCACGCAGGTGGCTTCCTGTTTCCACCCAGGTGGCTCTCGGTTCCTCCCCTGCTCTGTGAAGGGCAGAGGGGAGACCCTGCCTTCCCTTGGGCTGAATCTGGGGTGTGGGGGGAAGCCCATCCTTATTGTCTTGACCACGTTGGGGCACTCAGGTTGGATTAATTCCTCCTGTAGAATTGCTCCTGAAATGACCTGGTTAGCGAACGATGACTCAGCCCCAGCCCCCGCGGGGCTTCAGTGAACCACATGTGGATCCTGACAGATTTGTCTCTGTGCCAGATTGTGGGGGAGGCCTTCATTCCACGGGAACTTAATTTCTGTGGGGAATTTTTGAATTTTAACTTCTTTATGGTAACTGACTAGTGGGACGGGCTTCACAGGGCTTTGTCTTGCATGGTTTTGGCATTGGGACAATTTTGGCTGGGCTGTCCCCTGCCTCCTCTGTGAGCTTGCCTGGCTCCAACACTGGGCATCATTGAGATGAGAAGTGAGAAAAGCAGGAGAGAAGATTGGGGTTGTTTGGTTTTGGTGTGGTTTGGAGTTAAGATAAGGGGTGTCCTATTTTGATCCATTTCAGAGGCTTTCTGGGGACATCAGAATTGGACCTTTCGGTGGTTCCAGAAGAATACCAAGGTAAATATGGGGCAGGGGGTGTGGATAAGATGGTGGGAATGGATTCTTTCAAGAGAGGATCTTTCAGAGAGGCCACACCTCTAGTTGACTCCATGACAAAGAGCAGTCAGGATGCCTTGGAAGTGGGTGAATAGTCCTGGTTTCTGGCCCAGCATATAAGGAGCTTGAAGTTGCCACTCTGTCCTAACAACTAAACAGTTGAATAAACTGCAAAGCAGCCGCTCTTAGATCTGTGAGAGAAGTGAGGTCATGGGACAGACTGCTGCCCCTGGTGTCGGGGAGGCTGACGGCTGATACAGAGAACCACCCCTTACTGGACAGGAACCCACCAGCAGAAACCTCTGGGGGAGCCAGTGCTGAGGTAGGAAACCTGGAGCTTGGGCATTGCTGGAGGCTCAGTGTGGATGGGTCTGAGTCAAAACTCCAGGGGGACCCGTCCCAGAGGGCCCTCACACTTTTGTGGGTTTTCACCTGTAGGTTCTTACAGGGAATAGCACAGAAAAATCCCCTCCCATTTCTGGAAGCATCGTGAAGTACCCCAGATGACTCTGTTTTTCTCAACAATGTCTGCCCTCAGGGGAACCAGTTCCCCAGAGCCTAAACCCCTGGGGTTTTAGCAGAGCCTGACTGACCTGGGGGCAGGGAAATACCCAGCTCCAGCCCACTCTGGCCAGCCCGGCCCACCTAAGAGGGCTCCCAGTCCAGAGGCACAGGCTCGCTAAAAACCCAGGACCTACTCGCGGGACTACAGAACTCTTCTCTCTTGCCCACACCGCACCACATCGCTAGAGTCTGCGTACAGAGGTTCCTTTTACCCAGTGCATTATGTCCTGCCAGCAAGAAAAAGTGGCAAGACATACTAAAAGGCCAAAGAAAACAAAGCCAAACAAAACCACACGCACAGTTCGAAGAGATAGAGCAAAGATCAGAACCAGACTCGGGTATGGCAGGGATGTTGGAATTCTCAGGCAGGAAATTTAAAACAATGATGAATATGCTACAGGCTTTCATGGATAAAGCAGACAGTGTGCAGATACAGGTGTGCCGTGGAAGCAGAGATGGAAACCCTGAGAAAGAACCAAAAAGAAATGCGAGAGATCAAACACACTGCAAGAGAAATGAAGGATGCCTTTGATGGGCTCATTTGTAGACTGGACACGACTGAGGAAAGAATCTCGGAGCTTCAGGACATCTCAGTAGAGACCTGCAAACCTGAAGAGCAAAGAGAACAAGGACCGAAAAACACAGAACAGAATATCCCAGGACTGTGGGACAACTACAAAGGTGTGACATAGCATAATGGGCAGGCCAGAAGGAGAGGAGAAAGACAGGCGGGAACAGAAGGAACATTTGAAACAATAGTGACTGAGAATTTCCCCCCAGTCAATGTCAGACCCCAAATCACAGATCCAGGAAGCTGAGAGAGTACTAAACAGGGTAATTGCCCACAAAACTGCACTTAGGCATTTTATTTTCAAAATACAGAAAATCAAAGATAAAGAAAATAATCCTGAAAGAAGCCAAAGAAAAAAACACATTATGTATAGAGGAACAAAGATGAGATTTACATCCTCAAGTTGAATAAAGCATGGGGTTTTAATGTACAGCATAGGGAATACAGTCAATAATTTTGTAACAACCCTGTATGGTGAAAGATGGTAACTAGACTTATTGTGGTGAATCATTTTGTATATGTATATTGAATCACTATGTTGTATACCTGAAACTAATACAATATTGTATGTCAATTATTCTTTAATTAAAAAATATATCCAGCTTCTCTTCAGAAATCATGCAAGTGAGAACAGAGAGGAGTGAAATATTTAGAGTTTGAGAAAAAAAAACTACTAATAAAATTGATCACTAACTACTACTCAGACTAACCAAGAAAAAAAGAGAGAAGACAAGTTACTAATATCAGAAATGAAAAAGGGGACATCACTACAGATCCCATTGACATTAAAAGAATGACAAAGGAATGGTATTAGCTCTGTGCTCACAACTTTGATAACCTTTATAAACATGGACCTATTTCTCAAAAGACACAATCTGCCAAAACTCACACAAGAAGAAATAGATAATCTGAATTAGCCTATATCTATTAAAGTGATTGAATCAATAATTAATAGCCTTCAAAAACCCAAGTCCAGATAAATTCACTGATGAATTCTACCAGACATTTAAGGAAAAAAATATACCAATTCTCCACATTATCGTTCAGAATATGGAAACAGAAGGACTATTTCCTAACTCATTCTATGAGACTAGCATGACATGAAGGCCAAAACCAGACAAAGATGTTATAAGGAAATTACAGACCAATATCTCACATGAACATAGATATAAAAATCCTCCAAAAAATATTAGCGAATCAAATCCAACAATGTATAAAAAGAATTGCAGACCCTAACTAAGTGGGATTTGTCATAGGTATGCAAGGCCGTTTCAACATTTGAAAATCAACTAATGCAATCCATCACACCAACAGGCTAAAGAAGAAAAATCACACGATCGTTTCAAAGTTTGCAGAAATATTATTGGATAAAATCCAAAACTCATTCTTTATAAAAACTCTCAGTAAACAAGGAATAGAGAAAGAACTTCCGCAACTTGATAAAGAATGTCTACAAAAAACCTAGAGCCAACATCATATTTAAAGGTGAAAAGCTAGGAGCTTTCCCACTAAGATCAGAAACAAGGCAAGGATGCCTCTTCTCACCACTCCTTTTCAATATAGTACTGGAAGTCCTGGATGATGCAATAAGACAAGAAAAGGAGATAAAAGGTATATAGATTGGGAAGGAAGAAATAAAGCTGTCTTTGTTCACTGATGACATGGTTGTCTATACAGAATATATAAAAAAATTGACAAAAACTGGAACTAATAAACAATTATAGCAATATTGTAGGATGTAAGATTAATATACAAAAGTCAATTGCTTTCCTATATACCAGCAGTGAATAAGTGGCATTTGAAGATAAAAGCACAATGCTATTTACATTAGCACCTCCCCCAAAATGAAATACTTAAGTTTATAAGTAACAAAATATGTACAAGACCTATATGAGGAAAACTACAGAACTCTGATGAAAGAAATTTTTTTAAAAAAAAGAACTAAATAAATGGAGAGATAGTCCATGTTCATAGATAGGAAGATTCAATATTTTTAAGATGTCAATTCTTCCTAACATGATATATAGATTCAATGCAGGTTATTGTGTGGGTACTGAAAAACTGATTCTAAAGTTTCTATGGAGAGGCAAAAGACTCAGAATAGTCAAGACAATATCAAAAGAGAACAGAGTTGGAGGACTGACACCATCTGACTTCAAGACTTTCTGTAAAGCTACAGTAATCAAGACAATGTGGTATTGGCAAAAGAATGGACAAATAGGTCAGTAGAACAGAATAGAGAGCCCAGAAATAGACCCTCATGAATATAGTCTACTGATCTTTGACAAAGCAGCAAAGTAGATACAACGGAGCAAAGACAGTGTCTTCACCAAATGGTGCTTGACCAATTGACATACACATGAATCTAAACACAGACCTTACACTCTTCGCAAAATGTAACTCAAAATGGATCATGAACCAAAATGTAAAATGCAAAACTATAAAGCTAGAAGATAGCATAGGAGAAAATCTAGATGATCTCGGGTTTGATGGCACTTTGGATATAACCTCAAAGGCTTGATCCATGAAAGAAATCACTGACGAGCTGGATTCATTAAAACTAAAAATTTCTGCTCTGTGAAAGACACTGTCAAGAGAATGAAAAGACAAGCCACAATCTGGGGGAATATGTTTGCAAAAGACACATCTGATAAAGGATTATCCGAAATATAAAAGAACTCTTAAAACTCAACAATAAAAAAACAAACGATCCAGTTTAAAAATTGGCCCAAGGATCTTAACAGACACCCTATCAGAGAAGATATACAGACGGCAAATAAACGTACGAGAAGCTGCTCCACATCCAATGTCAGCACGGAAATGCAGATTACAAAAACAGGGAGATACCACCGCACGCCCATTAGAATGGCTGAAATCCGGAACGCTGACAACACTGAGTGCTGGTGAGGCCGTGGCGCTGCGGGGACTCCCATCCATCACTGGTGGGAATGAGGAACCATGCAGTCACTCTGGAAGGCACTTGGGTGGCTTCTTACAAAACTAAACATACTCTCACGTATGATACAGCCATTGCACTCCTGGGCGTTTACCCAAATTATGGGATGGTGGGGGAGGAAAGGGGTGAATTGGCAGGGGACAGGGGATTTTTAAGGCGGTGCCACTACTCTGTATGAGACTATACTGGTGGATACATGTCATTGTACGTGCGTCCAAACCCCAGACTGGACGAAAGCAAGAGCAAACTGTGGGCTCTGGGTGATGTCAGTGTAGATTCATTAACGGCAACAAACGTCCCACTCTGGTGGGGATGCTGATAATAGGGGAGGCTGTGCACGTGGGGAGACCGGGGCTATCTGGAAAATTTCTGTAACTTTTGCTCAATTTTGCTGTGAATCTAAAACTGCTGTAAAAAACAGCCTAAAAATTGGGGTGCCTGGGTGGCTCAGTCGGTTAAGCGTCTGACTCTTGATTTCCGCTTGCTCACGATCCCAGGGTCGTGGCTCAAGCCCCGCGTGTTGGGTTCTGTGCTGAGTGTGGAACCTGCCTGGGATCCTCTCTCTCCCACTCTCTCTCTGCCCCTCCCACCTGCCCCGGCTCACGCTCTCTCGCTCTTAAAAAAAAAAAAAAAAAAAAGTCCAAAAATCAACCTGACAGAAGTCGGGAAGATGCCATCCCCTCCCCCATCTCGGCTCTCTCTTGAAGGGGTCACGTCTGGCCTCCATGAGGCAGGTGGACAAGGGAACCCAGCGAATGCCCCTGAGTGTCCTTGTTCCCTCAGTTCCACGCGGTGGCCGCCCCCCAGACCCTAGGCCAGCACGTGCTTGGCCTGAGCAGCGCCCTTCTGCTCAGCCTCCCCGGAAGGCCCTGCCGACACTGGCCACCAGGGACCGGTAGCTCTCCGTGTCCTGTTTGCCCTTGGCCCAAGGACATCCTCCCAGGAAGGCCCAGCATGGTCGAGGGGGCAGGACCCAGGCACTGTGGGGTCCCCCGGCCACATAGCATCAAACGCCACCCCATGTGTCTCGAACTCCTGATAACATTGTCCGGCCCAAACAAACAAACAAACAAACAAAAAACCCCAAAACACAAAATTAGCAAATACAAATGTAAAAACCACACTCTTCCCATTTTACAGGAGGAACCTGAGGCTGAGAGAGGAGTCACAGCGGGGTCAAGAGTGTGGCCCCTGACTGGTGTCCTGGGGTGGGGGGCGGAGACCTAGCCTCCCACACTGAGCTGCCCACCAGCATCTGGGTCACAAGAGGAAGCGTTCGCTGACCTCTCCGTGACTTTGCCCCCAAATGTGGCTGCTGGCGCCCGGGGTGGGGGGACGGCGGCCCAGGGCCCCCTTCCCAGGCTGCCGGCCGGGGTGCTGAAGCAGCAGACACCAGAGCAGACGGGGGCCCGTGTGTGGTGTGTGACAGCGGAGCAGCTGTCAGCCTGCCTTGGTGGCGGGAGAGGACCCGATCGGAGGTGGCTGAGGCCCCAGGTGTGCGGCTTCCTGCAGAGCCTGCCCCCCGGTGCCCTGGCTAAGCCCACCCAGCCTGCTTGGCTGTCTCCTCCTGACCCCTCTGGTCTCAAGACCTTTTCGAAGGGCACATCTCACCGCCTGAGCCTCCAGGCAGCGTGTGCTAACGGGAAAATCATGAGCTCCAGATAAAAAGCCCGACCTGCGGCGTCCCACTGTCTCCCTGTCGTAAATCTGCCAGTGTGGCCAGTTTCAGGGGACGGGCCTGAGGTCCCTGAGGGTGGGGCGGGGAAGGCACACGGCAGGACACCGTTGCTTAGTATTTCCGCCCTACAGATGAGCAGAGACCGTAGGGAGTGGCGGTGAAATATGAAGGAAGTGATAAATGTTGAGTATTTATTAGCTCTCTTTTTAATATAGTTTAACTGTAAGTTTGCATAACTGTTAAGGTTTAATAATGGCTGTGTTACCAACTAGCCTGTGAAATTCCTGGAAACGTAAGAGCTCTTGGGACGGGGGCAGCACACGACCGCAGGGCACTCCTGGACTCCTCCTCCTTCCCGGGGGGCTCACCCTCCTGGGCACTGACCATGCCCCACGCCAGCTCCCCAGAACCATGCCCATGCACAGGTCGCCAAAATGACCTTTGCTGCTGCTGCCCGGTGTCTGAGACGGCCTGCCCCCCCCCCCCCCATTCCCAGTCCAGGAGCCCATAAGCACCAGCCAGGAGGAGGGAGGAGGGTGGAGGGAGGAGGGTGGAGGGAGGAGGGTGGAGGGAGGAGGCAAGAGGCCGGAGGGGAGAGGGAGTCAGGGGAGCACAGTGGTCCTACCTTTGGTGCACGAAGCTCGCCCCCTAGCATTTCAAGCCACAGCTTGGCATCCTAGGGACAGAATTTGCTAGAGCATGAACTTGAACCCTCGAGAAATCATAGAGGGCAAATGGGAAGCAGCAGCGGGTGCAGAGTGCAGACTGGGGACGCAAGGCCTGGGTTTGGTCCCGCTCCCATGAGTCCCTGCCCGGTGACCTCAGGCAGCTTTCTCAGGCTCTCTCAGTCTTGGATGCTTCATCTGTAAAATGGCCACAACTAACACCTCGTAGGGTGTTTGCGAGGCCTGAGTCAATAAAGACACACACTCGCACGAGTGTCCGGCACATGCGGAAAGACAGTGTAAGTCTGTGCGTCCTCTCCCGCGCAGCAGCGTAGGTAACGCACGTTGTCCCGCGAGCGAAAAGCAAAAATGGTCGTGGCCCGCCATCTGGTGGTGAAGGTCTGGAATTACACCCGAGATTGCGCGCAGGTGGGTAATTTTGCGCCCGCGGCCTTGGCGCCTCTGCCGCCCACGTGCCCCTCTTGCCCTATTTCAGCCCCTTGACCCCTGGAAGCGGCAGCCTCCTCATGGAAGAAGAGGGTTTGGCTGGAACGGCGTCTTCTCTCCCACCGAGTCCTGGACTGTTCAGAACCAGCTCCTGCACCTGATGCCTTGGGATCCTCACGGGGCTGATGAACAAAGCTGGTCTTTGCAGCAGCCGGGCTGGGACAGCAGGTGGGTAAAGGGCCTGCTGCGAGGGTCCTGCACGCGTCCCCGTATGTGTGTGTGTGTGTGTGGGGGGCAAGCCCAGCCCTCATGCCTCTGGGTGACTGACGGGCTCTGACTCTCTCTGCGGTTCCCTACACAGTGTCCCTGTCCTGGGCACCAGTCCTCCTGAGAGCCAGGCGGTGCTCTGGGTGCCGGGAAGAGAGCAGGGGCTTAGGTTCTGGTCGGGGGAGACGGGCGGTGCCGTGGGCACCTGCCGAGCGCTGACCTAGGCCGTCCGGCTGCACAGGGACATCTCTGGGTCTCTGCTGAGCGCTGGGCCTTCTGGGGGGGCCCCAGGTGGAGACGTGCGGAGGTCCCGAGCCCTTCTGCGGCGTTTCCGCACCCACCAGACCTGTGATGAGGCCTGTGCTATCCTCGCCACATTCCGGGCAGCCGCGTGCGTCTGTGGAGCAATGACCTGCAGGTGTCTCCTTCACAACTTACTGTCCGAGGCAAGTAGCCTCCATCCTGCAGAGGAGGAGGCGGCCAGAGAGGTCAAGTGCACGGGCCGGGGGTCGGGGTCTGACCGCGGGGCCAGCAGTCTGCGCTGGGGAGGCCGCAGCCGCCTCCTGTGCTGTGAAGCTCTGAGGACCGCGTTAGGGCACCGCCTGTCCCCGAGGGGCAGTTTCTGCCGTGACAGCACGGAGATCTGTCAAGTGGAAGGTAACTGAGGACAGAGAGAACCAAACCCTGCCTCTTGCTTCTAACCTGACGCTTTCGTACCCCCGGGGCGGGTGGCAGGAGGAGTGTCTTATCAGGGCTACTTGCAGTGTGGTCACTTTTGTCACCGTGCGAGGCTCTCTCGAGATCCCACGCCCTGCGCCGCTAGCTGGGGGTGGGGCCGGACTGTTCTCGAAGCCGCCATCCCTCTGGGGCTGGAGGCTGAGCGCGGTTCCCTCTTGCGCCATCGCTCGCCTCCGCCTGCACGCCATGTTGTCCCCAAAGCGTCGTCAGGGGGCTGTCTGCAGCATCACGGAGGAAGCGTTGGCCTGGCGTGTGGTAGGCATCCACCCGATGGAGCATCGCAGCCGCCCCTCGTGGGGCTTTGCAGGTGCTGTGGCTTTTGCCGCTCGAAGGGTCGTGACGACCCCACACCGAGCAAGTCTGTCGGCACCGTTTTCCCAACCCCATTGGCTCACTTCGTGTCTCTGTGTCGCGTTTGGCCTATTCCCCCAAGATTTCAAACGTTCTCACGATTGTTTTCTCTGTCGCGGTGACCTGTGGCCGGCGCTCTTCGAGGTTACCGTTGTGATTGTTTCGGGCCCCCGCGAGCCCCACGCGGGTGAGACGGTGGCCTTGATAAACGTCGTGTGCACTCCGACGGCTCCTCGCACTGGCCGTTCTTTCGAAGGAACACGAAGCCCGGACGGCAGCGCGTCTGTTCACAACACGGTTTACTGAATATCTGAAGCCCGCTGTGGAGACCTGCTGCTCAGAAAAAGAAAGATTTCTTCCAACACGTGACTGCCCGTGGACAAAGCACCCGGGCGCCCGGGAGCTCTGATGGAGACGGACAAAGAGAGCAACGTTGCGTCCATCGCTGATAGCACAGCATCCGTCCCGCAGCCCGTGGATCGAGGAGGCGCTTTGACTTTCGAGTCTTGTTACTTAAGAAATGCATGTCCGCGGGGCACCTGGGTGGCGCAGTCGGTTAAGCGTCCGACTTCAGCCAGGTCACGATCTCGCGGTCCGTGAGTTCGAGCCCCGCGTCGGGCTCTGGGCTGATGGCTCAGAGCCTGGAGCCTGTTTCCGATTCTGTGTCTCCCTCTCTCTCTGCCCCTCCCCCGTTCATGCTCTGTCTCTCTCTGTCCCAAAAATAAATAAACGTTGAAGAAAAAAAAAAAAAAAAAAAAGAAATGCATGTCCGGGCCTGGGTGGCTCGGTCCGTTAAGTGTCCGACTTCGGCTCAGGTCATGATCTCGCAGTCCATGGGTTCGAGCCCCGCGTCGGGCTCTGTGCCGACAGCTCAGAGCCTGGAGCCTGCCTCGGATTCTGTGTCTCCCTCTCTTTGTGCCCCTCCCCCACTCATGCTCTCTCCCTCTCTCTCTCTCAAAAATAAACATTCAAAAATTTTCTTTAAGAAAGGGTCTGAAAATGTAAACAAAGGACTGTGTCAGGGGAGAAATTGCAGACTCCATCGCTGTGTTTGTGCTCGTGTGTGTGTGTGTGTGGGGGGGGTGTCCTTGTGGGGCTGAGTTCTCCTGCACGAGCTGCAGCCACCCAGGTCACTCGTGGATGGTCCCCCTTAAACCTTGGGCGGCCGGGGGCACCTGGCAGAGGCCACACTGTGAGCTTGTGGCCCTCAGAGGGCCCCAGAGTCTCTGCGCTGCCCAGGAAGCTGTGAGCTCACCACCGCCCCAAGGGTCCATGCTGGTTCCCCAGAGGGACCGGACAGGAGGTGGGATGGACTGTGGCCCAGGGCAGGGCTCTGGGCTGCAGATTGCAGGCTGACAAGCCGGTGCCCCTATCCCGGGGGCGGTGGGAGCCACTGAAGGTTTCAGAGCAGGGGAGGGGGGGGTCAGGAGGGCGCTTCCTCCAGCAGCCCGGAGCAGAACAGCCGGGAATGGGAAGAGGGCAGGGGCCAGGGACCCACCAGGAGGCAGGACTCTTGGGGCCCGAATTGGGCAGGGGCAGCCGAGGGGAGAAAGGCGCGAGCAGGGCCGGGCCAGGCACAGTCCTCCACCCCAGTGGTCCCCGGCCCCCGCGTCCCCAGGCAGGTCGGGACGGGCCTCCGGCTGTCTCAGCCTGAAGTGTTGGGGCCCCCTCAGCTCAGCGCAGTAGGTCAGGGACGGGAGCTGCCCGACCTGGGCCAGTGGTGGAGCCCCGGGCCGGATGAGTGTGGCGCCCGACACCCCAGCAGAGGCCGAGGAGCTGAGCAGGGGCGGGAGGGAGGCTCGGCTGCTCCCCCAGCTGCCCGTTCGGGCAAAGAACGCCGTTCGTGGTAAAATCGTGGCGGAACGTCTCGGACCGCTCAGGCAGATGTCCCGAGGCATCGCCCTCAAATGCGGATCCCGACTTGAGCTCCACTGTGGCGAAGTGTCTGGAAGGCCCCGTTATCAGGCCGGTGCCTGGGAACTGGGGGGTGTGTCTGGGGGGCTGGAGATGGGCCAGGTCTCGGGGTACATCAGGGCTGCCTGGCGGCACGCCTGGCAGCTCATGGCTCGGGCTGCCTCCCCCACAGACGTGTCCCTCAGCTGTCCGTCACCTGTTCCTGGCCGAGGGCCTCTCTCACCTCCGCCTCCTCTATGCGCCTCCCACGTAGGTGCCGGGGTTACGGGGCAACCAGAACTGACAACGTCCCGCCTTTTGGAGTTTGTGTTTCAGTGCGGTTTGCGACTGTTCCTGCCATGACAAAACCCAACTTAAACGGACTTAAACCACCAAAGGATTCTGCTGGCTCAGGCATCCACTGCAGGTGTGGCTCGATCCACCCCTGGGGTGTGGACCCCGCTTTCTTCCTCTCCCGCCGGCTCTCTCTCGGGCGGCGGCTTCTGCGGCTCCTTCACAGACGCCAGGAGCTCTTTCCCCATGCGCTGTGGGGTCCACCCTCTGGAGGAGCCGAGGCTTCATTTCCCAGGCCACAGGGGAGACTCGTTAGCAAGAGAGCGAGGTCCACGAGATTTCAAGCCTGGAGCCAACTCTGGAGGCTGATGTGGATGTACACGGTGGGTCTGCATGGGGGAAGGAGGGCTGGGGGGAGAGGCCGTTCCCAGGGGAGCAGGGCTGGAGCTGTGCCGGGGGAGCGGCAAAGGTGGACGGGGCGACCCTAGGTGGGGCTCCTGGGGCCCCCATGTCCCTGGTCACAGCCCCCAGATCTTCCCTGTGATTGCCCTCTCCGCCTCCGTGTGTGGGCTCCATCCATCCTTCCTGGCTTCTGGGTCCCTGGCTCATCAACAGCGGGGTGGGAAGAGCTCTATTTTTAAAAATAAAAGAAACATGAGTTAACATGAGTTCTATCTACCCTTGCCACAAATTTACTTTTTAAGTTTTTAACTTATTTTAAAAAATATTTTCTATATGTTTATTTTTCAGAGAAAGCAAGAGAGAGAGAGAGAGCAAACTGGGGATGGGCAGAGAGAGAGGGAGACAGAGGGTCTGAAACAGGCTCCATGCTGTCCGTGCAGAGCCTGAGTCGGGGCTCGAACTCATGAACCGGGAGCTCATGACCCGAGCCAGAGTCAGGCACTTAACCGACTGAGCCACCCAAGTGTCCCTATTTATTTTTTATTTGAGGAGAGCGGGGAGGGAGGGAATCTTAAGCACATTCCACGGTCAGCGCTCAGTGAGGAGCCCAACTCAAACCTGGAATCATGACCTGAGTTGAAATTAAAAGTCGGATGCTCAACTGACTGAGTCACCTAGGCGCCCCTTACAACAAAATTGTAAACGCACAGTACAATATTGTCAGCTGCAGGAACAACGTGGGACGGCAGATCTCTAGGACTTCTCCTTCTTGTATAACTAAAACTTTACCTGTTGAACAGCACCTCCCTATTTCTGTCTCCCTCCCCGCAGTCCCTGGTAACCACCGTTCTAAGCTGTTTCCTCGAGTTCGACTACTTTAGATCCTCATCTAAGTGGAGTCGTGAGTATTTGTACTGTGTCTGGCTTATTTCACCGAGCCTAACGTCTTCCAGGCTCACCCGTGTTGTCACAAATGAGAAGGTCTTCTTTTTTAAGGCTACATAATATTCCAAAGTAGGTGTATCACACGTTTTCTTTATCCATTCATTTGTCCGTGAACATTTCAGGTTTTGCCATTTCTTGGCTGTTGTGGATAATATTGCGATGAACGTGGGAGTGTAGATACCTCCGATTTCAATTCTTCTAGATAGATGCCCGGAAATGGGATTGCCGGATCATATGGTAGTTCGATTTTCAATTTTTTGAGGCCACGCTCTGCCATTTCCCATAGTAGCTACACCATCTTACATTCTCAACAGTGTACAAGGGTTCCAGTTTTTCCGCATCCTTGCCAACACTTTTCCTTCTCCCCCTTCCCCTCCTCCTCCTCCTCCTCCCTCCTCCTCCTCCTCCTCCTCCTCCTCCTCCTCCGTCATAATAACCATCCTAAAAGGTGTGAAGTGATATTGTAGTTTCGACTTGTGTTTCCCTGATGATTATTGATGTGGAGCATCTTCTCGTGTACCTGTTGGCCATCTGTATATTTTCTTTGGAAAAATATCCAAATCCTTTGCCCACTTTTTAATCAGGTTGTTTGATTTTTTTGCTACTGAGTTGTAGGAGTTCTCCATACATTTTGAATATGAGCTCCTTATCAGAGATACAGTTTGCAAATATCTTCCATGGGTTACCTTTTCACTCTGTTGATCGTTCCCTTGTCTGGTCACAAGCTTTTTAGTCTGACGCAGTCCCACTTGTTGATTTTTGCTTTTGTTGTCTGTGCTCTTGGTGTCATATCCGAGAAACCACTGCCAAGACCCATGTCGTTAAGCTTTTCCTTATATTTTCTTGCAGGAGGTTTACAGTTTCAGGTCTTAAATTTAAATCTTTAATCCATTTTGAGTTGATTTTCGTGCGTGGTGCCAGATGAGGCCCAATTTCATTCTTTTGCATGCGGATATCACTTTTCCCAGCACCATTCGTGGAAGAGACCGTCCTCTCCCCATTGTCTTGACACTTTGCTGAAGGTCAGTTGACCAGCACACATGTGGGGTTACTTCTGGCCTCTCTGTTCTGATACTTTGGCCTGTACGTCTGTTTTCATGCCGGTACTGTGTTCGTTACTGTCTGGTGGTCGCATCTTTTGAAATCAGGAAATGTGACGCCTTCACCTTTGGTCTCTCTGGAGGTCACTTTGGCCATTCAGGGTTCTTTGTGGTTTCAGATGAATTTTAGGATTTTTTTTTTTATTTCAGGAAAAATGGCCTTTGGGATTTTGATAAAGGCTGCATCAAATCTGCTTTGGGTAATATGAACATTCTAGCCATAGCAATTCGTCCAATCCATGAACATTATTTCTGCTTCCTTTAATTTCTTTTGTCAGTATCTTATAGTTTTCTGTAAGGTTTCTTGTAAGTTTTCTATAGTCCCTCACCTCCTTGACTAAATCTTTTCCTAAATCCTTTATTCTTTTTGATGTTATTTTAAATGGGATTATTCCCTTAATTTACTTTTTGGATGGTTCATTGTTAGTCTATAGAAACACATCTGATTTTTGTGTGTGAATTTTTGTATTCTTCAACTTTACTGAATTTGTAGATTAGTTCTCCCAACACTCTGTGTGTGTGTGTGTGGTGGGTCATTAGTGTTTTTTGCACATAACATCATGTCACCTGCAAACAGATAATCTGACTTTTTCCTTTCTGATTTGCATGCTTTTATGTCTTTTCCTTGCCCGGTTGCTCTGGCGAGGACTTCCAGTACTGTGTTGGATAGGACTGGTGAGATCTTAGAACCTCTTCTGTTTGTTTTTTCCCTCCACTCTTTTCTTTCCTCGTGCTTTATTCTGTTTTTTTTTAACGTTTTTTTAAAAATTTATTTATTTTTGAGACAGAGAGAGACAGAGCATGAGCAGGGGAGGGGCAGAGAGAGAAGGAAACACAGAATCTGAAGCAGGCTCCAGGCTCTGAGCTGTCAGCACAGAGCCCGACGCGGGGCTCGAACTCACGGACCGTAAGATCATGACCTGAGCTGAAGTCGGACGCTTAACCGATCAAGCCACCCAGGCGCCCCTCTGTTTTTTTTTTTTTTAAGAATGTTTATTTATTTATTTTGAGAGAGGGAGCTCAAGCAGGGGAGAGGCAGAGAGAGGGGGGAGAGAGAGGATCCCAAGAAGGCTCCCTGCTGTCAGCTCAGATCCAGACGTGGGGCTTGATCTCATGAGCCGTGACATCATCACCTGAGCTGAAGTCAAGAGTCGCATGCTTAACCGACTGAGCCACCCAAGTGCCCCCTTTGTGCTTTATTCTGGATGTTCTCTTCCAGATGACAAAATTTGCTAGTGCACCCACCAAATATGTTTACAATTTTGGTTATTTTATTATTATTTAGTTAATGAAATTTTTATTTATTTATTTGGGTCATAGCCGGGGTTCCCTGTTGATATGAATTGAATCATGTCTCCCCAAGTAACCTCCCGGTACCTCAGAATGAGACCCTATTTCGAAACAGGGTCTTTACAGGTGTAATGAAGTTCAAATGAGGTCATAATGGTGAGTTCTAATCCAGTATGACCGGGCCCTTATCAAAAGGGAATTTGGACCCAGAGACTGACAGCTACAGGGACACAACGAGAGGAGGCCCAGGAGATACCACCATGTGGGGAGGGGTCAGAGGTCGGAGGATGGCTGTCACAAGCCTGGAATGCCTGGGGTCACCACAAGCTGGGAGAAGCAAGGAAAGTTTCTCCCCTGGAGCCTTTGAAGACAGCACAGCCCGGCTGGCTCCTTGATTTTGGACTCCCGGCTCCAGAAGCCTGAGACAAGACGTCACTGTCATTTTCAGTCCCCCAGTTTGTAGTACGTTGTTATGGCAGCCACGGGACACTCACGCACCTGGGAAGGAAGAGGTGAGGCAAAGGTTCTGGGCTACCATCGTCTTAGAGAGAGAGAGAGAGAGAGAGAGATCAGGCAGTCAGGAGTGACACAGGGCATGGTGGGTGCAGGCTCGGAGAAGAGTCGGCTGCTTATTCTATCTCAGCCTCATCTTGCAAGAGGCTGAGTATCAGCACGTTCCGTCCAGGAGGAGGAGTGGGGAATAGTTTACTTACAAGCCAGTGCCCAAGCCCCGTTCGTCAATGGTTCATGCCACGGAGTATTAACTCCCCTACTTTCGCACAGACGTGAATGCTGGGCGAGTCCTGGAGCTTTTCATGCTGCCGTGGAAACCAGGACAACCTGCGTTGGACCCCAGTGGCACCCAGGGCGGGCCTGACATGCAAGGCTGCTGAGGTGCACCTGCCTGGAGTCGGGGTGGGGGGGGCCCACCTAGAACCAGTTACCACGGTGACGGCTGACGCAGAACAAACGGCCAAGTGCTCTGGGACAGGTGCGGCCGAGAGAGCCTGCACGGACCTTAAGAGGCACGTGATACGGGTCTACCTCTTTCTTCCTTTTTACACTTTTCGAATCTCTGCCAAAATTCTCAGCCTTGCCTTTTATCTGCTTAAACAATCAACACGTACTTATTTTGAGATGTGTCTGACAGTCGATGAGAATGTCAATATCTGGATGCCCGTGGGCTTGTTACTGTTTTCCCTTGTACTTCTCCACCTTGTCTTGTCCCCTTGTAGGGTCGCTGTGGGACGGAACGTGTGTTTGTCACAGTAGAGAAACACTGCGAGACGCTGGAGGGTCTTCCTGCCTGTGGTTGAGGCACCAGGGGGCACCAAAACCCTACGGTTGCCTTCATCCAGTTTTAGAGCCGAGAGATGATTCAAGGGTGAATTCTACTTCCCCACCCCCCAAAGGCTGGACTGGTTCTGCCCACCCCTCACCTCCCACCAAGCTGGTGGTCTCCATCCAAAGCAAAGGGGGTGGTCTCATCTCTTTCCCTTAGGCTGACAGCTGATTTTCAACTTATTTTTTTATTTTTGAGAGGGAGAGTGAGACAGAGCATGAGCGGGGAGGGCCAGAGAGAGGGAGACAGAATCGGAAGCAGGCTCCAGGCTCCGAGCCGTCAGCACAGGGCCCGACGCCGGGCTCGAACTCACAAGCCGTGAGATCGTGACCTGAGTCGAAGCTGGATGTGCAACCCACTGAGCCACCCAGGCCCCCCCGAGAATCTGATTTTCAAAATAAATAAAGGAACCCGGGGCATCCGAATGGTATCTTTAAAGGGCCACAAGCCAGATAGCTGTTGAAGTAAGATTTTGTATGCAAAGAAAATACCCTTCAAGACCGAAGGGTAAATAAAGACATTTTCAGACAGAAAAGCAGAGAGACTTTGGCGTAAGAAGAACAACACGAAAGAAAATACTAAGAGGCGTTCTTCAGGCAAAAGGATGGTCTCGGGAAGAAGAGAGATGCAGGAAGGCATAAAGAACAGCCAAACAGTAGATATATCAGTGCATCTTAGCGGATGCTGATAGTGGGTGGCAGCAGTAACATCATGTTGGGTTAAACGCACGATAGGATGGAAATGTGCGGTGGCGTCCATCTGTAATTTGGGGGGTGGGTAGAGTTGAAACGTTCTGAGATTTTTGCATTCTTCATAAAGGCATCATTTGATGTTAGACGTTGATGAGTTCAGGAAGCGTGTTGTAATCTCTGGAGTAACTACTAAAAGAATGATAAAAGCCTGTATAACTTCTCAGCTCATAGAGAAAAAAACGGAACAATAAAAAGTAGTTCATTCAAAAGCCGATTGTCAAGAGAGCGAAAGGAATACAGATCGAATGGGAGAGCGTAAGGCACTTATTATTTTTAATAAACATGCCAGTAATTACTAGTATATCTGAGCCTAAATATGTTGATAGTTATATTACATATGAATGGTCACCATTCTGCTGGTCACCAACATGGAATAACAGGGATCAGATATGTCCTACCGCCTGCATCAGTGAAAGAATGAATAAAATATACGAAGCAGTGGCTTTCAAGGCCCAGGGCACCAGGCGACAAAAAGTGGTGATTCCTGAGAGACGAGAGGTCTGTGGGGCACGCCCTGTCATTGTCCCAGCGTCCTGCCTTGACAGCTTCCGGGATGGAGCTGGGTGGGCTCCTGAGGTTAAGAGGACGGAGCTAAGAGCCTGAGGAGGACAGGGCACATGACAGGACAGAGGGTCTGACAGGAGGGAGCTGCACAGGGACAGAACCCTGGAGATCTACGTGGGTAGCCCCCATCCCCAGCCCGGGGGATCCAGCCTAGTAGTGATCAGTGCATGCCTGTGAAGCAGTGACTTGAGCTGGGGGAAGGACCACCCAAAGGTTAGAGACAGTAGTCCTCAGGGCTCACACAAGACTGTGAATAGAGCCTCCTCCAACCACCCATACTGGAAAACTCCATTGATGCATGGGACATTAGGTAGACTGCACAGAAGGGTTTGCCCTCAGTAATGGGAAAAAATTACTCCTAGACCAAGCACTGCTCTGGTCAACCTAACACATCTCCACAGGAAGATTCCAAAGGATCACACTATTTCCGAGGACATTAACAGCACCTCAGAACAAAACTCAAGAATATTCACAGGAAGACAAAATTAGCCAACGCCCAATAAGGTAAAATTTACAACCTCTTTCACCGGAGCACAAGTTACCGGGCATGCAGAAAGCCCGAAAAATGTAGCCCATAATGATGGGAGCAGTCAATCCATTGAAACCAGCCCAGATCTGACACCAATTTTGGGATTGGCAGACAGGGACATTAAAGCAATTATTACAGCTGTTATTTCATACGTTCAAAAAGTCAAGTAGAGTCATGGAAGATGTCGATGGCCCAAGTCAAACTTCCATAGATGAAACAGCAGTCTGCGAGATGAACAGAGTCAGCAGACTTCCGGACACTGTGGAAGAAAATATTAGGAGACCTGAAGATGCAACAAATGAAAACTAAAGCGGGACACAGAAAAGAGAATTAAAAAATGAAAAGAGAATCAGTGAGCTATGGGTAGGTACTTGGGAGTCCTGGAAGGAGAGGAGAACGAGGGGGGGACATAAAGAATGTTTGAAGAAATAATAGCTAAAGGTGCTTCAAATTTGATGAAAAGTATAAACGCACATCCTCAAGAACTCAGTGAATTCCAAACACAAGAAACCTGAGTAAAACCACCTTAAACACATCATAATCAAATTGCTCTAAAGTAGGGATTGAGAGAACATCTTAAAAGCAGCCAGAGAAAAGAAGACTTGTTATGTACTGAGGAACAAAGCTAAAGGTGACAGCAGATTTCTCATCAAAAACCATCAAAGCAAGGAGACAGCGAGGCAACATCTTCAAAATGCTGAAAGAAAAAAAAAAAACCTACCCTCTTGTATCTAGTAAAATATCTTTCAACATTGAGGGTGAAATAAAGAACTTTTCAGAAATACAGAAGCTGAGAAAGTCGGTGAGCCGCACACCAGCACTGCAGGAAACGTTACTGGACGCGCCAAGCAGAGGGAACATGGCGCCCTACAGGAATGCATTTCCAACAAAGGAACAGAGAACACCTGGGACCACGGCCACATCAGCAAATGTGTAAGGTTTAAACAGTGGTTGAAGTCTTTTGTGAAGAACCATAATAACAGCATATTGCTGGCTTCGTACATTTGTAGAAGACAAAATGTATGACAAGAGTAGCAGTAAGGTCATGAGTAGAGAAATGGAAGTTTACTAGTTAAGTTTCTTCTACGAAACATGAAATGGCGTATTAAGTGTAGACTGTGATGAGATAAAGATGTATACTACAATCTAGAAAGCGCCCACAGAAGCAGTAAAGAGGACTAAGAAGCCAAGAGAGATCAGATGGAATCATGAAAAACAAGTAATCCAAAAGAAGCCAGAAAAGGGGGATAAAGAGCACAGAGATGGATGAAACAGATAGAAAACAAATAGCACGATAAGCTTAAACCTGATCAAAACTACAATGGAATGTAAATGATGGAAACACCCAAGTGAAAATCATAGATTGACAGACTGGATACAAATGTAAGAGTCGACTGTCTTCTGTCCATAGGAAATTGACTTCACATATACAGATAGATGAATAGATTAAAAGTGAAAGGAGGGAGCATAGCATGCCACGCTAACACTAATGCAAAGAAAGCTGGAGTCACCAAATAACCATTAAACAAAGTGGATTTAAGAGTGAAGAATAGGGGCGCCTGGGTGGCGCAGTCGGTTAAGCGTCCGACGTCAGCCAGGTCACGATCTCGCGGTCTGTGAGTTCGAGCCCCGCGTCGGGCTCTGGGCTGATGGCTCGGAGCCTGGAGCCTGTTTCCGATTCTGTGTCTCCCTCTCTCTCTGCCCCTCCCCCGTTCATGCTCTGTCTCTCTCTGTCCCAAAAATAAATAAACGTTGAAAAAAAAAATTAAAAAAAAAAAGAGTGAAGAATATTACCAAGAATGAGGAAGCTCATTTTGTAATGAGAAATGTTTCATCGAGAAGACAAAACAGTCCCAAACCTGTACACAGCTAATAACTGATCTGAAACACGCAGGAACAGACTTGGCGAGGAGACAGAGACCCAATCACACGCAGAGATTTCATCCCTCTTTTCAACCATCTATGAGAGCGATTAGACAGAAAATCAGCATGGACGTGGAAAACTTGAACTACACTATCAGCTACCTTGACCCAATGGACCTTTACAGGACACTCTACCCAAAATTGGCAGGAATACACAGATTTTGACATGTGTATGCATGCAGAATATTTACCAAGACTGATGATACTGGGAGCCATACAATCAGTCTTGATACATTTAAAAGGATCCAAATCCTAGCAAATATGCCCTTTGACAACAATGGAATTAAATTAGAAATCGGCAACAGAAAAGTCTCCAGAAAATCCCCATATAATTGGAAACGAAATAACACACTTGTAAAATAATCCATGGATCAAAGAAGAAATCAAAACAGAAATTAGAACGTTTTAGGAACTGGATGCAAATGAAAACACAACAATATTTGATTTGTGGGACTTGGTAGCAGTAAACATATACATTAGAAAAGAAGAAAGGCCTCCGGTCAACAATCTCGGCTTCTACCTTAAACGAGAAAGACAGGTGCGTTTTATTAAAAAAAAATTTTTTTTCAACGTTTATTTATTTTTGGGACAGAGAGAGACAGAGCATGAACGGGGGAGGGGCAGAGAGAGAGGGAGACACAGAATTGGAAACAGGCTCCAGGCTCTGAGCCATCAGCCCAGAGCCCGATGCGGGGCTGGAACTCACGGACCGCGAGATAGTGACCTGGCTGAAGTCGGACGCTTAACCGACTGCGCCACCCAGCCACCCCGGCAGGTGCGTTTTAAACACAGGTTTACATATATTGGTGAAAATGTTACTTATAGTAGCTCTAAACTGGCAACAAAAACTGGGCAGAAAGAGAAAGTGGACGGAGGTGCTAGAGTGAGCAGACATGGACTTTATATGTTTTATTAAGTTTTTTATTTTAATTCCGGTTGGTTAACCTACAGTGTTACATTAATTCCAGGTGTATACTATAGTGATTCAACAATTCCGTACATTAGTGCTCGTCAGGATAAGTGTGCTCTTTAATCCCCATCACCCATGTCACCCATCCCCCCACCCACCTCCCCTCTAACCATCTATTTGTTCTCTACAGTTAAAAGTCTGATTCTTGGTTTGTCTTTCTCTCTTTCTCTTTCTTCCCTTGGCTCATTTGTTCGTTTCTTACATTCCATTTGTGAGTGAGATCGTATGGTATTTGTCTTTCTCCGATGGACCTATTTCACTTAGCGTGATGCTCTCTAGCTCCACCCATGCTGCTGCAAATGGCAAGATTTCATTCTTTTTTATGGCTGAATAATATTCCATATATATCTTTGTCCATTCATCAATCAGTGGACACTTAGGTCGCTTCCAAATCTTGGCTATTATAAATAATGCTGCTATAAACATAGGGGTTGCATGTATCCCTTTGATTTAGTGGTTTTATATATTTTTTTGAATAAATACCCAGTAGTGTGATTACTGGGTCATACAGTAGTTCTATTTTTAACTTTCTGAGGAGCCTCCATACTGTTTTCCACAGTGGCTGCACCAGTTTGCATTCCCACCAACAGAAAAAGAGTGTTCCCCTTTCTCCACATCCTTGTTAACACCTGTTGTTTCTTGTGCTGTTGACTTTAGCCATTCTGACGGGTGTGAACTGATATCATGATTTGCATTTCCCTGATAACAAGTCATTTTGAACATCTTTCCATGTGTCTGTCGGCCATCTGTATGTCTTCTTTGGAGAAATGTCTGTGTCTTCTGCCCATTTTAAATGGGATTATTTGTTTTTTGGATGTTGAGTTGTATCAATTCTTTGTATATTTTGGATACTAACCCTTCACTGAATATGTCATTTCCAATATCTCCTCCCATTCCATAGGTTTTTCAGTTTTGTTCATCGTTTCCTTCACTGTGCAGAAGCCTTTTATTCTGATGAAGTCCCAGTAGTTTAATTTTGCTTTTATTTTCCTTGCCTCAGGAGACATATCTAGAAAAATGTTGCTATGGCTGATGTCAGAGGAATTACTGTTCATGGTTTCTTCTAGTATTGTTATGGTTTCGGGTCTCACAGGTTTTTAGTGCATTTTGAATTTATTTTTGTGTATGGCATAAGAAAGTGGTCTAGTTTCATTTCTTTCGCATGTGGCTGTCCAGTTTTCCCAATGCCATTTGCTGAAGAAAGTCTTTTTCCCATTGGATATTCTTTCCTGCTTTGTTGAGGATTAATCAACCATATAATTGTGGGCTTATTTCTGGGTTTTCTATTCTATTCTGTTCTATTGATCTATATGTCTATTTTCCTGCCAGTGCTATACTGTTTTGATGACTACAGCTTTGTAGTATAACTTGAAATCTGGAATTGTGATGCCTCCAGCTATGTTTTTCTTTTTCAAGGTTGCCTTGGCTATTTGAGGTCTTTTGTGGTTCCATATACATTTTAGGGTTGTTTGTTCCAGTACTGTGAAAAATGCTGTTGGTATTTTGGTAGAGATTGCATTTAATCTGTACATTGCTTTGGGTAGTATAGACATTTTTACAGTATTTGTTCTTCCAATCCATGAGCATGGGATGCCTTTCTGTTTCTTTGTGTCATCTTCAATTTCTTTCCTCAATGTTTTATAGTTTTCAGAGTACAGGTCTTTTACCTCTTTGGTTAAGTTTATTCCTAGGGGCTCTACTAGTGCTTTATTATTTTTGGTGCAATTGTAAACGGGATTGTTTTCCTAATTTCTCTTCATCAGACATGGACTTTAAAGTGACCATCATCAACGTGCTTAAGGCAACAGGAAAAAGATCAAGAAAATGCATAAAAAGGTGGAGAATTTCAAAAGAGAACTGGAATCCATTAAAAATAATCCAACAGGAATTCTAGAGCCGAAAAAGACAGTATCTGAAATAAAAGGACTCACTAGAAAGATTTAGCAAAAGATTAGACAAAGTGGAAGACAGATTTATTGGGTGATGATGGCATCTACTTCCAGCCTCTCACTTTCAACCTTTCTGTGCCCTTCAGCCATTCCTCTGTGTGGAGTGTCCACCTGGTCAACAGCACACCGTGGGTCTTGGTTTTTACCAAGCCTGACATTTTTGTCTTTTAATTGGAGTGTTTATTCCATTACATTTGATAAAAGGAACTTATGGTTAGCTTTAAGTCTGCCATCCTCCCATGTTTTCTATATGTTCCATTCTGTTTCTTTTTCCTTAACCGACCTTTCCTACTTTATTTGAGAATAATCAAGTATTAGTACATTTGACCTGTTAGATCTTTAGGTAGGCATTTTTGTATCACTTTAATGGTTTTATAGGCTAGAGATTTCAATAAGCATTTCTGATTTGCTACAGTCTCCCTTAAATTCACACTTTTATCACTTCCCAGACAGTGCAAGAATGTTAGAAAGGCTTTGCTACAATTTTCCCCTTCTGCCCTGTATGCTGACGTTTTCACTTATTTTTACTTCTCTTTTATAAGTTTTAAACGGTTAACATATATTCATAAAAATAATGTAAATATATATTTAACCACTTACTCCTCATATTCCTCATTCTTTCCCATAATTCTGTGCCTCCCTCTGGGACTATTTCCACTTGTTCTAAAAAAGCTTGCTTAGTATTTCTTGTATACTAAGCTAGTAAGCTGGTGACAAAATCACTTCGCTTTTGTTTGTCTGAAAATTTTGTTCATTTCACCTTCATCTTTTTCTTTCTTTTTTTTTTAAAATAATTTTTATTTATTTTTAATCATTTATTTTTTTCTTGTCATTTCCAGGGATCTTAATGACTTCAGTGTCTTTAAGGCTCGTAACATGGCATTACTTTTGCCAGCGTTTTTAAAATTTCTGCAGAAACACATTCAGGTAAAAAGATTCATTGGCCGGCTTAAGAATTTTATATGTTGAAACAACTATAGATTTATTGGAGGTTGCGAAGATAGCACACAGAAGTCTCATATGCTCTTCCTTCAATGTTTCCAGTAGTTGCATCTTGTATAATTATGGTGCCTATCGCAAGCAGAGAACGGACATCGGTATGATGTGTATGCGCAGTTGTATACCATCTTGTTACACGTGTAGATTCACACAATCGTCTCTGAAGTTGAGGCACAGAACCATTCCATCACCACAAAGATCTGTTGGTGTCCACATTTTGCCACCTTGAGTGAAATATAGAAAACTTCCTTCCTTTCGGTCCCTTTGCCTCCCCTGTTTCTAATAGAATTATCTTAAGGATTTCCTCTACACACATTGAAATCTATACCTGGCAGTGTTACACCTTTTGGTTTGGCCATCAAACATAATTTAGAAAACTCAAGAGAGAAGAAAACTCTATTGCATTTACTCACTATTTGCTCCTGATGCCGTTCCTTTTTCCTTTCTGATCTTCCAAGATTCCTTTTTTTTTTTTTTATCATTTCCCTTCTGTTTCAAGAACTTCCTTTGGCCAGTCTTTTAAGATCTGCTGGTATAAAATTCTCTTAGCTTTCCTTCACCTTAGAGTATTTTACTTCCCATTCCTTCTGGAAGGAATTTTGCCTGATACAGAATTCAGAGCTAACAGTTCTTTGCTTTTAGCGCTTGAAAAAACGGGTCACTTCCTTCCAGCCTCCCTGGTTTCTGAAGAGAAATCCACTGTCACTCAAGCTGGCTTCCTCCCATAGGTTACATGTCATTTCTCACTGCTTCAAGATTTTTCCTTGGTTTTAGTTTTCTGAAGTTTGATCAGGATGTGTTGTGGTGTGGGTTTCTTTGGGTTTATCAGGGTGGGTGTTGGCTCAACTTCTTGAATGGGTAGGTTTATGTCTTTTGCCAAATTTGGGATGCCTTCAGCCATATTTCTTTGAATGGTTTTCTGGCTCTGTACTCTTTGCTCTTTCTTCGGGGACTCCAATGACATGAATGTTAGACCTTTTGTTATCATCCCACAGGTCCCCGAGGGTCTTTCATTCTTTGGCGTTCTATTTTTTCTCTGTTCAGATTTGTTGCTTTCGGTTTTTCTACCTCCACGTTCACTGATTCTTTCCTCTGTCCTATCCATTTTTCTGTTGACTCCATACAATGAGATTTTAATTTGGGTTAATATATCTTTTAGTCCCCAAATTGCCATTTGGATCTTCTTTCTATTTTCTGTTTCTTTGCTGAAACTTTCTATACTTTTATTTGTTTCAAGTGTGTTTGTAATTGCTCATTATGATGAGCTGCTTTAAAATCCCTTCTGGATAATTCCAACACTAGTATCATCATCTCCTTCTTAGCGTCTATTAATTGTTTTCTCACTCACTTGATGTGCTCCTGGTTCTAGGATAATTCTGGCTTTTCTATTAGATCCTGAATATCTTGGAAATTATGTCTGAAACTGTGGATATTGTCTCACACATCCCATTGCTGTATTCTCATTTTTTTTCTCTTCCAGTTTTTTGGGGTTCATTTTGGTCAATTCCTATGGACTTGTCTTGAAGTCCACTAATCCTTTTTTTTTACACTGTGTCAGATAATGAACTTTTAAATTCTTGATTGCCATCTCATTCTTTTCTAGAGACTCCATTTATCTGTTGAAATTCCCCATCTTTTAATACATGTTGGCTATCTTCTGCTCTAATCTGATTTTTAAATATTTATAATAGTTATCTTAAAGCTTTTGACTGCTAAATTCAGCATCAGGGTCATCTATTGGTCTGTTTCCTGTGACGGTTTTTTTCCCCCTGATTTGGGGGTCACATTTTCCTGCTTCTTTGCATGTCTTGTAAATAGTGACGGTATGCTGAGCATTTTCTTAAAAAAAAAAAGGCTGAAATAAATATTAATTTTCCCCCAGAGACAGTGTGCCCTTTTCCCTTTTACACAGGTAGAATTAGGAGTTTGGTCAGGTCTGGGTTACTGGTCTAGTTAGTTTGAGTTCACCTCCGGTTCTGAATATTTTGAGGGTATGGTCTGTTCTGTTTGCATAAGAGATTTCTTCCTCCAGCAGGACACTGGTACGTAAACACCACAAGATTATTTTTTATCTCTGTGATTCACTCTGGATTTTCTCTGACTTTCTCTTTTGCTCTTAATACCACCTATTGAATTTTTAATTTTAATATTTTTCATTTTTAGAACTTCCATTAGACTCTTTTAAAAGTATAAATCCCAGGTCCTCAGTGAATTTCCCTCTTTCCTTGCACATATGAATCAGAGTTATTTTAAAATTCTTTCATTGCTAGCCTCAAATGTCTGAATCATCTGTGATTCAAAACTTCACAAAAATCATTTATGATTCAAAACCTATTGTTATTATTATTATAGCTTTGGTCTCTTTTGTCATTTGGTGTCTTCACCAAAATGAAACTTTTGGTTTTCAGTCATTTGGTCCTTTATTTTAAAAATAAATTTTTAAAAAATGTTTATTTTTGAGAGTGAGAGAGAGAGAGAGAGAGTGCGAGTGAGGGAGGGGCAGAGAGAGAGGGAGACACAGAATCGGAAGCGGGCTCCAGGCTCTGAGCTGTCAGCACAGAGCCTGATGCGGGGCTCAGACTCTAGAACCACGAGATCATGACCTGAGCTGAAGTCATATGCTTAACTGACTGAACCACCCAGGCATCTCGATCCTTTTTTTTTTTTTTTTTTTAAATGCGTTACAATTTTTGTTTGGATGCCAGATGTTGTAGATATAAAGGTGAAGAGACTCTACATTATGTTATTTTCCTCCAAAGAGGCTTTTTCTTCCTGCATGCAGTCTACCAGATCTCCTTGACCTTGCTGAGCGTTGGTCTTGAGTTCTATTAGGGTTGGCTTATTCTAATTTCCCCTCACTCCTAGGATAATCTGTACTCCTTGATGTGATCCTTAGTCCCAGAGCATTTCCCTAGCTTCTAAGATGTGGCCCTTTTGCAGTCTCATCTGAAAGCCCTGGGGCTCTCCCAAAGACCCTCAGTCCTGCGGGGCATGAACTCCAACATCTGCCTCTATCGTTCTGCACTGGCTGGTGTGTCCCCCCCTTAGCTCCTTAGTCTACCAATTTGTTTGCATGGAGTCTTAGGGTCTCACCCTGAGCAATCCCAACTCGAGACGGTGACTTGAGAGGCATTCGTGCAGAGAATTTCACCATCTCACGATTCTACCCCTCAAGTCCCAGCTGATTTGGCAGCTCTGAATCCACTCTGTCTCCCCAATCCCCTAGGTCTTCGGCTTTCTGGCTGGATTTGGTGTCCTTGCATTGGGAAGTGGAAAATGCCCCTATGGAAAAAGTGGGGATGATTGTGCAATTCCTACCACGCACTTCTCTCCTCTCGCAGGGCGTATCCTTTCAAGTTCTGTCCGCCTTGGCTGTTCTCCAGTGCCCTCCCAAGGTTTTTTCATCTATTTTTCAGTTGTCAGCAAGGGGCTTAGCTCTCCAAGGCATTTCCTATGGCCGGAGCTGGAATCCTCCTTTTAAAATTTCATTTTTTTAAATTCAATGCTTTATGCTCATTGATGATAAAATTCCACCCAAGTTGTCTGATGGGAGCTTCCTCAGGCCAATTCTTATAAAATTTCGACATGTCTCCATGAGTTTTGAATGCTTCCTTACTTTCTGGCACCAATAATTTTGACTTTTCTTGCCCCAGGCCTGTTACCAACTTCTAGGTCAATTCAGCGGAGAGAGCTAACAAGTAAATATTTAAGAATTAGCTCATATTGATAGTTCTAATTTCATTCCAACATCTTGGGGTTCTTCCAGTCCTCCCCACCTCATTTGTGCACCCTCCTTCCTGTACAAAGAACCTTGGTTTTTAATAACATCCATGTTTACTTTTTTGCTCAACCCTACGCAGAAAATAGTTTAAGAATTGCAATGTCCAAATCCACTGGCAACAATGGACTTCTCACTAAAAGTTCAGACTTTCTTTTTCAAAGCTCAGAATTTTTCTTTTTAATTTTTAATTTTTTAAAATTTACATCCCAATTAGTTAGCATATAGTGCAACAATGATTTCAGGAGTAGATTCCTTAGTGCCCCTTACCCATTTAGCCCATCCCCCTCCCATAACCCCTCCCGAAACCCTCAGTTTGTTCTCCATATTTATGAGTCTCTTCTGTTTTGTCCCCCTCCCTGTTTTTATATTATTTTTATTTCCCTTCCCTTATGTTCATCTGTTTTGTCTCTTAAAGTCCTCATATGAGTGAAGTCATATAATTTTTGTCTTTCTTCGACTAATTTCACTTAGCATAATACCCTCCAGTTCCATCCGTGTAGTTGCAAATGGCAAGATGTCATTCTTTTTGATGGCCGAGTGATACTCCGTTGTATATATAAACCACATTTTCTTTATCCATTCATCCATAGATGGACATTTGGGCTCTTTCCATACTTTGGCTATTGTCGATAGAGCTGCTATAAACATGGGGGTGCATATGTCCCTTCGAATCAGCACACCTGTATCCCTTGGATAAATGCCTAGTAGTGCAATTGCTGGGTTGTAGGGTAGTTCTATTTTTAGTTTTTTGAGGAACCTCCATACTGTTTTCCAGAGTGGCTACACCAGCTGGCATTCCCACCAGCGGTGCAAAAGAGATCCTCTTTCTCTGCATCCTCACCAACATCTGTTGTTGCCTGAGTTGTTCATGTGAGCCATTCTGACAGGTGTGAGGTGGTGTCTCATTGTGGTTTTGACTTGTATTTCTCTGATGATGAGTGATGTTGAGCATTTTTTCATGTGTCGGTTGGCCATCTGGATGTCTTCTTTGGAGAAGTGTCTATTTATGTCTTCTGCCCATTTCTTCACTGGATTATTTGTTTTTTGGGTGTTGAGTTTGATAAGTTCTTTATAGATTTTGGATACTAACCCTTTATCTTATATGTTATTTGCAAATCTCTTCTCCCATTTGTCAGTTGCCTTTTAGTTTTGCTGATTGTTCCCTTTGCTGTGCAGAAGCTTTTTATTTTGATGAGGTCCCAGTAGTTCATTTTTGCTTTTGTTTCCCTTGCCTCTGGAGACGTGTTGAGTAAGAAGTTGCTGCAGCCAAGATCAAAGAGGTTTTTGCCTGCTTTCTCCTTGAGGATTTTGATGGCTTCCTGTCTTGTGTTTAGGTCTTTCATCCATTTTGAGTTTATTTTTGTGTCTGGTGTAAGAAAGTGGTCAGGTTTATTCTTCTGCATGTCGCTGTCCAGTTTTCCCAGCACCACTTGCTGAGGAGACTGTCTTTATTCCATTGGATATTCCTGCTTTGTCAAAGTTTAGTTGGCTATATGTTTGTGGGTCCATTTCTGGGTTCTCTATTCTGTTCCATTGATCTGAGTGTCTGTTCTTGTGCCAGTACCATACTGTCTTGATGATGACAGCTTTGTAGTATAGCTTGAAGTCTGGGATTGTCATGCCTCCTGCTTTGGTTTTCTTTTTCAAGATTGCTTTGGCTATTCAGGGTCTTTTCTTGTTCCATACAAATTTTAGGATTATTTGTTCTAGCTCTGTGAAGAATGCTCATCTTATTTTGATAGGGATTGCATTGAATATGTAGAGTGCTTTGGGTAGTATCGACATTTTAACAATACTTGTTCTTCCTATACAGGAGCATGAAATATTTTTCCATTTTTTTGTGTCTTCTTCAATATCTTTTGGGGCGCCTGGGTGGCGCAGTCGGTTAAGCGTCCGACGTCAGCCAGGTCACGATCTCACAGTCCGTGAGTTCGAGCCCCGCGTCGGGCTCTGGGCTGATGGCTCAGAGCCTGGAGCCTGTTTCCGATTCTGTGTCTCCCTCTCTCTCTGCCCCTCCGCCGTTCATGCTCTGTCTCTCTCTGTCCCAAAAATAAATAAATGTTGAAAACAAACAAACAAACAAACAATATCTTTTATAAGCTTCCTATAGTTTTCAGCATATAGATTTTTCACCTCTTTGGTGAGATTTATTCCTAGGTATTTTATGGTTTTTGGTGCAACTGTAAATGGGATTGATTCCATGATTTCTCTTTCTGCTGCTTCATTGTTGGTATATAGGAATGCAACCAATTTCTGTGTATTGATTTTATATCCTGCAACTTTGCTGAATTCATGAATCAATTCTAGCAGGTTTTTGGTGGAATCTTTTGGGTTTTCCATAGAGAGTATCATTTCATCTGTGAAGAGTGAAAGTTTGACCTGCTCCTGGCTGATTTGGATGCCTTTTATTTCTTTGTGTTGTCTGAATGCAGAGGTTAAGACTTCCAATACTATGTTGAATAATAGTGGTGAGAGTGGACATCCCTGTCTTCTTCCTGACCTTAGGGGGAAAGCTGTCAGTTTTTCCCCATTGAGGATGATATTAGCATTGGGTCATTCATATATGGCTTTTATGATCTCAAGGTATGCTCCTATCCCTACTTTCTTGAGGGTTTTTATCAAGAAAGGATGCTGTATTTTGTCAAATGCTTTCTCTGCATCTGTGGAGAGGACCATATGGTTCTTGTCCTTTCTTTTATTGATGTGATGAATCACGTTAATTGTTTTGTGGATATTGAACCAGCTCTGCATCCCAGGTATAAACCCCACTTGGTTGTGGTGAATAATTTTTTAAATGTATTGTTGGAGCCGGTTGGCTAATATCTTGTTGAGTATTTTTGCATCCATGTTCATCAGGGAAATTGGTCTATAGTTCTCCTTTTTAGTGGGGTCTCTGTCTGGTTTTGGAATCAAGGTAATGCTGGCTTCATAGAAAGAGTTTGGAAGTTTTCCTTCCATTTCTATTTTTTGGAACAGCTTCAAGAGAATAGGTGTTAACTCTTCTTTAAACGTTTGGTAGAATTCCCCTGGAAAGCCATCTGGCCATGAACTCATGTTTTTTGGGAGATTTTTGATTACTAATTCGATTTTCTTACTGGTCATGGGTCTGTTCAAATTTTCTATTTCTTCCTGTTTCAGTTTTGGTACTGTATATGTTTCTAGGAATTTTTCCATTTCTTCCCAATTGCCCATTTTATTGGCATATAATTGCTCATAATATTCTCTTATTATTGTTTTTATTTCTGCTGTGTTGGTTGTGATCTCTCCTCTTTCATTCTTGATTTTATTTATTTGGGTCCTTTCCTTTTTCTTTTTGATCAAACTGGTTAGTGGTTTATCAATTTTGTTAATTCTTTCAAAGAACCAGCTTCTGGTTTCATTGATCTGTTCTACTGGGTTTTTTTTGTTTGTTTCGATAGCATTGATTTCTGCTCCAATCTTTATTATTTCCTGTCTTCTGCTGGTTTTGGCTTTTATTTGCTGTTTTTTTTTTTCCATCTCCTTAAGGCGTAAGGTTAGGTTGTGTATCTGAGATCTTTCTTCCTTCTTTAGGAAGGCCTGGATTGCTATATACTTTCCTCTTATGACCGCATTTGTTGCGTCCCAGAGGTTTTGGGCTGTAGTGTGATTTTCACTGACTTCCATATACTTTTTAATTTCCTCTTTAACTTCTTGGTTAGCCCATTCATTCTTTAGTAGGATGTTCTTTAGTCTCCAAGTATTTGTTACCTTTCCAAATTTTTTCTTGTGGTTGATTTCGGGTTTCATAGCATTGTGGTATGAAAATATGCACGGTATGATCTCGATCATTTTGTACTTACTTAGCGCTGATTTGTGTCCCAGTACATGGTCTATTCTGGAGAACGTTCCATGTGCACTGGAGAAGAACGTATAGTCCGCTGCTTTAGGATGAAATGTTCTGAATATATCTGTTAAGTCCATCTGGTCCAGTGTGTCATTCAAAGCCATTGTTTCCTTGTTGATTTTTTGATTAGATGATCTGTCCATTGCTATGAGTGGGGTGTTGAAGTCTCCCACTGTTATGGTATTACTATCGATGAGTTTCTTTATGTTTGTGATTAAATGATTTATATATTTGGGTGCTCACACATTTGGTGCATAAATGTTTACAACTGCTAGGTCTTCTTGGTGGATAGACCCCTTGATTATGATATAATGCCCTTCTGCATCTCTTGATACAGTCTTTATTTTAAAGTCTAGATTGTCTGATATAAGTATGGCTACTCTGGCTTTCTTTTGTTGACCATTAGCATGATAGATGGTTCTCCATCCCCTTATTTTCAATCTGTAGGTGTCTTTAAGTCTAAAGTGGGTCTCTTGTAAACAGCATATAGATGGGTCTTGTTTTCTTATCCATTCTGTTATCCTATGTCTTTTGGTTGGAGCATTGAGTCCATTGACATTTAGAGTGAGTACTGAAAGATATGAATTTATTGCCATTATGATGCTTGTAGAGTTGGAGTTTCTGGTGGTGTTCTATGGTCCTTTCTAATCTTTGTTGCTTTTGGCATATATATATATATATATATATATATATATACATACATATATATATATATGTATGTATATATATATATGTGTATATATATATATATATATATATATATATATATATATTTTTTCATCTTTTCTCCCCTCTAAGAGTCCCCCTTAAAATTTCTTGCAGGGCTGGTTTAGTGGTCACAAACTCCTTTAATTTTTGTTTGTCTGGGAAACTTTTTATCTCTCCTATTTTGAATGAAAGCCTTGTTGGATAAAGAATTCTTGGCTGCATATTTTTATGATTCAGCACATTGAATATATCCTGCCACTCCTTTCTGGCCTGCCAAGTTTCTGTGGATAGGTCTGCTGCGAACCTGATCTGTCTCCCCTCGTAGGGTAGGTTAGGGACTTTTTTTCCCTTGCTGCTTTATGATTCTCTCCTTGCCTGAGTATTTTGTGAATTTGACTATGATATGCCTTGTTGATGGTCGGTTTTTGCTGAATCTAATGGGGGTCCTCTGTGCTTCCTGGATTTTGATGTCTGTGTCTTTCCCCAGGTTAGGAAAGTTTTTTGCTATGATTTACTCACATAACCTTTCTACCCCTATTTCTCTCTCTTCCTCTTCTGGGACTCCTATGATTGTGATGTTGTTCCTTTTTAATGAGTCACTGGTTTCTCTAATTCTTAAATCGTGCTCTTTTGCCTTAATCTCCCTCTTTTTTTCTGCTTCGTTATTCTCTATAAGTTTGTCCTCTAGATCGCCGATTCTCTGTTCTGCCTCGTCCATCCTTGCCACCACTGCATCCATCCATGATTGCAGCTCAGTTATACATTTTTAATTTCATTCTGGCTATTTTTTACTTCTTTTATCTCTGAAAAAAGGGATTCTAATCTATTTTTGACTCCAGCTAGTATTCTTATTATCGTGATTCTAAATTCTGATTCAGACATCTAGCTTGTATCCGTGTTGGTTAAATCCCTGGCTGCCATTTCTTCATGCTCTTTCTTTTGGGGTGAATTCCTTCGTTTTGTCATTCTGAAGTGAGAAAAGGAATTAATGAGGTAGAAAAATTGACATAAAAAATTAAAATTAAAAAAATATTAAAATTGAAAAATTAGGGGCGCCTGGGTGGCTCAGTCGGTTGAGCGTCCGACTTCAACTCAGGTCACGATCTCACGGTCCGTGAGTTCGAGCCCCGCGTCGGACTCTGGGCTGATGGCCCAGAGCCTGGAGCCTGTTTCGGATTCTGTGTCTCCCTCTCTCTCTGCCCCTCCCCCATTCATGCTCTGTCTCTCTCTGTCTCAAAAATAAATAAACTTTAAAAAAAATAAAAAAATAAAATTGAAAAATTAAACACACACACACACACACACACACACACACACACAAATCGAATAAATGATGCCAGATCCTAGGTGTTTTGGTCTGGGTGTTGAAAATTGTTTGACAGATTAGAGAAAAAAAAGGGGGGGGAGGGAAAAAAAAAGGAAATCGTTTGAGAATTTGAAACAATGAATACACCGAAGTAGACTAAAATGAGATGATGGGAGTAAAATAGAATTTGAAAAAATATACACAAAAGTAAAGACTATAGTAGAAAAAATTAAAGACAGGGGCGCCTGGGTGGTGCAGTCGGTTAAGCGTCCGACTTCAGCCAGGTCACGATCTCGCGGTCCGGGAGTTCGAGCCCCGCGTCGGGCTCTGGGCTGATGGCTCAGAGCCTGGAGCCTGTTTCCGATTCTGTGTCTCCCTCTCTCTCTGCCCCTCCCCCGTTCATGCTCTGTCTCTCTCTGTCCCAAAAATAAATAAACGTTGAAAAAAAAAATTAAAAAAAAAAAGAAAAAATTAAAGACAAATATTTTTAATAAAAATTAAAAATAAATATGAATTTTTTTCTTTTTCTCTATTCAAGAAAAAGAAAAGAAATGAAAAAGAGAAAAAAGATTAAAAAAAGAAATCGTTTGAAAATTTGAAAAAGTGAGTACACTGTAGTAGACTCAAAAGATGGAAGTAAAATAGAATTTGACAAAATTTACATAGAGGCAAAAAATATCGTGAAACATTTAAAATGTTTTTAATAGAAATTGAAAGTAAAAATGAAGTTTTTCTCTTCCTGCATTCAAGAAAAAGAAATGAGAAAGAGAAAAAAGAAAAAGAAAGGAAATTGTTTGAAAACTTGAAACGGTGAATACACTGAAGTAGACTAAAATAAAATGATGGAAGTAAATTACAATTTGAAAAAGTTTACACAAAAGTAAAAAATATAGCCATAAAAATTAAAACAATATTTTTAATAAAAATTGAAAATAAAAATGAATTTTTTCTCTTTCTGTATTCGAGAAAAAGCAAACAAGCGTAAAAGAGAAAAAGAGAAGAAAATGGAACAGATGAATCTTCTAACAGATCGAAGTAGGACTGAATTACTTCGTTTTCCCCCAGAAGTCAGACTATGAAGTGCTCGACAGTCCATAAACCAAGCCGGCGGTGAGACTCGTGTTCTTCAAGAGCAAAGCTGTCGGAGTTGGGCGGGGCTCGGTGTAACAGCTCCACCCTCCACTAGATGGCGCTGCTAGTCTACTGGGGTGGGTTGTTGCGGCGCTCGTGGGTGCGTATGCGCCTGCGCGGCCGCGGTGAAAATGGCGCCACCCAGCTACCCGCTCTGTTCTCCCGGATCAGCAATCGAGCGCCCGTCCTCTGTCTTCAGCTTCCGTCCACTCCCCGCCTTGTCACTCTCCGTGACCAGGCCCCGGGCAGTACCTCTCTCCCGAGCTTTGTCTCAGATGCGGCTGTTTTCCCCGGCCCCTTACTTCCGGCTTTGACCCGTTCCGCCCCTCTGCGGGAGGGTCTCACCGAGCGACGGCCAAATGTCGGCCGCGCCCAGGAACGCCTGCTGGACCCTGCTGCTGCCGGTGCCCCGAGACTGCGGCCAGGTGCCACCTGCCCCAGAAAACGTTCGCGAGATAGTGTAGCAGCAGCGTTTCAGGGATGGTGGAAAATCACAACACACGTCTGGCACCGGGCTTCACCCTTAACGACCTTGCTCCAGCACCAGCGAATGTGGCCGTTTTCCGGGGTCCGCCGGGACCAGGCGGCTTCAACAGTCTCCACCAGATGTCCTTCGAGCAGTGGAACCGCTTTTCCCGTGTGGCCCGAGAACCGCCCGGACGCCACTCTGCTCCTGGGGATTCGCCCTTCCCACCTGAGCACCTCCAGGTAGGGAGCTGCGGGGTTGCAGCCTTTGCGCCCCCCTTGTTTACAGTCTTAATGGAATTGAAACCCTCTCCTTCCTCCTTTCTCCCTTTTTAGTTTAGTCCCTGCGGCCATTTCCAATTTTGCACTTTCTCTCCAGCTGCTTTTGGGGAGGGGTGCTTTTCCCGTATTCTCCCCCCCCCCCCAGTCTCCCTCCTCTCTCCGCTCACAAAAGCGGTTCCCCACCCTCCGGGGCTCCTCGCTCCCCAAATTCACCTCTCCGCATCGCGTACCTGCTGAATTCTGTGGTTCGGTGGTGCAGATGTTGTGTTAATCCTCCAATCAGCTTTCTAGGTGTGTAGGATGGTTTAGCGTGGGTCTGGCTGGATTTCATGGACGCCAGACCCACAAAAAGCTTCCGTGCTGTTCCGCCTTGTTGGCTCCTCATTATCTATTGCCTTTCATTCCTTCTGCATTTCTGCCTCAGGCGCCTTCTGGCCATTCTTCTGGCCACTTTTTGTTGTCCCTCTGCCTCTAAGCCCAAGGAAAATCGCAGGGCAGTGGGGAGCGGCGACCGGGATCATAGGGCTGACAGAGCTCCCTCAGGAGATGCAGCAGGATGGCTGCTAGAGCAGGGGAGAGGGGGGCCTCAAAGCTCAGAATTTCTTTTCGTTCTTCTCATCCTGACACAAACAGATCCATGTGTTTAAAAAGTACTTGACGTGGCTACGGTATGAAACTGATACACAGTTACGTTCATTTGTTTCTATTTGTATTCAATTTGAGGGTTCCCCGCCCCCCGCCAAATCTTGTTGATTTAATTTTATGAATGTGTAATATAGTAACATGGTCCAAAAGTCAAAATCATTTAAAAAGGTCTATTTGGAGAAGTCTCATTTTCCTTCACTTCCCGTTAGTATGACTGGATCTTAGCATTTAAAAATACATCGAGGGGTGCCTGGACAGCTCAGTCTGTTAAGCAGTTAAGTGTCTGACTTCTGCTCAGGCCGTGATCTTCCAGTTCCTGGGTTCGAGCCCCGTGTCGGGCTCTGTGCTGATGGCTCAGAGCCTGGAGCCTGCTTCGGATTCTGTGTCTCCCTTTCTCTCTGCCCTTCCCCTGCTGGTGCTCTGTCTCTTTCCCTCTCTCAAAAATAAATAAACATTAAAAAATTTATATATATATAATATATATCATATTATATTATAATATATTATAATATATTATATATTATTACATAATATATAATATAATATATTATATAATATATATTATGTTATATTATTATCTATAATATATATTATAGATAATATAATATATATTATGTTATATTATATATTGAAGGTTTCTACTCTTAGAGCTCCCCAATTTCATTGTTTTTTTTTTTTGTTTGTTTGTTTTGTTTTTTTCTTTCTGTCTCTTCTTGAAGACCTTCGTAATGTTCTCCATTTCTTTTGTGGAATAAATCTATGCCTTCTTGTCCTTGCTGATCAATTTTGGTAAATTTTACTTTCTCAGAAAACTATCTATTTCATCTAGGTTTTCACATTTATTTTTATAAAGTCGTGTAATGTGGTCCACAGACGATCCTTGAACAACATGGGGGTGAGAGTGCCAACCATTGGAAATCCACAGATAGCTTAACTACCAGTAGTCAACTGTTGACCAGAAGCCTCCTGAGAACGTGAATAGTTGATTAACACACATTTTGTATGTTATATATATTCTATACTATATTCTTACAATAAAGTAAGCTAGAGAAAAGGAAACATTAATAAGAAAATCATAAGAAAAATACACTTACAGGACTGGATTGTATTTATATAAAAAAAATCATGTATAAGTGGACCCAGACAGTTCAAACCTATATTGTTAAAGGGTCAACTGTATTATGATTTTTTAAAAGTTTATTTTTATTTTGAGAGAGAGAGAGAGAGAGAGAGAGAGAGGGAGAGGGAGAGAATATAAGTGGGGGAGAGGCAGAGAGAAAGACAAAAATCCCAAGCAAACTCCTCACTGCCAGTCCAGAGCCCAATGTGGGGCTCGAACTCATGAACTGTAGGATCATGACCTGAGCTCTGAGATCACGAGTCCAATGCTCAACCAACTGAGCCACCCAGGCGCCCTGTATTTTTTAAACCCCTCTTTTGTAATGTGGATTACCTTATCATTTCTTATTTTGTATCTATGTGCTTTATCCCTTTTCTTTTTCTTGATAATGAAAGGCTTCCCCACTTTGTTAATTTTTTCAGAGGATCAGGATTTTGACTTACTAATTAGTTCTGTGGCTTTTCTCTTTTCTACCTCATTAATTTCTTTTTTTCTTTCTTCTTTTTCAAAGCTGAGGTGGAATTTACATAACACGCAATTAACCAACGTTAAAGCGAACACTTTGGTGGTATTTAGCATATTCTCGATGTTGTGCAACCATTGGCTCTCTCTGGTTACAACATTTTTCATTGTACCGTAAAAACACCGCGTACTCATTAAGTAATTATTTTCCACTGTCCCCTCCCCCAGTCCCTTGGCAGTCTACTCCCTGTACGGGTTTGCCTGTATCAGATCATGTAAAAGAAGTCCTACAGTGTGTGACCTTCGGTGTCGGCCTCGTTCCGCACTGCATCGTGTTTTTGAGACTCATCCCGGTTGTGGCATGCTTGAGTACTTTGTTCCTTTTTATGGCTGAATGATATTCCATTGTGTGGGTGGACCATGTTTTGTTTATCCAGGCATCGGTGCGTGGACATTTGGGATGTGTCCATTTTTCGGCCATTACGAATGATGCTGCTATGAGCATTTGTGTTCAAGTTTCTATGTGGACGTGTGTTTTCATTTCTCTTGGGCAGATACCTAGCGCTGGAATTTCTCTGTCACATGGTTACTCTGCATTTATCTTTTTGAGGAACCACCAGACTTTTCTCAGGGCGGCTGCTCCATTTATAGTCCCACCACCTCATTAATTTCTGCTACTCCGTTATTTCCTTGTTGTGCATTTTTTTGGGGCTTACTATGTTGTTCACCTTCTAGTTCTCGTTGAGCTAAAGCTCACTTGTTTTCATTATTTTGTTTTGCCGATAAAACTATTTGAAGTCATGATTTTTTTTTTCCTCTGACAATCGTCTTAGAAGTATCCCAAAGATACCAATATGTAGTGTTGTCATTATTTTTCAAGAAACCTGGCAATTTCACTTTGCATTTTGCTTTTCACCTGAGAGTTGTTTAAGCAAGATTTCAAATTTCCAGCGAGAAATTTTTTTTTTTGAAATTTGTGTTTAAGGCACACTTTAAAAAAATTTTTTTTAATGTTTATTGAGAGACAGAGAGAGACAGAGCATGAGCAGGGGAGGGGCGGAGACAGAGGGAGACACAGAATCCGAAGCAGGCTCCAGGCTCTGAGCTGTCAGCACAGAGCCGACGCAGGGCTCGAACTCACAAACTGTGAGATCGTGACCTGAGCTGAAGTTGGATGCTTAACTGACTGAGCCACCCAGGTGCCCCTCTTTCTTCCTTTTTAAAGCATAATGTCTTTTCTTCTTACTGTTTTCTCACTTTTTTTTGGGGGGGGGTAAATATCTTCATTGAGATCTATTTCACATACGATATAACTCACCTGTTTAAAGTGTACGATTCGGGAGCATGAAGTATGTTTACAGTGTCGCACATCTGTCACTTCCATCCATTGCCAGAGCCCTTTCCTCACCCCAGATGGAAACTCTGTGCTCATTAAGCAACAAGTCCCCCTCCACGACCCCTTCCCCAGCCCCTGGTGACCTCCAGTCCACTTCCTGTCCACGAGTCTGACTACTCTAGGTACCACTTCTAAGTGGAATCACGCAGGATCTGCCCTTCTGGGTCTGCCTTACTTCCCTACGCATGATGTTTTCAAGGTATATCTGTATTGCGGCATGGTTTTGTTTTGCAATTCTTTTTTTTTTAATTTTTTTTTCAACGTTTATTTTTATTTTTGGGGCAGAGAGAGACAGAGCATGAATGGGGGAGGGTCAGAGAGAGAGAGGGAGACACAGAATCTGAAGCAGGCTCCAGGCCCCGAGCTGTCAGCACAGAGCCTGACGCAGGGCTCGAACTCACGGACCGCGAGATCGTGACCTGGCTGAAGTCGGACGCTTAACCGACTGCGCCACCCAGGCGCCCCTGTTTTGCAATTCTTTTGCGAGTTAGGGAAGCCTGCGTTTTTGTTTGGCTGGCTGTCTTCATTCTGGTATTTTTATTATGTTTAATTAGCTTGAGCCGTATAGAACTGGCATTTTCGTAGGTCAAAAGTGGTCGGATCCTGGCAATTTCAGACGCTGCACACTAATATTTGGCTTGTCAGCGTTGGAGACGTCCTGTGCCTCCCACCTGTCACTTTCGCGGCAGCCGGTGGATTTATTCCATTCCCCTCTCTCCCTCCCTCCTCCGCCCCCTTGAAGTTGCGTTCTATTTTGTCAGAACTTGTAACAGTTATGTTATGCCTCCAGACCCACAATTAAACACATCTAGTGCTCGCCACCAGCCTTCCAGCTGATTCCTTGGGAAGGGCTCGTGCGAACGCTATTGCCTGCACGTTTGAGACTGCTTCTCACAGTAGCTGCGTAGCTGAAGGACAGCTCAGCCTGATGATCCTTGCAATTCCAGTTAAGTTCATGCAGGTACCCCAAGAGGCCAGGTGAAGTACACCATTTGTCAAAGTCCAGGGAGAGTTGCTAAGTGAGCCATTGCCAGTGTCCCAGCGTGCATTTCTTCTCTTAGCTCCTAAGCTCTTGACCTAGTCCCCTTCTTTGGGCAGTCGCGCTGGTGTGGAATGGCCAAGCCCAGTATTCAGATGCCGTTTCCTTTTTCCCAGGTAATGTCCAAACACACGGTGCCATCATCACATTAGAGTCACCCATTTGATATGTCACTTAGCGGGAAGTGAGATCTTCATGCGAACTTTTCACACAAGAGGCTGTGAGTAATGCCACGCATTACTTGGACCGCAGGGCTTTCTAGAACAAACTCCTGTTGTGAGCTGCAATGCTTTCCAGCGTTATAGCACATCTGTCCACGACGCAGTGGGGCTTTCGAGACGGTCTGCGTCTCCAAGTATTAATTTACCGGTTTGAGCGTTTCATCCCCAGTAATTTGTTTCGGGACCAGTTTAAAGAGCGAGCAGCGTCTCCCCAGGTTCTCTCCTGTAGAGATTCTAATTGGTGCTATTAACCGAGCCCAATTAGTGACATGTTAATATACAGATTCATCAATCTGCAACGGAAACTTTTTTGGACTTAATAAGCCCCTGGATCGGAGCTGTCTTTGTCATCTGACGTATTGTCAATGCATTTACTAATAAGATTATTTGAAGATGTCACCTGTTTTCATTCCCTTTGCTTCATTAGACTCAGACACGGTGTTGACAATTTCCAATCAGGCTGTTAAAATGAGCAACTCTGCAATTACGTGAGTCACTTCGGCTCTAGCTCTTAATTGCTCGACCTTGTAACCAGCTCTTTGGGCGCCACCGGATCCCAGGGCAATCGATCTCAGCAAAGAACTTTGTTTCTTAATTCCTGCTTGTGGATGCTGATAAAAGGTCACGGCTTTTTCTTCTGCATGACACTCGCCGTGCACGGCAAGGCACTGGCGAGGTCCGCCTGGCTCCCTTCTTCTCTGGGTAATTCTCCCAGCCTACACGTAAGACATTTAGGCCGAGGGGCTGGTAATTGTCAGGGCGCACCATCCCCACATGCGACAGTTCTCATTATGGTGCCTAATTAGCGACACGTCTGTTTGGCGGGTGTTACAGCTTGTGACAATGATAACTTTCCAGCTTTAGTCAAAAGATTGTCCGTTATGGAGGGAATGTAAATATCTGTGAAAGTACATCCATTTACATATCAACTACTTAAGGAGATGTGAGGCCTTTGCCACTTCTGAAAATCGATTTTTCAAGGGTTAAAAAAAAAAGTCTGGATTATTGTGTTTACAAGTATATAAATAAAAATTAAAATAAACTCAAGCAGGAATCAACAAAATAGGATGTATTAAATATTGATTTGTAGGGGCGCCTGGGTGGCACAGTCGGTTAAGCGTCCGACTTCAGCCAGGTCACGATCTCGCGGTCTGTGAGTTCGAGCCCCACGTCGGGCTCTGGGCTGATGGCTCAGAGCCTGGAGCCTGTTTCCAATTCTGTGTCTCCCTCTCTCTCTGCCCCTCCCCCGTTCATGCTCTGTCTCTCTCTGTCCCAAAAATAAATAAACGTTGAAAAAAAAAATTAATAAAAAAAAATATTGATTTGTATTTAACTCAGGAATTAAATTTCTGAAAAAATCCACAAAATTCACAAAATTTCAAAAAAATTCACAAAAATTACGTACACATGTGTATAATAAAATACATGTTGAAAAGGCAGATTTCCTAGAGCCATGAGGGCCTTCAGTCCCCTTTAATGAACTGATTTACTTAAAGCATGTTAAATTATTGTTTTTTAACGTGTAGGCATTGTTTGTTAATTTCTAAAACCAAATAATAATCCACTGTGAAATTTTATTAAGAATCAGACTTTGGCTAAGTATAAATATCAGCTTTTAAAAATAAATTAAAAAGGAAGTAGCAATCAGGAAAATTAACAGTTGTGTTTTATTTGGAAACACCTAATATCAAGATTCATCACCATCATCAAGATAAAAAAATCATTTGACCATTGATGATAGAATTAAAAATTATAAAATTCTTTAAGGTTTATTTATTTTTTGGTGGGGGGGGGGGGCAGAGCACGAGCAGGGGAGGGGCAGAGAGAGAGGGAGACACAGGATCCGAAGCAGGCTCCAGGCTGTCAGCACAGAGCCCAACGCGGGGCTCGAACCCACGGACTGCGAGATCATGACCTGAGCTGAAGTCGGATGCTTAACTGACTGCGCCACCCAGGCACCCTGATGGAATTAAAAATTATAAAGCTAAGAGTGAGTAAAAAAGGAAACATTTTCATATGTTTAGAAAAGAAAGAACTTCACCGATGGGGAGTAAATTCATAATCTGATTCGCTGGCTGATGTGAAGGCCAGGGTCGTGCCATTGGGCAGAGCCTCCAGGGACTACGTGTGCAATCTGAGGCGCCAGAATAATGACGGATTCAGGGAGTCTCTGGAAGGCTGTCTAGTCCGGGGTCTTCCCGGAGAAAAGGAGCTGCTGAGAGAAGCAGCAGGTCCGGCTATGACGACGGAGGTGACAGCTGCCATCTTGGTTCCAGTTCGTGGACAACACCGAGGTGGGGGTAGAAAGAGAGTCGGGGGCACAGAGTGGAAAGACGGGAAGAAGCTGGGTCTCTGAGCAAACACAGAGCTGCGGAGCCTGCCCGCCCTCAACCCTGCTTGACCTGTGGACCCCCGTTGCCGGAGAGAACACACGTTCTCATCCTTTCAGCTTGAGTCGGGCACCCAGACTCCTAAACCGAGGTGGCCCTCCGTGAAGGTTGGTTCAGCGGATAGTGGGGACGCTGAAAGAGAAGAAGGTGACAAAGCCGTGTGTGGATTGGTGGCTGGGGTCCCCTTCACCCCAGAGTTGGCCGGTGCGGGTCCTGCTGGGTGAAGGGTCCCTGCCGGCTGGCTCTTGCGAGTAGGTATGCCAGAAGGTGCCTCAGTTTCCCCAGCAAGTGCTGGTGGGAGCGACAAACCGCTTTGCAAAGTTCTGTGACGATTCAGAAAGGAATGACAGTGTTTCGCGTGGGGGCGGGAAGGGGAATGAGGGTCACACTTCCCTCAGGTTTCATCTTCCGAACATTCGATCGGACTACGAGCGATTGGTGGGTATCAAACGCTCACCTTTAAGGGTCAGGACGCAGACAGGCGGGCCACAGGGCCCGGACGTGTGCTTGGGGCAACCACGGCAGAATTCAGTAACTTGTCACAGCCGTCCCGGGGCCTGCCACGTGTCCTTCCACGGGGCATATGTTATCCTCAACATCTTCCAAATGGGCCGGGCCAAAACGTGAAGCCACACAAGCTTCCGAGAAGGGGGCAGTTGGGGGGACGCTCATGCAAATCCATCCGCCTTCCCACTTTGTCCTAAACCTCGCGGAGAACAGCAGCCGACGCACGGAGCACGAGCTCACTGGTGGCACAGACCCACCACGCTCACGGGGCAGGTGCTGAGTCCTGTTTAAAGAAAAGGAGGCCTGGAAGGTGTAGGGGGGAAACATGACCTTGGACATCCTGGTGGCAGAGCTGACGTCCGTCTGTACTGTCTAACAGTATAATCGGGGGTCCCCCACCAGGTGACATGACGCGGGGCCCGGGAGAGAAGGGCTGAGTCCTCGTGGTCCTGTGTGTGTGATGTGCACACAACAACAACAACAGGTAAATGAGTCACCAGGAAAGGGGGAGGGGCTCACATTTCTGGGCACAGGCCAGCTCCGGTGGCTTGGGAAGTGCCTGTGTCTCCTGGGGCTGGTGGGGCTGGTGGGGTGGTGGGGGATGGCACTAGGAGTTCCCGGGGCAGGCAGACAGGGGAGGGGCAGGCCGGCCCCCACCAGCAGTCCCCTCTCACCTCCCTCAGTTAGAGCTGAGCGCCCCCCCCCATCCCTCTCCAGAGCATCCAGGGATTCATTTAAAAACAGCGGTTGAACCCCCATGTTTTCTGATTCCATCAGAAATGTTGGTTCGCTGTGGAGAGTTTGGAAGGTGCTGGCATGTAGAAGTTAGAACATAAAATTACTCATAATCCCCCTGAGAGAAGGGCTGGAAAGAGTGTGGGCTGTTTCTTTCCAGCTTCCCCCTCTCTGGAAATCTGTTTCCCTGTTGTGTCTACAGTCCTTTATTCCACCAATGTTTACTGAGCACCTACAATGTCCCAGGCACTGTCCCTGCCCCGCTACCATGTGAAACAGGTGAAGTTCTGCCTTCCTGGGCTTCCCACCCTACAGGGAGGACAGGAGGCAGGCCCCTGTGGGCCCCTGCATGGGCGGCGGGTAGAGGTGAGGCTGCTCCAGGGCAGTGGGAGGAGGTGGCATTTTGGCGGGGTCAGAGTGAGGCCGCTGGGATCCATGGGAGGCTCTAGGGGAGAGTGTCCTAGGGTGGGGAGCTCCCAGAGACAGAACCTAGGGCCAGCCAGGATGAGGACCACATGCCCAACTCAGAGGGAGGCAGCCCCAACCCTGGGGGGGTCCCGATCTGCAGGGACCCCTTGGGCTGAGCTGCCCTGTGTGTCCGCACAGCTTAGAGGCCCTGGGAAGATGCCCTTGGAACCCTGCTCACCCGTGGTGCCAGGCCCTGCGTGCCTCTCTATGTCCGCGGGGCCCCGCCTTGCCCTGTCTGGGCTCTGCCCTCTCCCTGATGGGCTCCAGTGATGTCCTGGCTTTGGATCTTGGTCCTCCTGGCCTTGGTGAGTCAGCCTCCCAGACCCACGGTTTCTCCTCTGCCCAGTGCTGATTGCACCTGACCTCTTGCGGGATCCTGCCTTCCAAGCAGCCACAGAGGATACTACCTCTAGGACTTCTTCCCTTGGACACTCCCCACCTCCAAATCAGCATTTCCTGAACCCAACGCCCTGCAGCCCCCACACCTGTTCCTCCCCGCGCTGTGTCCCCTACATCTGGGGACCACCCACACAGTTCATCAAGCTGGAAGCACCGAACACCCTACCCCAGCTCCTCCAAAGACGTCACTGAAGGTTTTCGGACCCCACCTCCTCCAGGGCGCTGGAGTCTGTCCGCTTGGCTTCATCCGCCTTGGTCCCCAGTGGAGCCCAAGAAGCTTCCTCTCCCTGGTCCACACCCCAGAGCACCTTCTTCGAAGTCTCCTCCCCAGGGTACCTCTCAGTCCACAGTGTAGACGCAGTGAGTTTTTAAGCCATGCACTTCTGATCTCGTCACCCTGCCTGAAACTCTTCAATGTCGACGCTCCCACGGCTCTTAAGAAAATGGTCAAGGGGTGCCTTAGTCGGGCCTCAGTCTGATAAGCGTCTGACTTCGGCTCAGGTCACGATCTCCCGGTTCGTGGGTTTGAGCCCTGCATCGGACTCTGTGCTGACAGCTCAGAGCCTGGAGCCTGCTTCCGATTCTGTGTTTCCCAGTCTCTCTGCCCCTCCCCCACTCTCTCTCAGAAATAAACAAACATTAAAAAAAAGGAAAATGGTCAAAATCGTCAACAGGCTCTCTGGCAAGTGCTCTCGAAGTGCCTGCACAGCACTGCTCCTAACCGTAATGAATTAATCATTGCCCCTAACTGCAGGGAATTAATTGTGCGTGAGTGTTGGTTTAACGTCTGTCTCTACTGGGGTGTCGCTGTCACTGCCGTATTCTCAGCATCGAGCGCAATGACATGTTTATATGTAGAAAACAAGTGGGTACTAAAACCAGCTAACATTTGGGGCTCATTATCTTCTAGGCAGTGAGCTAAGCACTTTGCATATATTAGTGTTGACCTCAGCAACCCCGAGAAGCAGGTGCTGTCCTCGTTGTAGAGATAGGAAACTGAAGCACAGAGTGGTTAAGTAACTTGCCCAAGGATGCACAGGAAAGGCTAGACCAGGCAGTCTCTCTCCCTGGCCGTGCTCCGAAATAAACAAAAGGATACATTACTTCATCGTGGGAAACATTAGGACACGCAGAGAATTGGAAAAGAAAAGCCACTCAGAAATGACCACCGTTAACATTTTGGCGTAGACTTTTCCTACGTTGGCATGTCACGTAGATACAGATTCAGATGTCCCCACTCGTCTGTTGAACGCGATGGATGACCTCCTGTCCACAGTGCTTTGTAACCTGCTTACCTCACTGGACGGTTTGGCGAGACCACCTCTCCATGGCATCGTCTACAATATTTTTATTCATATTCCAGGGGATGGCTGAACTATAGTTTGCTCAGCTCAGGCCCTCTTGCCAACATGGAGAACTGTCCACTTCACCCATATAACATCTTAGCAATGATCATGGGCGTAGCTAAATCACCCTGCTTGTGTCTATTTCTGGTGATGAATTCCATGAGGCGGGATTGCTGGGTCCAGGGGCTCGCAAGGTTTTAAGACTTGGGGTCAGTGGTGTCAGAGCCCTCCAGGGAGGGCCGGGGGACCCACACGTCCCGCAGCCCCATCACCTTCTAGTGAAGAGTCAGCCCCACACCTGGTGCCCCCTTCCCCGGGGGTTGGGTCCTTGGTATGCAGTTGCGTGGAAAAGACTTGGCAAATTCTCCAAGAACCGTCTTTTCCTCCACCTTCCCCCAAGGACCACCGCCTGCTGTCCCTCCCCGGCCCCCGCACGGTTCCCTTCTGGGGCTCACGCCCACTGAATCACAGCCCTCCAGCACGGCCAGGCCCAGGAAGGCTGTCCTACGAAATAGAAATCCAGGCGGAGCGCTGGCCCAGAAGCCAGAATCTTGCTCCCTGCCCTGCATCACTCTCTCTAAATGTAGAATCCAGCCAGAATCATGCATGCTCCGTCAGAAACCAGAGGTGATCAGTTTTGTTTTGTTTTGTTTTGTTTTTTTCTCCCTCCTCTCTTCTCAAGTCTGGAAAATTCCTGCAGATGCTGCGTTGGGACTGTTAAGAAAACACTGGATTCCCATGAAAGATGAGACTTTGCTTTTTTAAAAGAAAAGGTTTTATATGTTTTCAAATAACCTGGAGCAGCCGCATAAACCTAGCACGAGGGTGGGCCCCGTGTGGCCCCCGCTGGCAGGTTGGAGGGGACGTGGGCTTGGAGTGGCAGCCGGTGGTCCGCAGGAGAAGGGGACAGCCCTGGGAGTGAAAAGGAACTCTGTCCCCTGGACCCTGTCTGTCACAACTAGAAAACATTGGCTGGGGCATTTGCTGGCTCTAAAAAAACCAGTGTGCGTGTTGTAGGCAGGAGCTGACAGCCCCTCCCGGGGCCAGCCCTTCATCCGGGGCCCAAGGGACCTCCTACTGCTGGACCCTCCTTCCAGACCCCCAAGGGGCCTGCAGGAAAAGAGGAGGGAGGTTGTAGCCCGCAGCTCCTTGGCCATCGTGAGCCAACTTTTATTGCTGTTTCCTTCTCAGGAAGCAAAAGCCAACACAAGCAAATAAAAACAAAGCCCTGGGGTGCCCGTGTGGAGGGCGTCACACACCATGCCGCCTGCAATCCTCACGGGACACCTGCCAGGGAGGCGTCCCCACCCGCGTTGGGCGGACGAGGGCGCTGAGGCCAGAGAGGTGAAGGGACATGCCCAGGAGCACCGAGGTAACTGGGGTTGGAATGGGAATCTGCCAAAACCCATCTCCCCAGGTGGCCTCCTCCCCTCCACCCTGCCCTGCAATTAAACGAGCAGCATCTGCTCTGAGTGGTTCCTGGTTTCCAGCACTTTCTCCTCCTCCGCTACAGAGGGAGCACGTTGAGGTGCAGGCTTCCTGGGAGAGAAGCGCGTGTCAACTTGGGGGTGCCTCACTCCCCGGTTACCTGGAGAATGGGACTGTTCACGGGGGCGGGGGTGGGGGGGTGCCTTTCTAGGGGGCTAATTTCCGTCGGAGGTAGCTGTAATTCCGACTTCCACCAGCAGGGCGCCCGTGTCCCCACACCCTCTCCTCCCCCACCAGCAGATTCTCTTTACTTTGTTGCCGACCTGATGGATAAAACATATACCCTGGGTTAAAAAAAAAAAAATTATATATATATATATATCTCCACTGAAAAGTAACACGTGCTCCTTAAACACATTTGGGAAACTGCAGGAAAGAGACATAACGCTTGTGCTCCCAGGGCCGTGATAGGGGCCTGGGGTCCTAAGCACCTGCTCTGGGAATATCTGCCGAATAAGTGAACAAGGAAACAAAATTACCACGGGTCCACCGACAAGCTCCGTCAACATTTTGGTGTGTGTATTTTCTCCGAGTAGTTTTCTTGCATCGCTTAGGTTTGTTTACATTCATTATGATCTCCTGGCAGACACAGTTTCCTATCATGTTTCTTTCATTCCACATCATCTGACACATATGCTTCCCTCTTCTATGTAGCATTTTAAACATCTCTATAATATCCTGCCAGTGTGCGAACCACAGCTTACTTGAATCTTCTCCTGTGGAACTTTGAGGCTGTTTTCCATTTCTCTCTTTGTAAATGTCACAGCTGCTGTCAGTTATACGGGGCCCTGTGTCCATATTTCAGCTTATTTCCTAAGGAGAGAGTCTCAGAAGGAAGATGAACTTGGTCAAAGGTTTCCTTTTCAAATCTGATTTCATATTTTTTAAGAGTGACATACCTTATGAAACAGCTTTATATCTGTTGAGAAACCTGGTTAAGTTCTTTTTTTAATATTGTTTTTAAAAATGCCTTGTTCTGAACAATATCCTGTGCCTTTGAGAAAACAGCGGCGGATATGAAAGGAGATTTGCTCCCTGCGAGCTCTTAGGAGGCGATCTGGCTCAGGAAACAGGCACATCAGATCTGTGCGTGTATCTGATGGTTACCATGGCAACAAGTCATTTAACACAATGCTCGGTTACAGCATTGATCAATAAGGGAGGGGGCAAGAGTGAAACAAATTAGTTGGCGTCTGAACAGCCCCCCCCCCCCCCCAGGGATAACGGCAATAACACGGACCGCTCTGTCTGTCCCTGTCCCCAGGCGGGGACCTGGGTGGGTGGAAGAAGCAGCAGTGAAGTCCCCTCCACCCTGGGTTGGGATGTGTGGGGCAGGGGTGCAGAGAATAGTCACATGGGGCTGAGAAACCCGTTCCTCCAAACCAGATCCTGGGGCAAGAGGGGCCTGAGACAAGGTTGGGGACCTGAGATCCTGGGGCCAGGGGGACAGAAGGCCACGTGGGAAGAGGCTGGGATGGACCCCAGGGCCTGAGCACAGCCAGTCCCAGCTTCTCCACGCTCCTGCAGTGTGTTGGCATAGCCAGCTGGGACAGCTTGCTGCCTTCCTCGTCGCTTGGGTGGGGAGTCGAGTCCAGAGAGGAGCCGTGACTCCCTCCACACACTCGGCAGCTCCGTGTCCCAGCCCAACTCTCTGCGGGGGTGACGTGGCTCCAGCAGTGGAGAAACCCCACGTGCCCTCAAGGAGGTCCCAGCCTGGTGGGGGAGAAAGCAGCCTTCATGGGTTCATTCACTTCTTCATCCACAAATACTTCCTGAGCGTGTCTGTGGGGCTGTGCCCTGGCCTGGGCAGGCAGCGGAGACCCATGTGGACGGGGCATGGGCTCTGGGGTCAGATCACGGCTCCGAGATCCCGTAATGTGTTATGATAATGATGGAAAGCCTTAGACCCAGGCCTGGGAGACACGGAGGGCTCAGTGGGCATCACAATGACAATGGTCTGAAGGGGAGGCAGAGTCTGATGGGTGTGAGGAAGAAGGGCTTTCTTTGGCGGGGGGGGGGGGGTACCTACTAAGTCTACTGAATCCTGAGAGTTGACATGGGGAAGGTCAGCCTGGGGAAGTGGAGTTCAAGGGCCAGGGGGTGGCTGGGATTACTCCGGGGGCAAGGGTGGAGCAAAGTGAGGGCGTCTGGGACCGTCCATGGCTGTGCCATTTTGCCTCCAAGCCCTAAGGGAGTAGGGGTGAGTGGGGCGGGTTCAAGGGGCTCCTGCCTGTCTTCAAAGGTCTGGGATGAATAACTGGGAAGCTGAATTATAGACACCCCAGGTTTTCCCAACATGCCAGCCTGGGTGTGGAAGGGGGCTAACTTTCAGGGACTGCTCACCATAGTTGGGGGGTGGGGGCCCCTCTTCAAAAGACCTCCCCAAATAAGCGTAGATTTGAGACCCTCTTACTAGAAGGTAATTCAACAACTTGTATCCCAAACCTGTAACTGTCCCAATCTTTGGATTATTTGGGAAATAGTCCCAAACCCAGAGATGGTCACAACAGGGACTGGAAGTGACACGGGCACCCCAAATCATGCACTGGTTAAGTAAATAGCGATTCATTTTCTTGCTGTAACTCAGGTGTCCACCAGGGTGCAGCCAGCCATTGCCCTGTGCCCTGTTTGGGGGCAGGAATTGGGGCATCCACTCCTCTGAGGACCCAGAAGAAACTGGTCTGGTCTTGGAGTGGTCCAGGGTTCAGGGTCCCGCTTGGCAAGCCCTGGTTCTGACTCCTCCCACACTTCCTCCCTGTTGAGTTGGGCAAGTCACTGAAGCCTGTCTGTGTCTCAGCCTTCTCATCTGTAACAGGGGCAGAGGGATCTGTGCTTACCTCAATGCAAGTAACCATGCAGTATCTGCCTTGGTGCCTGTCACAGTCAGCCATCAGGAAATAATGACCTTCGTCTATTTATTCCATGTTCTTGTGCTTCTAACAGGGTCTGGGGCTGGCCTGGGAACCCAACTGCCACGGAGAAGAGAACAGCCCTTGGGGCCCCGCGCGGCTGGGCTAGAATTCCACGCCCACCAGATCCTGGCTGTGTGACCTCAGCGAGTCACTTAAAACATCTCTGGGCTTCGCCACGGTGGGGCTGCGAGTCCCCTTGGCTGCGGACGCTGTGCAGGGCGTTTGCTCAGGGAGCCCAGCGAGGAGCCAGCGGGAGCTGCGTGTGTCCGGGGGGGGGGGGGGGGGGGGGGGGGGGGGGGGGGGGGGGGGAGCGGGGAGCGGGGTCGTCCGGGCCACTGCCCCCCAGAGAGCGGGTTTGGGTTGCGCAGCGCCTGCGTGCCGTGTGGGGGCGCTGCCGGGCAGGGGCGCCTGCACCTGCGCCCGACCGGCCTCGCAGGCCCCGCGAGCGGCCGGCAGGAGGCAGGCTGTCCCCGCGAGCCGGCCGTGTCCTCGCGTCACCCCGCCGCCAGCCCCGCCCGCTTAAAGGGCCAGGCGCTCACTAATGCGCGGAGGACCCTCTCCGTCGACGCCGGCCCCGGGATTTACATTTAATTTGTGAGCGCTTTAATCTTTAATTTAAAAGCCTGAGTGATTCATTGCCATATTAATAAATAATAACATTTATTATTCTCCTAATGAGTGTCCAAACTACAGAGGCAATTACATGTCTTATATTTCTCATAAATTGAGACAGCAGAGCGTCAATTACAGAGGCTCACGCATCTACCGCGTTCTGATCGGGGTCCTGATCCTGCTTCCTCTCTGTCCCCGAACAACCCCATCCTGCGTGTAGGCGAGGGGGGTGGGTCGAGTGACTCGGCTCCTGTTTGATGGCGCCATTCCCCCTCCTCCCTGTCCCCCACCTCCTCCCTGCCACCGCTCTTAACCGTTCCCCCTCCCCTTCTCCCCACTCTCCTCCCCTCTCCCTCCTGGCCCCCTCTCGTCCCCCATCCCCAAACCCCCCTCTGTCCTAACCTGTCCTCTGGGTGGGAAATGGGCCTCTGCCCCCAGGCCTGGGAGCGTCAGGAATGCCCCCCTTCGCTCATCCTTTCTTTCTGAGAATATCCACTGAGCGTTGGGGTGTATCTTCACCGCACACACGGGGAAACCGAGTCTTGGCGGAAGGAGCTCCCTGACCCTCAGCTGGCAAGGGGCACAGCCAGGCTCCACACTGTCTGTTGGCTCCCAGCGTGGGTTCTCGCCTCTGCCCCAGTGCAGGTTGGAGCAGGCCCGCTCAGGCAGGCGTGAAGGCGGGGGGTTCTGGACAGATCAGAGCCGCCAGCACCCCTGGCTGGCTTCACCGTGGCTTTGCTTCCCTCCCCATCAGCAAAGTGTTCTCGCTTATTTGCCATCATCTCATCCCCTGAGTTAGGCAGGAGGGCCAGGAGAGAGGTCTCTAAAGGGCAGAGAGGGATGGCCACTTTCTCCCCTGCTGCCTGGCCTTAGACCCTCGCTTCTGGGGGTGGGGGTGGGGGCGCAGGGCAGGGCTTCCCCGCTAGGCCTCCGGGGGAAAGTCGGAGACCCAGGGCCGCTCCTCAGGTCTGCACCCTAATCGGATAAACCCCGAGGAAAAAAACCGGCCCCGCAATTCCCCGCCTATTTGGGTATATATCCATCCAGGACTTTCTCCAGGCAAATGCTGAAACAAGGGACTCTTTCCCCCCAAGAGGCATGAGATCTGACTTTACGTGCAGTTTCCCATCTTGACTTTTCCACAAATGCCTCATTTCAACCCTTCCCGGTGCCTTCCAGCCGTTCTTCAAACACCCAGGTTTGCACCGCTGTGCACTACCCCATGGCAGAGACAAGCCCCGCGTTGCCGAGGCTGGGCCGGCCACCCTTCCCCCCGGTGGACAGGGGCGCCGGGACCATCGTGTGCTGCGGTCTCTGCGGGAATCCTGGATTACGTCCTCAGGGCCCGTTCCTAGAAGTGGAGTTACTGGGTCAGAGAGCACGAGCGCCTTGAGGGCTGCTGGCTGGCTCGGCCAGCGTGCCTGTCAGCCGGGCACACCCTTGCACACACCCTGGGCAGGCCTGGCGGGCCCAGCTCACTGCCGCGCCCTTGGCTCCCTTGCCAAAGCTGACATTATCATCCGACAAGCTCTTGGAAGCACCTCCTGTTTCCCAAGTGCTGCTGTCCTTGTCCTTCCACCGGGCCATCTTGGGAATCTGGAAATACAGGCAGGAGGGTTGTGTTTTCACACATGAAGAGACTGAGGCCCAGTAAAGCCAGGTGCATTTGACCCATAGGATTTTAGAGTCTCTTTTAGATCTGAGGGACCATCCAAGCCCCTTGCGCTTCAGATAATGGGGAAAGGCTCAGTGAGACATCAGTGGGAGAGCACTGTTTCTGGAGTCCATCTGTCCATCTACATACCCATCCCATCTACCCATCCCCTCATTCATTCGGGAGATCACCTACCCACTCATCTACCATCCATCCATCTATCCATCCATGCATCTACTCATCCATCCACCCATGTATCCATCCATCCATCCACCCATCCACCCACCTATCCATCCACCCACTCATCTGTCCATCCATCCATCCATCCATCCACCCACCCACCTGCCCATTCACCACTCTACTCACCCATCCGTCTATCCACTCACCCAACCACCCATACACTCATCCATCTATCCCTCCCTCCATCCATCCATCCATCCATCCGTCCATCCGTCTATCCCTCCATCCGTCTGTCCATCCGTCCATCCGTCCATCCGTCCATCCATCCATCCATCTGCCCATCCATTCAATAAATATTTACTGAGAACCAGCTCTGGGCAGGCCCAGGTACAGGGAATTTTGCTTGAATAGCTCTGGCTCTTGCAGGGACGTCACGCCATAAAGACATGACCATGGCTGTGATGCATCATCTGTCAGGGGAGGGTCAGGCTGTTATAAGAGCCTGTGGCAGAGAAGCTAGAGCTGGTTGGGGCAGGAGTCAGGAGAGCCTTTCTGGGGAGGATAAATCCTGGCCCCCACTGCCACTCTCTGTGTGACCTTGGGTGAGTCCCTATGTCTTCCACCTTGTTTCCTACTCTGAACCACAGGGGAGACAAGCCATAATTTACCTGTGGGCTGGGAGGCTGGGATGGGTGCACAATGAGGGTGAAGGGGCATGTCAGGGAAGGAAGGGGAGCTACAGCCCCTGTACTGACCCCTGAGTGGTGGTGACTCTCTGGGGTTTTGGAGAGTTAGTGACAACTAACTAGGAGTCAGTATCAGGCACCGTTTTGCTCCACCCACACAAAACCCTGAACTCTCTCTTTCTCATGAGTGTTACTACTATCATTGCTAACATCTTGTGAGTTTCTATCAGAGGCCAGGCATTATGCTAAGCATCTTCACGGATTCATTTGTTTAATCCCCCATCAGCCCTGTCAGGCAGGTAGAAATCACTCTGCCCACTTTGCAGAGGAGATCACTGAGGCACAGAGTAGTTATGCAGGTTGCCTGGGTCGTGTAGCCAGTAGGTGGGGGATCTGGGCGGCCCGACACCAGGAGCCGTGCTCTTGACGTCGCCATGGTGCCTGTTCTTTATCTGTATTGTTCTGGTTGCAAAAACGTATGTTTTACAGATGAGGAAGCCAGCACTCAGGGACTTGCCCTGGGACCGATAATTCAGGCCTGTGGGACCACCAGTCTGGCTCTCGTGAGGGTCCATCCACCCAGAGTGCCAGGAATAGTACCTGTGGGAGTCTGTCTGCCCCCTCCAGCATGAGCTGGCTTTTCTGCTTGCTCTGCAGGCTGGTGGAGCCACCAAACACACCCTGGCAGGTGGCTGGCTGAGAGGCACCACAGCGGTCCAGCTCAGAGGCCGTGATGGCTCAGACGAGGGTGGTGGCTGTGGAGGTGGGGACTGGTTGGATTTGGGGTAAACTTTGGACATGGAGGAGACAACACGACTCCATGATGGGTTGAAGGTTACCTTGGGTTACCTTTCACCCTTAGGGTGAAAGACAGAAGTCAAAGGTGACTCCCAAGTTGGGGTCTGAGCCCTGGAAGGAAGGAGGAGCCATTTGCTGGGGAGGAGAGGGGAGCCGAGCGATGCAGGTTTAGGGCCGGGCTGCCCACTCACCATTCCGTGGGGTGACCGCAGGCAGGTGGCCACGTGAGTCTGGAGCTGGGGGCGGTGGTGTCCTAGTGATGGCAGACGAGAGCTTTCCTCAGGGCTGGGAGCAGAGGCTCCTCCCTCCACACCCTCGCTCTGAGGGCCAGGAGCGACCCCCCCCCCCCCCCCCCGCAACCGGCTCCAGACCATCCCTCGTCAGGCCTGCACTGCCCTCTCCTTCATCCTCACACCCACGTCTCCCCCTTCTGAGGTACTGCCCTCTTGCCCCATAACCACCTATCTAAACAACCCACCTGACCACATGCCTCCCTGCCGACCATCACCTATGGCTTCCTGCTGCCCCCTGTGCCCAGACTAGCTCCCCCAAACCTGCCCCTTCTCCAGCCCCTGCTCTCACAACTCCCGGCCATGCCAGACTGCCCCGGGGTGGCCCCTCCAACCCCAACACCCAGCCTTTTCCCCTCCCAACACTGCTGTTCCCTCTGTCCCCTCCACCGTGAACTTCCCCTGCCTTCTTCCACCTGACTCTGAGCAAACCATCTATGTGACCCAAGCAAGGCACTTCCCTCACTAAACCTCAGCTTCCTCGTCTGTAACATCGGAGTGGGAATCATTGTACCTGGCTCGCAGGTGCTGGGAGGTGTGGAAAAAAATAACACATCTAACCTGGGTAGCTCAGTACCTGGCACAGTGCCCAAGAAGTATGAATTTACAAGATAACAGAGCTCAGGTTCTGCCTCTTCCTGGAAGCCCTCCCCGCTGCCTCAGGCCCGCCTTGGAGTCCCCAGCGTTTTTCACACTTCATGATATTGTCTGGTTAATGTTCATCCCAGGGGCAACCTGAGGGCTGTGACTGATTCTTATGCCAAGACCTGCTGTGGGTCTGGCTCGCAGCAGGGACAAAAGAAAGAATAAGATAAAGGACTGGGTGCCCTGTCCTCACAAGTGGACGGGCTGTCCTCCCCCTCTCCGGATCTTCTCAAAGCCTCTGGGGGTGGGTCTTACCCCTCTGTGCCCATGAGGACGCTGGGGTTCAGAGCCGGTCAGGGATGGTCCTAACATCCTGCAGCCAATCCAGGTTTGGCTTCACAGTCTGGGCTAGGATGGTGCTTCCGATGACCATGGGAGAAGGGGGAGGGGAGTGCAAGATGGCCAGTGATCTCCCTGCTGGCCTGGGGTGGCACAGAGCTTCCCAGAGGAGGTGTGGCTGAGCCGGGCTGTAAGGGCGCAACAGACTTGGGCCAAGCAGTAGAGGGGGAAGGGCATTTCAGGAAAGGAAACTCTTGGAGCAGTGGGGTGGGGGTGGGCAGATGTTCTCCAGGTTGGCTGGAGGGAACTGGGGGTTCTTCCACCTGCCTGGGGCCTCCAGGTGTCAGGAGGCAGGAGGAACGACAGCCACCACAGATGCTAGTGTTTGCTGAGCACCTTCCTCACTGGGCACCGCCATCCCTCCTTCCTGAAGTCCTCGCACCATACAGATGCCGCCCACCCACTTCTCAGATGAGGAAACCAGGACTGTGTGCAGGACCCAGGGAAAATGTGTTCTGTGGAGCTTCCGTCTCTACGGGCAACCTGATGCAAATGTGTCACACGGTTTTGGGGCCCGTGAGTGGTCTGGTGATGGGTAGAGAGGACGTGCTTCCTTTTTCGCTCACAAAGGTTTTGGGTGCGCAGGCCTCTCTGCGCACCCTGGGCGCAGGTAAGGGTTCCTGATCTCCCGCCTGGAGAAAACGGTAGCAGCGTCATCGGGACTCACAGCCAAGGCTCCCTGAGCCTGTCTGCGCCGGAAGGGGACAGTCCACCTAGCTCCGTGGGTTCCCGACGCCGTCAACCTAACGCTGACGGTTCCAGGTGACCCCCGCCACCCGCGAGGACTGCCCTTCTGCCGCTGCCAGAGGCGGTGACTGTTCTTTGCTGGCGATGAATGCGGGTTGTGCCCAGACGGCGCAGGACAACGGGAGCCAGGACTGTTGTGGTCACGTTAACTTTGCCGTTGGGAACTTCATAGCGTCAGTGCAGAGGAGACACAGAGTCGTTCCTCTCCATGTGTGCCCAGATCGGTCCCCTGAGGGAGGGGACAGGGGCTCCCTCCTCCTCATTGTTGTCAGGGGGTTTGACTTCTGCCCCAAAGCCTCCTGCCTGGAGAGAGCGCCAGCCTCTTGGCAACCCCAGTGTCAAGTCTCAGCCTTCCCGGCCCTCCTGCTCGGTTTGGCCAGAGAGAACGTCCTGTTGCGTAAACGTACATGACACCTGCCAGATGGACGGTTTTGCTGTTTCCTCTCCAACCTTAATGCCTTTTATTTATCTTCTCTTTCCTAATTACAATGCCAGGACCTCCAGCATAATGGTGAGTGGAAGTGGAATAGTTGTCTTGTTTCCAATCTGAGGAGGGAAGTGTCAGTATTTCAGCATTAAGTATGAGGGTAGCATAGGTCTTTCTTAGACTGGGTCTGGGAAAATTCCCGAATTGTTATCAGGTCTGTGTGTTGAATTGATCATGTTTTAAATGTTCTCCTTCCTTCTTTTGATATGGCATAAATACGTTGGTTTACAAGGATTAAAACATCTTTATTCTCCTGGGATAAATCCCCAGGGCCTTTTTCATATGTTGTTGGATTCTATTTGCTCATATCTTAAGAATTTTTGTTTCTATATTTTCATGAGAGATATTGGTCTGTGGTTTTATTTTTCAATGTCTTTATCAGGGTATACTAAAATAAAGTGTTCCCTTTATCCTCTATTTTCTTAAAAAAAATTTTTTTAAATGTGTGTTTATTTTTGAGAGAAAGAGGGAGAGAGACACAGAATCTGAAGCAGCTCTAGGCTCTGAGCTGTCAGCACAGAGGCTGACATGGGGCTCACATTCACAAACTGTGAGATCATGATCTGAGCCAAAGTCGGATGCCTAACTGACTGAGCCACCCAGACACCCCTTTAGTCTCTTATTTTCTGAAAGAATTTTTATAAACTTAGTATTATTTCTTCCTTAAATGTTTGATATAATTCACTAATGGAAACATCTGGGACTAGTGTAAATATAGGGCTATTTAGATTTTCTATTTCATCTGTGTCAATTTTGGTAAGTTGCTTTTTTTTTTTTTTTTTTTTTTTTTTTAAAGCCATTTGGTCATTTTATCTAAGTTGTTGAATTTGTTGGATGCAGGATCTGTAGTGATACTCTCTGTTTACTTTCTGGTGTTGGTAATTTATGTTCTCCCTCCTATTCTTGGTGAGTCTTGCTATAGGCTTATCAGTTTTGTTCATCTTTTCAAAGAGCCAATGTTTGACCTTGTTAATTGTCTCCACCATTTCCTACTTTGTGGATTTCTGCTCTGTATTTTTGCTTTCCTTCCACTTCTTCACTTTCCTTGCTCTTCTGTTTTAGCTTGTTGGAGTGTAGCCTTAGGTCACTGATTTTACACTTCTTTTTCTTTATGAGCATTTAAAGCTATACATTTGCCTCTAAGCATTGTTTTAGCTATATCCCATATATTTTGACATGTCATATTTTTATTATTAATCACTTCTTATGATTTCCTTCATTCATTGATGATTTAGAAGTGTGTTGTTTGATTCTAAAATATCTGTGGGTTTCCTAGATATTGTTTTATTGGATTTAATTCCACTGTGGTCAGATATACTCTGTCTGATTTCATATTCCTTTTAAACATATTGAACCTTGCTTTGTAGCTCAGCATATGGTTTATTTTGATGAATGCTCTTAAAAATAATGTGGACTCTGTAGTTGTTAGATGTAGTCTTCCAGAAAATCAGTTAGGCCAAGGTGGTTGATGGTACTGTTCAGGTTATCTGTGTCATTTATGTCTGAACTTTTAAAAAAAATCTTATTTTATCAATTACGGAGAGAGTAGAGTTAAAATCTCTAATAATTATTAAAAAGCTATTTTCCTTTAAATTATATTAACTTTTGCTTCATATATTTTGAAGTTTTATTATTATATGAATACCCCCTTACGTTATGTCTTTCTGATGAAGTGACCCTTTGATCTTTATGAACTGGTCTCAATTTTCTCTAGCAAAACCCTTGGTCTTGAAGTCTTTTTTAACTGATATTAATATAATGACTCCAGCATTCTCACACTTACTGCTTTTTTTCCATCTCTGTATTCACATCCACTTACTTCCCACCACTGTGTGTTTTTATATTTAGAGAATATCACTTTTAGAAGCCTATAGTTTGTTCTTGCTTTTGTGTCTATTCTGCCAGCCTCTGCCTTTTAATTGTAGTATTTAGTCCACGCATGCCTCTCATTTTATTATTTGTTTTCTGGTTGTCCCTTTGGTTTTTGTTTTCTGTCATTCTCTTTTCTGCCTTCTTTTGGATAATTTGAATATCTGTTAGGTTTTTATTTAACTTATCTATTGGCATTTATAGTTATACCTTCTTGTATTAAAATTATTTTTTATTTTTTTAAATCTTTATTTATTTTTGAGAGAGAGAGAGGGAGAGAGGGAGAGGGAGGGAGGAAAAGAGACAGATGGAGACACAGAATCTGGAAGCAGGCTCCAGGCTCTGAGCTGTCAGCACAGAGCCCATCGTGGGGCTCGAACCCATGAACCGTGGGTTCATGACCTGAGCCGAAGTCGGATGCTTAACCAACTGAGCCCCCCAGGCGCCCCTAAAAAATTTTTTTTGAGTAGTTGTTCCAGGGATTAAAATATGCATTCTTAACTTTTGACAGTCTACTTAGAGTGAATATTTTACAATGTAGGAATATTATGCATATGTGCAACGTAGAAATCTTCCAACCATATGCATCCATTTGCCACTCCCCCCCATATTTATGTTATAGCTGTTATATGTAATATATCAATACACATTGTAACAACACAGAAAAATGGAGTTTGCTTTAAAAAGCCTTACCTACTTTTAAGAAATAGGAGGAAGTTAAAGAAATTACTGGATACTCATCATTTTTGAGGCTCTCTATTCCTTCCTGAAGATCTAAGTTCCCCTTTAATATCATTTCCCTTCAGCCTGAAAAACTTCTGGAGGATTTCTCACAGGACAGGTGTGCTGGATACAAATTCTCTTGGTTTTCTGAAAAACCTTCATTCCAGAAGGATACTTTCAAGTGAGTTGAAAGGTTTTTTTCTTTCAGCATTTTATTTTATTTTATTTTATTTTCTAATATGAAATTTATTGTCAAATTGGTTTCCATACAACACCCAGTGCTCATCCCAACAGGTGCCCTCCTCAATGCCCATCACCCACCCTCCCTTCCCTCCCACCCCCCATCAGCCCTCAGTTTATTCTCAGTTTTAAGAGTCTCTTATGGTTTGGCTCCCTCCCTCTCTAACTTCCCCCCCCTTCCCCTTCCCATGGTCTTCTGTTAAGTTTCTCAGGATCCACATAAGAGTGAAAACATAAGGTATCTGTCTTTCTCTGTATGACTTATTTCACTCAGCATAACACTCTTCAATTCCATCCACGTTGCTATAAAAGGCCATATTTCATTCTTTCTCATTGCCAAGTAGTATTGTGTATATAAACCACAATTTCTTTATCCATTCATCAGTTGATGGACATTTAAGCTCTTTCCATAATTTGGCTATTGTGGAAAGTGCTGCTATAAACATTGGGGTACAAGTGCCTCTATGCATCAGTACTCCTGTATCCCTTGGGTAAATCCCACAGCAATTTCTTACGTGACACATCTCCAAAGGCAAGGGAATTAAAAGCAAAAATGAACTATTGGGACCTCATAAAGATAAAAAGCTTCTGCACTGCAAAGGAAACAATCAACAGAACTAAAAGGCAACCAACGGAATAGGAGAAGATATTTGCAAATGACATATCAGACAAAGGGCTAGTATCCAAAATCTATAAAGAACTCTTTCAGCATTTAAAGATGTTATTCTCTCTTCTCATCTCCATAGTTTCTGATGAGAAATTAGTAGTTCTTGAATTTTTTGTTCTACTGTATGTAATTGTGGTTTCCTCTGGCTGTTTTTATGACTTTCCTCTTCATTTTTGTTTTTTAGCAGTTCAACTACTGTGAGATTAGGCACTTTAAAAAAATTATTGTTATTCTGCTTGGACTCTGCCGAGTTTCTTGAATCCTTAAATTTTTGCTTTTCACTACATTTGGAAAATCTTGGGCCTTCTTTCTTTAAATATTTATTCTTCCCCATTTTCTCTTCCTTCTCTTTCTGTGGCTCCAATTACATTAATGGATGGCCTTTGACATGGTCCCACGGGTCCCTGAAGCTCTGTTCATTGCTTTTCAACCCTATTTTTCTCTGATTTTTATTGAACTTTTTGAGGATACTGACTCTTTCCTCTTTCATTCTATTACAATTAATAAACCAATACTGGCATGTAGTATTAAAAATTTTTTTTTAATGTTTATTTTTATTTCTGAGAGAGAGAGAGAGAGAGAGAGAGAGAGAGAGAGAGAGAGAGAGAATGGGGAAGGGGCAGAGAGAGAGAGGGAGACACAGAATCTGAAGCAGGCTCCAGGCTCTGAGCTGTCAGCACAGAGCCCAACGGGGCGCTCGAACCTGCAAACCATGAGATCATGACTTAAGCCGAAGTTGGATGCTTAACTAACTGAGCCACCCAGGTGCCCCTGGTATGTGGTTTTAACTAAGGACTGTGGTTTATTTGGACTTCATTAGTTTTTCTCCAATGGACTGAGTCACCCAGGTGCCTCGTCTGATGTTTTTCTGAGGATTAGACTGGAGTTTGGGGGAGAAGACCAGAGAAAATGTCACATTTTATCAAGGCTACCTAGTATCAATATGGCTTACCACTGTTGATGTTGACCTTGGTCGCCTGGCTGAGGTATTTATCAGGTTCCTGCATTGTAAAGTCCCCTTCCCCCCTTTTCGTACTGACTGCAGAGAAGATGCCACCGTGCCGCCCACAGCTGAGGAGTGGAGAATTATGCCCCCGTGGATGCACGTAAGTTTTTGTTTGTTTGTTCCAGCACTTCCTTACTGTCTGGCACCATACATGCTCCAGGCTCATTTTGTGTATTTCCTGCCCTGGCTCCAGAATCGGTCATTTCTCCAAGGACCCCTGGTTCCTTTTCCTGGAAAATGGTATCAAAAGCCAGTCTGCACACTGGGTGTATTCACTGTTGTTGCTTCAAGGCCCTCTCACTGACAGAATAAGGGATACACGTGTGTATAGGAACCCGTGTCAACACGCATATCTACACGCAAACATCTGTATCTATCTTGAACTAAACATGAATTCATGCTGATGCCTCCTGCTCCAATCCATCATCGCATGGATCACTCTAGCCTCCTCCCCTGCTTATCTGTAAATTCCCAATGTTCTACAACTCCAACCGTGGAAACCTCAATTCTACCACCCACCATCCCTTGACTGAATTGTGCGGTTCCATTGTACGTGGATAGTGGTATCAGAATTAATACTGTCCCACCATGGGAAACAGTCCCACCATGAAACAGTTGTTCCATGGGAAACGAGGGTACAGGGTTACGTGTAGTTCCTCTTAGTCTTCCTGACTCCACTCATCTCCAAAATTATTTTGGGTTAGCATATTACCCCCGATTCCTTTCACTGTGGTTGTTTTATACATTTGTAATTAATCCATCTAGACTCTGTTCTTACAGTCTACATTCCTTCCTGGCATCCCCTGGCCTCCTAAAGGATTTAAAAAATTTGCACGTATTAGGTTTCATTTTTTGTGTGGTACATGGTTCTGTGGGTTTTGCCAAATGAGTGGCTTCAATCAAGTGGATTGATAGTGCTGTTTGGGTCAACTATATCCTTACCGATTTTAATTACCGTGTAAGTTACTGAAAGAGGAGTGCTGAAGTCTCCAAGTATAATAGTGGGTTTGTCCATTTCTCCGTGTAGTTCTATTGGTTTCTGCTTCATGTGCTTTGTTACTTTGTTGTGAGGTATGTACACATTAAGGACTGTTTCATCTTGTTGAAGAATGGACACCTTTATAATTACATAATGTCTTTCCTGGCTTCTGATCATTTTTCTTGCCCTGAAGTCTGCTTTGTCCGAAATTAATAAAGTTTCATCAGCTTTCTTCATTTGTGTTAGCATCGCATAACTTTCTCCATCCCTTTGCTTTTCATTTATATGTGTCATATTTAAGATGGGTTTCTTGTTGATGTTATAGAGTTGGGTCTTGTTTCCTTATTCTGCTTTTAATTGGTGTATTCAGAGCATTCACATTTGAAGTGGTTATTGACAGAGGGGGCTGAACATCTACGATGTTTGTAACAGTTTTGTGTTTATTGCACTTATTCTCTGTTCCTTTTTTTCTTGATCCTCTGCCTTCTCTGTTTTAATTGAGCATTTGTTTATAATTCCATTTTCTTCTCTTCTCTTAGGCATATCAATTATACTTAAAGACTTTTACTGATTGCCCCAGAGTTTGCAATATACTTTTTAAAAAATGTTCATTTAGTTTTGAGAGAGCAGAGAGAGGGGGACAGAGGATCCAAAGTGGGCTCTGAGCTGACAGCAGAGAGCCCAATGTGGGGCTCGAATTCACAAACTGTGAGATCATGACCTGAGCCAAATTCAGATGCTTAACCGACTGAGCCACCCAGGCACTCCTGCAATATGCTTTTATAACTAATTTGTGTCCACCTCCAAGTAACACTATGTTTCTTCACATATAGTGCAAGTACTTCATAATAGCTTATATCCAATTTCTCCTTCCCACGTTCTTTTAAAATCGCTGTCATTAATTTAATTTCACTTATCCATATGCTATAAGCACAGAATACATTGTTACTATTACTAATTTAAATAAACATTATCTATTAAACAAGAATAAGAAAAAAGATTTTATTTTACCTTTTAAAAATCCTTCTCTGATGTTTTTCCTTTTTTTTAAATGTAGGTTCGAGTTTCTGACTTGAACATATATATGTAGAACTTTTCTGAAGAACTTTTTTTTTTCTGAAGAACTTCTTTTAACATTTCTTGTAAGGCAGGTCTGGTGGTAATGAATTCCTTCAATTTTTATTTGTCTGAAAAAGTTTTTATTTCTCTTTCACTTTTGACGGATAGTTTTGCTGGATATAGAATTACAGGTCAGTGAGTTTCTTTCTTTCAACTCTTTAAATATTTCACTCCATTCTCTTCTTGCTTGCTTTCTGAAGAGAGGTCTGATGTAATTCTTTTTCTCTTCTTTAGGTAAAGTATCTTTTTCTTCTTGCTTCTTTCAAAATTTTCTCAGTAGAATGATATGTTTAGGTATAGATTTTTGGGTGTTTTTCCTGTCCGGTGTTTTCTGAGCTTCCTGGATTTGTGGTTAGCTGTCTTTCATTCATTTTGGAAAGTTCTCCATCATTATTACTTCAAGTATTTCTTCTGCTTAGTTATCTCTTCTCCTTGTGGTTTTACAATCATGTGTCTATTACACCTTCTGAAACTGCTCCATAGTTCTTGGGCGTTCTCTCTCTTGTTCTTTTTTTTTTTTTTTCCTCTTTACATTTCATTCTGGGAAGTTTCTATGGGCATATTTTCAAGCTTACTGAATCTTTCCTTGGCTGTGTCCAATCTACTGATGTGGCATTCTTCATTTCTATTACAGTGTCTTTCATTTCTAACATTTCCTTTGTATTCTTTCGTAGATTTGGTCATCTCTCTGCTTACATTATCTATCACTGCATGCCGTCTGCTTTTTCCATTAGATGTCTTAGCATATTGATCATAGTTATTTTAAATTCCTGATCTGATCATTCCAAATCTGTGCCATATGCAATTAACAGGTAGGTGACAGAGGAAGAGAGTACATGCAATACCCAAAATCGGCCAGAGATTAATGTCTGGAATATACAAAGATCTACGAGAAAAATCCTGGAAACCCATTGAAAAAAATCCATGCTCAATAACAGCCACCATCTATATGGTGATCTCTGTGTTCTAAGCACTTACACAAATGTCAGAACAGAATACAGTAAGACCTGTGAGGATATTGAGGAGGGAGACACTGCATCCATTTTCGGGTGGGTGTGGTGGGGATTGAGAAGGGATATCTGTCGGTGGACTCTGAAGAATAATTAAGATAATTATTTAATTAAATATTCATTAAATAATCAAATGATAATGGCTGGGGAAGGGGGTCTGGTACAGGCATTCGAGGCTGTGGGAAGAGCCAGACAAACGTGTGGAGAGAGTAAGGTGCAAGCCGAGTTTCCTGGAAATAAGTGAGAGATGGTGGCAGGAGATACAGCTGGAGAGGCAGGGTTGGGAGTGCGGGTAGGATCCTGTAGACAGGGTTGGGGGCTAAGGAGGTGGGAAGCAGAGAAGCTGGTGTGGCTGGAGGTGTAGAGCCCCGCATCTTTGGGTACCTTGGTCTCCTCAGCTCCACGAGTGGGGCTCTGGCCTCTGTGTGGCGACCAGAACTGGGGCCAGAACAGCCGTTCCCCACTTCCTGGGCCTGACAGGCCAAGCCAGAGCAGCGAGGTCCCGCCTGAGCCAGAAATCCGGCGCATGAAGCAGCAGCAAGGTTTGGGTAGAGGAAATGGAATGAGGGTGCCCCGGGACCACCCCTCTGGAGAGAGAGGAGGGCCAGGGCCCCACCCCAGGGTCTCCACTACCACTGCTCATTCTGCTGTGGGAAGGGGTCGGGGCTAAGCTCCAGGTACCCTGAGGGTCCTCTGCACCTTCCCAGGGTGGTGGCTGGGGGTGACCCCCAAGCCTGTCTGTGTGAGCCACAGCACTTGATTTATGCCTTGGTCTCTGTTCTCCCCACCCGGGCCCATCCCTTCTGCAAACTTCAGCGTCTCCTGCCCTCCACGCGGAACCTCCCCGAATCCACTTTCTCTGCTCCGAGGATGAGAAGGCTTGTGCGGGTAATTTGCACGGTTGACTTCCTGTGTCGACCCGCTTTCGGGGCCTCTTCACCCTGCCCTCCCATGTCTCCTGCTTCCACTTACCGCCTTGCTGGAACACACACTGAGCTTCTTCTGACTCGGAACCTTTGCTCTTCCGGTTCCTGCTGCCAGGACTCCTTTCCCCCACCTTCCAGGGCTAACTCGGGCTGGAAGAGACCATCATCATCGCCCACACCCTCCGCTCTTCCCTTTGTAGTTATGCTCATGCTCCCTTGTTTGGCCGTTGGGTGAGTGCTGGTGTGTGGCTGGGCCTTCAGATCTTGTAGTCATTATGTTTGTGGAATAAAGCACATTAAAATTTTAACTTGAAAAGACCACCGGGGGGGGGTGGTCTTGGATTTTGTGACCCGAATCACGCAGTGAGTTTAAACAGTGAAACCAGAAGGTTATGTGGTCTCATGCCTTCTCCACGGAATGTATGTTTTGACTGAGGAGTTTGGTTTATGTTTTCTGATTAAAATAAGAGCCACAGAGAGAATTTCGCTGGGGATGATTTTAAACATGATGTTGGAGAGAGATTTTAAATATGCCATTGGGAGAGCTTCTGATAGAAGTTCATAAAGGAGGTCGGAAAAGTTAGAAGTGTTTAAACTTTCAGGGACAAATTGATCTGACTTGTTCTCTGTGGCTCCCATGGACAGAGCCAGGGCTGGGGCGAGGGCAGGGAGTCACAGAGCAGATCTATTTTAGCCAAAGGAAAAGCTGTCTCTCTGTGAAGAATGAGTCAAAAGGCCATGTGCCTCTAGGCCTCTGGAAGCATGAGATTTTTGCCACTGGAGGAGTGAATGGAGAGAGTTTTGCAGAGGAAGGGTCCAGGAGATGGGGAGGCCTTACTTACAACCCTAGTTCTGGTGATGTGGCCAGCAGGGTCTCCCCGCCCCGTACCCGGGACTAGTGATTTGTAGCTTCTCTAGAGACTCAGATCTCAGAGCTTCAGAGCCTGGGGATGGGGCCCTCCTAGGGGGAGCAGAGCACTGACCGTAATCTACCTCCTTCTCCTTTCTCTTCCTCCTCCCTCTCTCCTCCCTCCCTTTTCTCTTCCTCTCCTCCCTCTTGTCTCCTTCCCCTCTCTCCCCCTCCTGCCCTCCTCCTCTTCTCTCTGCCCGGTGGTCCCTGCCATGAGGTCAGACACTCAGGGTTCAGGCCCCGCCTGGGGAACACCCTGTTAGCAGGATCAGCCCTAAGGCGGGACATAAGGCAGGACTGCGTGCGGTGGGCCTCAGAGGCCCTGGTATTCAGATGACTTCTGCTCCTCCAGGGCTCCAGTCGGCTCAGTTTAGCAAGAAGGCTGCAAGTAAGTGGATGTGCGGTGCTTAAAGATGCTGGTAACCTTGGTCCTGGGGCGTCCCTGCTGGGTCACTGCTCCTCAGGGCCCACGTGTCCCCATCTGGAAAATGGGCCCAGAAGTCACTTGCTCCCTCCCTCCCGCCTCCTTGCCCCTCCTGCCTCCCTCCCAGGCCCTGGTTCTGGGCTCCCGGCTCAGGGCCAAGTGTGGAGTGGCTCCTTCCACCGAGGCCTGCAGAGCATGTACCCTGTTCCTGACTTGAGCCAGGGGGCAACGGCCCCTGTACAGAGACAGTCGAGCGCGTTAGCTGCACAGCCAGGATTCCATTGGTGCTGTCGCGAGTCACCGGGCCACCACCATGGTGATCCCGGGACCCCTCCCACCGAGGAAGCAGCACTGAGGGAGGGCTTTTAAGGGCCCCCCACAGGCCCCCCTTACTTGTGCTCTCCCAGGCTGCCTGCTGCCCCTCCTGCACCCCAGCCTCCTCCCTTTTGTCTCCCGGGGCCTGGGAGCCAGGATGCTCCCGTTCCTGCTCAGTCCTCCCTCTGAGATCCTCAGCAAGGGCGAGAGTGGGGGGAGGGGTGAGATGGGGTGCCAGCAGCGGTGGGGGCCTCTCTCGGTAGGTGGGTGCTGTGTACTGGCCTGCCTAGGCCACAGGGCACTTCCAAACCATCCTTGGGCAGGGCAGGGAGGGGCCTACTGTTCCTGTCACAGTTGGGGAAACTGAGGCCCAGAGGGGCAAGGAGCTCCCCAGGCCTCTGAGCTGTGGGGAGCAGCTGGTGGCGGGGGGGGTCTGTGCCCGGCCTGCCTGGCTCCCAGAGGCCCTCCTCCGGTCTCTGGGCCTTCTTGTCACCTCCTGCCCACCCCTCGCTCCCAGGGCTCTGAGATGGGGGTGGGGGTGCCCAGAGCACCCGGCCAGGAAGGCACAGAGGGCGTGCATCGTTTGGGCATGACTCGTGGGGCAGGCTGCAAGCTTGAGCAGGAGCCCACAGCCCAGTGAGCGGGGCGCTTTCGGGTTAGAGACCCCCACGGGGAGAGCTTAATGCTGAGGTGGGGGGGGGGCTGTCACGCCCGCTGTCCTGCGCACCAGCCTCCCGGGCTGTCCCTGCAGAGCCTTTTCACATATGAGGTCCTGCCCAGGGCACCTCCTCCTTTAGGAGGCCCAGGGGCACACTGGACCCCCTGGCTGCCGTCTGCTGGCACCTGCCCAGGTCCCTTCCTACCCCGGGCTGACCTGCAAAGCGACTGTGTGCAGGGCCGCCATCCCTGTGACAGGAGGGGACTGAGGCTCGGAGAGGTAATGGGACTTACCCAGGTTTTGTGCAGGAGGAGGGTTTGTGTGGTTTTCCATGTGTAGACCCATAATTCACTGGGGCCAGACCGCTGTCGGGTGAATCGAAGGAAGTGGGGCCAGGCAGGGCTTAGGCAGGGGTGTCGAGGCTCCTGGCTTCAGCCCTCTTAGGTGCTCCCTGCTGTGCACCCTGGCTAAGGCACCTCACCCTCCTGAGCCTCTCACCTGCCCCGCCCACCACCCAGGGCAGCCGCAGCCCCAGCCCCGAGGGCGGGAGTCCAGTGCTGGCCCAGGGCCTCACCCACTGCTGACTCAGGTGAGGTGGAAAGTGAGTAGACTCGCAAGATGGGCTGCCTGGGCTCGAGTCCCAGCTGTTGGGATCCACGACTGTGGGTCCCTGGTGAGCCACCCAACCACCCGAGCCTCAGTGTCTTCACCTGTAAAGTGGGCATGGTGGCCCCTCCCTCACTGGGCTCCCGGTGTCTGGTGTGGGGCCCACCGCAGAGCTAAGCCTGTGGTGGGGAGCAGTGGGAAGGGGCGGGGCGAGTGGGGTGGTCAGTGTGGCCAGGGTGGCTGTAGCGGGGGAGGGTCTGGACCAGGCCACCAAGGGCCCTGAGGCGATGCGGAGCCACGGCAGGCTCCAGCAGGGCAGTGATGCCTTCAGGTTGTCTTTGAGAGGTCACTCTGCCTGAGGCGTGGAGGCTGTGTTGCTGGCATCAGAGAGGAGGGCACAAGGCGGGAGGGGACAGTGGTGGCCAGGCCCAGGACAGCAGCTGCGGGACTGGAGAGGAGCGAGTGGCCGAGGGAGACGCGGAAGGGGAGACTAGCAGAATGGATTTGCCAGCCTGAGGATCTCTGAAGAGTGGCCCTGCCGGTCGTTAGCTGTGTGACCTTGGCAAGTTGCCTGACCTCTCTGACTCCCAGCCTTTCTCAGCTGTAAATCTGGAGTCACAACGCTCTCTTCTCGGGTTGTCGTAAGAGGTCCGTGAAGAAACACAGGTGAGGGCCTCTGTGCGCATCAAACAGCCAGCGGTAGCTATTTTTAGTGGGTGGGGCTAAACTAGCTTTCTGACCTGGGAGATGCGGGGACAGAGTGACCATCAGTTGACATGGTCTCTCAGCTGGGACGTAGGTTGGGCTGCTTGCGATGCCTCCGAATAAGTGGCTTAAACGAGGCAGGCATTTATTTCCCTCCCCTGGAAGCCCGGGCCGAGGGCCCGGCTGTGCTCTGTGAAGCTGTCCCGGCCTCTGCCATCCCTGGCTGATCTTGCCCTCATCCGCTTGGCCCAGGATGGCTCCCGCCAGGTGTGCATTCCCCAGGGTGAGGGCAGGAGAGAGAGGGAGCAGACTCACGCTGCCCCTTTAAGAGCATGACCCAGAAGGGGCTCTCGGAGGGCACTCCTGCTTACATCCCGTTGGCTGGCTCTTAGTCACGTGGCCACGCTTGGCAGCAAGGAAGGCTGGGAAATGTAGTCTTCATTTTGGGTGGCCATGCGCCCCACAAAAATCAGGGGTTCTATTCTCTAGGAAAAAAGGGAACTGGAAGCCTCTGCCTGCCAGAGGCAGGGAATATGGGACCAGCAGCAGATCGTGGTGCTGAGGGCGGAGGCGATGATTCACTTCCAAGGTCTCCGAGGCTGTGCCCTGGTGCCCCTACCCCTGTGTGGGTCTTTTCCCTTGATCCTCCGGCACGTGCAGCCTCTTGCATCCCAAAGCTGCGTGAGCCACTCTCCAGGTGGGAATCTAGGGCTCACTTGGTGTCCCTCCCGCCCCCCTATTGCTCTGTGCTGAGCTGTGCTGCCGTCCGCTTTTGTGGCCAATGGTTTTCTTCTCCTTTTAGGGGGACATTTCTGGGGTCAGAGTCCCCACAGCAGGGCAGTGACAGGCTTGAGCTAACGTCCCCACCCTCGTACCCCAGTTGTCCCACAGAGTCCAGTGGCTGCCAAGGAACCCTGGGCCCTCTGCTCACCTCATCATCAGCTCCAGGGGTCTTGAAGCAGAATCTTGAGCACAGTTTTTTCCTTTTTCTGTCCCAACCTGGAAATGGCCACACGCCTGGTCTGCAGCCAACAACTGAGAAGCTGTTTTTCAGGTGATGGGATGGTAGCCCGGGGACCTGTAGGAGAATGCAGCGGGCAAGTGCCTGGGCTCTTGAGACTGGGATCTACATCCCACCCTTTATGCTCCTGGGCTGGGATGCTGTGGGCAAGTTATAGCCCCAGGCTTCTCCTGAGACCCTGACATGGCTCCACTCCATGGGCAGTGTAAATCTCAAAACAGACTCTGTATCTCTTTTTGCTTTGGCTGCTAGGGAGCTCGGTACCAAAACTGGAATTCTACTCTTAGGGACTTGCTACCTGCATCCCTTTATCTACATCTTATTCTGCCATTTGTGACTTTGTACAGGACTGGGAACACAGTAGGAGAGCCTCACCTGCTCATCTATAAGATGGGGGAAATTTTCATCCCCTTCTTGAGTTCTTCCTAGGATTAGAGGAAAGGAGGGGCCCATGCAGATGAGGCTGGCCAGTGGGTGGGTGCTGCACTGATGTTGGCAGAAGCAAGTGCAGATTTGGTAAAGCCAGACTCAGGCTGTGCACCCACCTCCGTTGTGGGTATCTGTAGCCGGAACCACGGATTCGACCCAGAAATGCTTCTGGTCCTGGGCACTATGGGAGTCTTGGTTCTCTCTGCTGCTCTGAGAGTGGGCCGAGTGGGGGCTGGGTTGGGTCCAGCACACAGAAGTGGGAAGCAGGAAAGAGAGTTCTTCTCCTGGCATCCCAGATCCCTCCTCGCACGGGGGTTGCTGAGGGGTGTCGACTGACGGGCTCCCCCATCTAGGCCTCCCCCAGAAGATGCCCTTGGGCTTCTCCTTGTGGCTGGGTGCCAGTTGGTGGGCGGGGTTCCCCACCCCCTGGGCCTCGGAACCCCGGATATGGGAACAACACAACTTTTTGGAAAGGCTGTGACGCTTGGTATTTGTAAATTTCCCCATCACAGGTGCCGCGTTTTACGGAGTTGGGCCAAGGTGAGCGCTTCCCTCTTCTGCTTCTGAAAGATCTCAGGTGTCCACGGACACAGAAAACCCTACAGGTATGTGCTCAGGGAGGAGAACCTGCGACTCCGCGTGTCTGAGCTCTAGCCTCTGACTTTAAACTCGAGGAAGTGGAGCCACTGTGAGCGGCCTTCAGTCCTTCTGTGAAACAGCAAGGCCTCTGCAGGAAGGCTGGGCAGAGGCCTGGGGGCAGGAAGGGGATCGGGAACGTCCCCCGGGTGAGAGGCATCTTGGGGTTGGGGGGGGGGACTCCCTCCACGGCTTCTTCCCTCCTTGGCTCCCAGTATTTTGTTTTTCTCGGGTCCCAACACGGCAGAGGGTCAGCAGCAGGGCCTTAGCTGCTTCCTCTCAGAGACCAGCGAGGGCCCCTCGGAGAGAGGTCACAGCCATGACGTGTTAGCTCCGACTCCTCCAGGGTCTTCCCCCCGAACGTGTCGAGGCCGAGGGCGCTGGCCCACGGGAGGAACTTTATAACTGTATGTCCAACGAGCGATGCCTATGACTTCTGCCCCCCAGTCAGGGCCTGGTGGGAAGAGGAATTCTTCCCAGACTCGGGCCACAAATCCTGGAGCCCCTCGGGGCTCACACCCTGGACACGCGTCCCCGGGAGAGCCTGCCACACCGTGGCTGTCGTATCCCTCGCTCCCACCGCTCGGGACCCCGCCGACCAGCCAAAGCACTGAGCTCTGGGCTGGCAGGTGCAGCTGCCCGCGGGCGTCCCCACCTGGACGACCCACTAACCCCTCAAACGTTGCCTGTCCCAGACTGCACGCCCCAGCCGCCCCAGCCTGCCCGGCCCTCTGTTGCCTCCTCGGCGGCACGACTGTAGCCCGCTTGCAAAGCTGACGTCACAGAACATCACTCCGCGTGCGGTCCATCACCTCGACCCGGATCTGATCCGCCTGCTCTCCTTTCGTCCGTCCGCCCCCTGGCCAGGCACCGCCGTTTCTGGCCTGCTGCTTCCCTGCGGCCCCTCTGGCTGCCTCTTGTCCATCCCGCTCACTGCAGCAGAGTGAGTGTTCTGAGTGGTGGACCCGACCATGTTACCCGCCACCCTCCACCGTCCCCCTGCCGGGAATCATTAGACAGAGCCCAGTCCCTTGGCAGCGTCTCTGGCCTGGTTGTCTGGAGGCTGATATTGGAACAGGGCTTGGCGTGCCCGGTGTTTCTGGGGCACTGGAAGCTTCGAAAGGCGGAGGGCAGGAACAGGACTGGGCACAGGGGGAGAGGCCTCCGTCAGCCCACTGCCCACTGGAGGGTCCCCGACTGGGCCCAGACGGCCCCTGATCACGTGGCCCGCTTGTACCCTCTGACTCCTGCAGGAGCCGCCTGCCGCAGGCCGTCTGGTGGCCACACTCCTACCCCTGGGCCCCCATCCTTCCTGGAAGGGACACCGGCTGGTGCCTCTCTGTGCGTCCTGCAGCGCCCGGCTTGGTACAGCCCCGTTCCGCCACACCCCTCCCGGGAACAGCTCCCACGGCACCCCGGTGACCGCTCTCCCAGAGGGGAGACTTGAGGAGGAAAGTTACGGGGCAGATGAAAGCCCCTCAAGCCACAGTGGGTCTCAGGCCAAGGTCCCCCAACTCTCCTCCCACCCACCTTGCTGCCAGCGGTGCCCCTCAGGGCTTATCAGGAGGCGTGACTCAGACCTTCCTTCCCCGGAGGCCTGGAGTCACCATGCCGTCCGAGGGCCAGCGTTGTTCTGTTTATTCATTTGGGGTCACAAGTGGGCAAGGAAGCACCATGAGGTGCCCCCATATTTCACCTGGTCCCACGAGTATTCATTCTTTCCTCTCCCTGCGGCGAACCAGCAGCCCAACCTCTGTCTGTGGATGGGAGTCAATCCTGCCTGGACGGGACCTGAAATGCCCGACTACCCAGGTAGAGGCCACATGCTGTAATTTAGCGGGGCCCTTTCTGTGTGCCCTGGTGAAAGGGTGTCCCCTTAGCCCTGCGGAGCCCAGAGGTGTGGGCGCAGGAAGGGCAAAGTCCCCAGTGGGTCATGGGGCCATCGCTTCTGTCCGTTGACTGCTGGACCCATGGGTTTTCTCTACCTGTTGGGCACAGAGTGCCGCATAAGAGGTGAATACAGTGCGTATGCCGTGTTCTGGAGGATGACCCCTACCCCCATCCCTACAGAGTCCTGCCCCCAAGCTGGGGCTGTGAGGGCGCCTTTTGTAGGCAATCGGACACTGTCAGGCCAGCAGCTTCTGAAAGGTGTGGTGTGTGGTACGGGTTGGTCCTGGGCTCCCTCCCACAACTTTTAAACCAATTTTTAAAAAATGTTTATTTATTTTGAGAGAGAGAGTGTGTGAGCTGGGGAGGGGCAGAAAGAGAGGGTGAGACAAGGGGTGCCTGGGTGGCTCAGTCAGTTAAGCGTCCGACTTCGGCTCGGGTCATGATCTCACGGTTCGTGGGTTCGAGCCCCGTGTCGGGCTCTGTGCTGACAGCTCAGAGCCTGGGGTCTGTTTCGGATCTGTGTATCCTTCTCTCTCTCTGCCTCTCCCCTGCTTGCACTCTCTCAAAACTAAATAAACATAAAAAAATTTAAAAGAGAAGGAGAGACAGAATCTCAAGCAGGATCCCTGCTGTCAGTGCAGAGCCCGATGTGAGGTTTGAACCCACAAACCACGAAATCATGACCTCATCCAAAACCGAGAGTCAGACCCTTAACTGACCGAGCCACCCAGGCACTACCCCTCCCTCCCGCAACTCTTTGGCTATGCAGTGGCTCCCCTGGGCTGATGCGATGTCATGTGGGATCCCATGTTCCCAACACTAACCTGTTGGACAGCGATGCTCACTGATGCCTGGAGGGCAGGAAAGGCAAACCCATATGCAGAATAGGTGTCTACTCTACTCTTAGAAGAACCACCCGCTGGCCCTGCCAGAATGGAGCTGGCCCAGTGTGCTCAAGGCGCCACGAGGTGGCTGGCTGGTTTCCTGTCGGAATGGTGCCATATCGGGGGTCAGGCACGGTCTCCACTGCTGCCATGCTGGACGTTCTGTGGAGGCAGTAGATCCATCAGGTCCGATAAGTGGGGGTCCGTGCTACCCGACCCGTGCGTACCTGCATTTCTGCCCCCGCGGAGACTTCATTCGCCAGCACTGGGGTGGCCCGTGGCAGAGGCTGCGTGGCGTTGAGGCTGGGTTATTCTGTCTGCTTGGTCACTTAGGGCCTCTCTTACTGTGGCTGCTTCCTGGTGCCACCCTTCCCGTCTATACCGCATGTGCGTCTCGGCTCTGCGTTAGAGTTCCTTGCCTCCAAGCTACTTTTTTTTTTTTTTCCTTTCAAGATCGTAACCGAGTGGCCAGGCCACTTGTCACGACTCACGAGTCCATATACAACCTCTGTCTGCTTCTCTTTCCACACCCGAAGCACCGCTAATTTCAAGGCCACCTTCAGTGAAGGGGGAGTGCGGCTGGCGTCTGTCTCCGGCTTGCGTTCTCAAGTGGAGCTGGCCCATCCGTGAGCAGCATGCAGGCATTTCCCCCACCACGCGGGCACCGGGCTGAGCAGAGGGAGGGGTGGGTGCGCAGGGGCGGGGTGGGGGGGGGGCGGGCTGCCTGCCCCGGCAGCGCGTGCGCCCTGGTCCTGCTGGGGTTTGGTCCCGGATGCACCGCCTCCATGTGACGCAGGATTGCTGCTTGGCCCGTTTGATCTGACGACTTGTGCGTCTGCTCGAACTCACGGTGGGGGCTGGAGAGGCGGGCTGCGTGGTACCCTGTGCTTAGGCACCCAGTGTCTGTTAGGCCAAATAGCACTCCAGGAGTTGTGTTCTTTCCAAAAGTGTAACTCTCTCTTGTAGAAGCCATGGCCTTGCTCCAGGAGCCCAGGGGCCCGTGTCGTGACTGTCCCAGGGCTGCTTGCCACAAAATCCAGTGCCAGTGTTTCCCGCCATGGATATCTCCACCCCGAGAATCCGCTGGATCCTACGGGCTGAGGTGCATGGCTCTTTGCCACGCGGCCGGGACACGCAGGCTTTTGCTGAGTGCAGGCTGCAGGCTGGACCGGTATCCCTCCGTGCGGAGTGCGCTGCCTCCAGAACCAGAACCCGTTAGGCACTCTGCTTCCTTCTTCAGAGTAGGGGGTGCACATTGAAACAGTCTGTCTTTCAGCTTGGCGGGATGGCCCGGAATGCCCCTGCCCGCTCCACCCTTGAAAAGATAAGGGTCCGGCAGCCCCTGAGTCGTCACGTTTCCTCCTGTTTTCTGGAGTGTAGTAGGGTACCAAGGCCTTTAGTGGTCTGGATCCTTCTTGCTTAGATCCCATTGATGAAAGTGATCATTGTGATTTTTTAAGGGACAAGGAAGTCTAGACTCTTCAGTCTATAGAATGACAGAGGGCAGGAGAGTCAGCATAGCCCTGGAGAAACTGGAGACCTAGCTGTTGTTGATCCCACGTGGGCGTGCCCTATTTTTGGTCCCCCCATTTTGCCGGGGGTAGGAAAGAACACACTTGTCAATCAGTGGCTGTATACCACGCCCCTGAGGCCACATAAATTTGCTTTAGCAAAGGCACCTGCGGGCACAGTCATGTGATCGGGCTCTTCCTTCCGGAAGCCTGTAGCTGTTGGCAGCAGCCTTCAGGATCATGCAGGTTTCTGCCTGGGCCAGACTGGGGAATTCCCCGAGACGGGATGTGGACCGCACCTGCCTTATCTCCTTAAAGGTGGCACTAATCTCTGTCATCCCCTTTCCTGGGGTGTGACATTGTTTCTGCTTTATCTTGTTGGCCAAGGAGGGGTTTGTTTCAAAGGCTTCTCTTTGAGCTGCCTCAGTCTGACGGTTCTTACCCCACACACCAAGAACCCAGTGGGGGAAATGCGTCTATTGCTAACTATGCCAATTCCATCTATGCATTTGGGGATCAAAGAAATCACCTGTAGGTGGGTCTGTGGACTCCATGGCTTCACGGTAAGTTGGGCCTTGGACAGGACTCCATCGCCACCTGGCCTCCACAGGCTGGCCTCCACTGTCGTAGGGCCACGATGACACCTCATGTCTCTGGTGGCTACTCACTTGGGGGTCCTGCACGAGTCCTCCAAATGTCTGTCGGGTCCCCTTTCCCCCACTGCAATGTTAGCTGAGAAAGTGGCTGTAGGTGCCTTCGGTGGAAAAATGGGGGGAAAGATTACTTACTGATGTACTTACTATTATGTTGTGGGGTTTTCCTTCCTTGGGACCCAGCCACCTCTTCAGGCAACGAATTCTGCGTGTAAAGATCGACTCAGAAATGGAAATCGGGCAAGGGATGGTGACTTTGTCTTGCCGGGACCTCCCTCAGCCCGTGGCGCACCTGTACTTGATTTCTTCTGTTGGCACAAGCTGGGAAGTGTCCTCGTCCTGTCTGCTCTGGGCGCTGGGTCATAACTGTCTTCGGGCCCAGCTTCTGTGGCTGCTCTCCAACTTGGCCCGCCATTGTGAGGGCTCCTGGTGCATAAGTACTGCCACAGGCCTTTATGGCTTGGGTCATACCACCCCCCCCCCCGCTATCAGTGGGCCAGTTTCGGTGACAGCCATTCTTGCCATCAGCCCTGGCTTCCTGCCATAGGACGGCCCCCACACATGTTCAGTGATGCCAGTGCCCCTCAGATCTCATAGACGGTATGTCCTCCAGGCCTGTCCCTGGAACATGATCACGTGGCAGCCCTCCGGCCCGACACAGTGTGTCCACTCCAGGTGCCCCTTTCCCCAGGCCTTGGCATCCCTTTGTCACTGCCATGGCACCCTGGCATCTCAGCTTCCATCGGAGTGGCCACCACAGATTCCGGCTCCCAGAAGCCTCCGGGCAGTGAGCCTGCACTCTCTCACTATCCCCGGGGCTGCTGCTGGAGCAAATTCTGTGTCTCCAGAGGGGGCTGCCTAGCGGCCAAACTCCTCCCAGACAGCCCCACGTTGCGGTCTCAGATCAAACAGGAGTCCTACGGGTGCTCCCTCGGGCCCCACCCGCAAGTGCAGGCGGCATCCTACAGCCCCTCCGGGGTACAGTTCCTCCCCTTCCCTCTCAGGCCCAACACGTCCCTAACCCTGGTGGCCACGGGGGAGGGTGGGGCAGATACCTAGGGGGGCCTGAGCTGCCCTGTGAGCGTCTGGCTGTTAGCTCCTGCTAGGGGAGGACAAGGAGGCCTGGCAGCTTGTTTGTGGGTCTGGCCTCTGTGTCGCCTGATGCGGCCCTTGATGGAGCCGATCTGGGGCCGATCTTCTTCCCAGGGTCAGTCACTGCCTCTCACCTGAGCCCCGACAGCCGACAGCCGAGCGGTCTCAGGCACAAAGTGCTTTCTCTCCAGTCCCCGTGCCGCCTCTAGTTACTGCTGGGGTCCTGAAGGGGAGGCGAGCTGGTTTGGTTCCAGGGTCTTTGTGATCCACTCCCTACCCACCCCCCAGGTTCCAGCCCCTTTTCTGTGCAACCTTGTGCAAGCCCAGGACCCTCCTTCTCTGAATCTCTGCAGCCTCAAATGCAAACCGGGGCTAATAATGTCCCTCCTGCTAAGAAAATGCATGAAAAGTGTCAACGTAATTCCCAGCCCACGGTCGGTGCCGGAGCTGCGAACTTCCCCCTTGAAGGAGAAAAAGGACGCGGTTCTTTGTGTGGGAAAGCGGTGTGCATGGGAAGTGGGTGACTTCTCACTTTACTCTGAGGCTCGAAGAGGCTGCACAGTGCAAGGCCCCTGCTTTTGCGGGGAACGGGCAGACGGGAGCCAGCCATGCAACTGAAGCCCCATTACAGGGTCTCACTGCTCTGGGTTAAGACTGCCCTCTCTAAGGCTTTAAAATGGACCCTCCACCCTCATCGGGCCTGGGTGACATACTCAGAGAAGCAGCGAACGGCCCCGGGGCAGGCAGGCAGGCAGGCAGCCAGTGGATGCGGTCCTAGCTTGGGGACTGGCTCACCCAGCGGCCACAGGCAAGTTCCTTCTTATCCAGGACCTCACTTCCTCATTTTCTCTGACTTGGGATCCTGGGGGCACAGGAGAGAGGTTTGGAAGCCGTGGACTAGGTCCTTAACCTTTCCAAACTTTGATTTCCTTGGCTGGAAAATGGGGATATGAAACTACCTGTCTTCTAGGCTGTTGGTGCCAATTAGATGAGACGGTGCACCTGCCGGGCACGCAGGAAGGTCTCCGGAAACGTTGGCTCGTATAATCACGACTTCTGTTATAATTGCACGTGTCACTTTTGCCAAAGTTAGGCCGGCATCGGCGGGGACGTGCGACGCACGACTGTCCCGGCCTCCTCGGGGCAAGCAGACTGGTGCGGCCCCTCCGCCGGAGAGGCCTGCTGCGTGACCCGTGTGCGCCCGCTGCGTGCGGTGATCCGCTCCTGGAAACATCCCAGTGGCGCTCTGAGCCAGCCTGCGCGGGGCACGTACCCGACGTCCACCTCAGAGGCGTCGGCGGGGGCAAGAGCGGGTGCGTAAGAGGTGGGGATGCGCCCCATGGAGACCGAGCCTGGAACCAAACAGACACGGCAACACAGATGGATGTTGCAAACACCGAGCCGGATGGAAAAAGTAAGGGAAGCACGTGAGTACTACAGAGAGCTGTTTATGTAAATTGAAATGACATGCAGACAAAACAGAGAGAGAACCAGTCTGCACGAGCGCAGGCAATCACAGCGGGGCTCACGAAGCGCACGGGCAGGGCCGCCCTCTGCGCGGCGGGGAGAGAGGCCCGTGAAATCGGCCGGGGGCTGTGCACGGACCAGTGAGTACCATGTGCTGTGAACTGGGCCCACTGATGAACTCAGCCTTCTCCAGCTGAGTGTGAAAGAAAAATGAAAGCGGGGGGAGAGAGAGAAGGAAGAAAGGAGAGGAAGGAAGGAAGGAAGGAGGGAAGGAGGGAGGGAGGGAGGGAGGGAGGGAGGGAGGGAGGGAGGGAAGACGAATGTCTGGTCCTCCATGCGGTGTTAGGCCTGGGAAGGGATTTTGGCCCAAGCGCCCAGAGAGCCCTGGGGGTGTCCTGCCGACAACACGGCTGGGAGAAGCCTTCGACCTGGCTTTCTACAACAGCGATGTCCCTCCGTGTCCCCATCCCTAGGGACAGGGACTTTTATTGGGATGGCTGCCCCCATTTTATAGAAGAGGAAGCTGAGGCCTGGGGTGGGCGGGGTGACCCAAGGTTACACGGCAGTAGGGGCGGGAGGGCGAAGGCGCTGTAACCCGGGCTGACTCACCAATGACGTGGCTTGCCCCCGGCCGCAGAGCTGGCAAGGCTGGAGCGAGCCCCGGCCAGCTCCACTGCCTCCAGATCCTGTCCGCGCCCCCTCGGAGCCGGGAGCATTCATCTGAATCTAAGCAACCAGCACACCCAACAAAGCCCCGACAGCACACGCATGTTTTTCTCCACAGCTCACTGTACGGGGACAATGGGTATTTACAGCAGCCCCGAAAGGCTGCGTGAGCCTCCGAGGCCTTTGGCCCCTGCTAAGGGCAAGTCGGCGGCGTGGAGAACCCTTTCAGCAGCGAGACAACATTTATCGTGTTAGCGTGCTTGGAAAACAGCAAATCCCCATTACCTAAGCAGCCACGTTACTGAGCCCAGCACCCGCCCCCCTCCGTCTGGAAAATCCCAAGGATTCTTTGGAACTCCACTGACGGCTGCCTCCTGCCTCCAACTCCTCCAGGCCTGTTTCTGAGCTCCTGCGGCCTGCAAGAAAAGTGCCCAAGGGCATCATCAGGATGCTGAGGTCCCTGCACTGGCTCAGGTCTCCAGGCCGTCACCTTATGTCTCCCGCCTCCCTCCCCCCGACCCCCCCATAGGTCCCAAGGCCGTGGTCCTACAGTGGGGCTCAGGCAGGCCCTCCCAGCCGTCCTCTGCCCTCGGGTCTTTGCTCTGGATGTTCCGGGTTGCCTTATGCATCCATTCAGACACTTCCCCTTGGGTGGAACTGGCCGGTGCGGTCAGGGGCCGCATTCACCTGTCCCCCCCCAGCTTGGCGTGGGCCGGTGCAGACCCGTCACCATCTGGATGCAAGATGACTTCCCGGAGGATGGGGAAACCCTTTCCCTTTTAAACTTGTTCCAGGGACGCCTACAGCTGAAGAGGAGGAGTCCACGTGGGTCCCTTCAGGGCCAGGGATGGCCTGGACACAGAGGGCAGAGAAGCTTTGGTGACACCAGCATAGGGTGGGGTGTGGAATCTGTGCCTTGAGCAGAGCCTGCCCTATCTGAGGCAGAGCCTGAGACAGAGCTTGGGTGCAGGGCTTTATTTGGGAAGTGGCCTAGGGGTGGGAGTGGGGCTGAGGGTGATACAGGAGGGCGGGGAGTCCCCACCTTAGGTGCTGGCTGCCCGGGCCCACGAGGTGCTCCAGGAAGCAGTGATGATATCTTAGGATCATGTGCCCCCAAACAAGGGGGAGCAAGTTCTCGGCTCTGTGCTGCAGTCCAGAGGTGACCCACAGGGTGACACTTTGGGTTGACACATGTGATGTAGAATGGGTTTCCCAGGAGAAAGCCCAGGGTGGGAGTAGGAAGAGAGACTGGGCGGTGGGGGGGTGCTCCAGGAATGAGGCACGGTCAGGCAGCCCCAGTGCAGGTGAACCAAGGCTGCGTGGGGCTGCTGACCACAGCCGTGGCTGGAATAAGAGGTGACCTAAGAGGCTCTCAGATGTCGCACAAGACGTGTCCCATACTGGGGCCCTATGCTGCTTTATTTACTAAGAAACAAGAAACGGGCGTCTGGGTGCCTCAGCTCGTTAAGGGTCTGACTCTCGGTTTCAGCTCAGGTCATGATGTCACGGTTCGTGAGATCGAGCCCTGAGCTGGACTGTGTGCTGACAGCGCGGAGCCTGCTTGGAATTCTCTCTCTCTCACTCTCTCTGCCCTTCCCCTGCTCGTGCGCACGCTCTCTCCCCCTCTATCAAAATAAATAAATAAACTTAAAATAAAAAACACTCAAAAAACAAAAACCAACTTGCTCCATAGTAGAAAATTTGGAAAATACGGACAGTACAAATAAGGAAATAAGGATTATCTGCCAGTTCCTCTCACCAGAGAGAACCACAGTTAATGCTTGTGTTTCCTTTCAATCTTTTTCTCTGAATCTGCACGCTCCACACGTACGCATATAAACATACATGTGTGTGTGTGTGTATATATATATATATATATATATATATATATATGGAGCTGGATCACGGATTTTTTTTTAATGTCTTATTTACTACTGAGAGAAGAAGAGAGAGAGGGGGACAGAGGAGCCGAAGCAGGCTCTGTGCTGACACCAGTGAGCCCAATGCGGGGCTCAAACTCTCACTCGGTGAGATAATGACCTGGGCCGAAGTCTGACACTCAACCAGCTGAGCCCCCCAGGTGCCCCTGGATCACGGATTTTATGCAACTTTATTTTTCCTTCACTATTAATTTCCATTTCTGGTTCTGCTTTCTCTTTGCCATCAGTGCTCAGTTCTTTGATGTCCTGGGCACCTCTTGGCCATCCAGGTATCCCATCTGAGACCTTCCCCACTGGCTGGCCCTGCAGAGACATTGTGGTTATTACTTACCACAAGTGAGCCTGTCCTGATGCTGGTCTACATGCCCGGACAGTAAGCTCATGGGGCTAGGGGCTGTCCAGCCATGGTGCTGTAACAAGTAAGAGAAAAAATGTATGAGAAGTGTCAGGAGTAACAGTACGGAGTGGGTGTCAGAGTGCTTAGCTGCCCCCTTGAGGGAGGAAAAGGCTATAATTGTTTGCATGGGGCAAAGTGGGTCTATTTATGGTCTTAGCGCCCAGCACAGACCTCGGCATACAACAAGTAGTCAATAAATGTCCAGCGACTGGATACGCGTAGTCTTAATGTATCAAGATGCTCTATTGCAAACAACAGAAACACAACTCAGACTAGTTTAAGCAAAACAAAAACAAAAACAAAAACCCCCAAAACTTCCTAAAATGGGAAGCTGATATTTGTTGTGCAGCCCTGGCTTCAGGAACAGCTGAATCCAGGAGCTTAACCACTGTCATTGGGACTTAAGTTTCTCTGTCCTCTGTTTTCCTGCTTCCCTCTCTCTTGGCCTTTTGCACAGAGGTGTCAAAAAGGCCTTCCGACTGTATTTTTGTCCCAGTTTATGATCACAGCTAAAACTGACAGATCTCCGAAGGGTCCATAGAGCGATTCCCCAGCAATTTTGAAAGGCTGGGCTAGGTCACGGGCCTTGTCCAGTGGCTGGGACCAGCCCCCTTGAGCCACACTGAATGCTTTTCCTACAGGCAGAGGGTTCATTACTGAAGGAGGGGAGGGGCATAAGCGAAAACCAAGTTCGCTTCCCGTGACTCCGTTAAAATGCGGATTGCAGGCACAGATTATGGGGATGGGGTTAGAAATCGATTTCTCTGAGCTGTCGGCAAGAGCGACCCCCAAAGCCATCCCCCTCTTCATGAAGCACATCTCAACCCGCCACGACGTGCGTGGTTAGCTCCGGAGAGCCACACGACCCTGCCATGCCGGGGCCTCTGGGAAAGTCCCTCTCCTTTTCTACCCAGAGGGCTGCGCGTGCGGCAGGTGGTACCCATGCTCCGTGGGCGGGGCCCGCCAGGGGCGTGGCCGGCCTCGGAGGGAGGGCCAGAGCGGGGGCGGGTCCTGCGGGAGCCCCGCCCCATCAGGAAACCCGCTTGACGCGGAATCAGCCGCCAGGACTCCAGGCAGAAACCGCTCTAATTGATACCAGCTGTCATGTTTTCTGTGGCACCGAACAGAGCGGAGACTTACGTTTCACAATTTACTAGCGGAGTTCATGAGCTTTTGACAGCTCTGTCTCATTTCCCGAAGTGATAAAAAGTGTTTCTCCTCTGGGAATGGGGGCTGCACGTGAGCCCCACCCGACGACCTGGGCGACGAAGGGCTGGAAGGGGTTTCGCTGCACAGATGGGGCCTCCAAGATGCGTAAAGCATATTTATGTGACAGGAGTCCCATTTCCTTATGACTGTCCTAGAGTTTCACAGCCCAAGTCAGAAGACCTAACAGAACTGCCGTCCACCCTTCTCCGGGGCTCTGGAATCTTTAAGCTCAGGGGAGACCAAGAGGCTGGGTGATGATGTCTGAGCGCTTGGGTGAGGGGAGCTACCACACTGGTCTTGTTAAGGATTTCAGTCCCGGGGCCCAGCCCAGAGCGCGAGGTCACTTCCCCGCTGCAGCCAACTGCATTGTTGAATTGGGTGGGTGACTTGGGCAGGCGGGTGAATGGACGGGTGGGGTGGCTGGGCGGGTGGGTGAATGGATGGGCGGGTGGTGGGTTTGGATGGTCCCACAGATGGGTGGAGCTTCCTGAGCCAAGCTACCTGATTAGGGAAGCGGGTTTTCTGACCTGGTTCTGGCTCCTCCTAGGAAGCCTGTAGTAGAGGAAGGCCTGTCCCTCACACACGGTGAGCTCTAGCAACTCTGAAAGGGACAGGTGACAATTCAAGTTTGCTAGCTCGGAGCCCAACACCCTCCCCTGGATACTCCCCAGGCTCTGTTCCAGAAGGGGAGGGAAAAAGGAGGGCGAGGAGCAGGGATGCAGAGCCTGAAGGGATTTACCCTCTGCCCATTCAGACCCAGGCCCCCAGTTCCAGGAACCAGTTTTCTCAGGAGTAGGTTCTGGAATAGGGAACAGAAATCAGGGAGTTGTTTGCGAAGTCCAGGATCAAAAAACATAGGTAGACTCTGGGGCAGGGCTGGGGAAAATTCCAGGCCAGATAATTGGAATGGGAAATTGGACTCCTTGGTTACACACTAGGAAATGTGGCCCTTGGCTGCAGGGTTCCCAGGGTCTTAGCATCACACAGCCCTGGGGATGGACCCTCCCACCGAGCTCTGTGTGAATGGCTCCCCGGGGGCTGTGCTGGGGGTAGCCTGTGTCCCCTGTTAGAGGGGACGTTCCCAGCCTGCTCATCCTTGGAGGAAGCCAAGCATGGAAGTCTGGGGCCGTGTGTGTGTGTGTGTGTGTGTGTGTAGATGCTCTTGTGTGTGCACACCTGTCTGTGTTGCCTGTGTTGCATGTGTCTGCATGTAGCGTGGGCTACTGGGTGTGTGACTGGGAGAAGACCCGTGAGCACGGGCGCCGTGTGGGTTGGAGGAGCCGCAGAAGTCCCGTGGAGCACGATGCCCTCACAAGCCCTCTTCAGCAGGGTGTGCTCCCCACTGCACAGAAACCGCCTTCAGGCTCTGAACTCCCGTCTCACATCTACTCATGTCTAAATACCCAGAGTTCTCTATACGCCGCGGGCAGCCAGGAGCTGTTTCTGAACTTCTTGGAAAAAAGAAGCTACACTGTACACAAGCAAAAGCCACCCAGGCCGTGGGGGAGGGCTCTCTGGGGAGACAGGATGGGGTGGGTCTGTGGACTGGCCCGGGTCTGGGGAGGGGCACGGCAGCCCCTGGGTCCCGAAGCCTTTGCTGACGGTTCCCACACTGTCAGCTCTGGGAGGGGCCGGGTCCCCCCACAGTGGGGTGGTGGGTCCAGGGCCTTTGACTGATACCCCCTTGGGGCCTGGGGAACCCCTGTCCTCAGGGACTCTATAAATCCCACTCGAGTTTCCAGAGTTCTCTTGGAACTCTGGCTCTCCCCGACTCAGTCTCCAGAGACTGCCGACCTCTGTGCAGATGCCGGGTACGGGCCACAGATTCCTCCAACCGCCTCACCTGCCTTCCCCAACCGTGGCCAAATGAGCCTCCTAATGCGTATTGCTAAAACCCCAGGTAGACGTTGGGGCACCTGGTAAGAGGCCAAGGCGGTCCCTCCCCCATGGTAAGTGGCGGACAACCTCAGTGGATACGTGCTGTGTGAGCAAGCCGTGGACCACCTTAGCAGTTAGGTGCCACTTCCAACCCATTTTCAGAGGAGAAATCAAAGCACAGAGAGGTTAAGTCACTTGCCCCAGGCCACACAGCCGCAAGCAGGGGAGCATAGAGCCTCTTTCCAGGGTCTGGTCTCTGACCACCCCTGATACGCCTCCCGTCTCCTGCGCCACCAAAGATGTGCCCCTTCCCACACACTGGAGCCCCATTTCTTGCTTTCCCTGTCCTTCTATGTCTCTGAGAAGTGGTCCCGGACTGTCCCGTGGGGCGTAGCCATCCTGCGCTGGCTTTCGTGGGCTCCAGGTGAAGACTGGGCTCACCAAGGCCATGGGAGACTTCCATACCGGCTCCTTCGGCCTGGCAGGGGCTAACACCCAGCCCCGGGCCAACACCCGGCCCCCGGCCAGGCACAGGCGCCCAGGAAACATGGCAGGACTGGGCTGACCCCGTGCAGTTACGGATGAAACAAATCAATCAGAGAAAGCTTTGCAGCCACGAGCTGGACCCTTTAAGGCGAGGCTTTGCGCCCAGCCTCACACCCTTGACTTTGGGTGCTCTGTTGGCCTTTGTTTACTTAATCAGACTCTCCCCTCCTTGCTGCAGGACACAGGGTCTGGGAGCCTCGGAAGCCCCCAGGCTTATTGACAGGCGGTACATTTCTCCAGGAAGACAGGCAAATTATGGACATGGAAACAGTTGGAATGTAAAGAAAAACCCTTTACCCCTCCACAGGCAGGGAGAACCAGCCACTGGCAGCCGGGTGGCCCCGTCACTCAGCCCAGATGTGGGGCATCCCCTGTAGGATGGCGGGGGTGGGGTAGGGAGGAGTTTAAGTGAATTTCCCTCTAAGCGCTCTTCTGCTCCGGCATCCAAAGACTATTTATAACTCTTGGAATTATTTGCTGATACCCGCCGGCTGCTTTTCCTTCTCAAGTGGCCTGTGCAATCTTTGAAAGAATGAAAGGCGATAAAAAAAAGATCCCTTCTGTAAATGATTTATTTTCTAGACGTGTCCCGGCAATTGCAAACACTTCTGCCATTGGAAGGTCTCAGACCTGGGCCGTATTGTTCACGTTGGGTCTCACTGAGGAGACTGATATTTATTCGGAGGGGAGGGGACCGTGTGGGTGGCAATCCCTGCGGCACGGCGGTGATGACAGCTGACATCTGTCCAGTGCTCTGTGTCCACATGCTGCCGCACGCACCTAACTGTATCAACCCCATCGTTCCTCACAATAACCCTATGAGGGAGCTGTTACTGTTACTATTTTCTTTTACCAATACAATAGTTTTTTCCCAAATATGTATTTTACAAATAGAAAAATTCAATGTACAAAGGAGGAAACCGAGGCACGGCGAGGAGGCAACTCATCCTGGGTCACACAGTTCATAACAGGACAGGGATTCCACCAGGGGAATGTGGCCCGGAGGCTGGGTGCTGGGTGACTGTGTCCCTTCCCTGTGCAGGAAATGAGCTGGGCTGGGGTTTTGCACCGCCCCGGGTTCAAATCTCCCCTCTGCGGCTTCCGGGCAGTGGGAGCCCCAGGCTTTGCCTCTGGAGGCATTGCCGCAGGAACAGTGGCGGGGCTGTCCAGGGCAGAGGCCAACTCCGAAATCTGTGGCACTCTTGTTAAGCTTGGGGTGTCTTTATTGCCTCCTAGCAAGGACAACCAGCTCCCTAGAAGCTGCTCCATAGACGCGTCCTGTGCAAGCAGTCGCCAGACCAAGCAAGTGTGTTTGCAGCTGAGAGGCTGGGGGGGGGGGGGGGAGGGGGTCGGAACGGACGGTGGGGGCCTCCCAGGGGTCTGAGCCGGTCCCGGAAGGCAGTTGGGGCTGGTGGCCTCGGGTTCGCAGGTTCTGGGTAGGGAATGTCAGCTGCAGGCTGTCTACATGCCCCTAATACAGATGGAAACACTGAGGGAAGGAAGGAGCTCGCCACACTGACATTGATGGCAGCCAAAGGTTGAGAGACCAGCCCAGCCCTTCCTTAGTAATGGTGATGTCTAGAAATATTGCTATTGGCCACTCATCACCAAGTTCTTGACCTTTTACGGGCACTTTTAATTCTCTCTTCGTACACCCAGTGGGACAGCTGGGACCACTCCCGTGTCACAGAGGAGGCAAACTGAGGTCCAGGGAAATTGTAAGCACTCGTGCCCTGCACTTTTCATTCAGAGCTTGTGCAGAGGTACTGGGGGGCTTCCCGAAGCTACGGTCTTGTTCCACTTTGTCCTCCACCTGCCGCTCAGTCCCGCCGCACCCGGCTGGAGTCTGGAGCCCCTGAGGCCTTTCCTTTTGGCTAGCTCCCGGGTCAGCTTCAAGTGTACACGTTTGAAGCGCCATAAGATCACGGGGCAGCTCTTGGCTCAGGGCCCTCGACCGAGGCTCAGGGAAGTGGTTTGAAACCCTCCTTTCCGCATATCTGTGTGGGATATAACCTGAGTGCTGGGTGGCTGGGGGCGGGGGATGGGGCACGGCGCGGACAGGCGCGGACAGGCCAGAACTGAGTGTCAAGGGAGGTCTTGGAGCCAATTTCAGGACCCCCTGTGGGGGGGCCGGTGACTCAGCTCTGATCGCCTCTTCCCGCGGCTCAGGTTTATGGGCACAAGGCCCCTGGGCAGTGGGTTTGGGGAAAGTGATACATATTCTGGAAAGGAGGAGCCGGCCCTCGGGGCTGAGGATGTAGGCCAGCCGGCGGTCACTTGGACTCGGCGGAGACTGTCCGGAGTAGCGAAGGCAGCTAAGGCCGCTCTTGGCAGCCCGACTATCTGGGCTGGGGTCCGGGCTCTGCCTCTTGCTAGTGGGTAACGTACCATCCCTGCTTTAGTGTCCCCATGTGCAAAACGGGAATTAAAAGTAGGTCTTCCTTGGAGCGTGTTGTGACGTTTCATCCAGGGAGCCCACGGGAAGCAGCACTTAGCAGACAGCTCTTACGGGGCGAGCTCGCCTGAGCGCACCTGCTCTAACCCCGGCCCCACCACCACCCGGATCCGGTGCCCCCCTCCCCCCCCCCCCCCCCCCCCCCCCCCCCCCCCCCCCACCGTGTGACCGATGTGGCCACACCGGAGCCGGGAAGGGCCTCCAAAACACCGAGGACTTTTTTCTCCTTTCCTGGGAGGTGAAATGAGGTAGGACAGAGTCAGCGCACTCTGTTTTTCATGTTAAATTGTGAAATGTTTCCAACCCAAAAGAGTATGGAAAGAAGCATGAGCGTGACCATGGCCCCTTACTCAGACTTAATGCAGACCGCCATTTCTTTTTGAGTTTTAGGCGCCAGATAAGCCTGAGACGTGGCCGCGCCCCCTCGTCCTCCTCCCCCCAGAGGAGACACCCTTTGGCGGTCCGTGTGGCGCATGGGGTGTTTTCACTGCGCCCGTGTGCACGTCCCGTCCGCGTATTCTCACCAGTTGTGCATTCTTGCACACGCAGTGTCTCTTTGCACACGCCCTTCTGCCACGTGCTTTTCCCACTGCCCGTGATGTTCTTTTACGGAGGCAAACTCACATAACATAAAATTAACTGTTTTACTGGGTGTGTTTGTAACGTTTATTTTTGAGAGATGGGGGGAGGGGCAGAGAGAGAGGGAGACACAGAATCCCAAGCAGGCTCCAGGCTCCCAGCCATCAGCACAGAGCCCGACGCGGGGCTTGAACCCACAAACGCTGAGATCGTGACCTGAGCCGAAATCAAGAGTTGGACGCTAACCCACTGAGCCACCCAGGCGCCCCAACCGTTGTAAAGGTCACACTTGAGTGGCATCCAGCGCATTCACAGTGTTGTGCGGCCAGCACCTCTGCCTAGTTCCGGAACGTTTTCATGGCCCCTGAAGGAGGCCCCGTACCTGTCAGGCAACCACTGATCTGCCTTCTGTCTCCGGGTTTACCTCTTCTGGCATTTCAGACAGGTGGAGTCACACAGAATAGCCACACTGTGTTTCTGAGCTCGACCCCACTGAGACGCGCACATGTGCCTGGTTCATTGTAGCTGCGGTTCGGGCTCCCTGCTCCAGGATTCCCTGCCCGCACCCCTCCCACGGTCCACAACAGCGCTTGGCCAGTGGGGACACCTCCCCGTGCTCCTGGGACGTCCCCAGCAGCAGGGTTCTCCTTTCCTGAGGCTGCACACGGGTCATCCCGAACCGGTGGTAAAGGGACTGTTTTCTTATTTCTTGGCTTCTGGGCGTTGACTGGGCTTCGCTGGGCAGCCTTTCTGCTGGCCCTGCTGAGTCTGTCCTACAGTCTGACAGTGGCTGGTGCAGGAGGTTCAGGGGACACTGGGATGGCCAGGCCTCTCTTCCTTTCCAGCGGGGCATCCTGCCCCTTACCTGGTATCCCCAGACCCCAAAAGCACGAAAGCAGAAGCAGCCAGGCCTCCCTCAGTGGACCCAAAATGCCCACTGTCCCTTTTGTTTATTTGTTTAGACAGAGGGAGAGGGCACAAGTGAGCTAGGGGCAGAGAGAGAGAGGGAAAGAGAGAGAGAGAAGCGGGGCACCCTGGAAGTGGGGCTCGAGCTCACCCACGGCATGGGCTCACCCGATGTGGGACTTTTAAGCTCACGAACCGTGAGATCGTGACCTGAGGCGAAGTCAGACGCTTAACGACTCAGCCACCCAGGCACCCCCAGACTGCCCCTTTGGTGGTACAGGCAGGTGACAGGCTGGCCCAGAGCCAGAACGGGAGGGGCCCACAGCGGACTGGTCCTTGGGACCATCCCTGAGGACCAGCCCCCACAGCAGGCTCTGGGGCTCGAGCTGGCTCCCTTGGTCACACGCAGCTTTCCATGATGCTTCCAGTTCTCCAGAACTCTCTGATTGATCCTGCCCTCCCCACGGGGCAGAGCGTCCACTCCTGGTGACTCCTGGTCCCCTGTATCTGCGCCAACGGGGGCCAGTGGGGGGGGGGAAGCGGCGTGGCTTGGCTGGAAGGGTAACCACTTGCCATGGCCGCTGTAGCAAAACCACCACCACGCTGTGGCTGCAAACTACACAGATTCAATCACTTGGACTCCTAGAGGCGGGAGGTCTGACAGGGTCTCACTGGGCGGAAATCACGGTGTGGCAGGGCTGTGCTCCTTCTGGAGGCTCCAGGGGAGAATCTGGTTTAAAAAATTTTTCTCTTTCCAGCCTCTGGAGGCTGCCCGTGTTTCCTGGCTTGGGGCCCCTCCTCCCTCCTCACGGCCCGCAGCATGGCATCTTCTGTCCTCCCCATCCCTGTGCCTCCTGCTTACGAGGACCTGTGATGACATCAGCCCCCCCCCCCCCCCCCGCCAGATAATCCAGGGTCGGCTCCCATCCCAGGATCTTCAGCGTCACCTCATCTGCAAAGTCCCTTTTGCCATGTAGAGTGACAACCGCAGGGTCCGGGGTTCGGACCGTGGACGTGACTGGGGGCCGTTACTCTGCCCCCACAGAGGTGGGCGCCTCCCCATGTTGGCGGCCATTCTCCTTTCTGCTCCGGGCACCTGGTTGTCCGTTTCCCGGCACGTGAAGTTCACTGTCCGCGTTCCTCTGTTGGCTCGTGTGCAACCAACATGCTTCCGGTCTGCTTTGTGTTTCCGTGGCATCCAGCGGCCAGCAGGAAATCGCCAGCACCCTCAACTTGGGGGTTTGGGAAGACAGTGATAAGGGGGCTATTTGCCAAGGTGCAGAGGAACAGAAAGGAGCGATACCCCAGGCTGGTGACCCGGGAGCCACCCCGAGGGCCTGGGGTGAGGAGAGGACAGTTACTAGGTGGTGGAGAGGGGTTGGGTGGAGAAAGACCCCAGGAGCGCGGTTCTGAGACACACAGCCCACCTTCCACCACCCTGCCGCGAGGGTCTGGGAACAGTCTCCTCCCTCAGCCCCCTCTCGTCCCCAGGCTCCTACCCGGCCTCCCATCAGCCAAACCCAGCCTGCAGTGCCCGAGGATGGAGAGCCCAGACAGGCTGGCGGGGCTGTGGCCGTGAGTGCTGATGGGTCTGGAGGGATGCGCATAAACACTAGGACGAGTCTCAATCATTTATAGCATCTTTGGTTACAGAGAAAATTTTAATTTTGTCGTAGAGCAGTATTGCCTTTATGTTTGTTCTTTTTCAAATAGGACAATCTCCCCATCCTAAGAACATAGAGATATTCTTTTTTTTAAAAAAAAAAAAATTGTGTGGGGGCACCTGGGTGGCTCAGCCGGTTGAGTGCCCAACCTCAGCTCAGGTCATGATCTCGCGGTTCGTGGGTTCGAGCCCCGTGTCGGGCTCTGTGCTGACAGCTCGGAGCCTGGAGCCTGCTTGGGATTCTGTGTCTCCCTCTCTGCCCCTCCCCCACTCTCAGTCTGTCTTTCTCTCTCCCTGAAGTAAATAAACATTAAAAAAAAGTTGGGAGGGCACCTGGGTGGCTCAGTCAGTTAAGCATCTAACTTCGGCTCGGGTCATGATCTCACGGTTCGTGGGTTCGAGCCCCGTGTCGGGCTCTGTGCTGACGACTGGGAGCCTGGAGCCTGCTTCAGATTCTGTGTCTCCCTCTCTCTCTGCCCCTCCCCTGCTCACACTCTGTCTCTCTCTCTCAAAAAAATTGCGTGTGCGTGTATATGCATTTTAATTGTGGTGAAATACGTATGACATAAAATTTACCATCTTAACCATCGTCAAATGGATAGTTCGTGGCATTAAACACAGTCACAATGTTGTGGAACCACCACCACCATCCGTCCCCCGAACTTTTTCATCTCCCCGAGCCAAGACTCAGTCCCCTTTTGAAAACGAACTCCCTCTGCCGCCTCCTCCTTACCCTCACCCCCCCATTGTAGTTTCTGTCTCTACGGACTTGACCCCTCGGGAGACCTCCTACAAGCAGAATCATACGTGATTAATTCTGTTGTGAATCCCTTATCTCACTTCCCATAAAGTTCTCATGATTCATCCATGTTGTAGCGGATGTCAGAATTTCCTTCTTTTTTGCTTTAAATGTCTATTTGTTTATTCTCAGAGGGGGTGCTGCAGAGAGAGAGAGGGAGGAAGAATCCCAAGCAGGCTGCACGCTGTCAGCCCAGAGCCTGATGCGGGGCTTGATCTCGCAAACCGTGAAATCATGACCTGAGCCGAAATCAAGAGCCGGACACTTGCCCGACGGAGGCACCCAGGAGCCCCCGAATTTCCCTCTTTTTTAAGGCTGAGTAATTCATTGTATGTATGCAGACATTTGTAGACAATGTAGGCATCGTATGTAGACATGTTGTCTATCCGTTCATTTATCCACGGGCACTGGGGTCGCCTCCACCTTCTGGCTATGCTGAAGAGTGCTGCCGTGGACACGGGTCTGAAAATATGCATTTGAGACCCTGCTGTCAGGTTTTTTGAGTGCATATACCCACAAGTGGAATTGGTGGATCAAATCTGCCAGTTAAGTTTTTGAGGAACCTCAACACTGTTTTCCACAGCGGCCGCACCTTTTCACATTCCCGACAGCGCGCAAGCGTTCTCATTTCTCTGTGTCCTCTCTGTGTCCAACACTTGTCATTTTCAGCATTTTTTTTTTTTTTTTTGACAGGAGCCATCCTAATGGGTTTGAGGTGGTATCTCATTGTGGCATAGAGATACTTTTTTTTACATACTCTTCTAAAAGGCGTAACAGTTTACATTCCACACTCAGGTCTTTATCCCACTGGCAATCTGTGTGTGTGTGTTGTGCGTGACAGAGATACAATGTAATCTCCTCATTGGTCCTTGCGCCCACGGAGTGATGGCACCCCTTCATTATATATGGTGTTCCCACACAAGCATGAACGTCTCCCTGGGACTTCTGCTCTGTCCTGTGGTCTGTTTGTCTATCCTGCGTCACTCCCTTCCTTTTTAATTATCCTTTTACTAAATGACTCTCTTTCCTTACCTTGGCTGGGATGGAATGTTTTTTCCAAAGACGGCACCACGGAGCCCTCTCCCCTAATGGGACTTTGGCACATCTTGCATCGAATGGTGGGAGCCTGTGTCCCCTCTCCTCCCGCAGGCAGACGGGCAGACTTCCGTGACCTCTTGGACCAGCAGAGTTTGTGGAGCGATGCTCTATAACTCCCCGAGTCATGAACACGCCATGCACTTCTGTCTTACTCTCCCGGGGTGCACGCTTTTGGAGCCCAGCTGACATAATGTGATGAGGCCCAGATCACACGGAGGGGCCCCATCTAGATATTTCAGCCACCGTTCCAGGAAGTCCTCTGCCGGCAGCTGGCCACTGTCCCCAGAAAGAGGAGGAGGGAAGCTTCTGAGTTGTCCCGGCCCCAGCCCCCATCTGGCTGCTTCTGCCTGAGAGACCCTGGGTGAGAACCACCCCGCGGAGCCCAGTCAGCCTCCAGAACGGCGAGCGGTGATGCCCTCAGGTTTTGGGGTGATCCTACGGATGAGTGAAACACTCACCTTGTTTTTCTTCGCAGCATTTTTTACCATTCAAAGCCGATTTGCTGATTGTTACCACCCAAAGCGTATCTCTTTATTACTGTTGTCCCCCCACCTGACTGTGCACTCCTCCTGGGCAGGACGTGGCTGGTTCTGTCCCTGGGGAGCAGGAGTCATGGCTGGCTCACTTCAGGCCCGGAATCAATATCTGTCAAAGGAAAAAGTGGATGCACAATGTGTCCTCCCATTGTTTCATGTGGATGCAGGGATAAAGCTTCAGGACCCTCTGGGGGTTTTGTGTGGAGTCCCGCTGGGTTTACAGACCAATCTGGGGAGAACAGCGGTACGCACATTCCTGCACCCGACAGGAACGTTTCTGGGGGTGAGCCTTCCCTGGAACCCCAGTGCAGTCCATTTAAGATGGTGCTTAGCAGGGCGCCCGGGGGGCTCAGTCAGTCAAGCGCCTGACTTCGGCTCAGGTTATGATATCACAGTCCTTGAGTTCGAGCCCTGCGTTGGGCTCTGTGCTGACAGATCGGAGCTTGGATTCTGCTTCCGATTCTGTGTCTCCCTCTCTCTCTCTCTGCCCCTCCCCCAGTCGTACCTCTCTCTCAAAAATAAATAATAAACATTACACATTTTTTAAAAAAAGATGATGCTTTGCAGTTTCTAGTTCTGCAATGTCTGTGGGGGAGGATGGGTCCCCACTCCAGACTGCTGTGTGGGGTGGGGTGCAAACACAGGTGGGGGCGTTGGAAATTGAGTGCTTTCTCTGGGAAAGGGGTCATGGGGATTCAGGGAGCTCACGCAGCCCCAGAGCCCTGTGATTGGGTCCAGCCATCCTGAGGGCAGGGCTGGGGGTGAGGGGAGGAAGCTCAGGCCAGGGAGGGCAGGGCTGTGGCCGGGGCAGGGCTGGAGCCCCGCCTCTTCCTTCCGGTGATCAGGGCACCACCAGGGACAGCTACCCTGGACCGAGACTTGTCTCCTACCCTCCCTACCCACCCAGTGGCGCTTTCCTGCCTCTCCCTAGGGCCTTCAAGGTAAAGCAGCTCCACACAGGACCTTCTAACCTCCCTTCTCATCCCTGTCTGACCCCTCCCGGGCCTCAAGGACTTGACTGCTGTTGCCCAAACTTGCCAGGATGTTCTCGCGGCCAAGGCTCAGCACACGTCATTCTTTCCATCCCTGGGACTCTTCCCACCTGAGCTTCCAATCTTTCATCGTACACCTCCTCCAGGAAGCCCTCCCTTGGGTTCCCCAAATCCCAGGCCTTCTGCATTGTTGATTTCTGTCTCTCCAAGGAGCCCAGTTGCTCTGTTAGGATGGGACCAGTTCTTCCTGGTGCTTCGTACAGACCTGGTGGGTACTGGGGGCTCAGGGAGGGTCTGGAGAGTGAAGTTACACACGTGTCTTCCACACTCACACACTCGCTCAAATGCAAACACACATCTGTACCGCATCCCCGGCTGAACCGTGAGTTGTGCCGTTCCTTGGCCTTCATGCATGTACCTTCCCCTTCCTGGCACCTTCCACCCCCTCCCCATGCCCTCACTCTGCCTCTGGCCACAGACTGCCTGAGCCAGCAGAGCCCTGGGGTGCCGTGACCATGGGAATCCACCTGCCGTCTTCCCAGCACCCGGCCCGGGGCAAGCAAACGGCCAGTAAGGGGTGCCCACCCTAGAGCAGAGCCAAGTGCAGTGGGAAGAGCCAAGGGCGCAGCTTTGAGGCTGAAGGCGTGTGTCCTGGGGACACTAGCTCACACCCCTGAGCTTTGCTCTCCTCCCAGGAGAAGTGGGAGCAGCCAGAGCGTGGCCCGCTCTGTGGACGGACGCGAGGGGCGGACCCCACCCCCCACACGGGGACGAGCACGCCGTGTGCAGGCCCGGACCGACGGCCAGGGAGGCCCCCTGGGTGTGCATCCGGGGCCGGTGTCTGGTCCCCTCACCTGAAGGCCCCCACGCTGGATATGATGCTCTGCTGTCGCGGTCTTGAAATTCTGGAGCATTTTTGTCTTTGCGTTGCGTTTCGTGAGGTCGGCCGGGACACTGGAAGGTGCGTGTGAGCGGAGCAGGTGGGTGGAGGCTCCGTGAGACTCGGGGCGATTCGAGGTACACGCGTCTGGAGGCGTCGACCACATGCCCCCGAAGTCTGGCACCGCGGAAAGGGAAAGATGGGGCGCCCCGTGGCTCCTTTTCTCGTGGTGCCTCTTCTCTCACCGGCAAACTGACGGCCGAGAACGTTGGGAAAGTGTGCACGTGCCAAGAACGGAACGAAAGACACGGTGGCGTGAACCCGGTGCATCATATGCACCGCCCTGGGGGGGGGGTGGGAGGCACACGCGGGGACAAGCCATGAAAGGCAAGCTGTGATGTCACCGGCTCCACGTGTGGATGCAAAGGCGAACGCTACTGACTCGTGGTGGCTAATTTTATGTGTCAGCCTGACTGGGCCATGGGGGGCCCAGAGTTTTAGTCAAACATTATTCTGGGTGTGTCTGTGGGGGGCTCTCCAGATGAGATGAACCTGTGCATGGATCGACAGTATGGAGCAGACTGCCCTGCCTGATGTGGGTGGGCCTCGTCGGATCCGTTGAAGGCCTGGGTAGCACGAAGCCTGAGGAGGGGAGAGTCTGCTCTCTGTCTGGCCGCTGTGGGGCCGGGCCATCAGTCTTGTGCCTTCAGACCCGGAGCCAGACCGGACGCTATGCCGTTGGCGCTCCGGGGTCTCAGGCCTTTGTCACTTGGACTGAAACTTACATCGATGGCTCTCCTGGATCTGCGGCTTGCCGACGGCCAGTCTTAGACTTCTCAGCTTCCATAACCACGAGAGCCAATGCCTTAAAGTAAATCTCTCTGTATCCTACTGGCTCTGTTTCTCCAGAGAACCCAGACTAATACGGAATTTAAAATGTTAATTTCGCTTTGTTTATAATGCCATTAAATAGGAAAGAAATGCCACGGCACGTTGAGGTACCATGAAAGAAAGTGAAAAGCTGTCTGTTTTGCACCTTTCACGGCACTTTCCCCTGTTCTTGAACAAGGGGCCCCGCAAATCATCAGCTGGTTCGGCTGGTGGTCATTCCCCCTTTGCTCCTGGCCTGCCCACCCACCATGCTCAGGACTGTCAGATTTCATGTTTATTTTTGACAGTGGGACAGTGTGAGTCAGGGAGGGGCAGACAGAGAGGGAGACACCGAATCCGAAGCAGGCTCCAGGCTCCGAGCTGGACACCGGGCTCGAACCCACGAGCTGTGAGATCATGACCTGAGCCCAAGTCAGAAGCTTAACTGACTGAGCCCCCCAGGTGCCCCAGGACTGTCAGATTTCAAAATGAACAAACAATTAAATCTGAATTTCAGATAAACAGTGAATAAAAAAAAAAAATCTTTCTAAGTATATCCCATGCAACTTTTGGGACATAGTTATACTAAAAATCATTTGTTGCTTACCTGAAATTCAAAGGTAATGGGGTGTCTTGTGTTTTGCTCAGCAACCCTGCCCCCCTTTCTCCTCCCAAATGTCTCTCCTGTCAACACCGCCCTGGCGCTCACACCTCCCACCCCCGGACACGGCCCAGGGCGCATCATCTCCAGCCAGAACCTCTGCCTGCCCTGGCCTCCCTGCCTCCAGGTTTCTATTTGCCACAGCCACTCTTTTTGCTGTTTTTAGTTTTATTTTTCTGTCATAAGAGCAATACACATTCACTACAGAAAAATCACAGGCTACAGACAAGCAACAAGAAGAAAGTAAGAAAACACTCATAATCCCACCCACACAAAGACAGCTACTGTGAATTCCTCGGGGTAGATTTTTCTAGAGCTGCCTGTGTGTGTGTCTTTGCAGATATTAAAAAAGATCACACACAACTCACTGCCCAACTCAGACCCACCGTCCTCTAAGCTGTGTTTTCATGTAACCACGGAGGGTGGACCTGGGCTGTGCTGGGGAAATCTCAAGCTCCCTGATTCCTTCTGGCCACTGCCAGGGATGGTGTGTGGCCTGATGTGAACCCCTCCTCATTCTAGGGTCAGAGAGGCCTGTGGTCAAGGCCACTTTCTAGTCCGTGACCTTGGGCATCAGCTTGCTAGAGTTGCTATATCAACGTACCACAGACTGGGGGGCTCAGATAACAGAGATTTATTTCTTCACAGTTCTGGAAGCTGCAAATCAGAGATCAAGGTGTCAGCGGACCTGCTTTCTCCTGAGGCCTCTTTCTTTGGTGTGTAGATGGCCACCTTCTTCTCCCTGTGTCCTCACACCGCCGTCCCTCAGTGTGGCTGTGTCTTAATCTCCTCTTCTCTGAAGGACACCAGTCATACTGGATCAAGGCCCACTCCAATGACTTCATCCTAACCTAAGCACCTCTTTAAAGATCCTATCTCCAAATAAGGTCACATTCTGAGGTACTAAGGACTTGGACACATGAACTTTGAAGAAGGACGCAATTCAGTCCGTAACACCTTGGCCCGGCTGACTCCAACCATGTCAAGCCTCAGTGTGTTCATCAATGAAATGGGGCCAATAATTATATTCATCTAAGAGGGATGTTGGGATGATCAAATTGAATAATCCCAATACAGCACTTTGCCCAGTGCCTGGCCCCTGGAGCACATACTCAGCTGTCACTGCTTACTGTTTCACATGTGGGTAGCCCCAGGGTTGGGGACATCACTTCTCTGCAGAGAGGTGTCTGCAGAGTGGAAGGTGGAGGCCATGGCCCTCTGGGTACCTCCCTCCCTCTGTGCCCAATAGTTCATCTCCTTCAGGTGGATGCCTAGAAGACAGCTCAAAGGTCAAAGGCAGATGCCAGCCTGACTCTTGAAAGTGCACTCCAGTACCCTCTGTCCGTGGAGGATGGACTGGACGGTGGGCCCATCCCCCATCCCCAGGCATCCGCCGCCCCTCCCCCCAGGTCCCCTGCCTTCTTGTCTGAGGCTCATCCCTGAGCCTCCGCAGAGACGCCAAGCTGGTGGCCCAGGCCCCCAAGGTGGCCTCAACGCTCCTCGCTGCCCCTCCTCCTCCACCACACCACACTCTGCTTTGCAGCCACACCGGGGACTTCTCGCTTCCCCAACACAAGGTACCCTTTCTGGCCCCCACGACTTGTGCATCAAGGATGCCCTTCCTTCCGTGTTTTCCTGGTGCCGTTCAAGACTTACTCATTGACATGGAAAGAGGGGTGCCTGGAAAGAGGGGTACCGGGAGTCCAAAGTTAACGTCAGGCTACAAAAGGATAATCCGGCTCTGGTGATTAACATACATATTTACAAATGCAGGGGGTGGGGGTGGGGGCAGCCAGAGGCGTTTCCTGGATGAGGCACTTGTGCCTTCAAGGGGCCAATGAGACCTTCTCTAGGAACTCTTTCAACGTCTCTCCTCCCTCTCCCTGTGCCATGTTGCTAAGCGCACTGCAGACCTCAGAGACACTAAGTGTGAGGACGAGGGTGATGGCAAGGAGAACAATGGCCGGCTCACCGCCTCCTCCCCGGGAATCCAGCATTCCTTGAGGGCAGAGGGCCTCCTGAGGAGGGGGTGGGGGCTCAGGTATCCGTGGATCCGGCACAAATTAGAGCGCAGGCACAGAGCTGCTTGGACTAGATGTACCGATGGGTGAAGAGTGGTGCTGGGTAGGACTGGCAGGAGAAAGGTGTGTGAGGGTGGCGGGGGCGGTCATCAAACACCGAGCATCGTGATCCTGATTATGGAGCCCGTATCTGGGAATGTGCTCACACACCGTTGTCCGTAGGCGAAGTGGAGTCTGGAAGGAATCATGCCCAGCAGTTCACAGGGGCTATTTTCCCCGATGAGGCAGGAGGGAACCTTGAGGTGTTAGCTTTCAAACATTTCCAAACACTTCTGATCCCTCCTTCAGGAGAAATACATTTCACGTTAGCTACCCCTTGAAACAGAAGTTTCCCAAACGGAGGTTACCCTGGGTGAACTGTTGGCTCGTAGTCACACTGTATTTATTCGATCTCAGTTCTTCAAAAGGCTTGACTTGATCTGCTCAGTTGATTTCCCGACCTGGGGGCTGGGTCCTGACTTGCAGTTTGAAAACTCCTGCTCTCAGTGAGGCTTGTCTTTCTCTGCTCAACCTCCTTCTCTATTTAAAATTTAATACTGAGAATGGATTTATGTATTATCTTCCTATTTTTTTTCTTAAAAATAGAGAAGAGAGAGCACTGGGAAGACACAAAACAATAAAACCAAGTAGACTTTCTAGAAGGCAGTGCAGCAAAATATAGCAAACCAGACATCTTTAAAGATGTGCGTGTTTTGACGAAGCAGTGTCGCCCTAAGGAATGTGCTGGTGGGCTAAGTCGTGTGGGGCTGTGTGCACGCGCAGCTCACCCCCATTTTTGTTTATAATAATGAAACCTCCCTCACACATGAAGGGCCCTGGAGCCATCCTTGGCTGTCCATCTGATGATGTGGCAGTGGGCACCTCTCAAGGCTTATTTATTGGCATGGAAAGAGGGGTACCGGGAGTCCAAAGTTAATGTCAGGCTACAAAAGGATAATCCGGCTCTGGTGATTAACATACATATTTACAAATGCGGGGGGTGGGGGTGGAGAGGGGTGGTGAGCGGTGGGGGTAGCCAGAGGCATGTTTCAAAGTGCTCACGCCTTGAGGTTACCTTGGGTTGGTGTTATTTTCTCCGAAATGTTCTGTGTTTTCCTCGAGGAGCACGCACTCACATTTTATAAGAAGGAGAGATTTTTAAGGGCAGAGAAAGAAGAAAAGAAGAAAGGAAAGGAAGAAACGAGGGAAAAGGAAAAGAGAAGGGGAAAGATGCAGGGGAGGGAGAGTGGGAGGGAGCAGAGAACGAAGAAAAGTGGGGGGGAGGGGTGCCGGAATCCCCCCCCCTGAAGCCGGGAGCCAGCCGGCCGCGCGTGGGCAGGTCCGAGCGCCCAGGGCTGGGAATTTCGGTCCGGGAAGCCGGAGGATGCCCGGGGGGGGGGGGGGGGGGCGCAGGCACCACGGGGAAGGGGGGTCGCACAGCGCCCCCAGCTAGACAGACCCCCAAGCGGCGGGCCAGGACCAGGAGCGGCCCCGCGGTCCCTGGCCGCCCTCCGCTGCCTCCAGGCCACTAAACCCCGACCCGGGCCCGCGCGGGCCGGAGCTCTGGGCGGGCCCTCCCCTCCCCCCGTCCCTGCGGCTTGCTCCGGATTCTTGCTGGGGGTTTTGGGGTGAGAAGCAGCGCGCGGGAGGAGGGGGAGGGGAGGAGATACAGAAATACCATCTGTGCCAATTTTTCCCTTAAAAGTTATTTTTTTCAATTTAAATACTTTTAAAGCAAAAAAAAAAAAAAAAAAAATCCCGGCTCAGGGTGTCAGTTCCAAAAACTTTTCACAGAGGAGCAGCGTGGGGGCTGGGCGCGGAATCCGAGGCGGCGTTGGTGGAGCGGGGGCCTCCCTCTTCCATCCCGCCTGCTGCAACCCCTCCCCCCCCCGCCGGTGTAGACCCCCCCCCCCCCTCCACAACGGGCGCGCCTCTCGCGCCCAGGCGCTCACTGACACTCCCTCCTTCCCATCCCGCGACCCGGACGGTCCTGGCCTCCCGGGCCCGGGGAAGTTCGGCTGCCCCGCTCCCCCCACTCCCGGTCTGCACTCTCGCCTCAGCGCCCTTTCTTCCGCACCCGCCCCCCGCCCCCCGTTCTGCTCCAGGTGTCGCTAGCAGAGGGAGGTGGGAGCCGCGCTAATCCCGTGCCCCCAGCGTCGCCCTCCCCCCAGGGAGCCGCAGGGGAGACGGCGAGCGCCGAGACTGGGCGGGAGCGTCTGGGCGCGACTGTGTACGGAGATCGGTGGCGAGCGCCCCGGCCCCCTCCCCACCAACCCCCGTCCGGGCAACTGCCACCCTCCTCTTTCCGGAGTCTCTCGGCTCCTGCGTCTCGCTCCCCGTCTCCACTTCCCAGCCCCGAGCGCGTCGCGGGCGGCGGTGGTGAGGTCTGGCTCGAACTTGGCGAAGCGGAGGAGGAGGGGATGTCCTGGCGGGGGGCGCACCCCGCTCCGCTCCCGCCCCGCAGTAGGTGCTGCTGCTGGTGTGATGGCGTTGCACGCCCGCCGTCCCTCCCCGTCCTCCCTCCCTCCGCCAACCTACGCTTTGCCAGTAGCACCTCCCGCGGACCCCAGCAGCCGGGCGGGGATTGGAGGGTAGGGGGAGACGATGCTGCAGGTGCAGGAGGGGGGGCTAGGGTGGAGCCAGGTGTGCAGAGGCGCCCCAGGTGGCCGGGAGCCAAGTCCTACCTGGTCCATAGCCCCCTCTGTCCCCCGCACCGCCCCCTCCCCCACACCGTCGGGCGCTCGGAGAAGTTAGACGGGCGGCTGCAGGGGCAGCAGTAAACGCGCTTGTGCGGGCGCGCGCGCGGTGGCGAATAAGGACCCCTTCGCCTCTCCCGCCTCCCTCCAGGACCCCGCCCCGCTCCGCTTCTCGGTTTTTCTTCCGACCCCACCTCCCCCACCGTGGGTGTGTGCGTGCGTGCGTACACCCCTGGGCACCGCCGCAGACCCCCTTTCTTATTCCTTGCCCTCCCGCGCCCCTGCCAGCGTCGGCTCCTTCCAGCCACCCTTCCCCCCAGGGTCACTATGGGGACGCGAGGGAGAGATTTGTGTTTAATTCCTGTCGCTATTCAGAGGAAAGAAAAAAAAAGAAATAAATAAAGGGACCAGAGGCAACCCGAAAGCAGTTTACTTCAAGCTTTTATTACTGTAGCGTAAAAGAAGTTTATATACAGGGAGTATTTCCAGCAAAACACTCACAAATGGCCTTGGAACCAGGGGCCTCCCACCTCCTGGCCCCACAGTCAGCAGCTCTGCCTACGGACGAGGCCCTCACTCGGGGTCCCTAGGCTCTCCCCTCATCTGTCTCGCCCCGGACTCCTCCACCCACACCCCGTTTCCCAGGCGCCCCAGCTTCTTCCTGGGGCGCTGCGAACCTCGCCAGTCAAGCTGGCTTCCTCTGGCCCCGAAACCGTCCCCCAGACGCCCTCTCTCTCCCCCTTTGTGGTGGCTTCCTCCCGGAAACCCGGAGTACTTTCCCTCTCTCGTATTCGGCGCTGCTGCAAGCCCCCTGCGGTTCAGAACCAGCTCGTGGTCAAGACCAGTTAGAGATAGCTCGTCATCAGCAGTGGGGCTCGTGAGCACCCCAAATGAGGGGGGGGGGACGACCCTGCCCACCCTTCCCCATCCCAAGCCCCTACCCCCAGCCCAGGGACAAGAAATAGACACAAAAGCAGCAGGGCACCCCCTCCCTGGGAGCGACAGGTGTGGGTGCCAGGCAACTAGGGTAAGCCGCGGGCGCTGCTGGAACCCAGCTGTGCGCGAGGGTGCGCGGGCGCGGCCGAAGTCTCTGTGCTAGGGGCTCTGCTCCCGGCTGAAGGCACGCTGGCTCTTATCTCTGGGGCGGGGGCGTGAGAGAGGCAGGGGCCTCCGGGGGTGGGGCGAGGACAAGTGGGGTGGGGGTGGGGACACAGGCAAGGGTGGCGTCACGTTAGAGGCAGCCAGGCAGGTACAGGGGAGGGGGCGGTCACAGCCACAGAGTCCAGGGAGGCGGGAGAGGCTTTTCGGGCGGCTTGGCTGAGGACACGGGCTCAGCCGGCCACCCGAGGCTCAGCACGGCTGTGTCACTGGGCCCTCGGCGAACCTGACTTGGTTTGGGGCGTTTGCACGTGGGCTTCGAAGGCTCGAAGGCACCGCCCGCCAAGTTCAGTCAACGGTCCACTGATTGTTTATACTCGACGCGGCTGGCCGCCTCGCAGCTGCGCATCATAGCGCTCCAGCCAGGTGCGCAGCTCGGACACCTGGTAGCCGTCGGGACCACGGCCGCCCTGGTACATGATGGTGCCATTCTGGACTACGTAGAGGCGCTCGAAGTAGGCCCCGTAGGCCGAGCTGCTGGAGTTGGCCATGGTGTCGAGGACGAGAGAGCAGCTGGGCGCGCCTTGCCGCAGTACCTCCGCCGCGCTGACCCGGTCCTCCAGGCTTCGGTGCTGCGGGATGCTGTAGGGCGAGTCTGTGGTGACCCAGCCGTCCGACGGGTGAGCCTCCTCGATGTAGATGATGAGGAAGTCGACGTCGCGCTGGTACTTGGTGACCAGGCGCTGGAAGGCGCTCATGCGCGCCATGAACGGTGGTCAGGTGCAGCTGCCGAAATTGAGAACCAGCGGGCGGTTTCCCCTGGCGTAGTCCAGGATGTGCTGGTTCTGGAAGCCGTTGGGCAGGACCACCTCCGAGTTGGGCGCCGGGCCGCCCTCGTGGGCCTGCTTGAAGAAATCCAACTTCTGGCCGTGCCACACGGCCTTCAGCGACGCCAGGGTGCACAGGCGGTTGTCGTCGGACACGCAGACCGGCGGGTCGTCGGGGGGCACCTCCTCGCCGTCGCTGTCAAGCTCAGCGGCGGGTTCGGGCTGACCCCGGCGGCGGCGGCGGCGGCGGCCCAGGAAATGCTTGCGGATGCACAGGAAGTCGAGGAGCCAGAGCATGAAGGCCGTGCCTAGGAAGCGCGGGAAGAGCACGAGGCACGAGGCCGTCTGGGCGCACAGCCGCAGGGAGTGAAGCAGCAGGGAGCGGAGCATGGTGGCTGCCGCCCCCGAAGCCCCCTGGGACCCGCGGCCTTCCCCCACCAGCGACCGCGGGGCGGCCCGGCGAGGCATCTGGGCCTCGGCCGTGCGGGGAGCTCGATTTATAGCCGAGGCTTCAATTGGCGGGAGACTCCACCTCCGGCCGGGGCCCGCCCCCTTGCAACTTGAGCCCGGAGGGATCACCCAGCGGCGCGGCCAATGCCTCGGAAATCGAGGGCCGAGGGCGGGGCGGCCGGGCGGGGGGCCGGCGGGGGGCGGGGCCGGGCCCCGAGGCCAGCTCTCCGGGGGCGTGGGGGGAGGGTGGTGGCGGTGGCGGTGGCGGCGGGGGACCCCGGTCGCGGCTGCCACCCGGGACGGGGAGCTGGCCCGGGGACCCAGGCGTCCGCCGGGGAGATCCTCCGGCCAGCGCTCTAGCGCTGCGTGCGGCCTCGGTCCTGGCGGCCCGGCCCCGGCCCCGCGCCCCTCTCGCCGCGCACCTGAGCCGAGCTCCCCGGCGGCCGCCGCGCCGCGCCGGAGCTCCGGTTCGCTTCCCGCGCGCCGCCGCCAACGCCGCCCCCGCCGCTGCTGCTCGTGCGGGGCCGCTGCCCAGGTGCCGCGGGAGCCCGGGGCCGCGGCCGCCGCGCTGCTGGCCCCGGCTCCCGCCCCGCCGGGGGACGCGGGCCCGCGAGGAGGCAACTTCGGGCCCCCGCCGCCTTCCCCGTTCGCCCGCGGGCGCCGCTCGCCTCCCGGAGCCCGCTCGCCCGCCCGCTCGCCTCCCGCGCGCGCTCACACTCGCGCCTCGCACACGGCCGCCCCCCGCACCGCCCCGCCACGCACACCGCGCTCGGCGCCCCCCGCCGCTGCCCGAGGCCGCCGCGCGCCGTCCCGGCCGCGCCCGCCCCGTCCCATCTCGTCCCCGTTCGGCGCCGCCGTTCTAGGGTCAGCGGCCTCCGGGGCGCAGCGGGGCGGTGCGGAGGCCAGGGCCCGCGGGCCGGTTAGCGCCTGGCGCCGGAGACGGGAAGGGCCGGGGACAGCGGCGCCCGTGCCTGCGCCCCAGCCGACCCGGGAGCGCTTCGGGCGCGGGGCGCCGCGGGCGCGGGGCGCGGGGCAGCGGGCGCGGGGCGGCGGCGGCCCCGGCGGCTCTCCCACTAGGGGTAGCTGTTGCCTGAACGCCGAAGCGCTCCCCTCTCGCCGCTCTCCTCGCCCGGCGCGGCCCCGGCCGCCGGGCGCACCCGTCCCGTGCGTCCCCGGACGTTGCTCTCTGCCCCGGGAACGTCGAGACTGGAGCGCCCGAGCTGAGCCACCTTCGCCGACCCCGAGCGCTGCAGCTCCACTCACCGCGGAGGCGCCTGGACGCGTAAAGTGCGTACTTTCAACCGCGAATGAATGTTGAGGCTTTTAGGGGTGCGGGGCGACTCCCCAACTCCACGGGGGCCCTGGTCGGCCCCGCCGCCGAGTCGGAGACCATCCGGTTCCTCGCTTGCGCTCGGCGCGGGGCCGGCGACTTGGGCTCAGGGGCGGCGGGGCGGGGAAGTGCCTTGACCTGGGGTCCCCGAAGCCCGGAGCGAGCCCCGCTTCGCCTTGGCTCGCCTTGCCCTCCGGGGTGAGGTCTGGGCCCGGTCGCAAGCGATTTGTACCCGGTCCCGGGGAGTCGAGCCTCCAGATACGCCCTCGCGGTAGCGGGGACTTTTCTGGGGGCGGCGGTGGCGGAGTCCGGGGCCACTGCTGCCACAGTCCCGTGCGCTGCGCGTCCCGGGGACCAGCCGCCTAACTTCTATCCGGGACGGAGACGGCGCTCGCGCCCCGGGCGGAGGTGGGAGTTCGCTGGGCTGGGTAGGGAAGAGGGCGAATCGTTCCCAGCGGCGGCGGCGGCGGCGGCGGCGGCGACGAGGGAACAAGTCTGGAGAAGTCAACTGCAGGGCAAGGAGCCCCCACCGAGGACCCAGCGGGACCCCGCGGGCGCGAGGGCACACACCCCGCTTTGGGCGGAGGTCCTTCTCTCCGGTTTTCGCGGCCCTGGCGGGATCCTCGGCCGCGTAAGCTCCCCGATGGACCCGTGGCTCCAGCAGTCAAGACCCAGAGTGGAAGGCGGGGTGCGCTCCAGTGTAGCCCCCTTTCTGTATCTCCCGCCGGGGTGATTTCTCTGCTGTCTGGAGCAGGGGTTTGGGGCTGCACAGCCCCAGGAGCTCTCTGCCTAGAGGAAAGCCAGCCTGGTCCTCACTGTCCCTCACCGCCCTGGGTAGGGGGCGTTCAGGTGGGTTAGGGAATTCTCCCTGAGCCAAACCTGGCTGGGGCGGTGGGGGGGGGTCCCATTGGGCTGCACCCCTCTTCCCACAGGGCACCCCTGAGCTAGCAAATTGTTTCCTTCCTGTTTCTTGCTCCCCCTTTTGGGTGGTGTGTGTGGTGAGTGAAGCCTCCTGCTTGGCAAGTCTCCGAGGAGATGGCTGGGGGTCTGGGTTGCGGCTCCCCGGCAGGGGCAAGGGGAGCCCCAACTTTTGTTGGAGAAACTTTCAAGCCCTGATTCCTTGATTTTGGGGGGCAGGGGAGGGTGCCAGTCTAGGACCTGGGCCCTGCTCCCACGCACAGAGAAGCTGGGACAGGGCCATGGGGCAGCCCTCCCCACCTTACCATGTTTAGTCTCAGAAAATGAAAAAGCCACTTGGGGCCGGGGAGAGCCTTTCGTGCCCCGGGGATCTGGTGGTGGTGCTGGTGGGTGTGTGGAAGCAGTAGTCTGGGGCACAAGTGAGACTGGTCCAAGCTGGCCTGCCCAGCCAGCAGCACCCAGCCCCCATGCCCTCCAATCCCAGGGAGGCTCTGGGGGGAGCAGTGCTTGGCCTTCGGGCTGTTGCTGCTCCGGGGGTTCTGCTTGTTTCTTGGGCTGACAGGCTACACTCCATACCTCAGGATCCCAGAACATTGGACACGGTGCTCAGGCCCTTCTGGCTCCCACGGCCGCTTGTGCAGGGGAGGACAGACCCAAGATCCAGGTGCTCCCTGGCCTTTGGAAGCCAGGCCCAGGCTTGGCGACTCCCTCTCCATCCCTGGCTTCTCCCTTTCCGAAACCCTCTCTTGTCCCCAAGCGTCCCTGTTGCACCTTCCTCCCCTCTTCCCAGGGCAGAATACCAGCTCCACCTGGGTCTGGCCCTTCCTGCCAGCTGCCCATCCTGTCCTGACCTGTCCTGGGGGTCAGCAGTGAGAGTCTTGGTCCAAGGCCCAGAGGCCTGGTCCCAGTGGGCCTGGCAGACTCTGAACTGCAGAGTTGAAGCTGGGGCTGTTCCCCATGCTTCTGGGTCTGGCTCGGCCCGCCCCACCCCCCCCTTCCCGCCTGCCCTCTCACGGCTCCAGCAGGGGGCGGGCAGGGGAAAGAAAAGGAAGGACAAGTTGAACTGGGTCCATCTGGTGTCCAGGAGCAACTTGAAAGGGGCTGGTGGGGGGGAGGGGACAGGCGTTGGGGGCCTGGCTCAGCCAACGGGAGGTTGGGTGGCCTCCTGACTTCCCAGGCCATTCTCATGGGGCTGTCTCCCTGTGCAAGGGAGGCCTTGGGGGGTTTGCCCAGGCTTTGACCCTTCCCCCCGCAGCGTCCTGTGCAGGGCTTGGTGGGCGTATGGTGGGCCCGGTGAGCGACTCCCGGTGACCAGGGATGTTGCTGCGGAGACTTCCCATGGGGACGGGTTGGGCCACCCTCCAGGCCTCCTAGGGCTTCTGGGGGCGATGAACCAGCCTGCACACCTGGCCAAAAGTGGGGGAGAACTTTGAGTATGTCCTGGCTGAGCCCTGGGTCACAGCCGTCCTTGGCCACTGACCCTTGGTCTCCCCTTCCGTCGGCCTCTTGGTACTCTGGAAATTCCTGGGTGCTGTCCCGCCTCTGAGCCTCCACTCAGGTCCTCTCCTGGCAGCTCTCTTCCTCCTCCCCCGCTGCCTTCCCCTCGGCCTGCACCCAGCCTGCCCTGCCACCCGGAGGGAGCCGAGACTCCCCTTGCCCCCATCCTTCCTCCTTCGCGCGGCCTCGGTAGGCGTGTGTCTCACCATGGTTTTCCGTAGCTGCTGCTGCTCAGGCCTTGCTTCTCCCCGCGTGGCCCAGTCGGGATCCCTGGCAGCGACCTGATCCCGGCACCCAGGACAAGCCCAGTAAACCTTTGCGAAGCGAGTGAATGAGCGGGGCGTGGAGTTACTGGAAACTCGTCGCGGCAGAATTCCGAGGTATTTCATTCCGCTCTCTTGCCTGCTGGTAGCCGCGATCGAGGTGGAGGGTGGAGGCAGTTAGGGCGCAGTGAGGTCCCCCAGGGCCCGTGCCAAGAGCAGGCAGCCCCTGGGAAGTCCCCCTTGGGTTTGGTGTCAGGCGAGTCCTGCCATCCCCTGGCCAATCTATGTCCCTTCCTGGGAGAAGCAGGTGCTCCCACCGGCACCCGGGCCCTCCCGTCAGTGTGCTCACTTGCTTCGAGAATGACTTCTTTCCAAACTTCCTTCCGCCTCCCTGGACTCCAGCTTGGCTGGGCTGGACTGGACAGCCTGCAGGGGGGGCGGTGGCTGAGGTCTCACTGGTCTGGTCTTAGAGGGTCCTCAAGACATCAGGTCTCCCTACCGCCTCCCACGACGGGCCCCAGCTGGCACCTTCCATGCAGTTCCAGGCAGGAACGGGGGAGATGGTGGTGGGGCAGGTTGCGAGCCGGGCCACGAGAGCTTGTGAGGGTCCCAGGGCCTGGACGCCGCAGGGGTTTGGGCGGCATTCCAGGGTTAGAGGCCTGGGGCTCCTGGCCACCTGCCGTGTGACCTGGGCCTGCCCCTTCTCTCCCTCGGGCCTCGTCGACATTGCAAGGAGATTGGGTGGCTACTCTCCAGCGCTTTCCCTATGTTGTCCCTCCACCACTCCAGAAGGTTCTAGGATGTTTTATAGGACTTACGTGCTGCTTCGGGGCTGGTGGCACCCCCACTGGAGGACAGAAGGCACTGTGGCCTCGTGGCCCTGTGACTCACTCCCGCCCGGCCTTTCCTTCGCCTGCCCTGCCCCCGCCACGGCTCTGGCCCCTCACGTTCTGGCCCACCCCTCCCCTCAGAGCCTGGGCTCTGGCGTTCCTGCCCCGAGTGCAGACACAGCTCTTGGTGCCCGGCCAGGCCCCTCTGGACGGTGAGCCGGCACCTGCCAGAGACCCTGTATGGTGGCCTGGGGCCTTCCTGGGGCTGGAGGGGTTCTGGGGTGCTGGGCCACTTGTGTGTGAGGGGCAGACCCTCTCTGAACCCTGAGGCCGGCTGCGGGGCCGCCTTTGAGTCGATCTGCTACATCTGTTTCTCACCCTCCCTTGAAAAACGTGGGGTGCAAACAGCCAGCAGAGAGATGCCCCAAGTCCCTTTGCTTCTCTGGGCCTCAGTTTTCTGAGCTGAGGTCGTGGACGTGTTGTGTATGCAGGGCCACGCCAGGTGTATGCACGTGTGTGTGTGTGTGTGTGTGTGTGTGTGTGTGTGTGTATGTGTGCATGTGTGCTGGCAGGGAGAGCTCAGAGAGGAGAGGGGCCCTGGTGAGGCCATGGAGGGTGTGCCTGCTGGTGATGCTTCACCTCAGCCCCAGGCTGTTTTGAGCTGAGGGGGTTCTCCTGAGCCCTTTGCTCTTTTGGGACCCCCACCCTGAAGCCCTGCTCCACGCCGGGCTCCCACGGCAGTCCTGGGCACACAGAGTGGGCCAGGCACGCTGTCTGTCCTCCAGGAGCCCCCCAGCCTGGCTGGGGCCCCGGGAGGGGTAGGCTTGCTCAGGGAGGGAGCGCTCCGGGCCTCCCTCCACGCGTGTGCATGGAAGGTTCCTCGTCTTCCGTAGGACCTTCTGGAGCAGGTGGCGGACGCAGAAAGGCAGGAAAGGCTCTGTGGCGGTGCCTCTGTCTGCACACTCCCTCTGCCACAGCCAGGCTGTGTGATCTCGGGCGAGTTACCTGAAGTCTCTGTGCCTCCACCTGGGTTATCTGTAAAATGGGCGGAACTTTCAGCCCTGACTCGAGGAGCTATTGTGAGAGAAGGTTTGGTCGTGTGTACACAGCCCCTGGGATAGAGCCTAGTGCTTGGGAATGCTGTGGCGATGACAGCGACCGCCGGCCCTGAGCCCCAGCTCACGCGTGTTCCAACTGCGCTTGGGCGCTTCGGGAGCCTGCGTCCTGGTGCCTGCCAGCTTGTTTCACTCCTCCCCCCAGCTCCTTCCCCCCGCTGCTGGGGGAAGCCCCCAGGAAAGGTCCTGCTGGAACGCCGCCCGGACACCGCCAGGTCAGGAAGTTGGGGCTTCCTCCTCCTAGAAGCCCATCTCTGTGAAGTCTTTTGGCCCCTGGACGCCTCCCTGTCCCCAGCAATTGTGTTTTGATAGGGCCCTTTAGGATCGCACATGGCAGAAGCTCCATCCAGACGAACTTGAGCTAAGGAGGAATTTACTGGCTCTGAAGGGTGAAAAAAAGTCCAGGAGAAGCCCCGCCTCCAGGCCCAGCTGTGTCTCAGCGAGGCCGCCAGGGCCCCGCCTCCCCCGGGCCGGACAGCTTGTGTCCCCGGCGGCGCACCAGCCGCACCCTCAGGTGGGTTCGCTTGGCTCTCAGGTGGCCCGGAGGGGCTGGGGAGGCAGCAGCTGTGTGTGACTGCTTTTCCTCTGCTGGCGTCTGATCGGGCGGAAGGTGGTGGCAGGTGGTCCCATTCTAGCAAGGGTGAAATTCACCTGCACCGCCGGGGTCAGGCTGTCCCGGGCCGCGAGTGGGGGCTGGTGGCGGTGACCGTGTGGCCACCACCGGGAAGGCCCTCATGCGTCCTCATTCTCCCGCTGCAGAACTTGGCCTCATCCCTCAGGGCTCGGGGCACCTGTCCTCTCCTCCTTACTTTCCAAAATGCCTGAATCGGTCCCCGTTCTCTGGTTACCCGTGTCTCCCTCTCTGACCGTGGGCTCCTGGAGGGCAGGCTGGGACGGGCTCGCCTGTCTGCCGGGCCAGCACACTGGGGGGGGGGGGGCAGGCCCCAGGAGAGCTTCGGGATCTGAAGCCGCCCCCAGTGTGACCTCGAACGAGCCCTCGGCCTCTCTGAACCTCCGTTCCTCGAGGGGGCCTGCCGGCCATCTCCGAGCAGGTGATCTTACCCGGTGCGTGAGGGACTGCGGTCCGTCTGGTGCCAGAGTAACACTGGGTAACAACCACACGGCGGTGATACCTGCTCGTGTCTCACGTGCTGCGGGACTCAGCCGGACCGGGTTTGGCACCCTGCTGACCTTGCCGGGCTCCCTGGTGTCGGCCACCCGAGCATGGCCCCAGCTGGGACAGCGGTGGCTCTGCTCGTCCTCTGGCAGGCTTGCCCAGGCCTGGTCTCGTGGGGAAGGCAGGGGCACGGAAAGAGAGAAGCCCCCGTGCACGAACCTGTGTGAAGTCGCTGACCGCTGCGTGTCTGCTCACATCCCACTGGCTCGGGGAGGCCGTGGGTGAGCACCTCGTGGGGCTGAGGGCCCCGCAGAGCTACCCGGCGGCAGATGGGGCACAGGGAGGTATGAAGAACTCTGTGCCACGGGGATGGAGCAGGACGGGAACCCGGGCTTCTGGCGGTGGTTGCATCCCTGCCCCCACCCTCCTGGTGGCCGTGCCCTTGCTGGACCGGAGCCAGGCCCGTCGGACTCAGAAGCCCGATCTTGAGGGGTGACGCGTTCGGGTAGGTAGTGTCTGGTGTTCCCCTTCGCCCCTCCCCTCCCCTCCCACAGCCCAAAGCTGGAGGACAGTCAGCTCCAGGGACAGGGAGGGAGGTCCATCTCCTGTGGTCCAGATGGCATTGGGGCTAACTGATGCACTTGACAAGTCCTTAGGGGAGCATTCCTGCCCTTCCGGGCCTCTGTCCTCACCTGTGTGATGGGGATGCACTTGGTGAGTTGTAAAGGGACTTCCGGTTCAGGACTTGGTGTCCGACAGAGAGAGACGGAAGAGTCTGGGAGGCAGGCTTAGTCCCTGCCACTAACAATTTGCCTCTTTCCGGAAGCTTCTACGGGCTCCCTTTAGTGGGGGTGGTGGGTGCAGGGGTGCAGGAGTTGGGTGTGTGATCTCCTGTGACTCTGATGACCTTGCCGTTCACCTGTCAGCTGGCCTGCTGGGCAAGTCCTTGGGAAGAGGGGGCAGGCAGGGGTGGGAGTCCTTCTGGGCCAGGGCCCATCATCTTGCCCCCCTTCCCTGCCCAGGGGGTTATTTCCTGGGGGGCGGGGGTGGTTTATCTGGAACCGGAGCCTGTTATGGTTAAGCCTCTGGGCTGAGGGGTGGAGGGGGACGGATAGAATCACCACCTGTCTGCCCTGCGGGAGGCTCCCATGGGGCCAGTCCGTGAGCGTCCTCAGCTGATGTCCTGGGGTATCCCTAGTGGAGCCTGCTTCCTGTCCTCAAGGTGTATGACTGAGACCCAGAACAGCTCCCGGGGTGCTATGGGGGCCTGGGGGTGGGCCATGGGTAGCTTGACCTTGCTGGACCCTTCCAGGCTTAAGCCCAGGAGTCGACGAGTCCCTGATTCTGGGACGTAGGCTCTAGGAGCTCTAGGAACTGTTCCCCAAGCCCCCAGGCCTGCCATGGGTCCCCACAGGGCGTGGCCAGTCGGCAGGTGGGGCCTCCTAGCAGATCCCGGTATGGGTGGGGGGACTGGAAGCCTAGGTGAGTCCAGTCCGGCCCTAGGAAGCTGTGGTCAGTGGCACCTGGGGAGTGGGCAGTGACCAGGATGGAGAGGGAGAGGCCAGACCTGGGGGCCAGGGCAGATTTTGGAAGGGGCAGGCTGGGGGGTATTGGGGCAGGTGCCATGGGAGTGTGCTGGGACAAAAGCCCGAAGGAGAAAGGTGTGCACGTGTGCGGAAGCCAGGTCCACCCCACCTGTGTTCTTCCCTTCCCCACCCCCGCCCTCCCCCTCTCTCTCCCCTCCTCCCCCTCACCCCCTTCACACCTGCCCTCTCCCTCCCTTCTCCACTCTGCAAGTGACCCCCTGTGCCCACAACTATGCTCCCCCGGGGTTGGCTCTGTGGGTCATCAGATGCTCACAGCAATGCCTGTGCCCTTTCCAGCGTGAGAATTCTGTGACCATCCTGGGCCCAGTTGTCACTGAGAGAGGGACAGTCTGGTGGAGGCAGCATGGAATTGCCCTGGGCACCTCTGCCGGGCGGGTGGGGACACCGACTGCCTTGCTCTGGGGAGGCACGAGTGCCCCTGTAAGCAGGCGGGCTAGAGGGCAGAGAAGTGTCCTCTGAGGTTGGGGCTGGAGGTCACAGGCATGTCCTGAGCTCCTGGAGCAGCCCAGCTGTCCACTGTGCCAGGATGGATGAGGTCACCTCCCGGAGACCCTGTCTGGGGCCCACTGTGGGGGCCGTGCCCTCCTCGATGGGCAGCCCCAGGCTCTAGCCTGGCTGGTGGTGGCCTCAGAGGGATTCTCGGGGCACCTCTGTCCTCAAGAAGGGCTCTTTGGAGAGGAAAAAAGAACACATTTCAACACCTCCAGATTCTGAAAATGGATTTCTCCCAGGGAAACAGAGACTCAGAGCATATTCTCTTCCGTGAGAGAGAGCCAGGAAAGCAGCGGGGGAGGGGGCGGGGGAGGGGAGAGAGGTCTGGGGGGGGGAGGAGGAGGAGGAGGATCGTGGGAAACAGGGCCAGTCACAGACCTGGATGCAAATCCTGCCGATCACCCCCTGGCAGTGTGACCTGGGGACACGACTTCACCTCTCTGGCCTCAGTTTGTCTCTCTGTTCAATGGGGTAACTCTTCCTGCTTCATAACGGGGGCCTCGAGGATAGAAAATGGGTAAAGCAGTTCTTGGTCTTATCCTTTTTCAGGATGAAAAGCCTTCCCGAGTCTAGGATGATGATATATTTCTGAAGGACATCTCAAAGCCCCAGAAGGACCCACAGTGCTGGGTGCTTTGGGTCTGACTGTGGAGCCCAAGTCCTTGCCATGTGGCCTTAGGGATCAGCCTTCCCTGGGCTCCAGCTTCCTCTCTGTAAATTGGGATCTCCACCTTGGAGTGTGCTGGGGGGTCGGCAGGAATGTGATGGTGCACTCCGGAGGCGCCCTGGGTGCTTGGGGTGGGGGCATCTCCAGGCGGAGGGAGGCTCTGTCTGCCCTGGGCATCACCTGGTTTCAGCTCATCCCTCCTTCCCTTGCTGGTCCTCTGGGGCAAGCCCTGCTTGCTGCTGTGTTTGGCTGGCATAACCTTGGGGCTGCCTCCTCCGGGCGGTCTTCCCAGATGCCTGCTCAGATCTCGCGGCTTGAGGGCTTCGGCTGCTCCTCGCCACGGAGTCTCTCTGGGGACCTTGGGGCCGCCTCCTCCTGGGCCCCTGCGCCTCTGACCTTACTTCCTCGTCTCCATCTTCCGGAGTCATGTTTGCAGAGCTGCTCTCTGTTCAGGATACCACCCTGCCGTGTAACTGCCCACAGCTTCTGAACAACATCAAACCACCTGGCCTGGCTTCCGGGGCGGAGTGTGTGGGGGGGGGTGGTCCCCTGCTTCCCTTTGCAGCTCTGTCGCCTGCCCCTGCCCACACCGACCTGACACCCCACCACGGAAGCATCCTGACTCCACCGAGCGCCAGGCACTTCCCAGCACCTGCCTCCGCACGGGCCCATGAGAAGCTGTGAAGGAGGCCATCAGCCTTTCAATGGGGAGCCAACCGAGGCTCAGGGAGACTGGGCACCTCGCTACGCTGACTCCGCATCTGGACTCGAACCCAGGACTTCCACCTCCAAGTTCGCGGTGGTCACACTGAACCACTGTTTCTCCACCCGTGCTCCGTCCGCTAGTTCACCGCCTTCTCCTGGAACTCCTCTCCCTCCCAAACCTGAATTGTTTTCCAAGTCTTGGCATAGATGTTGCCTCCCCCAGGCAGCCTCCTCAGATTCCTCCTCAGATCTCCTGTCCCCTCCCCCTGCAGTCTCCTGTTGCCTTTTACTCATGACCTTGGTTCACCATGGTCCCGGGAGGGAGGAGAGATTGTGTTCTAGTGGCCGAGATTGCGAGTTGCCCCCCCAACATCCATCCTCCTTCCTTCCGGAAGTGAAAGAAACCCTGAATCCGAGCTGGGCATACAGCTGCCCGTTGAAGTTCTCAGCCCCCCTGCAGCTGCATGTAGCTATTGGCCAGATCCTTGCCAATGACATGTGAGACGTGACCTGCGGAGCTGCTGGGTCCTGTCTCAAGAGAAAAGAGAGGTGGCTTCTCCTTCCTCCTTCTCCCTGTACCTACTGCTGGATGTCAGCCACGATGGCAGGAGCCGCAGCAGCCACACTAACTATGGGATAGAAGCGGGACCACAGAGCGACAAGGTAGAAAGAACCTGGGTCACCAGCACATCAGCCGGCACTGCTGATGCTCAGACTGTGTCATGAGTGAGGGAAAAACCCTGCTATCTTGTTTAACCCAGTGTTTGGGGGCAGGGGTGGCATTTGTTAAAGCAGCCAAAACGTATCCTAATTAGTACCGATCCAGAGAGAGAGTGGTCGGTTAACGGTTTGCAGAATGACTAAGTGATTACTAGCCAGAGGTCAGTGAGCCATAGCCCGGGGACTGTGTTTCTTGGAGCATGCGGTGCTCTGAGGTCACGGAAGGGCGTGCCCATGGACTTGAGCTGCCACGCTGGAGTTGTGGCTCCCTGGGCAAGCTCCGTAAGGGGTCGGTGGCTCAGATGCCTCTTCTGTGACATGTGGGTGACAGTCCACCTCCACAAAGCTCAGATGAGATGATGCACTTCAAGGGCCTTATTTTGAGGGTGCTGAAGCGTCTTCTTGTCTGCCCCCCCTTCCTATTCTAGGGGCCTTCCCTTCCTCCTCTCTCCTCCCCCTGCATGGCCCTGCCTTTCCCTGGGGCAGGGGGACCTGGTGGGTTTAATGAGCCCCTGCCCCCTCCCCAAATACGCTCAGCTTCCAACAGGGACCACCATTTCCCCCAGGACTTTTCCTGCACTTGAATTAACAATCTCGGAATCTTTGGAAACGTCTGCAGAACTGTAGCCCATGTGCCCCTCTAGCCCCATCTGCCCCGTAGGAAGCAGTCCTGACTTCGGAGGAGGCCCGCCCTCCCGGGAGCCCTCTGCCCACGCCGGGCTGCCCTGCACCCCACAGGCCATACCTTGTCCCTCAGGGACCTCCAGGTGGGAATAAGGGGTCCCGGCAGCTCTGGCGGGCCCTGCCCCCACCTGTGGAGCCCTGGACTCCAAGCTCCGCCCTCCCCCAGCCTGGGAGGGGAGTGCTGAGCTCTGGGGGTCCCCCCAGGGGTGGTGCTGAGGGAGGGGGTGCTTCGAAAGTGGCTGTGGGGTCTCACTCCCCACCTCAAGCTGGGCAGCCCTGCTCTCCCAGCTTTAGGAACAAAGTGTCCTTTGGACATGACACAGAGGGTTTCGTGGCTGCACAAAACCGGCTGGGGTAGATGGTGCAGTTCGCAGTCCCCCCCTTTTAAACGTTTTTAATTCTGGTAAGATATATATAACATGAAAGTTACCCTCTTCACCATTAAAATTTTTTTTAATGTTTATCTATTTTGAGAGAGAGAGAGAGAGAGAGCAAGCAGGGGAGGGGAAGAGAGAGGAGAGAGAGAATCCCAAGCAGGCTCCGCACTGTCAGCGCGGAGCCTGACGTGGGGCTCGAACTCACAAACCACAAGATCACCACCTGAGCTGAAGCCAAGAGTCGGGCGCTTAACCGACTGAGCCCCCAGGCGCCCCCAACTTCCATTTTTCAGTAAATTCACACCGTCCTGCACCCATCACCACCATCCATCTCCAGAACGCTTTTCATCTCCCCCCACCTGAAATCTGTCCCCACGAAACACTAAGCCTCACCCCCTCCCCCAGCCCCTGCCCCCCACTCACCTTCCACTCTCTGCGTCTATGAATCTGAAGACCCTACGTACCTGGGGCAAGTGGGGTCATACAGTGTTTGTCCTTCCGTGACTGGCTTACGTCACTCACGGACCTCAGGGTGCATGCATGTCGCAGCGGGGGTCAGCCCCCTCCACGCTCGCGGGTGAGTGATGCTCCGTGCGCGGACAGACCGCGTTTTCTCTCCTCTCTAGGCTCCTCTGATGGCCCTGCAGGGCTGTGTCCTCCTCTGGGGAGGCCGATGCCCGTCCCCATCCCTAGGGCCCTCAGCCTCTGGGCTCCCCGCGGCTGCAGGCAGGATTCCTGGCGTGCCTTCTCTCCAAGCGCCCGCATCCGCTTGCTTCCGCAGCCACCTGCTCAGGAAGGTGCAGGGCAGACCACCCAAGGAGGGGTCGCAAGCGGGGGTCAGCACTCAGCTATCTGTCCTTAGGGGACGCATGGCGGGATTAGGGACGATGGGGCTGCCAGGGTGAAATGTACCCTGGTGGGGGTGACAGCCCTGGGTGGGGTGGCCCAGGAGGGGCAGGGGACACCTGTTGATTGTACATTTCTGAAATCCCATCCTTTTCTGGGGCCTCAGATCAGGGCAGAACCGCCAGTTGAGGTGTCTCCCCTCATCTTGACCCTGGCTGGGTGTGTAGCCAGAACTTGGGTCTTGAGTGGTAGAACCAAAGAGCAGGGGACGGTCACCACCAAGGCCACCGGGAGTGGCCCTCCAGGGGCTGTGCTTTCATTCTTGAGGCTCAGCGCTTTTGGAAACGCCAGGCCTGTCCTTTTCAAGGTCTGGAGGCCACGGACTACTCCTGTACCTTCCAACAAATTCCTCATTTGCTTAGAGAATCCTGGAGATCTAGAAGGCTCCATTGAGGGACACTGGGAGGAGATCTAGGTGGGGGGAAGAGTCGCTGGCCACATCCTGGAAGAAGCAGGTCAGGCAGAAGGGATAGCAGGAGTGAAGGCCACAGGAGCAGGGGGCTCAGGGCATTGGGGGAGGGGAGAGGCTCCTTCAAGCCTGGAAGGCAGGCAGGCCTTGGGGGACTCGGGGAAGGGGCCGGGGTAGTATTGATTTCCTATTGCTGCCATAACAGCAAATTACCACAAGTGTAGTGGCTTGAAACAACACAAATTTATCAGCTCTGGAGGTCAGAAGTCCACACAGATGGAAGCTTCAGGGGAGAATCTGTTTCCTTGCCTTTTCTAGCTTCTAGAAGCTTCACAGCCCCTTCTACATTTAAAGGCCCCTCATGATGACCCTGGACCCACGCAGATAATCCACGAACATCTCCCTAACTTAATCACCTCTGCAAAATCCCTTCTGCCGGGGAGAGAACGTGTCCACGGGTTCCAGAAGACAGACCAATTTTGGGGGCCAGTATTCTCCCAACCACAGGGTCTAGCCTTGTCCGGAGGGCGATGGGGAGCCGCTGAAGGTGTTAAAACAGAGGAACGGGCCCTGGTCAGATGTGGGTTTGAGCAACATCCCGCGTGGCAGCTCATGGGATCCGACGGCTTTTGCAGATGACCCTCCGTGGTGGGTAGGGGTCCACCCCCTTCACAGCTGAACCCCCAGCCCCCTTGCAGCGCCTGGCACATGCCAGGGGCTCGATAAATGCGCACAGAACGAAGCCACCGCATGGATTCGGGGAGAGGGGACTGGAGTGGGGAGGGGTGGGGAGTGGCGAGGGGCAGGAGGGGGAAGGGCTGCCAGGGAGGAGGCAGGGGCGGGACATGAGGTTGTGCTGAGACTCAGGAATGCTCTGCAACTGAGCAGAGGAATGGAAAGGTGTCCCACATGCTTCCCCGATTTCTGCCCACCCCCCCACCCCCTGCCAGATGCGTCACACTGAAAAAAAAATCACGATTAGCGCAAGCCCAGCTCAGCACGCCCCCCGCGTCCTTACCTGTCCCACCGCTGGTCTCCAGCTAAGCCCTAAGCCAGGGGAGGCCTCGGATTGGATGAGGGTGGGCACCTGACCCGAGGGCTGGGCAGCCATAGGTTGGATCTGTGCCCAGGGGGCTGGCCCTCAGCGCTCTGTCCAATAGGGCATCGGACGGAGCTAAGCCAATCAGACAGCTCTAGAAGATCGGGAGCAGGGACAGGTGTGTCCGCAGTGGGAAGGTTGCGTGTGGAGCGGAGCCCAGAGGCGGTGAGCGCTGGAGCCCAGGGCAGCACAGTGCCCTCACAGGACTGCTGGTTTCTGCCCTCTGTACGTGGGGCGCCTGCGGCCCAGCCTCCCTGGGCCGGGAGTCTCCCCACAACACAAAGCGTCTCTTGAGGTTCCTTTCCCCCCTCTTCCCCATTTCTCCTCCGGGAAAACCGAGGCTCCTCCTTGCCTGCGCTGCAGTGTGGTCTAAAGCACGAGGCTCTGGTCCCAGTGCTGTGAGCCCCTGGGAGTGGGGCCTGGCCCCACACTGCCCTGAGAACTGTTGGCGATCCAGGGTCGTCCGAGAGGATTGGGGGGCAGGGATGGGCGGGAGGCCCCCCAGAGGCCCCACCAGGGGTCTGCTTGAATCCGTTGGCCGTGGGAGGTCCAGCTGGCATCCGGAAGCCTTGCCCGGCAATTTTCCTAGAGTCAGTAGTGGCGTGGACAGGACAGGCCTGGGTGGGGCGGTGGGGTGCCACCAGGAGAGCTGGGGCCCAGGCTTGGCAAGGAAGTGTCCTCCGTTCATACCCAGCTGTGGAGTTTGCCCCCGGACGAAGCAGCTTGTGGCCCCACAGGCCCTGGCGGCTGAGGAGGCAGAGACAGTGAGATCTTCTCTTCCCAGTCAGGCGATAATGTAGCACCTTTGTCCCGGCCTCACCCTGGGGCCCCTCCCCCCTCACTCCGTCCTTCCTCGGTCTCCCAGTGCTGGCACTCGCTGCCCCGAGCCTCCCAGTCCTGCCCCTGCCCTACCCCCTCTAGGAGTGGAGAGCCCAGGGCCACCCTGGCCTCCTTCTCCTGACCCTGGCCCCTGGCATCGTCTGACGTGGCTGCTTCTCGGCCCGCCCGGTGTCTGCCTGCAGAGCTCACAGGTCAACAGAGCCCCTCCTTTGTTTATTAGCGACATCCAGGGAGCCTTCTCTTCTGCCAGGTGGGGGCCGGGTCCTGGGACACACAGATAACACAGGCTTTACCCTCGGGGGACCCCTGCCTCTGCAGCACAGTTCCCCACCATGAGGAACTGCTTCGGTGGGGCCACAGGGAGGGGGTGGGCCGGGCTGCTGGGCTCCGGAGCCTCTGCCCCAGTCTTGCTCATCCAGACCGCCGTGCTCTGAGGTGTTTTAGTCATTGTACCTCAAGGGAGCAGTGTGGGCAAGCGCAAAGCCCCTGAAGCCTTGAGGTCGGAACCAATTTAGTCCCCGCCCCAGGGCCTTGGCACCTGCTATTCTCTCTACCTTGAACAACTTTCCTTAGCTGCGTGGCTCCTTGCGTGAGTGAGGATGCAGGGTTGGCTGCCATGAAAAGATACAAGATAACAGTAGCTGAGACATAGGAGGAGTAACTCCTTCGTCAAGAAATAGGAGTCCGCAGAATCTCACAATCATATGTCATATGTCTCACATATGACAATCGTATGATTTAGGTCATACCCTTGTACCATCAGTTTTATCATTTGCTTAATGTTTTTATTGAAATCAACTTTTAAAGCTTTAATGCTTACGATCTAAGCAATAGGCTCTGGAACTCAGGGTTTGATATGCTAGTTGTATACTTATTTTCCCAATACATTTGGACCCAAATAACTGTGGAAATAGAAGCATTTTGGGGGATACTCTTTAAAATCACTTGTTAGCTCCCTTTGAGAAACTCTGAACTACCTATTTGGAGAAACTGAGGCTCTGTGAGGGGAAGTGATGTGCTGAGCTTCTGAGAGTCAGCTGACGGTGTCCAGGCCACCTGCTCTCCAGGTAGCTGTGTCACTGCCTCTGGGGGTGAGCATTTGAGGGGCAGAGTGAATTGCTGGGAAATGCATCCGATACCCCTGTTCTCCCGCCTCGAGCCTGCACCGGCCAGTCCGTCCCGCACCCTGAGGCTCTGTGGAGCCCGTTTGTGGCAACTGTGGCCTTGGGGTGCTGCTGGGTCTGGTGTTTGCAGCCGGCCGGGTCTGGACCCCCAACCGCTCTGCTTCTGCCTTTGTCCCCAGCCTTGGGGCCCGGCACCCCACAAGGCCAGGCCTGGAGGAGGCGCTCAGGGGTGGAGGATTGGAAGGCCAGGGGAAGAAAAAGCATTTGGTGTGGAGACGCAGGCCACTCGACCAGGGTGGGTGAGGAAGGGAAGGCGAGATCCCACTGGGGGGTTGGGGAGGGCTTCCCGGAGGAGTCGGCCTTGTAGCACAATCTCCGTGTTATTTGCTGTGCTGGGCGCTTGAGCCGCATCACGTTATTTGTCCTTTATGGGGCCCTGTGGGGAGGGATGTTGCCATGTCTGGGTAACCGGGGAGGGCACTGCTCAGTGATGCTAAGGTCACGGGACAGCGTGAAGGTCACAAAGCCAGCACGCGACCCTGCCTTGTCCCACACCACCTGTATCGGTTACCTGTGTCACAAAGTGCCCCCAGACTTAGTGGCTTAAAACAGTAGCCTTCATGATCTCAGTTTCTGTGGGGCAGGACTTGGGATGTCACTTAACTGGGTCTCCTGCTCAGGGTCTGTCCCGGGCTGCAGCTGAGGTATCGTTCAGGGTGGTGTCGGTCTCGAGATCCAGCTGGGGAAGGATCAACTTCCAAGTTCTGTCAGGTGGCAGTTGGCAGGGTTCATTGCCGGCAGAGGGCAGGGGCTGCCCTGGGTTCCTGGGCACATGGGCTCCTCCAACATGGCGGCTTCCTTGGAGCGAACCAGTCTACAGCGCCCATCGAGACTGGAGTCCCAGCCTTCCGTAGTCTGTTTGTGGGAACGCCAGCTCGTCACTTGTTGGAAGTGAGTCCCAGGGTCCAGCTAGAATCAAGGGGAGGGGATTCCACAGAAGGGAACACTGGGGTGGGGCCATCCTGGAAAGCCGCCCCCCACCCCATGGGGCAAACGGAAGTGGTTGTCCTGGCTCCTGCCCTTTAATGCTGGGCTGTGGCTGGGCTGCGACTTGGGGGGTGGGGAGGTGCGCTGTGAGGGGATGGTGACAGGCAGACAGTAGGAAAAGGCTCTGGGGAGCAGCTGCTAAGGGGTTCTGGAATCTCACAGCCCTGCAGCTGCCCATCTCCTTGGAGGTGCCCCACCTCCGGGGCCCCAGCTGCCTCCATTTTGGCCCACCCTGACCACTTGGCCAGCCTTGCCCCTCCAAACCTAGCTGGGGATGGGCTTGGTTGGGGGACCAGGAAGCCCCCCCCCCAACCCCTCACCGCTCCCAAATGCTTCTTTTCAGGACAATGGGGAAGGATTATGAGGAACTGACCATTTGTTCTTCACATGTTTTGCAATTTTCCTGGAAATGTGAGGGATTCCAGAGGGACCCGGGGCTGCTGGGCTGACCTCTGCCTGGTCTGCTCCTGTGGCCTTTCCAGGAACTGACAGTTGGTGGCTGGCCGGGTCCCCAGAGTTGCCGGGCAGCTAAGGTTACGGAGTCGTTGGCAGGAGAGGAGGGGAGAGGTGGGGTGGGAAGGAGATGGGCAAGGTACCACCTGCCCAGTTCTGGGGGTGGATCCGCGCAGGGTTTTCAGACCCGCTGGGCCTTCCTGGGGCTCCTGCACCCCCGGGGGCCCCCCTTCCATCCAGGCTGCTCTGTTCTCCCGGTCACCGAGTGGCAGGCACACTGCACAAGGACAGGGCCCTCTCTGGGAGACGGGTGGCCCGGGAGGTGGCCCAGCACTGGCACAGAACCGACCTATTGCTGGGTGACCTTGGGAGACGTTAGCGTCTCTGGGCCTCTGCTCTCTGGTCTTTAAAAAAGGAATGGGGGTGCTCCTGGTGGGGCTCAGTCGGTTAAGCATCCGACTTCGGCTCAGGTCATGATCTTGGGGTTCGTGAGTTCGAGCCCCGCGTCGGGCTCTGTGCTGACAGCTCGGCCTGGAGCCTGGTTCAGATTCTGGGTCTCCCTCTCTCTCTCTGCCCCTCCTCCACTCATGCTCTGTCTCTCTCTGCCTCTCAAAAATAAATAAATGTTAAAAAAAATTAAAAAAAAAAAAGGAATGGGGACATTTGTCTTGCACTGCCCACCCGGCAGATGCTCCCCTGCAGCCTATCTTCAGCGACCTTCACCCCTCGGGGGTCCTGCAGGGTTAAGTAAGATCACCAAGAGAGAATCTTTTGTACAGGATCCTGCTTGGAGTGAGTGCCCCCCCTTCCCAACGGGAACACCACCGGGGCTGAGAAAGAAAAGCAGGTCTGGAGCCCTTCCCCCTGCTCAGGTGGCCTGGACGGGGGCTGGGGCTGGGAGGCATGGGGAGGGGCCTTGGTGTCCCCAGGCCACTCCTTACCCGCTGGGGGGTGAGGGCTGGCTGGATCAGGCCCTGCGCCCGCCTCTGCCCCTCTGCCCTCCCCTCTTCTGTCTACACTCTGCTTGATCATCCCTGCCTGCTCAGTCCTCAGGCCCCTCCGGTCTGCCTCCCTCCCTGGAACCACCTTACGGGAGACGGTCTCCCTGGGACCCTGCAGGGCGCCTGTCTGCCTGGGACTGGTTGCTCCTTCTCTTTCTTTGGGCCGCGGGATGCTGCCCCTTGTCCTTGCCCCCGTCCCCACTGTGCTGCTGCCCCTGGGTCCTGTCTGGGGCCCCCCATCTCATGTCCCCTCCTGTCCCAGTCACCACACAGCACTGCCCTCTCCCCGCCTCTGTGTCCCAACTGCAGCGTCCCCGGGGCTACCCCAGGCAGCACCCCCCCCCTCCCCACACAGCTGCTCTAATGGACCTTCTCTCTCGGTGCCACCTCCTTGGCCAGAAGTGACACACGGGCTGCTTCCCAGTCACGGTCCACGGCAGAGCCTGCCTGCCTTCCCCCCGACGGCCACTGTCCTGGAGTGCTGGCTGTCCCTGAAGCCCACACTTCCCAGCTCCCCTCCCAGCTACGTGTGGCCATGTGACTGTGTCTGGCCAGTGCCATCTGTGCGATTCACTCCTTCAGGGTTGTGCCCGGTGGCCAGGCACCAGCCACGCCCCCGGGAAGTCACAGCAGAAGGGGAGGCGGCCAGGCCCCAAGGGCTCCTGTTTTAGCCCACGCTTCTGAGTGAGGGGTGAGCTTTTATTTGTTGAAACCACTGTCATTTTGGGGTCTGTCACACACAGTCTCACCTGTGACGTGCCTGCATGGGTGTCCCTGTCCCAGCCCTGGTACATCTCCCACATGGCAGAAAGGTGGACCTGACGCCCCACTGCCAGAGTCTCCCTGCACCCTGGATGGGGTCCCCGTCACTTCACTTAGTCCACCTGTGCCTTTAGGGTTGGGCCCTGCTCCTTGCTGGCCCCCTCTCCGTGCCTTCATTTCCCTGCGGGCCTCTACTATAGCACTTAGTCATTCGACAAACCTTTGCTGAGCACCTAATACGTGCCAGGCCCTGTGCTGGGTGTTGAGGGGCACAGGGGTGAACAAGACTGCTCTTGGCACTCTGGACAGTGATTGTCTCTTTCTGGATGTGTCTGCCCATGGGCTGGGGCGCCCTGGAGGGCAGGGTTGTCCCTAGACGACCTCTGCACCCATTGCCCGCAAGAGGGGGTGGGGCGTCCTTGTTGAATGACTGACCGAGAGATAAATACCTGAGTTATAAGGGAGCTGAAGGGTCTTCAGATCTGGCTCCGAGCTGGGGTTTGAGCGGCCACTGTGTTCCTGACTCACAGGGCAGGGTTGCATCCCCCTTGAGATAGGGCAGCCCTCCTCCTCTCTCTCCGGCTACAGGGGGTCTCCAGCCCCCTTCCCTGTGGGCCTGGGCCCCTCTGGGCCCCAGGGAGAAGGGGCTGCTTCCTCAGGGTCATGGCTGAGTCCCTGCCACCCCAGGAAGGAGGTGCCCACACGACAGGTGCTGCAGCCCGGCCTGGCCGTGTGACCAGGAGCGCCCGGTGCCCGGCCGCGGGGATGGTGTGGGCACAGACGAGTAATTCTTTTGTGAAATTATTGCCTGCTAAACTATGAGTTGAGCTGGTTGCTCCAAGCCCCTGAGGGGGTCAAAATCTGCCTCCCCAAACCTGCCACTTTGGCATATTGATTATTTTGAATTAAAGTTCCCTAAGACACAGCTGGGGCAGGAAGGATGCTCTGATCTCCTCCGTGTCCCTGAAAGCAGGAAATAAGTCCCTCCCGCCCTGTGAAAGGAGCCCTCCCTGCACCAGGAGGCGGATCTCCTGTAACCAGAGATGGGGAACTGGGGGTCGAGCAGGCCGTGCAAACGACTCTTGTTTCTTTTCGCTATTTAGCTACCAAACCCCTTGGTTTGGTCAGTTCATCACAAATTTCTTATATCTTTTTCTAAGAGGTATAAAACCTGCTTCCTTTGGTCGCTTCTTTGAGCCTCGTTTCTTTGGGGTTCCTGTGCACACGAAATTGTATTTGTTTTTTTTTTTTTTTTCCTCCTGTTAGCCTGTTTTGTGTTAATTATTAGACCAGCCAAAGAACCTGGAAGGGAGAAGTTTTCCTCCTCGAGGCCCTGCAGCCACTTGGAGGGAAGGGGCGGGGCAAGGCTGGACCACGCCCACTGGCTCGACAGGTACAGGATCTGCCCTTCTGTAGGGGGGCCCAGACCCCAGGCTGGAGTCAGAGGCTGAGTCCTGAGCCTGGGGACAGCCCCCTGAAGGATGGCCCAGTGACCCTGCCGGGGGGAGCGGTTGCTGTGCTCCAGGCCGCGAGGGAGAGGTAAAGACACCATCCCACCTCTGAGGGGTTCTCTGTTTAGTGGGGTGACAAATACATCCGTACTTCTGCAGGGACATGCAGTGTGTGCTCGGAGCATCGCAGAGGCTTGAAGGAGGGTGGCACACAGGCTCTGGGATCGGAGGGGAAAGGTTGCCTGGGGAGCCAGGAAAAGACTTCGGAGAGGAGGGGCCTTGAGGGATGGATAGGAGTTTGCTGTGTGGCAAAGTGGAAGGAGGGTTTTCCAGGCAGAGGGAAGGGTATGGCGTAGGTAGGGAGTCGCAGTGTGATGGGTGTCGTCGGAGTGGAGAGCGGAGGGCACGAAGGTGGGCCTGGTCCTGTGTGCTCCGCCCTGGCCCCCACCCCCTCCCGGCCCAGGCAGGTGGAGATTCTGGAGCACTGCTCCTGGACAGGGTCTCTGAGGGGGGGACCGAGGGGCCAGATCCGGAGAGTAGGAAGGGCAGCAGCAGGGGGCGGGGCCGAGAAGGAGCTGTCACCGAGGGTGACTCTGGGGTTTCTGATGTGGCTGATGGTGGGGCCGATGTCAGGAGAGGGACTCGTGGAAAGGACCCCCGCAGGCCACGGGCTTGGCGCGTCCCTCCCTGGGGAGGGTGGCCTGTGCCGTGGCCTGTGCGAGGGCTGCCCACCTGGGCTCCGGGACCCCCCCGGGGGCTCCTGTGCTGTCTTCAGCTGCTGAGCGCCGGGGCCCTGGCCAAGCCCCGGTGGGTTTAGTCGCCATCGGGAGTCTGTGGCTCCTGCCCCGCCAACCAAACTCGGACCTTCTGGTGTTTACGATTGGCAGAGTGTAACTTCCTGTTTTTAAGAGAAAAGGATTAGAAACGCTTATTAAAAAGCTCTTTGAGGGCTTCAAAAGACTTCCTGAGCATCAAGTGACTCTTACAAAAGAGCCGTTTAATGGTTTAAGCAACGAGAATGGGAAACATACCGGCTGGACCTCCTTGAAAGCTCACCAATTCTCACCAAGCCAGGAGGGGCTTGGTGGCCACGTGCGGAGGGGACCGAGGGGACGTGGGCAGCGGGCTGTCGAAGGAGTGCCCGGGGCGGCCCCTGTGCACGTCTGACCTCCCTCCCCAAGCTCTCTCCTGACTCCAGCACCTGAACCCTTCCGGGCCTCCTGGACGCCCCAAGGTGCCCCCACGCTGCTCCTGGGCTGTCACCCCTTCCCGGACCCAGCTGCTCTCTGCCGGCCTCAAACCTGGCTGCCCTGCGCCCTGTGTCCAGACTGTCCGCCTCCAGGTGGCCTAGCCTCCGCCTGTGAGTCCCTTCTGTATTCCCTTGTCCCCAGACTCCAGGCCACGCTGTCGCTTGGCCGTGGCAGTGGCCTCCTCACTGACCTCTAGCCGCCCTCCCTTCTGTCGGTTCATTCCCTGCCTTCTCCTGCTGCCTTGGGGTCCCCGTGCAGGACACAGAAGAGACACGGACCCTGCCCTCCTCTTGTTGCTCCTGCACGCGAGGAACCCTCTGGTTTGGCCACTGAGAAGGTACGGAAGGGGCCGGTGCCTTTCCACCTCACCGGGCCCTGGGGCAGCCCTGGGAAGGAAGCCAGAGGCCCGACTGCATCCTCCGCCCAGGCTCCCCGGTGTTTTAGAAGTGACCCTGCCCGGTGAGCCCGAGGCCCCGAAACTCTGTCGCGTTCGGCCCCCCGGGGCCGGCCAGGTGCCCCTCACTCTGCTCTGGGGCCCGCTGACCTCACGTGTCCTCCCGGGATAACCCCCGGGTGCCACTATGTGCTCCTGGGTTTCGCTCCAAACAGGATACGTTGTTACTTAGGCAGCTATTAAACACTTCAGTGGCTCCCAGAAAATGCCAAGGAATTCTTGGAATAAAAATAACAATGAATAAAGTTGCCTGGAAATGAGGCTATGGGGCTGGATTTCATTATGCCCCATTTAGCAGAGAAAGTTTATTACAGTGGAGGCGAGGTGATGTTTCCATTTCCTTCAGTAAAAAAGATGTGTTTCACCCCCCCCCTCCCCTTCCCCCCCCCAAGACCAGGGGTTGGGGGTGGCAGCGGGGCGGGGAGGGGTGCAGCCACAGAGTCATGAGCTTGGCCGAGCTGAGGTCATTCCCGCAGGGTCGTGTTCCCCGCGTAGGGCCGGGACCTAGTCCCCTGCGGGCCCCGCTAGAGCATCCTGACAAGGGGCGTCAGTGCGGACGACGCAGAGGTGGCGAGCGCTGTGACACCTCGGTCACCCCTTGCTAAGTGGAACCTGGGATTCCACTGTTCCCCGTCTGCTGTCCCCTCTGTTTTCCTGTCCTGCCCGTCCGGACCTGCTCATTCCCTTCCAGGTACAACTCACTCTCTGCATCCCTGCAGCCATGCCTGGGCCTCCTGCCGGGTCTCCCCTTCAGTCACCACCTAGGGTCTTTGTCACATATAATCAGACCCTGATGCTCCCCTGCTCAATACTCTTCTGTAGCTCCCTACCGCCCTCGGGACAAAGAGGGAGCTCCTTGCCCTGGCACGTGAGCCCTGTATTAGTTTCCTATGGCAGCTGTGATGCCTAATTTCTTGTCTTAAGTTTATTTATTTCGAGAGAGAGATAGAAAGCAAGCGGGGGAGGGGCAGAGAGCGAGGAAGAGAGACTCCTCAGCAGGCGCCTCACCGTCAGCGCAGAGCCTGACGCGAGGGTCAAACTCACGAACTGTGAAATCATGACCTGAGCCGAAGCCAAGTCGGAGGCTTAACCGACTGAGTCCCCCAGGTGCCCCTCTGTTGCCTAAGTTTGTGTGTCGACTGAGCCTTGGGGTGCCCAGATGTTTGGTCAAACATCGTTTTGGGTGTTTCTGAGGGTGCCTGGATGAGATTAACGTTTAAACTGGTCGAGTGAGTAACGCAGAGTGCCCTCCCTGCTGAGGGTGGGCCTCATCCAGCCAGTCACAGGCCTGCATAGAACAAAAGCCGACCTCCCCCAGGTAGGAGAGAATTCTTCCTGCCTGCCTGCCTTTGAACTGGGACAGCACCTTTTTCCTGCCTTTGAACTCAAACTGGCACATCAGTTTTTCCCGGGCCTTGACTCTACTGGCTGCTGGACGGGAGCTACACCCTTAGCTCGCCCGGGCCTCCGGCCTTTGGAGGACAGTGCTGTGGTCTGAATGTGCGTCCCCGAAATTCAAATGCTGAAACCTAACCCCCAAGGTGACGCTGTTAGGAGGTGGGGACTTTGGTGCCCTCAAAAGACATGCCTCAGAGAGCTCCCTTATCCCTTCTACCACGCGAGGACCCGGAAAGAAGTCCCCACCTGCCCGTGCCGGCTCTCTGCTCTCAGCTTTCCAGTCTCCAGAGCTGTGAGAAGGCCGTTCCTGTGTTTATGAGCCCCCGGCCTGTGCTGCTCTGTCACAGCAGCCCCAAAAGACTGCGGGGGCTGTAGCTAAACCGGCTCGCGCTCCCCCTGCAGACCTCGGGGCTGGCCTGCCTCGAAGTCCCAGGCTTATCTCTCTCCCCGCCGGCTCCCGCTGGCCCCACTTTTCCAAAAATCCCCAACCACACAGCTGTCGCACCCAGTCACCATGGCTTTAAGACAACCAAATGTCCTCCCTTACGCTTGTGGAGACCCGAGATCTGATCACCGTGTGGCCCGCGCTCTGCGCCCCACGGAGGCTCCAGAGGGGGACCTGTCCCCCTACCTCGTGCAGTTTCTGGTGGCACCAGGACCTTGGCTTGAGGCCGCTTCTCTCCAGTCTCTGCCTCTGCCTTCGCATCGGTTTCTCCTTCGTAAGTCTGACCTCCCTGTGCCCCCTTACTGGGACCCTTGTGATGGCACTGGGGCCCCACCCGAATGATCCAGGGTCAGCTCATCTCAAGACTGTTGACTGAATTTTGTCCGCAAGCACTTGGCCTATGGGAGGGAGCGCTCCCAGGTTCCGGGGATCAGTGCCCAGCTTCTAGGGGGCCACGATTCCTGTCCCCCAGGCTTTCCCAGCCCGGCCTCGGTGGGCCTCCCCGGGCCCTGCACACTGGGGTTGGAACAGGTGAATGAACCAGGACCGGAGGTGCGTTCCATCTTCCGAGTGGCCTGCGTGCACCCCTCTGGCGTCTGTGTGAGGCGAGGAAAGCAGGGGCCTGTGCGGCCCGTTCACTCGGATGCCAGCACCAAGGGCCACGTCTCGGCAGCCCGTGGTTTTGCCGGAAGCGTTCGCAGAAGTCTTGAGCCTCCTCACCTTTTCCCTTCATTTCCCCAAACTTCCTGTGGTGTTACAACGTGCATGTGACTTAATAATCGGAGGAAAGTTAATTGTTCAAGTTCTCTACTGACTGCCGCCCTGGGGGAGCCAGGCCATGCCTGTGACCAGCCTCTACTGACCCCCTACTGAATGTTGCCAGAAGCATCCCGGCTGGTTTAGCTCCTAAGGCCGGCCCGTGGTAGGACTTCACAAATTGTGCTCGGGCTTGGGGCATGTCTTAAAACCCCCGATGCCCACCCCACTCCGGGGTCTCTGTTCTAGACTCGTCACCGGAACCCAGTTCTGAGACTGGGCGGGATTGTGGGAGCTCGTGTGTGTCTGGGCCCTCGGCCACCCGTTGCCCACACCTTTTCTAGGGCAAAGCTTGGCTGCCCACCACCAGCAGGGGCCTGGGTGGCTGAGAGCACGGGCTTTGGAATCAGAAAGCTGAGTTCAGATCCCAGTGCTTCCACTCTGCAGCTCTGTGGCCTTGGATGCATTATCGGGCCTCAGTTACCCCAGCTGCAACAGGGGGATGCCAGTAGGGGTGCCCTCCGTGGTGAGGTTTGAATGGGTCATGCATGCAAAGCACGTAGCACAGCTCGGCATGTAAGCAGGACCCAATCAACGTTAGCTTCTGTTCTCTCTTAGCCTCTCCATGCCTCACCTATAAAGTGGGTACAGCAGTGCCACTGTGGGGTGACTGGGTAATGGCGAGGATCGGGCAAATAGAGGGCTTAGAACAGGGTCTGGCCCGAGTGCCACAGGCGTGAGGGCGATTGTTGTAGACGGGGTGTTACTACTGTGGGAAACAGGGAGAAAGGAGGAGGAGTCTCTGGGAGGATGTGACGTTTCCTCTTTATTGTGCACGGACATGGTCAGGGTTCTTGGGCTGGGCCAGGGCAGGATCAGCCTGCCACTGAAGGTGGTTGTGGGACCGCTCGCTGTTCGTGGATCCCACCTGTGTTCTCTTGACCCTGGCGCTGGGCCCCCCGTCCACCCAGAGAGCAGGCCTGGGTGCAGCAGGAAAGGGCACATAGTCTCGAGCCGGCAGCAAGTGAGGAGGGCTGGGGAAGGAAGTTGGGCTGGGGGCGGGGGTTGGCCTTTCCCAGACTTAGGAAGGGGCTGAGGTCCTTGATTTTGACAACGAGCAAGTGGGGGGGAGGGTGGATGGGTAAGTAGACAGGTGGATGGATAGCTGGACCGATGGGTCCTGGTCCGACGGTGGGCAGGTTGGTGGCTGGCCGGCTGGGTGAGTGCACTGTGTGTGGATGGTGGGTGGCGGTGAATCGACGGGAAGATGAATCCGTAGACGACTGGCTGCATCGTCAGGTGGCCGGAGGGACTAATGGTTGGGCCGCCGGCTGGATCCGTGGACGGACTGAGTGACACATGAACAGGTGGGTCGATACAGTTGGATACGTCCATGGAATGGACGCTTACGGGCTGGCTTTCTGGGTCAATGAGTGGATGGACCGAGGTATGTCGGGAGGGGCCTCTTAGCTTCTCGCGTTGGCTGTGGAGCTGCTAGCGGTCAAGTAAGGGGGAATCCAAAAGGAATAGAGGCGTGCTGGCCGCCGGAGGCCCTTCCCAGTTCCCAGCATGACCTCTGGGCCTCTCTAGGCCATGGGGCCTGCTCTAGGACAACGGGGGGCCAGGGCCAGGGCAAGGACAAGCCCCGCTTTCATTCCCTGTTAGCCTGTAGAGCTGGGGCCCGTTTCCCGTGGGCAGTCAGCTGAGCACCTGGCCGTCTGGGTGAGTTCTGCCTGCCTTTCTTAAAACTCCTTGTTGGCTCTGTTCTGCGTGTCTGGTGGGCCTGGGAGTTCAGAGGTGGGGCTGGCTTTTGGGATCGATGGGAGGGGCTGCAGAAGTGCCTATCACTGGGATCAAGGGCAGGATCGCCTGGAGGAAGAGAGCACAGCTGCTGCCCCAGGCTGGCCCAGGAGCTTGGAAAACCCAGAGGGGCCTGAGCCAGGGTCTGGCTGGGTAGGGGTGGGGGTGGGGGCGGCGGCTGGAGAGCTGGCTCTGTTCCCTCCTGCTCCGGGAGTTGGGAGAGTGGCTCCCCTCCCCTGAACCTGGGCTGCTTACCCTGACCTTCACAGGCTGGGTGGGGAGGCCCTCCTGCCCCCCCCAGGAGCCAGGGTGGGGTGGGAACCTCAGATGGCCCCGAGCGAGGGCCTCTGCGCTCACCCCCTGCTCTGACCTGGTTGACTCGGCGTGCGAGTGCCCTGGCCATTCCTGGCGGGCACCTGGGGGCTTCTGGGGCAGATGGGGAGCCACAGTAAGACAGAGGGGGGGCTGGTGCGGGCTGAAATGAGGCTGCCAGACACGGGCTCCCGTCCAGGCTCTGCATGGAGACCAGGCTCCTGCTAATGAGCTCCCACCCACCCACACCCTCCCCTCCTCCCACACACAGGCTCATGTGCACGCTGCCGGTGCACCCCCATATCGCCCGGTACCCCCAGATCCACCCTCTGCAGACAGCCCACCCCCCCGCAGCCCACCCCCTGGGCCCCCGCAACTCCTACTCTGTGTCCGCCTACGCTGCCTGGAGACACGGTTGCATTGTCTCCTCCCTGTAGGCACCTGTCACCCCTGTGGTCATAATTACCCACATGGTGAGCACATCCACTCGCTTCCACAAAAATGCACCCCTACCCAGACACTCCCCCCGCCCCCCCCCTTTCCCAGCCCCCGTATGTGGACTGGGCGGAGCCGTGGCTGGGGGCTCCGTGGGCCTTGGTGGATCACCTGCCCCGACACCCACCTGTGCCATCCCCAACATGAGCACAACGGACCTACGTTGGGAAGCACGAAATAGAGCTCGGAGAGGCATGTCTGAGTCCTGCAGGCCTTGGGGTGTGGCGCCCCATTTTTTGCCACGCGGGGTCTCGGTCTCCCCGTCTATAATAGGCTGCTGGTGTCCAGGGAGCCCAGGGGTCCCCGCCACACGGCCCTACATCCTCCTCTGGCCGAGGCTGACCTGGCTCTTCCTCTCCCACCCCAGGCAACCTGCTTGGGCCCCCCACCCCCGCCCTTCACCCCCCTACTCCACCCCCAGCCCTTGCCTGCCTCTCCCACCGGGTTCCACGTCAGCGCCCACATCCCTGTGGGTGACCCATCACCACCCGGGTCCCTCATCCTTGCCCCCGTGGATCGGCAACCCCCCCCGCCCCCCAGAGTCCTTCCCTGCCCTGCCGTGGTGCACACGGACTCCATCAATACCCAGCCGGCTCTGTCTCGGGGAGCTGTCTCCGAACTACTCCCCAGCCATATTCTCCCAGAGTCCTCAGCTCGCTCACTCGGCCCCCCTGGCCAGACCCAGACCGCGAGCCCAAGGCCCCCCACGCGTGAGCAAGACGCTCCTCGGACGTGCAGACCGTCCCTGCGTGCCCAGCATCTGTGCAGGGGGCAGCCCCCCTTCCCACCTGCCTGGGCCCTCCCCAGCCTTGGGAGCAGGCCCAGCTGCTCTTGCCCTCGACGTCCACCCTGTCCGTTATGTCGCCTGCTGCCCCTTCTACCGCATCCCCGCTCTCCTGGCCCCTTGCTCCCTGGCACCCCCTCCCTCGGCCGCGTCCTCACGCTCTCCTAAGGCCTTACCCTCTTCTGCATCCTGTCTCTCTTGCGTCCTGTCTGCCCGGCACCCTCTCTCTCTCCTGCACTGCAGGGTCCATGGCTCAGCTTGGGGCTCTTACTGAACAGAAGCAAACCTGCCTTAATGCTTGGCCTCCTCTAGCCTCTCTTCCAGCTCTCCCTCTTTGTTTGTTTTTTTAATGTTTTGTTTATTTTTGAGACAGAGAGAGAGAGAGACAGAGCGTGAGTGGGGGAGGGGCAGAGAGAGGGGGAGACACAGAATCGGAAGCAGGCTCCAGGGTCCGAGCCGTCAGCACAGAGCCCGACGCGGGGCTCGAACCCACGAACCGGGAGATCGTGACCTGAGCCGAAGCCGGACGCTTGACCAACAGAGCCCCCCCAGGCGCCCCCAGCTCCTCTTCTTTGTAGAGCCGTCCGTGGAGGAACGTGTGCATTGCCCTCAGATCCCCACTCAGGGCTCCGGGGCACAGCAGGCTGTCAATCCCTTTCTTCTCTGCGGCTGCCTCCTTAGGTAGGCTGTGCTCTTGGGCATGCTTTCTGCTTGCTGTGTGTCCCAGGGTGTGAATCTGGGTGTGAATCTCGTGTTGGGACCAGGACTCCGGCGTGTGGTCTGGAAGGCCTGCCTGTGCCGGTGATCGAGGAGGTCCCCCCTGTCATGCTGGAATTGGCCCTGGGGCTCCCGTCAGGGGACGTGGGTGCCCTCCTCCCTCCCCGACACCATCCAGCGAGGGAGGCCCGCGGGATGAGCCCAGGCCTTCCCCGGTCGGGCCTGGCTCACCCAGCCTGACCCCTGCCGGGCCGTCAGCTGTGGGACCACTCCAGGTCCTCGCAGGCTCCCCTGGTGGCCGCGTGTGCCCGCAGGGTGGGCGTGAACTGCAGTCTTGATTCTAGACGCTGCTCCAGAACGAAGGTGGCTGCTGTTCTCCAGCCCCTCCCCGCGGGGTAGCGGGTTGTTGTTTTCACGCCTTGCTCGAGAGAGCAGGCGACACGGAGGGACACCAGGGCACACGGGCGGGGGCTCAGGTCCAGATCTCTGGTGACCGTGGGGCCCGGGCTCTGCCCAGCAGCGCCCACCCTGAGCCTGTCGTGGGGGCCGCCCGTGGCCCGAGATAACCCCCCTCAGCCTCCCGGCAGGAGCGCCGCGGTGGGGGGAGCGGAGCTTGTTGGCTCGGCGATGTGGAGTGTTTGTCATGTTCTGCGATGTGGCTGTGGACGCCTGCCATCATTTATCATCATAATTAAGTGCAATTTGGCAGGGGGATGGGTGGGGGAGCTGACAGTCCCACTCACCGCGCCTGTCAGCGACAGTGAGCCCCAGCAGCCCAGGTGGAGAGGGCCGGGTGATGTCCCATCTGCCACCGTGGGCCGCCGATGCCTGGTCCGAGTGGACCCTGTGTCCTGTCACCCCCTCTCCTGCCCACCCTTCCCGGCTGAGCTGAAGTCGCCCCTCTACTAGGAGGCCTGGGACTGGCTTGCAGCCCCAGGGCCGTCGGCTTCCCGCGGGTGACCTGGCCGGGCTGGATGCTGGCCGCTTCCCTCCTTGGGGTGCGTGGGAACGAGGGCAGGAGCAGCTGGGCGCGGGGCATCGGCTCTACCCCTGCCTCCTGGCTGGGCTGGCATCGCTGTGCGGGGCTCCAGCTGACGTCTGCGGGCGGTGGCTGGGAAGACGGACAAGGCGAGGCAGGGGAGGCAGCCTCAGGGACCTCGTGCCTGCCCAGCCTCTGCCCACCTCTCGGGGCTCCGTTCACACGTCAGAGCCCCCGCCTGCAAGGCCCCTTCGTTGTTTTAATTAAATTTTGTTAATGTTCATTTATTTTTGACAGAGAGAGAGAGAGAGAGAGCGCGCGCGCATGAGCGGGGGAGGGGCAGAGAGAGAGGGAGACACAAAATCCCAAGCAGCTCCAGGCTCTGAGCTGTCGGCACCGAGCCCGATGTGGGGCTCGAACCCATGAGCTGTGAGATCGTGACCTGAGCCGAAGTCGGACGCTCAACCGACTGAGCCCCCCAGGCGCCCCTGCGAGGCCCCCTTCTTAAAGAGTGGCCTCCTTATTGCCATTTAATTGTATGTAGGACTGTCTTTCGAGTGTCTGTCTTTTCCAGCAGGGGGGTAGCTCCGGAGGGCATGGACGGTGCCCGCCCTGCACCGCGGCACAGGATGCCCGACGAACCGGCGAACGGATGAATGCTGTGTGCTTTGTGAGGTGAGTGGGCGCCTTTGCTCGTGGCGGGCTCGCTTGCCTGGGCTCTGTCCCCGGCGCGGGGCCTGGAGGCAAGGCCTCAGCTTTACGCACGCAGACAAATGCGACACGGACGTTTGCTGAATGACTAAAGGACCGTGTGTAACCAGCAGAGGCACCGCAGGGAACCTGGCCTCAAATGGGAGGCAAAGTTGGAAGGGGGGCTTTTTGGAGGTGGTGGGCTCCGAGTCGGGACTCAAGGAGCTGTCACGAGACGAACTCAGAAATAGGGATCATCACAGAGACCCCCGTGGGGCAAACCCTTCCGACCCTGACCGGGCCTGACCCCTGGCCCGGGTCAGGCCGGGTCAGGGAGCCGTCGTTCTGGAGGTGGAGGCCGTCAAGGACACAAGGCCTTCTGATGCTTCGTCATCAGCGGGGTCGGAGGCCTTCCTGCAGAAAGGCAAGAACTGTTAGATAGTAGCACGAGGCTCGCACCTTAGGGCTTGCTCCCGGGTCCAGCTTCTCTTCACACCAGGGAGAGTAAAGAGTTTTATCTCACTTGTCAATTGTGATCCAAATGGTTGCCTTGTGTCCTGTGTTGACAAGGTTTCTGATGTTCAATACGAACTCGGTGGGAAAGATCGATGGGTAATTGATTAGTGATGTCTGCCACGAGTGCAGAAATCGCAGGCTGGGGCACGTGTGCAGCGGATTTGGCCTTCCTGCTCTGGACGGTACGTCACAGACCATCAGAAAGGAAAGGCTCTTGGACATCATGGAAGTGGAGATTCGGGGAAGAGCAGGGCCTTTGCAAGCCAACGGCAGAATCAGCCTTGAGCCCCAGCCGGTCAGCAATTTCCCCAACCCATGCGGCCTCTCTTTCTTGCTGGCTGGGGGGCTGCCCCAGTCCGGAGATGGACCCAGAGGCTGGGTCACTGCGTGTGGGGGGTGGCGGATGGTTCAGGTTGCCTGAAGCAGGTGGGGCCGTGGAGGCAGCGGTGAAGGCTCCGGTGGGGGGTGATTCCTACTGACCCCCGCTTCTAGCTGTGTGAAATGCAGTCAACCAGGTTGTTTTAGGGTTGAGAGAGAACCTTCATTCTGCAAATATTTGTTGAGCATTTATTAAAGAGGCGGGTTTGGTGCTAGCGGGCAAAACGGACACAGTCCTGCCCCCACGTTGCTTACTGTTCTGCTGGGGAGACAAACTTTGCTCAAATAACCACCCTTGAAAAAGTAGAATCAAACACATAGGTGGGCTCTGTAGGGACCACGTCAAGGTCTTGCCCCACGGTGAACATTAAAACATGGCGGCCACAGTGACTGGTGTTATTCCTGGGGGTGGTTATGCAAAGCCAAAGTCTGGGCTGAGGACAAGGGTGCTGGGATGCACCTGCCTGGAGGGGTGCCTTCCTTCGTCCCACAGAAGCACCATGCAGGCTCTGTGGCCCGGCTTCCTTGGTGGCCTTAGAAAAATGCTCTGTCTCCTAAGCCTAAGTATGTCCTTTTTTTTTTTTTTTAATTTTTTTAATGTTTATTTATTTCTGAGAGACAGAGAGAGAGGGAGAGAGAGAGAGAGAGAGCAGGGGAGGGGCAGAGAGAGAGGGAGACACAGAATCCGAAGCAGGCTCCGGGCTCCGAGCTGTCGGCACAGAGCCTGACGTGGGGCCCGACCCCACAGACCATGAGATCATGACCTGAGCCAAAGCCAGATGCTTACCTGACTGAGCCCTCCAGGCGCCCCTAAGTATTTCTTTCTGTAAAACGCGTGGGCCTTGTTCCAGCCCCTGGCAGGGAGGGCGCCCTTCTTCCCAGCTGTGCCTCCAAGGTGAGCCCTTCTCATTGACACAAGTATCCCGGGATCTCTCGGGGCTCAGGGTGCTGGGGCGCCACCCCGGCCTCTGCTGTCCATGTCGTCACCCATCACACGCCAGGCACACAGGCCTGTCGCCGGTCCTGGCTTCACCTTACTGTGCCGTCCACCTGAAAGGCAAGCCCTGCCCCTTGACCTTGCTGTCCTTGAGGCCCTGCTCGAATGCCACGACTTCCAGGAAGCCAGGCTTTCCCTCCTGAGCCTGGTGGTGGCCTGGGGACAGACGTGAGGAGCTTGCGGTCTGGAGGCCCCGCCCGTGTGGCCGCTGCCCACTTGTGGATGGGTCTTCAGGCCCCACTCGGGGTGGACTGAGTCCAGGGCACCTGGCCTCCTTCCCCGGAGGCTCAGAGGCTCAGAGTGGAGCTCGGATGTTTAGGCCACGTTGTAGGGGCTGTGGCTGGCAGGATGCCGGCCGCAGTGGGTGCCTGAGGCTGCATTCTGGGTCCCCTGCACCCAACGGGGAGCTTGCCTGGAACGGGTGCGTCCCGTTGGGAGCTGGTGGAGCCCCCCACACCAGAACCCGGCCTCCTCCTTTACTTCCTCTCCCGAGTCCTCTCCGTGGAGGGCTGCGGGCGTCGGGCACGCGGGGGTGGGGAGGGAGGCTGTGGCGGAGCGGGGCCCACGGGCAGTCCACGTGAGTCGAGGGTGCCACGCCGTCCCGTCCCGGCTACCTCCCTCCCCCCAGGGGAACCTGTGCTTCCTCGCCGGGCACTCGCCTCGTGCTCCCCTCAGTACTCCCAGCCCGGCACGCCGTCGGTGGGCAGCAAATACCGCGAGAGCCACTTTCGATCCCACAACCACGGTCGAGACCCCGAGAGCCGGTGGGGCGGCGGGGCCGGAACCGCCAGGGCTCTCGGAGCCGGACCGCCTGGGGACGAGGTGTCGACGGCAAAGTGGATTCACGGATCCGGGAAATGGGGCTGGCTTGGCAACACAGTCCGTGCGGCTCAGGGGGTGGCAGGGACGTCCTGCGGCGGGGGGCGGGGGTGGCTGTCGGAGTGGGGCATGATGCAGGGGTGTAGGGGGCAGGGAGACGTGGGTCCCTTTCTCAGGAACGCGGTGACCGGCTCTCTTCCTCCCGCTCTGCGGCGGCGAGCTGGGGCCCCACCCCTGCTCGTTTCTGCAGGTTCCTTACCCACGGCTCTGGGCCCTGGGACCCCATGCTCAGGCGAGAGCTGCCCCCAGCCCATCCCATAACACATCCAACCCCCTCCCCACTCCTGATTCTAGCACCCTCCCCACAAAGGCTCACTTTGCAAACCGTGAGGTTCCGTGACTGTTGGGGTTGCGTCTCTCCCTGTCCCAGAGCAGGGCACGGACGTCCAGGGCGAGGGGTCTAGGTTCCCGGCCTTTGAGGCCAGGCGGGCACCCGGGAAGATGCCCCGAGCCGTGGCTCTGCAGGGCTTGGCATGAGCGGACGGTTCCCCAGGGCTGTTGTTTTGCAATCCTTCTTGGCCACCGACCCCCGTTTCTCTGGCAATTACAGGTTTTCTGTGCTGTGATTTGGAGGATGTTTTTTTCCCTTCTAAACAACCACTCTGGAAAAAGGGACTCCAACTTTGAACGAGCTGGCTCCCACTGTTCCACTTCTCTGCACAAACAGCACCCTCTCCCCACCGTGTCCCCCAGCTGCCCCATCCAACGGTCACCCTGAAGCAGGGTCGTGGGCAGGGGCGGGGGGCAGTGGCTGCCGACCTCCGGGGTGGAGTCTCAGCCTTTGGGGCCACATTGTCCAGTGACTTCAGAGTCCTCCCTGCCTGCGTGCAGGCTCGCGAGGGACGCTTCCTGAGCCCCTGCTGTGCTGGGCTCCCCTCGGTCTCAGTCTGTTCTCTCACCGGCCCCCTCCGGGAGGTCTTCAAGGAGGAGACGGTTGGCAAATGGCAGGACTGGGCTTCGAAGCTGAGTCTATGCACCCCCAAACCTGCCTTTCTGCCGCTGAGCACTTGGAGAAGAGCCCCTCTGGTGATTGTCGTGATGCCCCCCAAGGGCCCACGGTTCCTCACGGTTTCAGTGTTCTTCAGAGCCATGTCACCTCGGTGCCGTCTCGGACTTCCCATCTGTCACCTCGAGGACTCAGGCTCAGAGACGTCAGGAAACTTGCCTGAAGTCACACAGCTACAAGCGGTCGGGCGGGGGCTGGACACCAGGGCTGCGTGAACGCTGGCAAAGGAAGCCAAGAGAACTCAGTTTTCGTGCGTGCCTGTGGGCTGGGGTTCGGGGGTGACCTTTGTGGACACGAAGGGCCCGGCTCTAGGGACGAGCTCTTCCACCACCTATACTCGCCCCACCGTGCTAGGTGATGGAGCACCTGAGGGGTCCTTGGGGGTCAACTCTGGTTTCAGTGAAGGGGAAACTGAGTCCATGGTTGAACAGGACTTCGGAGGTGGAGACAGGGCTGGGGCTGTGATCTCCTGGGCCTGCCCAGCTCTGCACCCCAGTGACCTCAGGGCAGGGCAGGACGGCACCTGGCCGGGGACAGAGACCTTCCCCTTGGCATCTCGGGCGCTACTCAAGGCCAGCTGAAGACCACAGGTGGCACAGGAGAGTTGGTCCGTGTTACCCTGTGGGGGACGCTGAACCGACATCTCCCCTCTATGACTCTGCTGTCACCTCTGTAGCTTCTGGGAAGAAGGAGTCATGGAGAGGCCGGCTGCACACGGGTGCTCCAGGTAGTGCTCCCGGGCTCCGCGTGCATCTGGAGCCTGGAACCTTCCAGGCCGTGCCTGGGGAGCATCTCGTCCTGAGCCCCGTCTATCCCTATGGGACTGGCCCCTGCTTCCGCACGGCTCCATTCCCTGCGTGGTCCTCCCGGGGGTGGGGGGGAAGGGGGCCTCTCCCCAGCTCAGCCCCAGTCGCTACCCCTCTCTTTCCTGCATCTATCCACTCGTCTGTGCTCCCAGAGCCCGCCCAGTGCTGGCGGATGCTTCTTGAACAAAGGAACAGACCCTCTAAGATAGACGTCCCTGTGCAGAAAGTATACCAGCATCCACATTTTTTGCCAACAGTGACATGGCCTGGGGTTCATGTACACACAGAAAACTGGATTACTTGTAATTGAAAAAAGCAACACCCTTCACTTTGCCAGGCACGGCCACGGCCTCAGAGGGTGCTTATGGAAGGCCACATTTGAAGTGCTTTTACAAGCCGGCCCCTGTGTGCCAAGATTTCCGGAGTGAGGAGCTGGGCTTATGACCTCCTGGAGCCCCTCCCAGCCAGCCGCAGGCTCCTGGCTCTGCTTACCAGGCAGTCCCTGAGATGTACTCAGACTCTGAGTGGTGACAGGGTCCCAGCCAAAGTCCAAGCCCTAGATAATGTCAGGGAGGCCCGGGAATGTGGATGCATCCGCCTTTAACCAGGTAGAGCTGGGCAAGCGAGCCCTGGCCCCCCGTCCCCGCCGTCAGGCAGCCTCTCAGGCCAGCTCTGGGGGTCACCCAGCCGTGCTTCCTACGGGCAGGTCACGCCCTCTAACCCCCCCGACAGGACCCGCTTTGTGCAAGGCCCAGCCCTGAGCCCATCTGAGGTCCCTGATGCACCCAGAGGCCACGAACTGTCCCCGAGGACCCTCTGCTCCCTCTGACTGCCTCTTTGCTGGGAGTTCAGGGGTGACACCAGGGGAGGCCGAGGAGGCCAGCTTAGCCGTCCCGCCTTCTGTTCTAACCCTCGGAGTAAACAGGAACATTAAATCACTACTTGGGGGTCAGGAAACTGGAAATAATCAAAACATAGTGTCCTGTCCTCGGCCTGGGCGCTGGGCCGTCTGTCACCGACCCAGCCCTGCCGCCTGGGGCTTTCCCGGCCTCGCCTCCGCCCGAGTCACTGCTCCCACCATCTGCTTCGTGGGCTCCAGTGCCCACAGTGGGCCACACCCCAGGACACAATTAGTGAGACACCGGAGAGCTGGCAGCCACCCCACCCCCACACATGGGCACCACCCGGCCAGGGACGTCGCCACGGGACTGGACCCCCATCAGCCCTTGGACCCCAGGGAACGGGGGTGGGCACGAGGGGAGGGCCTCAGGAGGTGGCGAGGGTCCTGGGGGCTCATGCCCGCCACCCTGTCTCTGCTTCAAGGGCGGCCCCACCTGCCTGCTCGTCACCAGAGGCCAGAGGCCAGTTAGGTGGCCTGGAGCAGAAGGGGGTGGGGGAGGTGGGGGTCTTCCGTCCCATCCCAGGGCACTCGGGCCACAAGCGCCCTTTCCGACTCACCTTCCTCCCCAGCGGGCACTGCAGGAGCCCGTAGGTGTCCCAAGGAGCCCTCAATGGCCACT